>NC_088602.1:8016684-8681595 GCF_036013475.1 Columba livia
CAAGTTTTAAAAGTTGTTCCAAAACACTTCCCATAGGCATGACTATTTTTAAGAGCTTTTCTCTTTTTTAAATATGAAACCCAGGAACAAATTGTTGTTCTACATGACATTTTATATGTGATCCTTTAAAAAAGATAAACCAGAATTGCAGGCAGCTAGAACAAAACTCTCTGAAGAAATGAAGAAATTTTTTGTAAAAAATTAATTAGCAAAAGAAGCTTGCAGAATTAATGAGAACAAGCATTCTGATTTTGAGTGAAATCAGAACAAATGAGTCTTAGCATTAATGTCCCATGAATGACTTAACATTTGAGTCCAAGCTTGAAGACACAGCTAGCTAATCTCTGTTTTGGTTTTTGTTTTGCACAAAGCTGTATGCTTTAAAGTGGTGCAAGTGTGTTCCGCTAGGGTGTCTCTGAAGCACCCGAGAAGACAGTGGATCACAGACTCTCTTTTCATTCTGGCATCACCCAAGCATTTGACCCTCAACCCCATCTTTCTGAGCAGCACTGCTGTCTAAGAGGTGTGCTGCTATTCTTGTCCAGGGGAATTTCAACTCCAAATTCTGTGCTGAGAATAATAGAATACATAGGGCTAACTCCAAACTTTGCTCATCTTATGAAAACGGCATTCTCGTTTAAAGCAAAACAATAGAAAACTGTTGCTCAGAAACTGAAATAACCATTTCAAGCCAGGGTGCTGGCAGCCAGAGTCCAGGGAACCTTCATTTTCAGATTTGCTTTCTATCCATAAATGTCATCAGTCTAATGGGTGTGCAAAGTATTTAGTTTCTTTAAAAATCATATCTATACATGTTTTAAGGGTCCAAATGGACTAGAAGTGTAGGATTTTCTTTCGTTCTGTTTTGACAGCAAAACATACTATTTGCAGTCATGAGCCAGAACTGATTAGCACATGCTGAATATACAGCTGCTGTACAAATCCAATATGGTATTTTGTTTTCTATGAGAAATTGCCCCATGAAACTGCAACTGGATAATGTAATACATCACATAAGTTCTTATTCATGTTGCATGCCTTGTGGGAACTGATGGTTTTGCATTTTCCTTTTGCATCCTCAATTAAATGTCCCAAATGAAAGAATAATCTCCCCTCTTTCATACGATGTTTGTCTGCAATAAAAGCAGATCATTCAGTCCAGAGGCCATTCCCCTTTCATGGCTTCCACTCAAAACCTTTCTCGGATGCCTCTATTGATGTATTTGCTTTTCCAAAAGTGTAGACTTTTAGATAACAGAGAAGTTTTTAGGTTGTACAAAATTGCCATTACAGACATGGTTGGCCTCTAAACTCTCTTGCCTGCCATCTGTGTTCACCATGGTGGTTTGTAACAAACTGGTGGTAGATCTTACAGCATACTGGGAGTGGATCTTCATCAATTAAGAGAAACTAAAGAGTCGCAACTCACCCTATAATCTCCCACTCTTCTCAGGGAGTGCCTCAGAAGAGAGACATTTCCCAAACTCAGAAACCATAATTTTGAATGGGTTTTGCAAAAGCAAGTGAAAAATCAGGACAATATATTAGCTCACCATGCATGCCAGAACCACTTGCTTCCAAATTATTAATGTGAATGGCCCCACATAACACCCCATGACTACAAAAACCTGTTAGGACTCAGTGATAATTACTGCTTTGTTTTTCATTTCCTCCCTTGTTTCTTTACTTGCATACTTCTAGTTAAACTGTGTGCTGTTTAAGTATTGACCCTGAAATTAAATTGATACATATTTTCATCTACGCATGTTCTAACGGCCTATGCATTTCAACCCTATGTCCTTGGTTTTTATTCCACTGTTAAGAGTTTTGTTGGTCATTAGGATGATAAGTGATATTAATGTTTCCAGATGCAAAATGCAATATTACCTATCATCATCTTATGATTGCATTTCACCCTGCACAGAAACTAAATATATGTGGTAATGTATCTGGCATAGCTGTAAATATCATAGACCAAAATAATTTCAGTGGGTGGGTGTTAGTGAATAAGGAAGAAAGAATATATGAATTTGTGTGTATATATGTGTGTGTATGTATCCCTGTTGTTTTCCCTCCTGTAAATTCAACTTGACAAAATCAACTTAAATTGGTGGATATTTTCAAAATCAGTGAAACTGTTTGGGGCAAATTCACTATTCACTAAAAGTGTTTATTGGACTTTGCTTGTGAAGGCTTATTTCTTTAATATATTCATACAGCAAGCAGGGAATGTGACATATCAGGTGAAACGAAATACGCAAAAGTGCAACATGTTAGTCATAATGTAGGAATTCTAGAATATAGTTCTGAAGAAGACCTGAAAAAATTCATGTTGTCCATTCTCTTGCCCTAGGTCAGATCAACTGTATTTGACCTATTCCTGACATATGCCTAATTTGTTCTTTAAAAGGTCTCATGGTGGAGAGTCAGCAACTTCTCTAGGTAACTTTTTCCCCCACTGATAGGAAGTCTTTCCTGGACTGGAGTTTCTCTAACTGCAATTAGAACCCACTAGTTTTGGCTCAATTTGCAGTAGGAATGGAGAACAGTTTATTCACCGCTGTTCTAAAAAACACTTAAACATGTGTTTAACTAATCACATATAATAACAGGAGCTTCCAACTTCTCTGCATTCCTTTTTCTCACTCTTTTAAAATAACCTTTGTGACCCGCTCTTCCTCAGCAGTGTTAGAATTTCAGGTAATATGCCCATTTAACAATAAATGCTGGATCCTAATGAAAAAATCATTTTTTTGGGGCAAGAAAATATTTAGTGTCTTAAACTCTTCTCAAAGGAGCTGTACTTAGAGGTATGAGATATTTTAGTTTCCAAGACAAAAAGCCTTGTGTGATTGTGGAAGGCAGTCTTGACAACACAATCACTATATGTCTCTCTATATATTCTTGTCTCTCCATGTATATAAAAAAATAAAAATCCTGGAAACTACTCTGCAAGATTTGTTTATTAATGAAAGTACTAACTCAGGATTTGGGAACTGCAGGATTTAACCCCTTACTGTTCTGAAGGACTGTATGTGAGGTTTGAGAGGAGGACTGAAGAACTGAGTCACAGGGAAATGGAAATTATACTGTCGGAGGTATCCCATCATGTCTGGATATCAGTTAAGGACCACATCTTGTGGAGAAATTAGTGTCCAGGACTAAGGTCCACAAAAATCAGAACACACTTGTAATAACATTCCAAAAATGGGGCAAGATGTCATTCCCTTAAAATCTGCCTCATTGAGATGTTGGTACCTTATCCCAATTAAGGTTCAGAATCATGATCTCTTTTCTGTAAATCATAGCTAGACTTCTCTTGCAACACACATAAAGGCACTGCTGATACAATTTTCCTTCTGAAGAAGCTATTTGGTTAGGGCATTTCCCAAGGATGAGGAAATCCATATTCAGGTCCCCCTCTTGACCAGAGAGGAGCTGATAGTGCTTCTCTTCTAACCCATGAGAGTTCACTATGCATTATGCTGACAGGTGTTATTTTGCTGTTCCTTGTTGGGGTGTTGCCAATTTGTATTGAATAATTAAATATTTATTAGGGCAGAGTGCTGACAGATGACTCTACCGCATAAACTTCATAATTATTACTACTATGATGAGTATTAAAGTATAGCGCATTTTGTCTTCTTTGGCATATCCAAAGGTGGAATCCTCCCTCCCCAGCAAGTGCCCAGACATCAGTGTCGAAGAGTCAGAGATGCAAAGTCCTTCTTCTTGTTTACTCTCAACTCTTCTTGACCTTGTTGTCACTACCACACCTATTCAGATCTGGAAGGCAGAGAATTCAACAGAAAAAGATTGAGAATCCCACTCCAAATGCCTAGTATGTCAGGCACTGTCACAGGAGCCAGAACATGGGGACAGACATTTTAGTGGGGCCTGCTGTGATAGGACAAGGGGTAATGATTTTAAATTAAAAGAGGAGAGATTCAGGTTAGACATGAGGAAGAAATTTTTTACACTGAGGGTGGTGAAACCCTGTCCCAGGTTGCCCAGAGAGGTGGTGGATGAACCATACCTGGAGACATCCCAGGCCAGGCTGGACGGGGCTCTGAGCAACCTGAGCTGGTGAAGATGTCCCTGCTCATGGCAGGGGATTGGATTAGATGAGCTTTGAAGGTCCCTTCCAACCCAAACCATTCTGTGACTGTAACTAGCAGGATGCTGCATTCAGCAGGAGGGTTAGTGATACAAAGGCGAGGAAGTGTGTTTGGAGATCACCCAACTGGCTGAGTTGAGAACGTATGCCAGGAACACATAGCTTACACATGCTGGCAGTGCTTGGGCATTGAGCTGATGCAGTCCAGACAAGCTAATTTGGGGAACAAACAAATGTCAGGTAGCTACCTTGAGAACATGGCTGTGGAGCTGACACTACAAAGATACTGTGCCTCCGCTGGTCTGAGGATCTCAGCTACTTTTAAGCTGAGTCATTTCAAGTCACAGTAATAAATCACCCACATTGGCTTAAACCCATCAACAATTATCTTGCCCATGTTATCTGGAACCTGGCTTCCAGCAGTGCCCAGGAGCAGATGCTCAGGGAAGAGTAAGAAAAGGGCAACCTTGTATAACGGGTGCTTTTGCTGTTTTGCAAGTCTAATCTTAATTTGTTTGGACTAGAAGCACAGAAAGTGCTCAGTGTTGGGAAAACTCAGCATTACCTTATTTTATAAACATTCAGTATGGCATTCACCGCAGCTACCACGCTGACTGGGGATGTGCCCAGTCTGCTGCTGAAAATCATGAAGACAAGGTTTGTTTGTAATTTTCCCTCTGCCAAAGAGCTTCATTACTTCTTTGGACCCAGCTTTATAAGACGAGCACTCACAGCTTGAAAGCGTTTTCTTGAAATTAGGGCTCCTAAATTGGCCCTGTTGGAGAGCAAAGACTGATTTCTTTTCACCCCTAGGAAATGTGAGATAGGGATTCAGCTGCAAGTGGTTTAAAATTCAGATCTTCCATTGGTCAGAAGAGTGTTCTTGCCCTATTTGGTTCCAGATAAGGCTGGGGAAAGGTACTTTGCAATTGTGCAGTTGAGTTGGTGGGTTGCTGGAGCCTGAGGGTGCAGGTCTGAGCCCAGATCCTCAACTTAGCAAATGGTCACTTGCCCAGGAAAAAGAATTCTTCCCCCCCGTGGGCTCTCTGCATTGTGTTAAACAGTCATTAGGTAAAGGATGCCTTTCACTTAGATGTTGTGTAGATAGATACAATTAAAACTGTGAGATGCTCAGAAAATACAATAATGGAGAACATAAAAGTACCTGGATAGAGGTATCCATCTGGTAAAACAAAAATTGAATTGCTCTTTAGCTATGACGATAGTAAGACTGCTTGAAGCTACAGGCTTGTGCTCAGCTCCAGATACTTGTTAAAAGACATAAATTTACCCTTGTTTTAACCTCTGTTTTCATTAATTTGGCCTCCATTGCTACTTATTTCTGGTCAGCAGTGTTTTGACCTTTATTCAGATGGAAAATTGAGGTGAAGGAAAAGAACACTCTGCTGTTGTGCCTCTGTATAAATCTGGTAGCTAAAGGTCTGTTTGTCCCTGTTCATAGCATGAAAAGACTATTTACTTATAGGGCATATGGTGCAGATACTTTCAGCATATTCAACAAGAATAATTTGCAATTACTGTGCAAGTTTGGTCATCACACACCAATCTCACATGCACAATCTACATTCAACGCAGTGTGATATTATTGCTTTGAGATGGTCCCCAAAGATTCCAGTTCTTCATTTAAATTGTATTGTTTCATGCATTTCTTATGTTTAGAGGCCCATTTTGCAAAGACAGTCAATTGCAGCGTGCAAAATGAAAATGAACCCTCCTATTTCTGCTTGCTTCAGGAATGTCTGCTATCCTTGTACCCAGCTATTACAAACATTGTAATTACTTCTCTGTCCTTTAAGTGCTGGCTTGTTAGAAGTTCCAGTAGTAAACCCCTTACTTAAAAATCTTCTGCCTGGAGCAATTATCAAACCATTAATCTGTTTCACACTAACAGCTTGTCAAAAAAAATGTGGACCTGCAAGACACTTCTGTAAGTGCATATAAAAGTTCCGTCTTTTCCCTGGGTTTTTGTTTGTTTTCTTTCTTTGTAGCTGGTGCAACTTAATTTGTATGGCTTGGTTTACTCCCAGGAGCCGAATCTGAATCTGTTCAAGTGATTATACTTAATATGCAAGAGTCATTAGGTATGATCAACCGTAATGTTTCATTAGAAGGGTTCAAACCATTCAATTTTATGTGTCTGTTTCTTCACTAGATTTAGCTCCTGCAGTATACATTTGTGTGACTAAATGCAGTTTGTGTCCGTGGGTTGATCTTGTACCAGAGCCAATTCCCATGTAATTCTATTTGGCACTAAGTTCTCCTCCAAGAAGGCAGCAGTCTTTTTAAGGGGTACGGTATAGGTGACATATTGGTTTATGTTTTGCTACAGTCATGTCCCTTTTACACCCAAGGATGTGTAACAGCCATAACTAGATAATTGTTTCACGACAATGCCAAAGCTTGGCTTCATGGGGGTTTTTTAATGCAGTAATTTTGCAATTTTATTTTCTCTGCATTAATAAGGCATGCTTTACTTGCAGAGGTTATTTTATACACCTGCTTTCTCAAACGCCTTGACTAACGTTAAGAAATGGGTAGCTGCAATGTCGCTGTATTATTAAAAACCTTATTTCTGACTAGCTGTAGCTAAATGTCTTACCCATACTGGGTATCCATGCTGGGTCTCTATTTATAAATTTGTTATTTGTTCTGGAGCTTGTCAATAAGTCGAGTGCCAGCACGTCTGTTAAATGTCACTTCAGACTCACTTCTGAGTGTGTTTTAGTGTGGTCAGGCCAACGTTTCCATTTTAAAGTAAGAAGTTGTATGCATACGGAACAGAGTAATCCATGGACAGAAGTGCTCTGGAGTGCAGTGTTCTGGCCTCCACATCCCAAATACCTACAGGAGAGTGTTCTGATGAAGTTGTGATGCTGAGAGTAGGGCAACATGGGTTGTCAAGCACCTCTCTAAACAGACAATTTCCATCCCCTTGGGCGAATCTTGGAACTAGACACCATTCAGTTTTTGCCATCTCCTCATGTGTGCATAGACACAAAAAAGCCTTTTCCTTTGTTGCCTCTCACTTTTTTCATTTTAGTATCGGCATCATATTGGTGTGGCTTGCGTGAGAGTTTAGAGCACTCACTAGAATGGTAGGTCCTTTCCGAGAAGGAGATTTCATTTAGTTTAATAATTGTTTATTTCACGTAATAATTGCTTATTTAGTTTAATAGTTGTTTTCTACTGACATTGGTGGGAGGGGAAAGAGAACCAGGATCTCTGAGTTAAACAAACTGAAGCAGATCAGCCATGATGAACAAGTCACATCCACTATAGCACGTTTGTCTTTATTTTTTTTCCACATTTAAATAATATGCCTATCAAACAACCTCTAGGCAGTTTTCTGGTCTGGGATTTGTTATTATGTCTGCAAAGGACTGGGAGCCAGCCCGAACAGCTGCTAGGGACCAGAAATGATAATTTTCCCCCATTAAAATGTGCCTGAATATTAACCAGCATAGAGAATTAGCCAAACTTTTAATTAAACAATGGGTCTCTCTTGTGATAAGCATTGAAGCCAGACTACTGTGATACACTTCTGTGTATCAAGGTCAAAAAATGATAGATCTAGTAATTAAAGATACTATGAAAGTATCACTTAACAGAAAGATCTTGCAATTTTAATGTATTTTTTCTAAAATAATTTTTCTAAAGCATTATATGTTTTAACAAGGGTTGTTGTCATACCAGAGTAGTCTGAAAAAATTACATACATGAAAATATCAGAATGTTCCAACAGGCTTCTACCATGAGCTAGCAGTTCCTCCAAAGAATATGTGATATAATTTATTGCTTCTAAAAAGATTCTGTGAAGTTACATTTTAACCACCTGCAAAAACAAATACATCAACTCTTAAAAATAGAGTTTTTTGCTCTATAAAACTGTAAGGGTTCTGTAAAACTGATATTCAGGGACAAATGTACTCTAGTTAAGTTTCACCCTAAAAAATATTTCAGAGCCATTTGTCTCACTTACATGTCTATTAACTCTGATCATTCACCAATCTGAGCAACTAAGCAGGAGAATTCACTGCCCTCCATGTGCAAAGGACACAGGTCTCCATAGAGAGGTTTAAGAGCCCATTATATATCTCTGCAGTCCACCAATACTTCTTTATTAAAAGGCTTCTCAAGAATAAAGAAAGTTATCACCCCAAGATTTCTGGATCATATAAAGATCACACTGGGAGTAATTTCTTGGATAGGTGCATATATTTTTGCTCAGTAAGATAAATATATGTGTAAGAGAAAATATCCTTCCTGCTTCGTTTCATTTTTTATAAACTGGGACAGTTTTTAACAAATAGTAAATACAATCCCATAGGCAACAACTTGGGAAATTAAAGGAAAGCTGTCAACTTGAAAACATAATTTCTCTCCAGGTTTTATATGTATTATATAGTTACAGATGAGATTACTAGAACCACAAGATTAATGCATTTTACATGTTTGACAGTGCTTAACTATCCCTTGTACCACTTTAATCTGTCACAGGCTATAGTGAAAACTGCCTCTAGCTTAGAGATGAGACAATTTAGTGCTTATTTGCTATTATAATATTTATGTGGATTATGAATAAAGCATTTGTCTAGACCCATTTACCCACTATACTATTGTATAGAGATTGTTTACTCAGCTTATTTCTCTGACCATATTTTCCTCGCTGCTGGAAGCCTCTGTTGACTTTCACCTTTCCACCATACCAACACCACTCAATTTGTCTCGCTTCTAAGGCCTGTCTTGGCCTCTTCTCTGAATGTCTTCTCTTGTACTTCTCTAGTGATTGACCTCCATGACCGCTTCTTCAGCTCTTCATGATATATTCAGTGAGGAACTCCTTGTTTTGCTACCTCCAGTGTACAGGAGCTCTTCAGAAAGAGCTTTAAAATTGTGTTTTGTCCCAAAGGAGAGGCCAGAGCAATCATTCCTGATACAACGTTCTCCTCTTGCTGATCAATATTGTCCCATTGTTTGCTCGTGTTTCTCCAGCTTCTGTCATCTTGAACTGAAATGGACGGTTTGTTGGAGCAGAACCCCCTTTAGCAGCACAAAAGAGATGTAATCTGTGGCTGGATATTTGCAACGTCACAACTCTGTGACGTGCCTATTACCCCCAAACCCCAGAAAATTAGTTTTAATGATGAGTTTTGAAATGAAATTTTTAATATGCCTTCAAATATCTCGTGTTTAAGAAGTGTCAGGTTAGCTGAATCTCACAATTTCATCAGCCTGCATAGACCTACACAATGCTGATGGGGAAAAAATATTTGAACCCGCTGATGGGGAAAAAATATTTGAACCCACTGATGGTTCTCTTTACCTGTGAATGATTTTAGCATTCCAGCTGCTGCTTGGCTGATATGTGTGGCTGCTTCCACTTTTCTGTCAAGAACTCAGCCTTGTTACTACATAGTTACAACCCTAATAGTGCTGTTCAGTTTGTTGTTGCAACTACATAAAGTTTATTTGCTGAAAGGACAAACCAAAGTGATGAAGGTTTCTCAGGCTCTATAGTTCTTTGCATGAGTGTAGGGGAGAGCCTACCTGGTTTTCTGAAATGCTGTGCTCTGTCATTATATATATATATATATATATATATATATCCATTTCAGTAGTCAAGATGTCTCTTTTCGAGAAGAGATAAGGTAAACAGCTGCTGTGCAAGCTGCAAAAAGTTTAAATTAGGAGTCATGTTTAGTGGATCTGAAGTCCATGTTCTCAGAAGACTTCTGAAACTGGTGGAAACAGCAATGGTAACTATTCATAGAATCACAGAATCACAGAATGTTTGGGATTGGAAGGGACCTCTGGAGATCATCTAATCCAACCCACCTGCTAAAGCAGGTTCACCAGAGCAGATCACACAGGAATGTGTCCAGGTGGGTTTGAATGTCTCCAGAGAAGGAGACTCCACAGCCTCTCTGGGCAGCCTGTTCCAGGGCTCTGGCACCTCAAAGTAAAGAAGTTTCTCCTCATATTAGGATGGAACCTCCTGTGCTTCAGTCTAACCACTAAAACAAATTTGATTTGTGATTTGGAATTCGTTAATTACAATGAGAAGAGATCCACTGAGAGATTTCAGGTCATTCAATACGTCAGACTGGTGTCTTCTCTCATACATTGTTTGCTGTTGCGGTAGTTGTAGAAAAAAAAAAGATGCAACAAAATAGCCAACTTTGAATCTTCCTAAGGAGTAGGAAGATTCATGACAGTCATATGCCTCCAGTTATGTAATCAGTATTCTTCTTTTGAGATATCTTGTACTTTTTTGTCAGGAAATGCTCCAAGGGTACCCAGTGGTATCTTTGCTAGGTCAGCAGCAAGCCTGTAACTGGAGCTTTCGGTATTCAGAATCTTGACTACACTGTTGCCTGAAACAGCCCCATCTTGTACAGTTATAGATGGATTTCTTAATGCTTGTTTCTCAGTTCAATATCACTTGATTTTTTCGTTGGCTTCCTTGCTTTTTTCCAACCTGGGGAATGTACTTGCTACACACATGACTCTTTGTGTTCACAGTGGACAGTTCTGTTAATTTTGAGGATTAAAGTGGTCGTACATTGCTCTTCACTTGCAATTTGTGATGGTCTCCTTACCCTTGGACAAGGAACAAAACACTCCCTGTATTTATGCTGTGTTCTATTTGGAGCCATCACAGAGAGGGGAGGGCTGATCTGATCTCCTTGCTCAGTGCTGAGCAGAGGGAAGTGCTGCAGCTTTCTGTGAAAATTGTAGTGAACTTGGAAAAACAAGAGACTTTGTGCGCAACTTCACAGTGTTTTGTTGCAGCCCAGCCAAAAGACAGTCAAGGTTTGGATTGTCTTTGTGAATTGTGACTTGACTGTTCATCGCAAATATGTGGAAGAAGATTCTTAGTTAACCATAGCTAAGAAAACAGGCAGTGTGATGTTTCCAAATTGTGAAATGACATCACTGATTGCAGATATTTGTCTTAATAGCAGAAACTGCATTTTTGCTGGTATCCTTTAAGTGCATTATTAGAATTGGCTGTCTCTTCTAGGGGCACCTATTTGAACCCTGTTTTACTAAGTACTGCACAAAAAAAGTGTCAAGAAGATGACCTTGCTTAACTTCAGCTGTGTTGATAGGCTAGTGAAATGTGAATTTCACTCGGTAGTAATAATGCAACACGTTGAAAAGCATGGGCCTCATATGAAGAAGAGCACAGAGTTGTATGCTGTTGACATTAACAAACATCAATGTTTTTATGAGGCTTCTGAACACCAACAGAATTGGAATTTGTACCCCTGCTAAGGAGAAGTGAGGTGGTAGAATAGCTAGTACAGAGAGGTGACTGAGGATGTTTCAAGCAATTATTCGTCAACAGTGAAATTATTTTCAAATAAATTTTTCATCTGGCATTCCTCCAAGCCGATATGTACATCTCTACCCAAGTCAGCCACCTTGATGGTTGATACAACCCAACAAAAAGGAGAAAGACTTATTGAAACTGCCTAGACACATTTCAAATCCATAAAGTAGCAGACAGCTTTAATGTGTGGTGTTGCAGAGTCAGAGACAGTTT
The DNA here is from genome assembly GCF_036013475.1 of Columba livia. Taxonomy (NCBI): domain Eukaryota; kingdom Metazoa; phylum Chordata; class Aves; order Columbiformes; family Columbidae; genus Columba; species Columba livia. Next base: position 8,028,372 of record NC_088602.1, read on the forward strand.
TCATGGGACTGAATTTATTGCCTCATCCAGGCTTCCCTTCTGGTAGTGTCATCTGGACCTTGGTGTCAGCGAGCTGTGACAAGGGCACTGTTTCTCAAAGAAAGAAATACCAGCTTCAGCTGGCAGCTCTGGAGGATGCCTGGTCCCTATAGGAAACCAAGGGGGACATGCATGAACCATATGGACTATATAAGGTAGCATGTGTGGTGGGAGCATTACATGGACCAGGAGGCTTCCTCCCTACCACCCATACCATCTCCTGGTAAATGAGGCATTTGCTCCTTTTTTCATTATGCAGTTGACAGGGATGTTTATTTAATGCACTTACATCTGCCCTTACACCTCTGTGCTTCTCCAACCACAAGCTCACAGAAGCCGAAAATCAGTGTGAAGCATTTGTAATGCTCTGTAGGAGGGAAGCTGAATGAAGAGAGATGGCACTGTGTTTTGCAGAAGGTTTTGTTTAGCTGCAGTATTTTTGCATGTCAGCACGAGTATATACGATTGTGCAGCTCAGCAGCCGCGACTTAGCAAGGCAGCCTGCCACTGCAATGACTGCCACAGCTTACTTCCCCTCCCTATGGCTCTGGCTGAAACAAATATTCTTCTATACCACGGTTTCAGATGCTTCAAGCAAAAAAATCTTGAGAAGTAAAAGTCTTTACAATATTCTCCAGGGTTTTGATTTTTTTTCCCCCTTTGTCTTTAATACTGGCTTTATACCCTTGCTCTAGTGTAAAACACCTTTGGTCTTCCTAAGTATCACTTTATCAGCTCTGTTCTCAAAACAGGACTGGTTTTATTACTGCTATTGAGTAGACTGACTTAAATTCGCCATTTCTGGAAAGAACAGGCACAAAATTGCATCTCAAGTGAAATGTGGGTAGTTTCCTCCTCTGTAATTTCTCTGGAGGTGTGTGTAAATAGGAAGAGACTGTGTGGGCCAGTGGTGGAGGCAGGAGACTGGATTTTGTTCTTGGATTTGCTATGGACCTGCAGTGCATCATGAGATAAACCACAATGCAGTCACATTATCTGAATGACTTGTTATTTAAATGTATTTCCTACAAGGTTATCGTGCAGTACTGAACACTGGGTGTTTCTCCTATTTGGAGTTGTTATAATTCTATTTTATATTTTTATATATATATATATCTATATACACACATATATTTAACTCTAGCATATTACATATAATTTTTATAATGAAGAAAGGCATGATCAGAAACAAAAAGTGATACAATGTTTGTCACAGTAAAAATATAGTGCTTGAGCTTGTCCCAAACTGTGTGTGGTCATGCATGTGCACACTCTAGCTCTCCTGAGGACTAAGAGGGTTACAGCCCTCTGAAAGCAATTGTCACAGCTCTCCTGACTGAAGTAGAGGATATTATAGTTAGCAGTAAATGAAGAGCTGCCCCCAAAGGCCAAGGTAATCCACAGGAGCCATTGCACTAGTTCTTTTCCATCAAAAACTCTAACCTTGCATTCATACATGCCCTATTATCTCTAATCTGAGGTCACTGCATGCCAGCTGTATGGAAGAATGGTTGCCAAGCAGTTCCTCATCTTGCACCACAATGTAATTATTATTCATTAATACAATCTCTCTTATTACGGTCATTAAAGGGAACCGGATAGAAATGCAACATCAGCAGTTAGGTAATTGCAATTTAATTGAAATGGGTCCATTTGTGGGGATGCAGAGCTGGCAAAGGTGAATGGGCAACAGCAGAGCAGGCCCTGCTGTGCTGCACAGCCAGCAGGAGGTGGGGAGGAGAAAGGCCACCCTCATACTCTCTGTTCCTACCGTCATGATACCACTCAATTGTCTTGATTTATAAGATTTGAGCCAGCTCCGTGGAGGCCCCGAGAGTTCAGGAATCAGTTGTGTTCCTGGATAAAAGTGAAGCCCAACTCATCACATGCTACACCATGAAATGTGGAAGCTGCTCTGTTGTATCCTTCTGGCTCGGAGAGCACTGCAGTGATTTACTTACAGGTTTTGCATCTCTGCAGCTGTGTTTGCTGCCACTGCTGCCTCAAATCTACTATAGCTACACACCTTTCTGAAGAGTCTAGTGCTTATTTAATTTATTTCTGGTTTTCAGGGGAAAATGCACCAACTGGGGTATGTTGCTGTGTAGGTCTCCTGTTAAGTTCTTGACCTCAAGCCATATGACTGGTGTCCTAAGGGGGACCACTGAAGTAGCAATTTGAGCTAAAGGGCTGTATATATCCTTGGGATTTCTGGCAAACCCAGCTCTGAGCCCTAGACCTGATAGTGAAGTTCACTGTGCTGTGAACACCCTTGGAGGGAAAGTATATTGATTTCAATTATAAATAATTGTGAAAAGAACAATTAAAAATATTGTGTTATTGTAGAAACCAAAGCAGTTGGTATTTTTTGGTTGCTTAAGAAAAAAAAAAGCTGCACTAATGTAATAAAAATGACGTGAGAGAATAAATGTATCGAGTTGTTATGGCAACTGAAATATGTAGGTTGGAATTTATGTATCCAGAACTTCTATGTAAGTAAAATAAACATTATCCTTGCTAATTAAAATATCATGCAAATATTATTTAATTTAAAATCATTAGTCGTGTTTTCTCTTACAATTAATGATGTACATTCTGTTTCCAAGTATTTGCGTTTGCTTCCAGCTGTGGTCCGCTTGGATTTTCAGGGCAAGATTGTGGTTTCACTAATAGGTGCTTAAATGTGGATGGACTCCACTGAAGATAATGAACAAAATGTATGCAGATGGGCACAACTGGAATCAAACCATGTGCTTTACCATGTTATTCTCACTGCAGCTGACCTTCCTGCTCGGAGGGGCTCTTGGCAGGTGTCATTGCTCCATGCTTGAAGGGACCCCCTTGCAGCAGCAGCTCCTATCGTCCCCCCAGCTTGACACGGTGCACATGGAGCTCATTTCAGAGCCTGGTTCTGCATACAGCCTGCCCTCTTCAGCTCTAAATTCAGCTTCTGAGATGTTGTATGATAGCCAATTCTAAATGAGCGTTCATTAATTATGTTCAGCCTTTTAATTTCTCTAGTCCTTTTCCTCCAGCCTTCAGGAGAATTCAGTAATAGCTTCTCCTTTATTTGAAAGAAATAGATCTTTAATATCCCAAATCACCCTTTATATTTCATCTTCTTTATGGCCAGCCAAGTGCAGACTGATGGCTGAAAGGTAAGGAATGGGGACAATGGGTGCCAGGATCTCATTGAATCCCAGTGAGCTGAAATGCATTTATTTGTTTAAAGTTTCCAGCTCATTCATTCTCATGTTCAGAGTCATCTGAATTTGCCCTACAGTGTTCGGTAACACTATTGCTGAGAATGTTTTGGAAAATAGCCTATCAGAGTAAGAACTCAGCCGCACATAAGTTAATTGTCTCAATTGTTTATGCGGATCACTGCCTGGCATGGAGCTGCAGCAACGGTGGGACTTTGCCTGAAAACTGTAACTGATCTGTCCAGTCTCATGCTTTGAGTCTCATTCTCATTCAGCTGCACTGTGCATCATTTATGTCTTATTCTTGCAGCAGGATTCATCTTTGGAATGCTCTTTTTGCTCAGTTTTCCTCTTTGCCACATGCAGCGGGTCAGCAGATCCTTCCAGCCACCGGCATGAAACATCACACCTCGCTTGGTCCACCACTGTGTGACCTTAGTGACACTCTGTTCGCTGGAAAAGGAGACACACAGGTGCCTTGGTTTGAACCCCAAGTTGAAAATCATGCTCTGCAGGAGTGACACTGGAGATGGAGCCTGGATCAGCAGGATGAAGCTCTTGGGTGTGTCTTTGGTTGGTCACAAGGCTTGAGTTTGTGGAGACCACTGACTCCAGCCAGCTTTGACTGACCTGTCTGGGAGGAGAAAAGCTGAAGCATGAGTTGTTGTCTCCCTCCTGCCTAAATTTCCCACCTGGAAAATCAGTTATCTTGACCAGAGTCACAGTGCAATGGGATAATTGTGATATAGATAATCAGGAACACCAGGTCTGAGTACAGGCTTTATGTTAGCCCAGCCAAAGCGGCTACTGAGAAACTGGCAGCTTGAACAACAGATCTTAGATGAGTGGTCAGTTCCATACTGGGGACGGGCAAATGCAAAGTTCGCTGGTGACATTCTAACATCCACAAACATGCTTAGAGCAAGATTTGCTCTCAGGAGGGTGGGGCGGCATTAAATCAGATCCTGACCTTTCCAAAACGCAAGCCCGCAGCCACATAATTGTTCCTGAGCTGTAACACTCTTTAAGTCTGTCATAAAATCATCTGAAAGGTTGAATCCATATTAGCTAAAGTGGAATCATAAAAATCCCAGGGTAAAATAAATGTTATTGTGATATTTATGCTCACTTCCAATACAATAACTTTAAAAAAAAATTCAAACACTTGTGGTGCAATTTGTACAGTAGGATCTATGCCCAAATGTATGTTTTTCTTTTATCCATTCACATTTACTGGTCATATTGGGAAGACTGGTGCAGAAGGGACTGCAGTAACGTTCTTACAGGGTTTGACCATGAGATCTTGCACCAATCTGCAACTTGAGACAGCTGCAGAGACTGAGCTAACGTGATGTGGTGTAGAGCAAACCTTGATGTCTTCAAACAACAAACCAGAAACCCTAACGTATAAATAGAAACAAAATTCCTTCTGAGGACTAAATAATTTGACCGGGGATACTGAACCATGCTTTTCTAAAGGGCTTTAGAAACACTTAATTAGGCACCTTTGCTTTCTAAAGGATTTTTTTGAGAAGAAGGGAGCTCTGCTATATTATTTATGGACCGAAATTTAGGATCATCTAAGGCAAATGAAACCCTGATGGGCTTCTGAGGGATTATATTTCTGATTTAATTTCTAGCATGGCCTGCTCTGGGATTGTCTGAGTTTTCAGTCATCTGTGATGTCATTGAAAGTTAATTCCTGCCAAAATTCTGCTGAATGACATTTCTTACTGTAATAAGGACTATAAGAAGCATAGAAATAGGACTAGCAAGGTACAGAAAAAGGAAAGCACATCTTACGGTCTCTAGGTATTTTTTTCTGTATGGCATCACAGGAAAAAAACTCTTCAAGTCTCCAATGACACTTTGTCTCCCACAAACTGTCCAAGATGTACAACTTCTACAAGATTGTCAGCAGCAGGAGCCGAAACGGAGATGCTCACAAATCATTTAGGAGAACTATCAGCAAAAAGGTTCAGCCCTTGATGGATGGATCACGGGCACAGAAGGCATTCTTGCTGTTGCTGGCACATTGCAAAGGTCGAACTTGACTTGCGTCCAGTTTTAGTTCACACATGGCTTGAGCGGGCTTGGCTGAACCCTGGCGCTGAGGTGTGCTGCCAGCTTTGCTCGTATCAGCATCCTGCTGAGCATCTTGGTTCAGCTAGGTTGCTTCCTATTGCAGCATAGCTGCTAAATGAATTAATTTACATCAAAGTCCTGTAAAATGGATAATTCCAGCATATGTCATGTTGCATTTTGCTTTCCCCCCTGTAGCTTTTATAAATATTCTAATGATTTTTAAAAATGTTTAGTTTTGAAAAAGTTAATTAAATAAAAGCAGTATTTCTCAGAACTATACATTCCTGGGAGCACTTGGTTACCAAAATGATAGATTTCCTGTCAGATATTGGCATCCAAAAGTTAATAGATCAGCTGCTTTTTGTTTGTTTGTTTGTTTGTTTTTTTCACTTAATATGAATCACCTGGGGCAAACTGGCATTTATCTACAGGCTCTCATGGGACTGGAGCAGAGCTACCGATTCTTAATACAAAATGCCAAAAAACGTCTTGGATCAGCTTCTGTTTCAAATGTCTCTCTAAAAGCAGCGTTCTCTGTGCTGCTGGCTGTAGGAGAAGGTGCATCGGCTCTCTGAACCCTAAGGCCATTGCAGATTTATTTAGGCTTATGGGCTGTAGCTCCCTCACACTCCCACCGGAGCTCTGGGTGCCTTTGCACAGCTGATCAGCATTTTCTAGACATGAAGTGGTATACGTACCCTAGAAAATATCCTGTGCAGGTGCGTGCGTAAATAAATTCAAAATCCTGAGAGCAGTGTACAAGAGCATGAAGATACAGAATAATGTTTGCATGTGTGTTTCTTTTTTTGTTATATTTTTTATATTCCCAATGTTGGGAATTCAACTTCTGGATGGTTACAAGTACCTCCTATTGATATATTAGGTATAAATTCTGGAGACATGCAATAGACTGGAGAATTCATCCACTGTTACCGCATTTAGCTGCTACAGAAAGACCTCTTGTAGGAACTCTTGGAAACACCATATGTCACAATTGCCTGTGAGGGCAGATACTGCTTTTGGCTGGTTGCTGGCCCAGACATGAACTGGAATATGCTGCCTGCTGAAAGTGGAACCAGTGATGAGACTTTCCTAATTCATAATGGTGTACTTTGGCAAAAAATACCCAAAAACCACCAGCAAGAATTTTCTTGGTGTTTGAGTGTGACATTTGTGCGTGTCCTAGTAAGCTACAGGGAAGATGTGATATAAGCACAGAAAAGCTTTGCTGAGTGCTGTTAAAATTAGATAAAATTAACGAGGCAGCTAATGTGATTACTATTTTATTAATAAACATTTAAATAATGCCGTAAGTTTGCACAATGAGAGAGACATTGCCCTGAAGAGATTACAGTCTAAATAGTCCCTGTTAATTATAATCTAAATAGATTAGCATTAATTATACACAAAATTGGAAGATTGCTTTTGGTGTGATCTATGATTCTCATGGTTACTACCCATGTGAGCAAAGTTACCGAATGAAGTTTTAATTTGCTTTTGCAACATTTGCTTGTAAAATCTGTTCTCTTTTTCTGACCAACTTGAAGGGACTAAGTTAATATTTTCTTTTGTGAAGGGGAAGATAAAGTTACTTGAGCTGCCAGCCTTCTAGATACAGGGGTCTGATAGAAAGTTTAGACTTCTGTCAGTGGTTTTAATTCAAGCTTGAAATCAATATTTCCAGAACCTCCTACAAGGAGGTACAAACACGGTTCACGTGCTCCGCTGCATTTGTGCTGTATCACCCTGGGGCTGCCCATTCTGTTTTGCATGGCGACCTGCACGGTTCAGGAATAATGAGGTGTTGCTAAAATTCTTATTTTGGATCAGCAAGCAGCTTTTGGATATTAAGTGTACCGATAATTTTAGACAGTGTAGGCTTTTGGTTAGCCTCTAAAGGGAGGATTGTATGTAATCAAGAATAAGAAAAGTCTTACATCCAAGAATGCTAGTTTTTAATAAATCTGTCACAACACACAGCAAATATCCTTTTTGCCTCTTGTGTTATGCAGTCCAATTTATTTCATAAGACAAAGTTCAATGATTATTGGTTTTCAGATGGATTGCTAATGTATACTTTGTTCAAATTTGGGAACCATATATTATTCTCCTAATGCTTATTGAACCTTAATATGCTGGAACAGAGAGATGTTCCAGATTTATTACAATTACTCTTGAGCTGTTTGTACATTCTCCTAATGTACTTGATTTACTGCTCTTCAAAATTAATCTGTGACCCATTTCCCTAAGGAAAACAATTGAAACATTTCATAGTATCTTGTGACATTGTTTTATATTCTTTCAAAATATCGGAGTCAGCTAATGGTGAAAAATTTGAGGAAAAAAAAAATCTGAAATATAAACAAACTAAAGTTGTTCCTTATCCAGTTTTGCAGCTGCACTCATTTGATAAATGCTACCATACAATCTGTAGTTTCTGCTGAAAATTGTCTAACCCCTTTTGAGAAGCTACAGAAGCTAAGACCCTTTAGGATCCAGCAGAGTTTAGTCTTCATGATTAGAGCAAATAATATACTGATTTGTTTACTTGATCTTGTTGCCTGTAAATAATAACAATGGAAAACACTTAGGTATTCAAAGAAAGCAAAGATTAAATGAATTTTTTTATGCATCCTTGTAAAATCAATTTTCCCCTCCTGAAAGAAAGAAACGCTTGGGGAGTTGCTTGGATTTTCTGTAAGCTCTGAGGCAGGATACAAGGCCTGGGTTCAGTTCCTTGCTCTCCTGCCTAATTTTGGCCTGATTGCCTTGCTCTCCCTTCCAGATTCCAAATAGAGGATATTCAACACCCTTCGGTGATAAGAAACCAGGCGAAGGAATGTGTGTTCGCCACGATGGCAGGCGTGTTAGAGAATTTAAACCTTTAGAGATGACACGCATGCAGTCTTGTGTGCGCAGCCCCATGTTGTGCTGAGCTGCTGGGCCTGATCCAGCATTTAAACACATTTTTTAACTGGAGCACAAGATTAACACCATTGGCCCCAGTGAAGTTAAAAGCACGTGCCTAAGTAGTTGGCTGGACTGAGTCCAGTGTTCAGTCTTTTGCTGGATGGAGCCCTAAATAAACAGTGTAGTATCAGAGGAGAAAACATTTGCACATGTGGATGTGATTTGGCTGTTTCTGTGGCACTGGCTTGTTGTTTTCTAAGTTGTGCTGGCAATGGTTTGCCTGTTTAAAATGCTAACAGTTTCTTGCCTGTTGTGTTAAAATTGACTGCACTCCTAGTGCACAGGCTAAAAAAGGATGGGTCTAAATCACCCGCAGAATCTGTGATGCTGAGTGACGACAGATACAAGACACTGTGCTCTGTTTGAGTTCACTCTACTTTCCTGTTTGTGCTCTTGCAAAGTGCCCAGAAATTTTCTGAGGTCTGAGTTAGTGGCAGTCATTTTTTTCATGTGAAAGCTAACTCTTCAAGCACATTTTTGCAGGGCACAGCGTTGTAAACAGAGATTTCATTTATAGTATTTCTTGTCTTAATACAAAAGCTACGGTAATATATTAGATTTCCAGCAGGAAAATTGAAAAAACAAATATAGTCTTTTACTTTATTTTGAAAAAAATACTTTTTTATGGGGGTTTTCTGTGAGCAGTGTAAGACTGAAATCTGCATAAATGAAGGAAAGGTAACAAAAAAAGCATTTGAATTTAGAAGATTTGCAACTATCGCTACTACACAAGTGTGAAACCTGTTAAAAAATATGTCACTTCAGAGAACGTCATGAATTCAGAATGCGAGAACAAACCAGGTTAATTCATTTTGTGCTGTAAGGAGATCTATTCCTGCAGCTGCTCCAGATGAGAACCCCATTACCACCCGTGGGCCTTTTTGGCAAGGCACTGATTTCCTTCCTTATCTCCATGTTCTGATGCTGAGAGCTGCAGATCACCTTGCATGCCTTCTGATGTCAGCTAGATTTGATGATAAGCATCATCTTATAGATTTAGCCTATTGAGACTTTCACAGGCTTCCATGAGAGTGGCTATAAGGTTAAACCCAGAAATTTTTGCATGATAAAACACTGAGGTGAAAATCTAATGTATGAGCCACCTGATGTTTACCTAAATTCAGGCTACCCTTTTGTATGTGCACGCTATTCTTTACTTTTAAGTGTGATAGAATTATAGTGCACACCTCAGCTACTTTATTTGCTTACTTTTTTCCCTCTTTAGTCTGCAGTTTCCAATGGATCAGAAGGATCTCGACAACGTGGTGAACACAATAAGGAGAAACAGACTTTTGAAAATTATGTGGTAGACATGAAGACAAAGGTATGGTCTACTCTTTCATGATGGAGAATGAAATTCTTATTCAGTTGAGTTTTGCTGGAGGTGGAATATGTAGAATATACTGAATTTTAGCTTCTGCAGTAATTTTTTTTTCTGCTTAATGACTGTATGTATATTACCACATTCATATAGGCTTATGGCTGCAATTTATTGCTGTATGTTAGCAGCTCTGTGCATTTTATGCTGTCCTAGGCAGGATTTATTTTTTATTTTTATATAAAAATGTTAATATCGGTGATGGTTCTACAGGATTGCTGATCTCAAGATGTTTTCGTTTTAGTGTCCAAGGTGTTGCACAGTTAGTGAATTTTATTCAAGGTGTTTTCAGTCTCTCGGTGTGCACTGTAGTTTATTTTTGGCCTGTAGTCAGTATGGAAGAATATGAATGTCAGCAAAGTGATGATTTTTGTGTGGGCAGTCTAATGATACCTGCCATAAAACTCCACTGAATAATGCACGAAGCAATGTGACTTATGGCTGTGGTGAGGGGGTATGTTACACCTCTCTTTGTAACAGCCCTGCTGCACGCAATGGTAAAGTTATAAGTGTTTCATTACAATATCTCAATTATTTTCATAGGTTCACAACTTGGCTGGAAAAATTCTCTTGGGTTTAGAGATTATTATGGGGAGTTTTTGCCTTGAAGTCATTGTGTATTTTTTCTTTTCTAAGTGAAAGAAAATTATGAAGTTTTCTTTTAAAGTTAGCAAGCTGGAAACATAATGAAAAGAAAACAGACATTAATTGAGTTGGCGTGCTTATGTGATACCTTGTAGACTTCAGTAAGGTCATTTCTAACAGTGGAAACTTGCAGATTATTTCTCTTGTCTAAGGCTTTTTCATGGGCTTTGTTTAAATTTCTAGATCGATTTCTCTGTTAACTTTTCAAGATCTAAAGAGCTAATTGTCTAGCATGACTTTCTGAGTTTCTCGTGTTACTGTGTTCCCAGTTGGTTGGAAAAAACTTTTGTACCCTATAGGACCACGGCGCCACTTGAGGGTTGAAATACAAGAACATGTATATTCACTGAAATTTGTCCCTATGTTTATGGAAGAAATTATTTCCCCAAAGCAAGGAATTATCAAAAGCTTGATATGTGCACTAAATACTTTGTGTGAGGAGGTTATAGAAATCATGGGATGTAACAGTTCTCAGCCCAATTTCGCAATATCATTTCCAATGTGAATACCCAACTGAAAAATGTACCATCTTCCCTACTTAGATGGATACTGTAAACTTCTGGACTCAGTGTTTCTCCCCCAACAGCTCTACATAGTGCATTTTCACACTGTTAGTAGCTCTTCAGCATGAAGCGTACATGAGAGTAAACTCCAAAAATTGGCAATTCTGCTGCCAAACTCTAAGACATTCAGATCTGTGAGTGGTATCTTCTTGAGTTCTTAGTACCGTGGAATGACAGACAGCAGATATTTTGTTCTTGTTTCCTGGAACTTGTGGTTTAGCATGCCGGTTTGTTTGAAAGAGTCATTTTGTCTGATTTCTTTTTCAAGCGACGGTGTCAGTGGCACGCTGCTGTGACAGTGACACATAGCTATTTAGGACTGGCTACATGTTTAAACATATGCACCAGAGCTTTTCAGTTGCTGATGATCAATGGATTGTTAGATTTACTTCCCCAGGCAGAATGCTCAAGAATGAAAATGAACTCTTCATTCACCGTGGATCTTGAGAGCTGAGAGCCACTTCAGGACATATTGCCCTTGAGTACTGTGTCTTTCTGTTGCAGAGCATCCCAGCCCACGTAAACCCAATGGAGCATTTGTAACTGAAGTACCTCTGTTTCATTCTGAACTAAGGACTTGTGGGAAGCAAGAGAAAACAATTATGGCTTTGTATGGGAAAGAATAGATAGATAAAACATTAGGCATAAGATTTAAATTAATGAAGGCTGCAGAGCTTTCAAAAGATGAGCTTCTTCAAGGCTCTTCAGAGCTGTCAAATGTCTCAAGGACCTTTACCTATTCTCTGCTCCACACCTTGCGCTTGTGAACATGTGTTTCCTACAACCCTACAAGCCATATTCTGCTCCCAGCTTGCCTCACTGTCTTCTCACAGGCCCCTAAGCTGGTGAGTTTGCAGGAGTGATGCTACTAAAGAGGTTGCATGGTCTCCATCTTTGGAGACTTTCAAGACCAGACTGGATAATGGCCTGAATAACCTGATCAGACCTCACTGCTGAACCTATTTTGAGTGGGGTGTTGGAATGAAGACCTCCTCAGGTTCTTTCCATTGTCACTTATCCTGCTATCTTTTGATTACATTGACTCCTGGAGAGGAAGGGAGGCAACCACCCTGCTGTCTCACTGAGCACCCCAAGAGGCAAATGGTGCACTACCAGGTGCAGCAGTGAAAGGCCAGGTATTACAATGAGGCCCTCAGAAAACAAGTCCTGCAAAGTGCACATTGTCTATTAAAACAAAACCCAGAAAAAAATAGCTTTTTTCTTGCTTTTGAGTGCTGGGGTTAAAGTGATGTGAGCTCCCAAGTACCGAATAAAAGGGTTGTATGTTGGGTGTGTGCTTGGGGCAGAAAGAGAGGGGATCCCCTCCACAGCTGTGGAGCAGAAAACAAACCTTTATGTGGCTCTTGAGCCTGGGACCATGGTGGCCACTTGGGTGCGGAGTCTTTGTGATGAAGTCCAGCCTTCACTTCTCCCTGCACCCATTATACCATAATTTTATTTTATTTTATTTTATTTTATTTTATTTTATTTTATTTTATTTTATTTTATTTTATTTTATTTTTTTAGAAAGCTACCAGTCAGAGAAATCCGTCAGGACTTCAACGCTGGTTGTGCTAAATAGTGACGAAATTTGCCGTGCATAGGAGAAGGGGAATGGTTGTTATCTTATAGCTTCTGCCTGGGACTCTGGTGGGCCTGAGGCCAGTGGCAAAGCTGCTGCCGTTGGGCCTGCTGCAGTCAGGAGGTGCAGAATTGCTAATTTGTTAATTTTTAAATTAACACCAGCACTCATGGGCTTCTGGTTCTGTCTGGGAGCAGCATTAACATTCTTAGCAGCTAAAGCATACAGAACTTCACACCTTCTGAAATTTGTATTAACTTCTCTTCCTGGCTGAAGCGGGATTTATTCTGACATTTCATCTGTAATATAGCCCCTAACTACATATGCATGATCTGCAAGATTATTAGTTTCTCATTTTTTGTTTTCCGTGTGGCACAAAATAGTCCTAAAAAAGAGGCTGTCTCATGAGATTTTTGCTTCTAGCATAGAATTACTCAGATAACTTGTATCTTGGTGTTAACCTACTTACTAACCAATTGTGATGCACAGCAGCCTAGCTGAAACTGGGCTCAAGTGGTATAAATGAGCTCTGACCATAGAGACATAACTTCATAACTACATCAATTGCCCTCCTGGAAGAGACGTAACCAGGAAAGTATTTATTTGTAGCTTGTTTGGGTGCAATATAAGACCTGAAAAGAAGAAAGAGAATTTAGCCCCATGTGAAAGACTGGCAATTTAATACCATCAATAAGTGCTCCATAGTACGCAATTTAAGATACGTTAGATGTAAATAAACCTCTCTCCACATTTGTAAGATGATGTGTGTGTTTATGTGTTTTCTGTGTAGGTGCACAGAGCTCTAAATAGTCACTGGCTAAATTTTGCAAGATGCTGACATTACTAATGTGGTGTTAGCAGTCTGGTAGATGCCTCCTTTCTTAGTGTCTTCTCTAAAACCTGGAGATCTAGTACTCCTGTTTTTCTTAATTTCTGCTGTTTGAATTAAAGACGATAGTCAAGCCAGTTTTGCTTGGTTTTGTTTGTTGTTTGTTGTTTTTTTTTTTTAACAATAAGTTTCTCTTTACAGTTTGTAGTCTAAAATATTTGAGTTTCAAAAGAATTTTAAAAATGTTTTAAAAGGTGTGTCGTGAAAACTTTAAAACAATAATAGAATCCTTCTTATTGGTCTTACAGGAACTTACTTTTACAAATTTTTGGTTCAGCTGGATGTTATAGGCTCTGCTTACAAATGTAACTGCCTAATTAAACCCTGTGCTTTGGTTATGCGAGTTGAAGTATCTGGATACAGTGAGGATTTTAATGCTATAAAGGAGGATTAAATTGTCCAGTCTAAACTACTGCATTATACAGACCATCACACTTCACTCACTCACTCACTCACCTCATATTGTTTGGTTTTGTATGACTTTAAAATAGACAACTTGGCAAAATTAGAGGAGAAGGAAGCAATCACCTGGGTAAGTGGTTTTCACATGGTGGTCCACAGAGGCACTGATATCACAGTGAGAAATAGTTGTTATTATTCCTGTATTAAGGCTTCCTGAGAGCCAGAGCTCATCACAGAGGTTATTTTTGACCATCTAAAGCAACTACAAGGAACTATAAGCCATCTCTTTTCACCCCAGATGGCTGCTTCTCAGTTTGTTTGGTTTTTGGGTCAAGTCATTCTATGGTAGATTTCAATCATGATCATATGTACAGATAACACGAAGGCTGGAAGAGCAGAGGAAAAAATAGAACTAAGCAGCAATCTGACCTGCAGAAATTAGAGCAGAATGAGATGTTGCTAATGAAGGGTAAAGCAGTACCAAGGATTTGAAAATCTTAAGCTCGATGAGAAAAAATGAATGGAAAAAGTAACTAGTTGGAGGAAGAAAGTGGAGAAGCTTAGCCTCATTTTTTGGGTTTGGGATGGACAGCTAATGGAAATGAGGAACTGTATACTTGGGAGAAACACTAGAGACCCACTGACAGTCACCTGTTCCCATGCCCTGACTTTGTTGAGTCATCGATAACAAGCATTAGAAGCTCTGACCAGGAGCCCTGGCAACAAAAATGAGACCACGGAAGGATGGAGCTGGGGTCCATGTCCCCAAAGGTGTGGGGCTCTTCTGTCTGGGGTTACAGAACGTTCTGAGGGTGAAAAGCAACAAGAAGAATTTCAGAGACCATGCTGCTCAACGATGCACTAAGCTTGGGTAGCACACGGGCAAATCCTGTGCTGTTAAATGCTTGTTTTATGGAAGGAGGTGACACTCAAAAATTGGAAGAGGGCAGGAGGAGGTACTGATGGAGCCTGGTTTTCCCAGACACACACATGAGTCATGCTGTTCAATTAAACAGTCTCAAATAGTTCAGACCCTCTGTTTTTCATATAAACTGTAAATAGGATCATGTTTTCCCTGGGACCAGCTCACAGGAGTAGAGTTACTTGCAAGCAGAAGCATTTATAGATCATGCACTTGGAGACCAATTTCAGAATAAATCCCTATATGCCAGTTTCAAGTATGATAAGAAATTTTACAGCCATTAGGTAATAATATCTTTCACACTTTACTAGATCAGCTTGAATCTACCAATTGGGAGAGAAAATACGTTGGTTGCTTTACATCTAAGTGTTAAAATATCTCCGGATTTTGTAGTTGACTGAATTCCCTTTTACCCTATGATGCTTAGAGCACAAGTGTGGCTTAGGTTAGACCATCTTATTGGGTTAATTGGTTCTTGAGTAGATGGTTAATTGGTTCTTACTTCAAGGACTTCTCTGTTTCATATTATCTATAGTTTAATAAACTTGTCTGAATGTTTGGCTACTGGACTAAACCTCAGTAGGGAGAGAACATGCAGGTTCCAGTGCAGCCTGTAAACACAAATGAAGTTTGTTTTGTACACATGTGGTTGCTCAGACTCGGTTAAAGTTTTAGACACAGTTGCAAGTGCTCTGGAGACTTTGTCTTTAAAATGTTGTATCCACCAAGACTTTAGTAGCTGGGGGAGGGTTGGTTGCTCTCTGACCACATATCTGATCCAGTATGGATTTTGTAACTTTGGTAGCAGTGACCTCATTTTGGCAAAATAGTGTGTGTCATTTACTGAGCCCCTTGCTGCTTTAGCAATCACAAGAATATTAGGGCTATAACCTGAGTAATTTATGGAAGAGAGATGACTCTTAAATATCCTTTTATTTTCTTGGAAAGGTTTATTTTATTGAAAACATATTTTAGCTCTGAGTGAGAATGAGAGATCCTCAGCAGAGCACCCAGGGGGAATTGTGCTGTCCAGTGTGTTGAAAAGGTGAATTGTAATGTATGGGTGTCTAGACGTTTCCTCTTGTTGCTGTCAACAGTCCAGTTGGCTGTATTTTTTTTTTTTTCCAGTGAATAGGAGCATTGATTTTCCTCTCTCTTTGGCCAGCGCTTTCATTTTACATATCTTTTCCCTTCTGTGTCTCTTTCTCTCTCCCTCCCTCTTTCTTCTCTTTCTCTCTATTCCTCTGTCTGTAAGAGAGGGAAGACTGTAAGAGCTGACAGTGAGCTTTCTAACTCAGAATGATTCATGTAAGGCACCTGAAAGGGAAGCTCTGCACCAGCATCACTGCAAGAAAGGTAGGGCTTTGGGGGCTAAACCGTCTGTGGAACACTGAGCAAAGCATACAGAACATGAGATACAGCAGTTAAATCTGTGGATCCATCAAAGATACAGAAAAAGTTTGGGAGAGAACTTGAGTGTTTTACCTCTGTTGTTTGGGGTGCTTTCTTTTAATTAAAACTTCGATGTTTTTTCGTAAGTGGAAAAAAAAAAAGGTGCCCTTCTGTAGCTTTGAGTAGTGTATATAATGTGATTTGTCCTTTTTTTTTCCCGTGGATGGTAGAATATAATTATATCACTGTTACACTTCACAGCCCTGCATGCATGTGTAAATATGCAATTCCTTTTTTTTTCCCCTGACTGATTATTTTCTGTTATACTTTCTGAGAGTTCGCCTTATCCAGCTGTTATTTATGCTCACTTCCCGAATCCGAATCTGACCTAGTAATTCCGAGTGGTTGTAGATGTGACGCATGAGCTCTCGCACACACCTTAATGTTTCAATCATGTACTCCAAGCGATATGCAGTTGTAGGAATCATTGCTCTTAATAAAAAAACCCCTTACAACCCAAAGCAGTTGTTTTGGCAGAGAAGTGACAGCGCTGTGATAGATGGGCCCGAGAGTTGTGTGTGTTGTGCTTGCTCGGAGTTCGTAGAAAAGAGGAGGGAGAGAGCGAGCGAGAGGGGGGAGAGAGAAAAAAACAGAAAGACAGGGAAGGAGAGAGCGGGAGGGAGAGAGATTGAGAGAGAGAGACAGAGAGAGACTTGGCAAAGGAAATCTTATGGGTATACTGAAACAGCAGATCAGAATTGTGAAAGCACAGCCAGGGCTGAAATGTGATGCTTTTGCTCTTTTGTGCTTGTTGTGGTTCTCATCTGCTTATTTAGAAGGCTGCATACCATTCAACAGAATATTTTGATCACAGATTGAACAATGCAGCAATCAAGCCTGATAAGCCACCTGGAAGTTTTGCTTGAGATGATTTCTAGTGGGTTTTCTGATCCCTGTGAGCATCATGACTGCCTTTAGCATTGTGGAGGAGGACTCGAGTTTCTTATGAGGGCCCCACTTGGAAAAGCAGGCTGTGCAGATTCAAGCCTCCGGTTCTGTTCATGCTGTTCAAAAGCCTTTCCTCACCCTTGCTGATTTGTTTTTATGATTTACATATACTCCTGTGGAGATTTACAGGATGGATTGTCTGTGCATTGTCACGACCAAGGTAGGACTGGAAACATTGCTGTTATGTGTACATATTTCTCTGCTATTTTTCTATTCCTGTAATTAAATAGATTGAGCATGTACTGTGTCAGGTTGCAAGATAAAGTGATAAATAAGCGTTGCTTCAATGAGTATTTTGTTCTCTTTTTCCTGTAGATTATGCAGTTTGTTTCTGTATCACTTCCTAAATGATATGTAATTCACTTATTTTCACTTGCAAAAGGAAAAGGATTTCATCTTTTATCTTAGCCTATGCTTATGTCTATTAATATCTCTAGCTACCAGAGCACTTTCAGAATACACAGTATATGGCACATATTTTCTCAGCTTATCAGTTTATTCTGTAAACTAAAGAATAAAAAAAAAAAGGTGGGGGGGGGATTATATGGGTCCTAGTATTTTAAAGAGGCCAATCAGATGTACTTTAGATAGTCATGATGTTTCTGATTGGAGAGATGCAAGTTTCTTATGGCTTATTGTGGCTTTTTTGGGGAAAAAACATAGCTTACTTTGCATCCCTAGGCCTGAAAAATAAAAATGTCTTTGTCCCAATTCAGCACTCTTATAGTGATGTTAGATCTAGCCTGACTGTTTAGGAAAGGTCCTTCTAAAAAATTCCTTCCAGACGTGTGTGCAAACAGTTTTTTATCCACAACAGCCGCAGGCTGATGACTTTGGGGTTAAGGGCACTTCCCAACTTCAACAATCTGGGGTAGGGATAAACTGGATGATTCTTTGATATGTCCTAAAACTTAGCAAAATAAGTTAATATTAAATGACAGGGAGATAATCAGAGAACTCCCTTTCTCTTGCTACAGGACAGGCAGCTCACCGCATGTTTGTAACTGCATTTTCACATGGTGATAGTATATATAAGGAGCAGTTACTGGGGAAGCCCAGACATTGGGGTTCAGCAGAGTTGCTCCCTGTTCTGGTTTATTTTTGATGAATTTCATTATTTCAATAGGACTTTGCAAAATGCCTGGGGCAACTAGAACACCTAGAGGCTACGTAAAGGATAGGGCAAACCAGCGGTTAACGCTGCCGTCATCGTTGCTGTCATTTTTCGCATCACAGCCATGCCAAATGGGGCCCCCCATCCATGACAAGGAGAAGGGCAGGAGGAGGCACCCCGGGCACCCATGGGCAGCAGCAAAGGGTGGCGGGTGCCTGCTGCAGAGAGCAGGGAGCGTGGTGGAGCCGCAGAAACAGATGCGAGCTGTCATTCTGATCTTGATGGTGAAGAAACCCATATGGGGAAAGAACAGGAGGTGAATGAGGCCACAGAAGGAGCTCACGCTCCTTCTGTGGCCTCATTCACCTCCTGTTCTTTCCAGGTCCTTCTGATTCCCACAAGCCGTGCTGGATCTGAGACTACATCCTCGACCTGCCCTGCAGCAGACTGGAGATGCCTGCGGGTGCCCATTGATGCGATAATGGTGAAAAGCGCTCAGCAGCGGTGGTGCAGCACCGCTGAACAAAACCTGGATGCAGGATCACACTAAACATTCTTTTTCTAGTTCCTGATGCTGCCTTCCAACAGAAAATAAGCAGGAAGGTTGAAAGAGACCGCTGTGATTTGCTCTACATTTGGGTGTCTGGAGGTGCGGTGAGGACCTGCAATCAAAGCCATCCTTGGCCTTGAGAGGTTGGCAAGGAGGTCTGTAGTAGCTGGGTTTGGGACAGGGAAATGAATCTACATTTAAGATAGTATAATTGGGAGAAGAATGTGGCTCAGTGCCTTTTTTTGGATATCAGGAGACACCAATTTATTTATTTTATGAATTAGTGATTAATGTTTCCGCTGGACATTTTCCGAGGACCTTCTGGACAATAACAAGTGTAGACTCACGGTCATCTCACTACTACTGCTGCTCTGAGCAGGGCTCCCAACTCCATCTACACACAATATTTTTCCTCCCATCTCTTCTGTTTCTTGGATTTGCCGCTAAATGGCTGAAATGATATGAAAGTCAAGCATATGAGCCCCAAATATTCAATTCCATATAATCAGCCTTCACTGCCAACTTGATGTTGGAAGGAGATAGGATTGTGAATTGTAGGTGACCTGCTGTTTGGATGCATGTGGGAACAGCATATTAACATATGTAATTGAGCTGAATAATGACAAAAATCTAGTTTCAGAACACTTTCATATTGCGAAGGCTTGAAGCCAAATAAACTACAGTTGATTTCCTCATCTTCTTGTGCTGCCATATTTAAATAGCTGCACCAGTGTAATTACATTG
Source organism: Columba livia (assembly GCF_036013475.1). Taxonomy (NCBI): domain Eukaryota; kingdom Metazoa; phylum Chordata; class Aves; order Columbiformes; family Columbidae; genus Columba; species Columba livia. The sequence goes on from NC_088602.1 coordinate 8,047,858, forward strand.
TATTGATCCATAATCTGCTCTTACTTTATTGTGCATTGGAGTTTCTTGAAACTGAACAAATTTTTATGGCACCTGTTTATGCCAGTTTTCACTGATATGGTAAGAGCAGACCTCTTTTGAGATTTTTTAAAAATTATTTCAATAAGTATGAATTCTCCAGAGCAACCGTATGGTCAGTTTTGGCCACAGATCTGGTAATTATCCTTATCTGAATACCCATTTGTCTGATTTTGTTCTTAATCCTGTCAAAGTGGATGTCAAGAGGAAGTAAATACATCAGTTTTATTTTTCAGTAATTATTTTCAATAATTCTTTAAATAATGAAATGGAAGGAAAAGATGAATGCTATTTAAACTTCAAAAGATGAACACTGTTTAAAAAAGTTGACATTTTTAACATATGGTCATTAAATTTACTCTGGAATTTGCAGTATCTCCAGTCTATAGAAAATGACATAAATGTTGTGGTGGAGTGAACATGCCCTTGTAGATTATGTACAATAGATCTAAAGATCCTGCTTTGAACTCTGTGTGGTGAAAGATGCCATCTAATAAAATTAGTTTCTGGTGTGCCTTGCCAAATCTTAAATCCTACTGATGTTTCAGCCAAAATGTAAGATAAATTTAAGATATATTTAAGATATTAATTTGTACAGATTCTTCTTCTATTGTTTTACATGCTTCATGTTTTCATGCATTTCTGAACCCATGACTTAAGAAATGCTGAATCGGTCAAGGAGGACTTCTTATGGTCTCCTAGTTTATTTTAATTGATCATGTTCCCAGCATAGCTTCTTTCTATTATTGTCGCATAAAGCACATTAATTTGTGGCATTGTTTTATCATTAAGAAGGATTCAGTATAAATAACAGCTTAGGTCAAGACTCTGTCGCAGCGGGAGCTCCAGGAGTTTTTGAAAAGAAGGAACATTCCCACTGTGCCTCCCAACAGTCAGGGACAACATGCTGTCCTCTCCCTTAGCTTTCAGCTGTCCTTCCATCCTTCTGCTTTTATCAGGATTCTGAATACAACAGTTTCTGCTGCTGGTGAAAAAGCAAATAGCTCTGTGTTGCCCTACATGACTCATTATAACAGGGGCTGCTTTGCTGAAATCCCCAGTTCTTGCTGTCAGGTGGCTTAGAAAAGATGATCAGCTCTCCCTGGAGCTCAGAGATGGAAAATCTAAAGGTCTAAAACACAGCAGATGAATGAAGAGAAATCAAAATATGCTTTTCTTTTTTAAATCTCATGATTTCAAGGTGTCAGATTCAGGCTTTTTGTTACTTGCAGCTGGCAATCATGGCACGAAAAAAAAGAGAGAATTGAATAACACTGCAATTGGCCATCCAGTCCTCTGTCACAAGAAGAACTACATAAAGACCTTCTCCTAGGATACAGATTTTTAAACTGCCTGGGAAATCTAGTCTAATATTTTGTCACCCTTAACATCAGTAATGGCCCTCAGAACCGTCAATGTTGGTTGCCGCTGGTTTCACCTCTTGTTTTGTTTGGGAGCTGTACTTTGCGGTTTGCTTAAAATCCTAGAGTTCATCACCTGCATGCTTCTGTGTTTTGAGAAGAGCTTGCAAAGATGTACACAAAGACTGGACACCAAATTAAATGTTCCAAATTTACTCACAAAACCTAAACGGCTTGCTGCTTATTGCCTGACTCCCAAGTTCGCAGCACTGAGCACAGGCAGCAGTAGGTTCCTGTGACCCAGAGCTGTGTCCTCCAGCTTGTAATCTAGAGAACCGGCCACCTTCAGACCCAGGGAGAATGCCCAACTTGAACTTGTTGGTTTTGTTACCTACAAAAATACATTTCCATCCTCAAAGTGTTGAAAAGTCTGCAACAATTACTCCTTCCTAGTGATTCTTGTTGCCAGCTTCCACTTAACTCTGTAGTGGATTAAGCTGGATTACTCACTACACAGTTTCCATGTTTAATTCAAGTGTCACTGGCCTCTGTGGGATCAGACGATTAAATGAAAATGTTATTATCACATGAATGAAAAAAACGACCCAGTTCATTTCACTAGCAAAGAGGTTTGGAGTTTTGTTTTTAGTTTTTTTGTTCTTCTAAAATTCTCTGATAGTCTAGTTTTTCTTTTTTCATGGCTGTCTGTTGAGCACCTTTTCTAAGGATTTAGTTCAAGTGTTTAAAATAATGAAATAAAGATATAAGGAAAAAAAATATAAGTTTTTTAATGGTTCTGGGAAGCAGAATGATGTGCTTGTTTATGTTGTTAACCCATGTCGAGGTTGAGTATGTACAATTCTGACTTGCAATGTTGCCAGAAGCCAACAACATCTGCCTATCCTATTTTCTTCTGCTCATCCAGCAATATTTTTGGAACAGGGGACATCTTTGTATGTACTTAAGGCAAAATCCTGACAGATGTGGGAGCATAAGTCTCAATACTCGCAATGGTTGTGGAAAATAAGAACCCGTTGCAGCCAAGTACGGGACCAACTTCTGGCTTAGACTTTGGGTATGGTATGACTCTTTGGTAGGTCTGTCCCGCTCCACACACTCATCACCCCACATTGCAGCATGAATTTACGAGTAAAGCCAAGAAAAGCTATAAAATTTACATCGTGTCTTTTTGTCAGCATTAGCTTTCCTTTCCCCATAATCCCAACATGGAAGACAAGGCAAAATTCAGAGCTCATCCTCCTCAGTAGCCTCACTGTGAACCTGAGTGAGGAGTTGCTGTGGCTTGGATAGTTGACTTTGAAACTATCAGTCTACATTAAGTGTATCATTCTGAATCCCGGTTGATTGTGTGCCTTGCTTGGGAAAGTTAGTGACAGGTCTTGTGTGCCCGTAGGATACTGTGGGTTCCCCAAGTGAGGGGAAGACCCTCATTTAGCATTTAGTTGACGTGATTGACTCCCGGCACGAACCCAGTTGATTTAAAGGGTGTTTTTAGAACTTGACTGGAAGATGCAAAAATGCAGAGGTGGCACTGCTGAAGTGACCTCACCGTTCCAGCCTCTCTAATTTAAAGCAGCAGCAAAACCAGTCACAAGGTGCTCTCAGAAGGGCAGGATGGTAAATCAGATCAGGTAATCTGCTGGAGGTGGAGAGCAGGCATGCACACTATATGGCAGCAGTTGGTCTCCCTCTGCATAGGTGAATCCACTATGAGGTTAGGTTGGATTATTGATTATGGTGTCCTGAGGCTGATGCAAATAGGTAATACTTAGAATATATATTTGAAGAGCTTTTGTAATAGGCCTTACTGAAGAAAATAAGCCTATTTCCTCCCCCCCTTTCCCAGTTATATTGTGTTGAGCTGATACAGAGTTTTTAAAAAGGTCTGTACTTGGAGAATGAAGTTCAATTTATTTTGTGGGTCTTCCTACAAGATCAGCTCTATGTGTCTGAGAGGCTGTAGGGTAAGTCCAAAAATTAGGAAATTATAAAACTAGGTATATATGCTGAGGTTGAATGAGTGCCTCAGGTATTACAGACAAGTATAATCTTACCAACACCAGGAAAGCTGTAGAGAGCTACATTACATGAAGATCGGGTTTAAATTTAGCTGGATATGAAACAAAAAAATAACCACATTTCTATGTGCCCACATATTGTTAATAATGGTAAATAGATCTGGGCAACATTTGTTGTTTTTTCCTTTGCAAGACTTCAGGCTTTGAATTATTGCAGTTTCAAATCATAAACTGGCTAGCTAAGTTTTTTGTACTAAATTTCCTGGCTATAACACATCCGAAACACAGGAAACACAATAATTTTCCCCTCAGAGATTCACATTTAGCTAAAGTCAAAATCTTTTTCTATAATCATTATTGGGTGCTGATGAGCACTTCAAACTGTGGTGTTTTCCTGCCAGACCCTAAAAGTGTAATAGTGCTGAATCCATGCAATTTACATGTAATTTAGTAAACTCTATTCTGAAGTGGTACTTGAGGACAGCTTTGATGACGATGGGTTGGCTGCTGGCTAAACTGCACACTCTTAGAAGACCAGAAAGATCCTTTTCATTGATTACCATTTATCTTAGCTGGAGAACACACTAATAGATGTCTGGCAGATGGGGAGTGTATCGGAGTATTTATTTCAAATCTTTATTTACCGATGTTAAATTTTGAAACAATTGTTGTAAGGCTCTAGCTTTTGGATTGCAAACATTATGAATGTAAACTGATGAGACACATGTTGTATTTTCTAGAAAAAAAAAAAATTGGGGGGGGAGTCTCAAGAAAATTACACAGAACAAACCAATGTGCATTGCATATGTAACGTCTTGTAATTATATCTTGTCAAAAGCTCAACTTTTTTCTCTTTTATTCTTTAGAAATATGGTAATTGTCCCTTTTCCCTTGTAGTTAATTATAAATTTCAGGAAGAATTAAGTCTGTTAAATCTCTTCTTCCCCTTCTTCCCCCTCCCTTGGTCTCTATGGCAGCAGCAGAAATAGAAGGGAATTACTTTGATCTCAATTTCTGAGTGACACTTCGTTTCTTCCAAGCATTGACCTTGTTTAGTGCAACTGAAATTTTCAATAGACTTCATTAGATTATAATTTGCTGATCTTAGGGAGATGTCTTTATTGAGATTGGTTTTAACTATGAAAGGAGAAGGGTGATTTGTTTCATGAATCTATGAACAGCTCTATAAACTGAGAAAAGAAAATGTTCAGTTAACTGCTCAGGCAGATATGGTTAGTGCTTAATACTAATACTACTGCACAGCAGTGGAGAGCTGCAGATGTAAGGAAAGGTGCAAGATACTGAGCAAGAAAAGAAAATGAGAGCGCCTTATCCTGCTCTGTTAATGATAGTGCTGCTTATTGATAGCAGAGCTATACATCCTTAGCAGGTCCCTTCTCTACCATTCAGAGAGCCTGGGTGGAGGTGGGAAGATAATTTCCTAGTGCTAAAGAGATCTGCATTTTTATGCATGTCATATAGCTGGAGCTGATGGAATGGATTGTTTGCAATGTCCAAGAGGCCACTAAAAGAAGAAAAGATGTGTGTCTCCTGGCATGCGTCCTGAACATAAACATGCATTTCTTCTGTGTTGTAATCTGTTTTCTACTACCGTGCAATTTTCCTTCTGTCTCCCTTCACCTGATGAGAGACTTCTGAAAAATGAGACGATGTGTACAATCAGGAAAGGAATTATATTTATGAGTGAATCATTAGGTCAGGGGGGATGGACTAGTATATGATTATATTTTATGCAGTCTGAGACCTCTGGTTGAGATCTACAATTTTCATTTCTCCAGAGAATCATCTGCATCAGAGAAGATAATTTGTAAGGATGTGTAGGATTAAATAGATATGTTCCACTTGGTTTGTCTTCAGCCAACTCTTTTGCTACTGGAGACCTCACTCAAGGACTTGTATATAATTTACAAATCCTATTCTTGGTCATTCTAGGGGGTACAAATAGGATCTTACTTGTGACTGCTTTTGATTCTGATCACCAATATCTGCTCTGAGAAATCATGTTAAGACAAATCTTAAAGAGTGCTGCAGTTCAGTGAGCCCTGAATTTTTAGCAGATAAGATATTCCTAAATATCCTCTCTGTATTTTGTTTCATCTTCCTACAGAGCTAAGATCTGCCTCCAAATGTATCTCCAGACACAGTCACATTAGATGATATCTATCTGTCCAAATTTGGTATTGATTACATATATATAATCTCTCCCTGCCTATGAGAAAGTGGCAATAAACTATATGTAGATGCTCTTTAAGTCCTCCAAACATCCTTAGCAGTCACTGTGGTAGATCACACAACACTGAAGAAGAATTCTTCCTTGAAATCTTACCCGGAGTTTGCTGATGTGCAACTGCGTCTCTGTCACCTGAAAACTCTCTTGTGCAGAGCCACAGAGCTCTCACCTCCTGATTTAATATTCAATAGGCAAAATTTCCCACTGCAACAATACAGAGAGCACTGATGCTACCACTCTGCATTATATTAATGTATCTGCAAGATACATTATACCAATGTTTCTGACCAGTGCTAACAGCAGTCAGTTATTTCATCACCTGACTGAGAAAATCATGTAGGGAAGAAGCCAGCTTAAAGGTTGCATGCTAGAAAAGTAGAAGTTTGGTACAGAGATTCTGAACGGCTTACAACCTTGCATTTTCTTTCTGGAGTCAGTGCTTTTCTGTTGCCTGGTTACTTATGGAGCCTGCATTTCTGTATGCTTGATAAACCTATTGGTTTGTGAATTACATGTAACAGTGCTTCCATTGAAGGAATCGCACTGTCTCTAGCTGGCTAAGAGGTTAGCATCTCTATCTGACTTGGGTCATCGCTTCATTGCTTCCCTCCTGTATTATGGCTATGCAATGTATCAAGGATTCAAAGCATTAACGCAGAAAATAAGCTGTGACTGATGCTGAATTCAGCAATGAGAATGGATGTATCCTTTTGTGTCCCAAGGTCTCTTTATATAAAAATCACACAAGCTGAAGATCTTATTGCATATTTTGATGGCTCTGATTGCATGAAGCTGCGACAAAGCCTACGCCTGGATAGCTGTGTCTATTGCTATGTTGGAGCTGTCTCAAGGGTGAAGCTTAGTGCAAGAGGCTGAGTATCCTCAAGAAAAGAGCGTAAAACAAGACTTGTTCATAAGCTGTGGTGAAACAGCCCCTCTGGTTCCATTTAAGATGTAGAACTCTTTTATTACAGGATATTTTCCCAAACACCAAGGCAAGACATATTCTTTTTACAAGTATTAGCAAACATGAAAAGGAAACTGCAGGTAATTCTGTCCTCCGTTGAAGGCTGTCTAAAGAAAAGTGATTTCAAATGGTGGATTTTCATCACTTTTCACATTTTTAACTTTCCAGGGTAGTGGTCCTTATGCTCACCAGACTCCTAAGTTGTTGAAAATGTTAGCAGTAATAATAAAACAGAATTAGTTCCTTCTCTGGCCTGCAAATAATTCCCAACATATTTATTCCTATGCTTATTTGTGTTTCTTATGCTTGCAGAATACTTTAGGTAGTGTTGACCTTTGGATAATATTTTTGTAGTTGGTGCCTCTAGGTGTGACATGTTTCAGATTTTGGCTGATTTAAAAACATAAAAAATGAGAAATTTTGTGAAGAAAAGCATTACCAACAACTGCTATAAAACCTTATTTCTTAGAAGTACGTCAACTAGGTGAGTGTGTAAGATATGAAAGATATGAAAAGCATTGGTTTTTACACAACAATGCAAAAAGTAGTCATCGTTCAAATAAGAAATCAACTCCAAACTCTAAAAAGCTGTAGGAGTGCAGTGTTCGTCCTAGTCCTTGACCCACATGCATTTTTCAGACAATTCCAGGGCGGTCATGTTATCAGCACAGTAATTCAAATATCCAGCTGTGAAAGGCCAAACTCTGCAGGTCACCCTACAGCCCAGATGCAAACTCAGCCCAGCCCTTGCTGCCTACCAGCAATTCTCAGTTAACTCTGTCTTTCGGGCCTTTGAATATGTAGGTTATATTGTATGCTTCTGGGCCCTGGGGCAATTTTGGTATCAATCTCAAAGTCAAGAGTACTTGCAGCGTATTAGCCCCTTGTACTATGAGATCTAGAGCCTTTATTTTGCAGATGTATCCTCTTTAAGATGTGAGGAGTCTCCTAGCATACATGTTATGCATGGTTACCTGAGACTGTAAGATCGAGCTTTTCAATCAGAAAGGTGTTTCCTGTCCAAAGCAAATTATTGATTTTCTTGCCTTTATCTTGACTTGGATTAAAGCCTGAAGATCTACAATTGTTAAAAAAAGGAAAAAATAATTACCAATGTTTCATGCAGTCTTTTGATCAAAATACATTTATAATTTTATTATTTTGATAGGATTACATAGTCTGCTGCTGCATTCATTCCTTCCTTACAGGAGATAACACATACCTGCAGGATATTGTTGCCATGATAGCAGTGACTTTTTCAAATCCTTTTACACAGACTTTCTAAACTTTCATCTAAAGGTACAATGCTTCTTGCTTGCTAGCTGCTTTTTTGAATATTCCTTAAAGTTGTCTAAATGAAAACATAAAAGATAACCAGTTTTTAAAGTTTGGGGAATATAAAGCTGAAACGGATATGCACAGTTTTTCTTTTTGTTAACTTATGACAGTATTTAGTATTGCAATGCTTTACAAATGTTTAATTTTTGGAGATAAAGAACAAGTACTAATAGTGCTTAATTAGTTAATGTTCTTAAATCAGACTAAGATTGAAAACACTAAGCATTAGTGTTTACAGAGGTTGCTCTCCTTTGCTCTCAGCATGGGGAAAAGAAAGGTGTAATATACTTGCTTGTGATATATCTGGCTTAAATGAAAATAAAAGGAACAAAGCTTTTTTTTTTCCTGCTCAATTTCCAGCTTCAGGAACATACATGATTACAAGAGTCCTCCAATTCGAGGACCTAAATAATAGTTCGACTCCTATGTGAAATGCTGAGAGTAATGGTGGCAGAAACCAGAATTTATTCTGAACTTTTCTTCAGGGACTCTGACCCAATCTGCTGTGCAATTTGTTCTGATGGGCTCCAAACCTCTGTTAAAATGTAATTGAATCACTGCAAATGCAAGGGAAATTACAGGAAGATCAGCCTGAAGGCCTGATGGTTGCATCTTGCACTGCCATGTGGAACATTAGACTTTAAATTAATCCCTCACTCTTTTGGTTCTGCAAAGTTTCAGGGAACTGCAGGAGTCTTGGGTACTTGTTCCATGTCCTCCATGGACCAATCTGGGGAGTAAGTAGAGCAAAGAAACACACCCTAAAAATTTGGAGCACTTACTTCTCCTGGAAAATAGCCCTGGGGTTGTTCAAGCTGCATCTATCACTGGTTCAAAGAGAATGTAATGCAAATGGCTTGTCATAAAATGGGCAGAAAAAAAGCCAACCTCTGCCTACTACCTAAAGCTCTGCTGTTCTCTGAATGCTCCAATGTGGAGGAAAGCCAGATGTCACATGCTTGGGGTTCAGAGTGGATGAAGGATATGTTCACCCACATAACCAAGAACTTCAAAGCAAAATTAATGGATAAGCATTTAGGCCTTTTTGGTCCTGTGAACTGCAAATTATTTTCCCTACATGACAGTGGAAAATGACTTTTTGAGATGTAATACATACTAGCAAAATCATAGATGTTCCATCTGGAATGGAGCCCGTTGCACCTAGTGATTGCAGCACGTACTGTGTTGTGTGTAATGCCGTTTTCACTTATTTGCAGCAGAGCCATGGCAGATGCCCATCCCACAAATGTTCAGTCGAAACACCTGCTTGGATACCCATTCAGCACTCTACCGTAAGTTTGAGCCTTTTAATACAAAGATTTGAGAGACTGAATGGTAAGTCTCTGTGTTTGGAGAAGCCAAACCCAGGATGCAAGCCTTGTACAGTCGGTGGTGGTGTCCAGCTCAGAGAAGTCTGAAGTCACTGTTGCTTGCTGTAACTCTGTGCTCCAGCTGAGCATGATGACTGGGAGCCTGCTGGTTTTGCCTGGTTGTGGGCAGCTTTTGGGGGAATTCGTTCGTAAGCTCTGCTAGAAAAGCTGGCATTTAAATCACCAGGTTGTGACCAGACCCAGGTGGTGACACAAGGAAGTGGAGATACATCTTTTAGATTCCACATTCTCATGGAAGAAAGGAAGACTGATGGTGCCAAGTGCTTTACAGACTAATAAGTGGGAAAATTTGCCTAGTGTAGGTAACAGTGACTTTTGGGATGATGGGCAGTGCTTGTTCTTTAGTCTGCTGGATTTATAGGAAATGACCTTTGTAAATGCTTTCCTTCTTCTGCCAATTAGATGTCTTCAGTGAGATTTGTTTTTAACTGTCAAAGACACAGTAATATTTGTAGAGAAAAAAGAAACTGCAGTCAAGTTGACACTGCATTGATTCATATCTTGTCTGAACATACATGCAGATAGAGCCAAATCCTTGAATGCTGGAAGTTAAGACTAGAGGACTGACTAATAGAGCTATGATGATTTATCTCAGCTGAGGACTTGGCAGGATTTAGTTGACATTTTCTTTGGCTCTGGACTACAGCATGATGTTCGTCCACAGCTATCAACTTGTCACCTTTTATGAGTAGATGAATGAGAAACAAATTCAAGTTTTCACTGTCCCTCAGCCTCTTGCTAATCTTGCAAGTGATTGTAAACCTTGTGGTTTTGGTTGACCTGATAAAATGTTAAAATCAATGATATCGTTGTTGATCTATATTAAAACAGACCCACTTAAAAGCATTGATTGAACAGCTGAAGTAAACAGTTTTTTACCAGCTGAGGATCTGGCCTAGTAACTAATTAGCAACACTTCTTAATTATTAATTTTGATACTCAGAGGCTTTGGACTGACTTTGTGATGTGGTCTTGTTTTTTTTTTTTGTTAATATCAAGAAGGCTGCAGCATAAGCACAAGTATGGCAGTGTGGTGCTTTGAGAAATGGAAGTGTATTGGGCATGTGTAGTAAGTCAGGAGCAGTTGCACTCAATTATTTCCACAGACACCAAGACCTGACTTTTCAGATAGTGGCTTTAAATGCTTTGGGTATTTTTTAAGATATGTATTTCTTAAACCATCAAGAATAAAAGCATCTAGCTTGAGTATTCTTTGCATGTCTTTTGTTACACCAAATATGTGTGCGTGCATAGGTACTATCTATAGACTTGCTATCTTGCAAACTTCTATACTGTCACAAAAAATGATAACCTGAGGATGGAGCTTTGTTGTCTTTGTTATCACCAGAAATGGTCTAAGATCATAATAACTCCAAGAACTGTTTTTTTTAACTGTTAGAGTGAAAACTGGTACTGGGACCACTATTTAGTGTCTTAACAACATAGACAGATTGAGTGCAAGCTCAGCAATTTTTCAGCTGACACCAAGCTGAATGGTGAAGTTGATACAGTGGAGGGACGGGATGCCATCCAGAGGGACCTGGACAAGCTTGAGAAGTGGGCCCATGTGAACCTCATGAGGATGAACAGGCAAAGTGCAAGGTCCTGCACGTGGGTGAGGGCAACCCCTGGTATCAATATAGGCTGGAGATGAAGGGATTGAGAGTAAGCCTGCAGAGAAGGACTTGAGGGTACTGGGGGATGAAAGACTGGACATGAGACAACCATATCCTGGGCTGCATCAAAAAGAGTGTGGCCAGCAGATTGAGGGAGGTGATTCTGCCCCTCTGCTCCACTCTGGTGAGACCCCACCTGGAGTCCTGTGTCCAGCTCTGGAGCCCTCAGTGCAGGAAAGACATGGACCTGCTGGAGAGGGGCCAGAGGAGGCACAGAAATGATCAGAGGCTGGAACAGCTCTGTTGTGAGAACAGGCTGAGAGAGCTGGGGTTGTTCAGCCTGGAGAAGAGAAGGCTCTGGGGAGACCTTATTGCGGCTTTTCAATATATAAAGGGGGCTGATAAGAAACATAGAGAGAGACTCTTTACCAAGGCCTGTAGTGACAGGACAAGGGGCAATGTTTTTTAGCTGAAAGAGGGAAGATTTAGATTGGACATACTAATACATTTTTTTTATTATGAGGGTAATGAGGCACTGGAACAGGCTGCCCAGAGAAGCTGTGGATGCTCCATCTCTGGAAGTGTTCAAGGTTTGGTTGGACAGGGCTTTGAGAAGCCTGGTCTAGTTGAAGATGTCCTTGCCCAGGGCAGAGGGGACTTGGACTAGGTGAAGGTCTTTTCCAATCCAAACCATTCTATGATTCTAGGAAAAAAAAAACCAACTTAATATTACAATACAGTTCAACCATTCAATTAGTTGATTTTTTTTAATGTACAGTACAACATGTGGTCCTTGAGGTAATTGCCTACTTGGAACTTGCTTCCTTCTATATTTTTCTTGATTATAAGAGTTGAATGGAGTGAAGGAGCTCAGCATTTTCCCACAAATACGTTGTAATTCCCAAGCACCTCCTGGTTCTTTTTTATAAAATCATTTCCTATGCAGCCAAACAGATTTTTCTGTATACCTTATCTGTATCAGATATTTATAAGCATATTTTACCACACTTCAGTATATTTCTTCTTTTGGGAGACTAATGCAGGCAGTTGGGGAAAATTAAATTAAATTCAAGGTGGTCAACATTTTTCACCATCTGGCTTCCAAAGTAGTGTTTGACTGCTTTGCTTTTATCTGAGAAAATTATCTGTTAAATGTCAGCATTTTGACAGAAAGCTGATTAATGAAATGAAAATTTCTGGTGATACATCAAAGCACGTTACCTGCTATGAAAGGACTGAAAGACCAAAAAAAAGCAGAGATCTGGCCAGTTGTGACAGCTCCACTAGATGATCATAGTGTGTGTTTGAATGACTCTCAAGAGCAGTATAGGGAATGGTGTCAAATAATGAAGGAAAAACAAACTGGGAGAAAGGATATCCTTTTTCATCAATTTTGCTGGCTGTGTCACTCAGGATGCCATGTGTCTGGGCTAGGTTTTTCCCTCCTTTTTCAGCAGTTTTTATAAAAAGCACTGTGTCCTCTCTTGGGACTGCCTTTCCCATCTAATGCAAGAACCAGGAGATCTGGCAGCCTTGCTGTTACATAACAGCCTGACTTTTGCAGTCCCTAATTTACCATCCTTTTTGAATTTACTGATGATTCTCGCAATTAAGATTTTTAATTCTGTTTGGCAACTCACCATCTGCAAAAGAGGGCATAAGTGAACACTGCCTTTCTGTGCCTTCACAATGTCCTTAATTAGATTCATTTTAAGTCTGAGAGTTTTAATCAAGGGAATTACCTAAGGGTGGCTTTGTCTGCACTTGCGCTTTTAGTTGTGTCTTCCAAAGGATTTGTAGTGTTTGATTATAAAATACTCCAAAAGGAGTTCATTTTGCTGCTCTTTAGCATACTAAACCTACCTATTGCTGGGGTTGCCTGCTAGCAAGATCCATTATGCAAAGATAATGAAGTATCACAGACTGTACTGGTGCCGCAAAAATGTTTGAGGTTGTCTTTTCTTCTGGCCCCATTGACAGCCTTTCTTGACTTCAGCATTGAGCATTAATATTCACCGTATCTCACCCTCTAGCATTAATAGGATCCCTCTGCTCTTCCCTGCTGCACTCTCAGCAGAGCTCCTTGGCCCACTGTCCTCATCATCTTTATCACCATCACAAAACCAGGACAGCCTTCCACCAAAAGATTCCCTTTTGGGGATCATCTGCCACTGAACAGCAGCAGGAGAGAGTTGTAAATGGTGTGGGGTCACAAAAGGCAAAGGATTTGGTTTATGCCCTAAGCAGAGCATCACAGAATCACAGAATCACAGAATGTCAGGGATTGGAAGGGACCTCGAAAGATCATCCAGTCCAATTCCCCTGCCGGAGCAGGAACACCCAGATGAGGTTACACAGGAAGGTGTCCAGGCGGGTTTTGAATGTCTCCAGAGAAGGAGACTCCACAACCTCCCTGGGCAGCCTGGTCCAGTGTCTGTCACCCTCACTAAGAAGTTTCTTCTCAAATTTAAGTGGAACCTCTTGTGTTCCAGTTTGAACCCGTTACCCCTTGTTCTACCATTGGTTGTCACCAAGAAGAGCCTGGCTCCATCCTCCTGACACTCACCCTTTATGTATTTATAAACATTAATAAGGTCACCCCTGAGTCTTCTCCAAACTCAAGAGCCCCAGCTCCCTCAGCCTTTCCTCACATGGGAGATGCTCCACTCCCTTAATCACCTTTGTTGCCCTGCACTGGACTCTCTCCAGCAGTTCCCTGTCCTTCTGGAACTGAGGGCCCAGAACTGGACACAATATTCCAGGTGTGGTCTCACCAGGGCAGAGTAGAGGGGCAGGAGAACCTCTCTGACCTACTAACCACCCCCTTCTAATACACCCCAGGTACCATTGGCCTTCTGGCCACAAGGGCACAGTGCTGGCTCATGGTCATCCTGTTGTCCACCAGGACCCCCAGGTCCCTTTCCCCTACACTACTCTCTAATAGGTCATTCCCCAACCTATACTGGAAGCTGGGGTTGTTCCTACCCAGATACAAGACTCTACACTTCCCCTTGTTACATTTAATTAATTTTTTCCCCGCCCAACTCTCTAGCCTGTCCAGGTCTCGCTCACTCAGAATCAGCTGTCCCCTCGGTGTGGAGAAGGGGACAGTGACTTTAAGGTGAGGGGAACCTGAGCAAGGGTGCTCTCGGGGGAAATGCAGCAGCCGCGCCTGCTGCGATAGCTCATGGGCTGCAGCTTTACGTAGATGCTACATTCTGTGGAAATTCAGTGCAAGTTTTGGCCGCGAGCCTGCTTTGCAGCTGAGCTCTCAGTCTTTCTGCCCCTTGATTCACCCATATCCATCACACAAGGAGAGCAAAATTCACTCCTCTTTGAACCTGTGTACATGTGCAGGATATAATTGCTCTGTTTATGTGGAATAGATCACTGCGTGGAGGATAAAGTTACTCTGGCTTTTCCCTTTTCCCAGTCTATTGGGAAGGCTGGAGGGACAGGAATGCGCTGATGCCCTGCACAATATCTGAATTTAGTCTGAACTGGGAGTTAACCTATAAACATTCCACGTTCAAGCTAATCAAGGTTTTTGCATTCAGACTCACTTCACAGGAGTTTTTTTAAAGAAATTCATACTTTTGGAAGATGACTGCAGATTAGTTCTGGTGGTTGTGTTCTATGTAAAGAATGTTCTGACACAATACTGTACAATGGAGCCAAGCAGGAACATATTAAACATGCATATTCTGCTTTGTTTTAAGGCTATGAGTCTGGAAGAATTGTTTCTGAAATCAGTCTTGCTCTCTTTAAATACAAAACAAATAAATGGCTCTGTTTGGCTAGACTCGGCTCTCTCCTGGGACTTTGCGTTGTGCCTCGTAACGATGTCCCTTCCTCTCCTTTGTAGATGTGCTCTATAAAACAAATAAATAGCTCTGCACTCCAGAAAGTGCCTTTTGCAGAGGCTCTCTCTCTTTCTAAGCTTTAAGTCTTTTCCTATTAAAACCCTATTGGCTAATAAATTCCACAGACAATGCAGGTGGTGGGGAATGTTTTTTGTAGCTAACTTGAAATATTAGAAAACGGAGCTACTAATACAATGCTCTGTTCTTCTGTCTTTTACCTTGCCTCTGATGGTAATGGAAAATTTGAAGTGCTAAAACTCAGCTTTATTTTTAAAGGAGGTATTAAAGCAGTGCCATGTATGTTTCTGTTGGGTCACCAAATTCCTGCAGATCTTTTCCATTCCAAGGTCTCCCGTACCCCTCCTTACTCAGTGCTCAAGGCAGTTTACTGTCCACCTCTTCACCATTTAAAAAGGCTGTTTGTAACCTGCACTACTGAGTCTGTCACCAATTCCCAGCTAAGAAGCTGCTTTTTAAAACAGCCACTTAGATCCCCCTTCTCCTTAGCTCTCTGATGCTTCTGTCTCATTCGCACTGCCCCTCCCCAGCCTTCCCTGCAGAAAAACATGCTGTTCATATTGTTGTTGGCTGTAGCTCAAGGTGCTGAAGAGTTGTGACATCTCTCCTGTAATCTGATTTACAGATTCAGTGGGGAAAGTTCCAGGTAGTGTTGGATTAGTGGCAAACCACAGCACATCCCAGCAGGGTAGCAAATGCTTCATGCTCGGGTAGATAGAGGCAGATGCTGTGAACAGAAGGGCTCAGGAGTAAATTTTGAGAGAAACAGGGCAAAAGAAGCCATTTACTCCTCTATTTCATTTAAGAGTAGGGGAGAAAGGGGAGAAAAGATTTTTTTTTTTTATGGTAATAGCACCGTGATAAGGAAATATATATACTTGATTTACGACATACGTGGTCCTTCTTCCTATTTGAGTTCATGTGATCCCAGTGAAACTAGGGAGGGGTTTCACAATTGCAAAACAAGCTCAGAAACCCTTAAGGTAAGGTGATAATTAGCTTAAAAACAAGGATGATAAACATTAAGCTGTAGAAAACCATTATCTGCAGATTGACCCACATAGCTGCTTGACATCATCATCAGGAAACATTTTGCATGAGTTATTTACAGTGAGTAATTTCATTAAGCACACATTGTGTCTAGGATATTTGGTGTCTTTATTGCTTTATTTGTTTTATGGAAAGCACCAGGATGATTCTACAGCAGTCCCAGTCCCAGAAGTGTAGCAGTGCATAACTTAGAACAAAGTATTTCTAACTTGGTTATAGAAATTTTCTTTAACTTGAAACTTGGTATTCATCTTTATGACAGCAGTTACTTAAAGGTAAACTTTTATAGAAAAGAAATATTGATTTAACTACTTAAAATCATTATAGCTCATGAGCTCATGAGCACAAAAAATTAAACAGAACTTAATACTCTTCTGGATGCTATTTTAAAATTCTAGTTTAAGTGCTGATTTAGCCAGGAAACATTTTGACACTGTAACTGAAGTTTAAAAACAGTGTGCACATCAAAATTCTACAGTATTTATTATTTATTATTCCAAAAAGAATAGATTCAATATTAGGAAAAACTTCACAGAAAGGGTTGTCAGGCACTGGAACAGACTGCCCAGGGAAGTAGTTGAATCACCATCCCTGGAGGTATTTAAGCAAAGATGAGGTTCTTAGGGACATAGTTTAGAGGTGGACTTGGCAGTGTCAGGTTAACGGTTGGACTCAATGATCTTAGAGGTCTTTTCCAACCACAAGTATTCTACGATTCTACGATAAGAGGAAAACCACTATTGGAGTATAGTCTTTCAATTATTTATCAGCAGTCTGGTTTAACTGGGAAGGTCCCAGTTGACTGGAAATTGGCAAATGTGACGCCCATCTACAAGAAGGGCCGGAAGGAGGATCCAGAAAATTACAAGTGATAGGGCCCAGTCATGGTTTTATGAAAGACAGGTCCTGCTTGACCAACCTGATCTCCTTCTATGACAAGGTACCCTGCTTCATGGATGAGGGGAAGGTTGTGGATGTTGTGTACTTAGACTTCAGTAAAGCCTTTGAGACCATATTCCACAGAATTCTCCTGGAGAAGTTGGCAGCTCATGGCCTGGATGGGTGTATCTGTGTTGGATAAAGAACTGTCTGGAGGGTCCAGCCCAAAGAGTTGTGGTGAATAGAACCAAATCCAGTTGGTGGCTGGTCACCAGTGGTGTCCCCAGGGTTCAGTATTGGGGCCAGTTCTGTTTAATATCTCTATCAATGACCTGGATGAGGGGATTGAGTGCACCCTCAGTAAGTTTGAAGATAACACCAAGTTAGGTGAGACCGTTCATCTGCTGGAGGGTAGGAAGGCCATACAGAGTGATCTGGACCAGCTGGATCATTGATCTGAGGCCAATTGTATGAGGTTCAACAAGGCCAAGTGCCGGGTCCTGCCCTTGGGTCACAACAAACCCAGGCAGCGCTACAGGCTCAGGGAACAGTGGCTGGAAAGTGCCTGGACGAAAAGGACGTGGGGGTGTTTATCGATAGCCAGCTGAATATGGCCAGCAGTGTGCCCAGGTGGCCAAGAAGGCCAACAGCATCCTGGCTTGTATCAGAAATAGTGTGATCAGCAGGACCAGGGAGGTGACTGTCCCCTTGTACTGGGCACTAGTGAAGCTGCACCTTGAATCCTGGGTTCAGTTTTGGGCCCCTCATTACAGGAAAGACCTTGAGGTGCTGGAGTAAGTTCAGAGAAGGGCAATGAAGCTGGTGAGGGGTCTGGAGCACAAGTGTGTTGGGGAAAGGCTGAGAGAACTGGGGATGTTTACCCTGGAAAAAAGGAGGCTGAGGGGAGACCTTATCACTGTCTACAACTACCTGAAAGGAGGTTGTAGCATGGAAGGTGTTGGTCTCTTCTCCCAAGTAACAAGTGATAGGACAAGAAAAAATGGCCTCAAGTTGTGCCAGGGGAGGTTTAGATTGGATGTTAGGAAAAATTTCTTCATGGAAAGGGTTGTGAAGCACTGGAACAGGCTGCCCAGGGCAGTGGTGGAGTCACCATGCTTGAAGGTGTTTAAAAGACATGTAGATAAGGCTCTTAGAGACATGGTTTAGTGCTAGATTTAGCTTATGGTTGGACTGGATGATCTTAAGAGTCTCTTCCAAACAAAATGATTCTATGATTCTCATAACATAAACATAGCTTGAGGATTATATCTTGGGGATGTTGCTACCCAAAAGCCACACATTCCTGATGTGGGAAATTCTGTGCTAAGGTCAAAACATGAATAATTCAAGGTTCTGAGTTTATGGTGTTAAACACAAGAACAAACTTACCTCCACTCTTGCTTAACACCCTGCAATATCCCATGGAAGTGATTTATATGACCACTTAGAAGTATATCTAGTCCCCAGCAAGGTGAACTACATTTTTCATTATTTTTTATTAGATATACTGCAACATAAGAAGAATCAGCGATTTATTTTTTTTAGTAAATTGACTGTGTTCATTCTATAAATTAAAAAAGTGTGTGTGTACATAACCAACAGGTGAAGTGGACCTCAAGTGGAAGAGTAGGCCTGTGAGTCACGATTCAGTAACTCATGCCATGATATTTGGAAACTGCATGTTAGCGAGGGGCCTTGTTGTTCCTGGCACTGTAAAAATCTACAGAAGAAACTTGTGGCTGAAGCAGTTGTGGAAGACAAGGAACAATGCCTTGTTCAGCAGCATTTGATAGAGATGCTGAAAGTGAAATTAATCTGCCCAGATTTATGTCATTGTAGAGATGTAAACACTTTTGAGGTGTGGTTCACCTTTATACTGGTCTTTGAAGTATGAATTAGACTATTGAAGGCTGTGTTACTCTTAATCAATGATAAAGGAGACCTAAATACCCAGCTCTACTGAATGGAAGATATATTCCATGCCAGGGAATTTTCTCGGTGTTGCACAAGTCTGTGGCGAAGTGGTGGCCTATGTCAGAGTCAGCTATGAGGTTTTCCTTCTAGTCTACCCCAAACAAGCAGTTTATTATATCTATAATTTTATAGATAGGTGGAGTTGCCACTGACTTCCAGGCAAAATGCAAATTAATACAGGTTTGGATCCGGACACCACCCAAGCCGTAGAGGTCTTACAGCATCTCACATAACTTTGTATTCACACCAACCACTTTTTTCCTTAATACCTTAAAAAAAATCTATTTAACCACAATAGACCATATGTTATAGTGACATTTTCATTTGTACTTTTAGATTGCAAGTCCTTTTATTCATTCAGTACATACATACTGTGTAATGTCATTTACACTTACAGGGCTATGGAAACCTAAAGGTCTCTCTTTATCACATAAATGGCTGTGAATGGCCATCTTAGCAATGTGTTCTCCAAAGATTTATTCCTGGAAAGTTCTGAATGTCTCCCATGAAGTCCTTGGGGGACCTCACTTTGAACCTGTTGGTATCACTCATATGCCACTATAAATGAGAATGGGAATCCTGCCCTTGGACTGGGGCAGCCTACATGTCACGGAGATCTTGCACAGGCATTTCTGAAGAAATGAATATAAAAAGCTTCTTCAAAGGTTGATAGCAATTACTCTTCCTTTTTTTTTTTTTTTTACAGTTGGAAACAGTCACACAAATTAGGATTTGTTTTCTTTGTTTGTTTGGACTGCTCTAAGGAAGCAAGAAATATGAAAAGGAAAGTGCCTCTAAACCATGTAATTAATAAACTGTTGTATGTCACAGGAAGACTATGAATTATAGATCTAAATATCCTGTGTTTTCAGGGGTTTGAAAACTAGAGCTTCAGTTGTCTGTGCAAGCAGAGTTGTATCACCCCTTCCTGGGATTTGAGCCTTGCCAAAGCCAAAAGGTGCTGGCTCAGCCCTGTTTGTTGCTGACTCTTGCAGTCTGAATCAAGTTTATGTATACATCTCTATGGGTCCGTGTCCCTGCATGAATTTTTCTGGGTGGGCATATACCCTTTTTTCATCAAGTATCACCACCTTATGTGACTTCACCGAGATAAATATTTGTTTGAAGTGTTTAGCATTAATTATGGATTCAAATGCATCCTATCAATCATTCTACAAGTGCTTATTCATTTAACCCACAGCAGGCCCATCTATTCTTTCTTACATTGGATAATTTTCTGTGTTTCCTTAGTGCCTAAGCATTTTAGGGTGTTAATTTGTTGTCAGAAGACCTTTGTGAAGAAGTTGGGAAAATCTGCTGTCCCCATTTTATAAATAAGTGGGAGAAGCTGAGAGGTGGAGAACATGACTATATTGTCTAGAAATACACTGAGCGTGTCAGTTCTGGAAGGAGTGCAGCATGTGGAGTAATTAACTCATGATAGAGCTAATTAGTCCAAGCATTATGCTACATCTTTGTAAACTGTTTTACTGTGCCATGCACAGTCAAGCTCTTGGAACAACCTTGGGGCTTTGTAACAAAGCAGTGGATGACAGAACAGGACATTATTCTTCTGCGGAAGGGGAAGAGACATATTTACATATTTTTACCGTGATAGATAATGGAGTAACTTCAGGAAAGGGTTTTGATACATTATTTTGGCACCCTGGGCCACCCCTTTGCTCAGTTATTTACCTTCAATTTGTGAGCCATGCTCTCGCTATGGAGTAATGAGACAAACAAAGTGTGTAGGAGCCTCCAGATCCGCAATCTGCTCTATCATTGCTGTCTTCGCTGAGAGCTGCATTTCAGGGGCAGCTACATTTAGAGTCTATGCACTCTGTATTTCTCTGAATTGTTTATAATATATGGTAGAAAATTCTAAAATAGGATGCTGTATAATTAAAGAAAAAGCAAAACCACAGAACAAGTGAAGCTTTTCCTCCCACAAATACATACTATGTATATGTATTTTTACGCAGACACTTCAGTACCTCCTTCTTTGTGCCTCTGGCACTAACTCCTGAGCTTACCCCAGTTGTAGTGATCTCTGCTGCATAAATAACTCTCTGGCCTCGTCTCCATCTAATCTCAACCTGGTGGTGCTTAGTTCCCATCCTTTTTTGCTGTGCCACCTGCATCTCAGTCTGACTGCTGTGGTGCTCCCTTTGCTGTCACCAGTCTGGCATTTCCCGAGTGAAGCCTGGGTCTCGAATTATTTTGGGGATGGAAGGAGGGGTAAGGGAGTGCTCTTCCTTATGTTGATACTCACTTTTCACCCACAGAATAGCTCTCACATTTTCTTATTCCCTGCCATGTCCTTGCTTCTGAGATAGTTAGGGAGGTAAACATTTACTATTTTTAAACAGTTTATAATTGCCAAATAGGTAATCAGGAAAAAACAGTCACGAGTGAAGAGCAGTGATTTCTAACACTGGGTAGCCACTTAGAAATATTTAAATATGATAAAAGTAGCAGAATGGTAATATTGAGTTGAAGGACAGGGAATAAACCTTGAGAGATTGAATCCAATCATTTGTTGTTAAAGGAAACACTGTCATGTAAAACATCATTTAAGAATTTGGAAATGATTCACTGCTACACATTTTTAACTGTGTGTTACACACAGTGTTATACACTTCTTCTAACTCTGTGGTTCTGTGTTGGTCTCTGCTACTGCATAAAAATGTACAAAACACAAAAAGCCACTATTTAAAGATTAGTCTCAGTAAAAAAGCCAGGTGAATCACTCACCTGAGAGTTTGTAGTCTACCTGGATTTGCCTCTTCACTGTAAAACAGGATTGCATGTCCTCTACTGCATCTCTGCACGGTGGAGGTTTTGAGTCTAAGCTCAGTCCAAGCCTGCCTGCTAACAAGCCAATTTATGTCACATTTGGCATTAGCAGACTGAGTATCTTTAAATGGTTCATAAAACTTTAGATCGGCCATAGCAGATAGAACACAAGTCCCAAAGGATCTCTGTAGCCCTGCAGCTGATACAAGTCCATGGCTGATGCTTAGAGATAACGCGTGGTAAGTCGTCAAGTACAGAGTGATATTTCCCTTGGAATATCTTTCCTGCTTCCAGCAATCAGGAGTTTAGAGGCTTCTTAAATTTGAGGCTATGGATGAGCAGTTACTTTTGATAGACTGGAACTCATTAAAGTAAGAATTAGGTAAGTGGAATAAAATTCTCTGCTGTCAGATATGGTAAGGAATGTCTAGATTTACACCAGTGTAACAGAGCAGGGTTTGGTTGCTCATTCTCTCCTTTGCTAGTAAAAGTGATTAAACCTTGAAAGTTTGAATAATTTCTTGGAATTTTTTTTTTTTTTAATAAAGTACTGGTTTGATAAAATCTGGGAATTTATCTATTCTTAGCTGTAGTAAAGAACTTTTTACTTATCAGGTATATGCTTATCAGTTTTCTAGTGTAGTACATAAGCTTATTCTACTTGAATATAATCTAATCAGCTATGCATTTTCTCCCCCTTTAGATATGTGTGTGACGAGGACTTTTAGAGATTTAAGGAGTGATTTAAACAATATTTTTTTCACGTATCTTTCATGAAATTCAAATTGCCATTAACTTTCTTCAACATCAGTTCTATGGAAACTCGACATCCTCTACAATGCAAAATGTCTTTGAGCAGATATTTCCACTTTTCTCATTTATTTTATGTTGCTTTTTCTATATTTTTTGTTACATTGTGACTGATAGGAAGTTGTGGCTCTCTTCTTGTAAAGTTATTCAGAGTCTTTCTTTTCCAATTGTATAAGGTCCTTGTATAAGACCTTCTTTATTTCAGTGAAATCAATGACAAAATTTATTTTGAGATTGAATTAGAAGTGTCTCCTTGGTTTATCACCTTAATTTGAATTAAGGTGATACAGTAGTAGTTTAGCATATTGCATGTTTATTGGGTTTTTAGATATGCTTAACTGCTGTTAAGCAGTAAACTCCCAGATAAAGGAGCTTATTAAATGGTCTGTTTGCTAACCCAAGCTCAACATCTTTATTCATTCACATCTGATTATTTTATCACCTCCAAATGATGTTTTGGACATGGAAGTTGGATACTATTTTTTATTTGTATTTTGTTTAGTAGTGATAATCTACAGCATGGGTGTCAAACTCACTTTTACCAGGGGCCACATCAGTCTTGCGATTGCCTTCAAAGGACCAAATGTAATTGTAGGACTCTATAAAAGTATATTTATATAAATGAGTTTCACACCCCTGATCTACAGAATCACTACAGCTTTGTGGGAGACTGTATTGTTTTGTGTTCTGGTTCACAGGTAATTAACAGTATTGTCAGTGAATTTCTGAGTCCTTATTATCAGTGAATTTATATAAAATGCATAGCATCATGTCTGATCATAGTCAGAATGGGATTGGGATAAAAGATCTAGGAGTTCTTCCAAAGGAACATCTGAGTTCTGCCTTGCTCTCAACACACCCTAAGAAAAATCACCCAGAGTGTCCCTTGGTTTCAGCACGCTAGATATACAAATACTGGCTGCTTCCCTAAATTTCTTTGAGATCTATTAATGTGTATAGTACATGTAACAGTGTGATATGGTTTCACATTCCACATGTAATTTTCCAAGGTCATAATTTAGAATATTTTTATCTTGAAACTGAGCATGAAAGGAAAACTTATTGATAAACATATGCTTTTATTGTATTTCAAACTACCTGTCATTTCATTTTTATTTTAGGCAAGACAGGAGGTGGTAAAATTGCTTGTTTCTATTTTTGGGTGCAAACCCAAACATTGGCTTAATAGAATATTTTATATTCTAATTTTAGAAAAGATAATGATTCAGGAATCTATGTATCACAGATACATGTTGAAGCTATCCATGTTCAAGGTGGTTTAAACTTCTTTGTTTTAAAATAATGTGGCTCAAAAGCATATAAAGTAAATGTTAGTTGGTTTTTAACAGGTATTCCATAGCCTTTTATTCAGTCTTTTATTCAGTTGCTTACTACTGCAATCATATTTATATCTTTGTTAACTTTTTCCTGTTTATTCATCATTGACTAAAGATACTGCCACACCTGCAGAAGCCTCCAATTTATCTTCCTTTCTGAGCAGAAGCCAGAAAAAAAAAATTGTGAAGGATTCTTATAACAAATTTAATGGCTGAAATGTGGCTTAGGCAAAATTTAAGTTTCCAAGTCCAAGTAGGCAATTCATCATGTCCATGCCCATTCCCATCCCTTCCTCCCTGCTTAGATGTCTCAAACATTTCAGGCAACGGGGTTTTCAGAAGTAAATTTCCCATCCTCTTTCATTTCTCCACATACAACGAGCCACCTCCCTCAGGTGGGATGGAGACTTCCTCTGTCTCAGCATTATTTGTTGCTGCTGGTTATGGCACTTTTCTGGGAGGTAGAAATGTGGATTTGACCTCCAGAGTGAAACTTGTGCTGAACTCTGAACTTCCATTCACAAAAATGCAATTATACTAAGAGCAACTCGTACTCCATCCATCTTTTGAGGGCGAAGAATGAAGCAATCATCTCTACCCGAAGGGATAATTTAGGCATTTGAGTAGGTTTGAGGGCTTTATGTGATGTATTGCAATCTCTCTTAGGTCCACAGGTCAGGCAGGCAGTAGGAGACAAGGGATTCCAGAAATATCGTTTTATCTCCCGTCCTGCTGTCATTCCCCTTTGCTTCCAGCCAACATGCTGCTTTTTCTGAATTTTATTATTAGTCATTTTCATGAACTGCATTGCAGGACGCAGTACCTAAAGGCCAGATCAGGCAGCTCTTAGTACCACACGGTTATGGATCTGCAATTAATTGTGCTCTTCTTAAAGTGTGGCAGAAATGTTGATGTCAATACGCAGTGTCACCTTACAGGCACCAGAAACCCCCTAATGTAGTGACTTCATTCAGAATGGAGCCCAGGGAGATACTGGAAAGTATAATAGATCAGTGATTCCAGTGAAAATTACTTAGGTTTTTAATTAAGTTCAGAGCACCTGTAAGCAAATAGTGTGTCTTGATAGCTGAAGAAGTGTTGTAGGAATCTTTTGGTTTTGTTTTTGGAAGAATGTAATAAAACAGTAGGGAGAGGTAATGCTTATGGACTTCAGTTGCCATTTTTTTTTTTCTGAATGTATTTGCTCGGTTTTCTTTTGGGACACATTACCTATGAAAATAAGGAACAAACTCCACCTGGAACTACAAACTGGGTGAGCAGCAAGAAACTGAGTTGTGGCAGAGTCTAATGCCCATCAGCCCGGTGGAAAGCTGCAGGACCTTTGCCTAAGTCTTTGCAGATGGACATTTCTATGCTAATTTTTAAAAGAGTTAAGAACTATGTTAGTTAAATTGGATCGCTTAGTCAAATCCATACAGAATAGTTAGAAAAGCTGGGTATTTTCTAGTGATTTGGGTGGCTCGGCAAACTCTTAACATGGAATTTAACTGAAATGTAGCTCAGTTGCTTTCTGCATTCTAAGTATAGTACTATGCGTTGGCAAAAATAGTCTTTTTTATACTGACTGATCTTCTCTTCATTTGACAGATTGGCTGTGAGAAAAGATTTAGGTGTCACTGTGAGTAGCTCATGAATTAGATTATAAAATAATTGAATAAATACCCAGAGATGAAATCAGTAAATTCTAGAGGGTAATAGAAGTTTGAGTAAACAAGCAGCATGATTTTTATAGAGAACAAATCATGCAAGACACACTTAATTGCTTGTTTTGATAGAATTACTGAATTATTAGCTGCTGCTTATATTTTTTAGAGATACACTTTCAAAAACATCAAGAGCAGTTAGGCACCCAACTCCTGCTGATTTTAAGAGCTTCCTACATTATCTTCTGAAGTTTTAAAGAAAAGTTCATGTTAATTGGCTTGGAGTTTAGACTTGCTACATGACTTTTTAGACCCCAGGAGTGACTGTGCCCAAATGGATTTATACTGAGTTGCAGAGTGATGCTGGCACTGCTTCCAGATCCAATATTACATGCAGACTTGCTTTATATTTTCATTAACGATTGTGAAGTTAGGTTCAAAGCAGCATGCCACTGAAATGTAAAGGCCAAAAATTCAGTAAGCTGTGTTCATTAATATGATAATATGGTACTGTAGAACAAAGACTCCCTCCAAAATATCTTGTCAATCCCCCTGCAAAACAAAAACCAAAAACCAAGATAGAACTTTATGTGAGAAAAAGAGATCTGAAAGACTTGTGGTGGGAAATTCCAGATACCACCTGAAGAAGAAAGAGAGCTATGTCCTGGTGGACAGCAGGATGACCATGAGCCAGCACTGTGCCCTTGTGGCCAGGAAGGCCAATGGCATCCTGGGGTGTATTAGAAG
Organism: Columba livia; assembly: GCF_036013475.1. NCBI lineage: Eukaryota > Metazoa > Chordata > Aves > Columbiformes > Columbidae > Columba > Columba livia. The sequence continues at coordinate 8,074,016 of NC_088602.1, forward strand.
GGGGGGTGGTCAGTAGGTCAGAGAGGTTCTCCTGCCCCTCTGCTCTGCCCTGGGGAGACCACATCTGGAATATTGTGTCCAGTTCTGGGCCCTCAGTTCCAGCAGGACAGGGAACTGCTGGAGAGAGTCCAGCGCAGGGCAACAAAGATGATGAAGGGAGTGGAGCATCTCCCGTGTGAGGAAAGGCTGAGGGAGCTGGGGCTCTTGAGTTTGGAGGAGACTCAGGGGTGACCTCATTAATGTTTACAGATATATAAAGGGTGAGTGTCAGGACGATGAAGCCAGGCTCTTCTCAGTGACAATCAATGGTAGGACAAGGGGCAATGGGTACAAACTGGAACACAAGAGGTTCCACTTAAATTTGAGAAGAAACTTCTTCTCAGTGAGGGTGACAGAGCCTGGAACAGGCTGCCCAGGGGGGTTGTGCAGTCTCCTTCTCTGCAGACATTCAAACCCACCTGGACACCTTCCTGTGTAACCTCATCTGGGTGTTCCTGCTCCGGCAGGGGGATTGGAGTGGATGAGCTTTCGAGGTCCCTTCCAATCCCTGACGTTCTGTGATTCTGTGATTCTGTGATTCTGTGACTCTTTTGTCAAACAGTGGTGCTCTGAACATGTTACATTATGCTGAATATTTTTCTGAATACTTTCAGATCATCTATTTACTCTGTGGACTGAAGCAAATTTAGGGATCACTGATGCAGATAGATCAAAGAAAGAATATAGTAGCTTTCACATCTAATAACAGAGTCTTCTAAAACAAATCTTTTGTACTGGGAGATTGAAGATAAGCCAATAATTTGGACAAATAAATGCAGGTCAATTAGCTCACTTTACCTGTCAGAACTCCTTGGAACTCTAAATATGGGCACATTTTCTGCCACCGTATAATTGGAAAGTGGCAGGCACTGAATCTGTTCCACTGGAGCAAAATCATAGTGGATATTTTAAGAGTAACCTAAAAGAAAAGGAGAGAGGGCAGCTAAAGGAAATGGCAGGAAAGGAATTTGGCTGAAGCAAACAATGTCTGATTCAAAACAAATGTCCTCAGAGAGCCAGTGGTCAAGGCTGAGAAAGAGATGAAAAGAAACAGGAGATGGTTCTGGGATGTTCTGTGGGGGAACAGGAAAAGCGTGTAAGAGGGCCATAGGATTAAACCGGGACCAATCTATCAGATATATAATACTGACAATGGCAATATAGGGAATATGGTGTAGAAAATATGAAGCCCTCAAATGATGAGGGTAAGAGGCAAATGACTACTGAATTGGTGACTAGTGATGGAATTTGTTTGTGAGTGCATTAGGAGTTGGGTTTTACTGCTTGACAATCATCCTGGAATTAAATAAGTGTTTGTAAGAACCATGGCAAAGTCAGCAGCTCTCTAGGAGCTAATTTAAATAAAACAAAAAACCCTAACAAACGTAAGATATTTAGGTTGTGAGTCCTATAGGGTCCTTCTTTTGGTAGAATTAAAATATATTAAACCATGAACTTAATGGAGTCAGTGTGCATTGAGATCAGCGGGGAGAGGAATGATACTACTACTTAATGTGATTTAACGGCAAATAAAATAAAGGAACGTGAAACACCTTTAAGGCTGAACTTCAGTGTATTCAGACATTGAATTAGATGTCTTGTTCTCCATGTTTCTCATTAAGGAAAAACTAAACAAAGCCTATGGAAGAGGAGAGTAACCCAAAGTTATGTTTTAATGGATTATTTAAGCCAAAATAAATTAATGTTCTCTATGAGTATCATCTTCTTACAGAGCTGAAGGTGAAGACAACGTTTATCAGCTGCCAGTCATTGAGGTGATAGATATATTTCTAAGTCATTCAGCAAAATCTATATTAGCTTGGAAAGTAGCCTGAAAGGATAAATGACAAGTCAATATTTTCACCCCCTGCCACGCACACAAAACCACAAAAACTGAACATAAAACAGAGTTTCTCAGAAATTAAAAATATGAACCTACATGGAACTTTCTTGAGTAGTCATTGTTCATTTAAAGCCCATTGTTATATACATACACATACACGTACACGTACACATCACATACACATATATGGTCAGGATTGTGTTACTATGTTTCCGTTACTTTGTATTGATAAACATTTAATTTCACTGTGGATAGAACTGAATACATTTTTTAATTGCTGTGCTGTGTCTGAGACATCCGTACAGGAGGGCTCAGGGAAGAGCATATGTAGCTCTTTTCTACAGAGGCAGCTTGGGGTGAGGAAGGGTACCTAAAGCATGGAAAATGATGCAAGATAGACATAATGAAGCAGGTGAATCCCACCCTTTATTGGCAGCAATTAGTGCAGAATTACTCAGCATCACAAGATCGTTGTGTAGCTTTACACGGTTGACTTTTATTTTTGCTACTGTGGATAACTCAATATCCCCAAACATTGTCAGCTCTCTGTTATCGTCTCTTTCAGATGATTTATGACTATTTTGAATTACACAGGCGCCAGTAGAGATTCTTAACAGACTTCACTGAAAGCTTCCTTCTACAGTGAAAAAGTGTCTTTTATTCCTAGCCTTCATTTTCAATTCTTGTCAAGCTGTTAATTCATCAGAGGATCTCTCCTCTTACCTCCTGAGAGCATAATTTCTTTAAGAGACCTTGTAAAGGATCATATTAACTATTTTGGAAAGCCAAGTAGAATAACAAACTCATCTGTATGATTTTTGTCTCCTCTTAAACAAGAGGCTTCAAAAGTCTGTGAACAATGTCTTCCATACATTAAACCCAGCTTGATTTGTCTCTGTTTTGCCACATCTTTGTACTCCGTCTACCAACTTATTCTTTAATAAGTTTCTGCCATTTTTAGCAGAACAGAACACAGATTGTCTGCTCTGTCTTTAGATCCTTCATGGTAATTTTTAAAGTTGATGCCACAACATCAACCTGCTAATTTGCAATTCCGTAGCACAAAGGAGGAGTCAGTGATTAGTTGATTTTCCATAATTAATACTTTACAGTGTCATATTTGACTTTCTTCAAAACTCTTAGGTGAATATGATTGCTTGCATGACTTGCCTTTACCCGTTTTATGAATGTCTTAAATTCTTACTACCCACACTTCACTTTAGGGTAATTCTTCCTAACTGTGACATGTAAAGAAATATGCAACAGAGACTGAAGAATTTTGGAAAAAGCATTCCTCTTCATCACAGACAATCATTATTAGACACTTATGAAATAAGATATTATTAAAAAAAAAGTTCATTTTTTTGCACTAATGAAAGATTGGATTTTTTAACTGTCTTTTCAATATGAAGAGAAGCCAACATGGAAAAAAAATAATAGCCAGGCACATTAAGACAGGATGATCCTTGAAGCAGATATATCAGGATAAATAAAAAGAAGCAGTGAACAGGCAACACATGGAATTAAAGGCTGTAGAAGATCAAAGAGGAGCATGTAACATTATGACAGAAAGGAGCATTTGTAGTATACATGCTAATGTCCAGATTCTGCTAATTGGTGTGAATGTGCATGTTTAAGTCCACCAGGGTTAATTGCACATACCCATATCCCAATTAAATTGCAGTGTTGTTTCTTTAGTGAATACTTTGTTATGCTAGAAGAACTTTGATTTTCCATTCCTTTGCATGATTGTACCTTTTATTGAAAACCAACTTCTTGAAGCATAAGCTACACAGGCAGTCTGCAAACCCAGCCATTCACTGAGTTACTCCTGGGGTCCTGAAATCCCCTTGAACCTTTCCACTATGACATATACAATTATATCCACCTTGTAAGAGAATTTGTCTATACATTTACTGACTGCTTGATGCAAAATGTGTGTTATGCCGGTATATGTTGAAGTTATCATTCTTGAAATCAGCCTCTTTGAAACGGTTGTTTCTACACAGAGGGTTAAAGTAAATGCATAAAGCCCAGTTCTGCCCATAGCTATAGAAGAAGGCTATCAGTAGAGAAGGTTTTAGGATAACACATGGTTTTCTGGCCATTAGCCCAGTGCTCTTACACTGATTGGTGTTTTGGTGGGAGGCAAGGCTCATTTTCATCCTATGTTTTGTCAGTCATTAATTTTAAACTCTGTCTGTGTCTTGAAGTGCTCAATGAGGCCTGAGCACATGTGAAGCTGTGATGCCAGTTATTGCTCCCATTGCTCCTTATGCATGCGGATTTGGTCCAGGCACTGTGCGAAGGCATCTCTCCAGCTTCAGCTGTTACATTCCTGCCTCTATGTTTGTGCAGGTTAAAAACCACCTTTTAACTGAAAAAGGATCTTGTTCCTGTTTTCCTAGGAGATCCCATGCCTTATGTTTAGCAGGTGTGAACTCCACTGTTATCTTGTACTCTGGTTGACCTGATGAAAAGGGAGATGAGGATGCTTTGAAGGCATCCATTAACTGTTTCAAAGATGCTTCACATCAGTGGAGGGGAAATTCACCACATTCCTAAGGTGAAAAAGATGCAGAAGCAAGAAGGGAGGAAAGACAGCAAGATCATAAAGAAGGAGAAAGGATAATATGGAGGAAGAAAACAGAAAGATCATGAGGTTATTAAAGGTAAACCTGCTCTCATTACTTGATGCTGACCACATCTACAGCTTCACAATTATTAGACAGTTTGATGTCTGTGTAAAGACTATATTTTACCTTGGATTTTGTTGTGCTGGCCTCCCACTGACATTTCCGCTCAAGGATGTATTGCTTCAAGACTTCACCTAGAAAAGGTGATTAAAAATTGTTGTGTTCCTTTTCATTCTGGGACTTTTTCATCCTTTAATGAAAAGGATGTGCCTGTTAACATGGCCAGTAATGTTAAATGTCCCTATTGCAGTGCATTCTGCTGGATCTCTTGTATACGGGCAACTGAGCTGCTGAAGAGATTTGGCTTCTTTGAGGTCAGATTTACATTAAGGATCTTTTCTGGAAGTAATACAGAGGTACAAGAAAATGTAAAATGGATTGTAACTGTGCAGTTACTGGTATTTTAAATGTACATTGGCATAAAATAGAATGCCAACAGAAAATGTTGCTGTTTACATATGTGAAATATTGGTATATTAGTAAAGGTTTGGAGCTCTTTTGCACCTAGAGACTCTCATTACGCAGGAATCAATATATGTGAACTTACTCATGATCAAAATTAATAGAAATACTGCTCAAATTTGCCTAGAGTAAAGCACAGATCAAATACTGATTGTGTCCTAGAGTGAGACTGGGGTAAAGTGTGCTTTTATTGACAAGGAAACTGTTTCTGGCCCGTTTACTTGCAGAGAACACCTTCTTGATGGCAAATAAAAGAGTAAGAAATGGAAGAATCATTGCTGAAGTCATTGAGAATAGTCCCACAATCAATTCTCAAAAGCTTGCTCAATAAAATTTCAAAAATAAGATGTGACCAAAACCAGTTAACTTCCAGCATTCATATGAGTGAATGCTTCTTGGCTATTTCAGTTTACTGGAATGTGCGCAGTTACATGTTTTATCAATATTGTTATTAATACTGAAGATATAGGTTAGACTAATTTTTCAGATTTATCTAATGGTCGGTCTTCTACAACTTCTTTTGGAATCCATTCTGAATTCTAATATTCATAACTGGCCTGAAAGTTCTTCCCAGTTACTCAGCCAATATTTCCCTTTGCCTGGTTCCTGAGGCTCCACTTACATCTTTTTCCATGCCAAGTATTCTGTACCAGGTATATGAGAGTTATACCTGGTAATCTTCATTTAAATGTGATATAGAGATAAATCTGCATGCACTTATAAATGTGGGATTCTCCTTTTTGTGCTTTAGAAATAAATATATTTATATTTATCTACTTATTTGTCATTCGTTAGGATTCTTGTAAGATTTGTAACATGTTTTTGTGATGTTATATACTTGGATCTAACCTACTGGTTATGTGAAGAAGATTGTCACTTTTTGATGACACTCTAAAAAGTGTATGCTCTGAGTATGGTGAGTACTCAGTCCAAATTTTGTTATTCGATTTACATCAATGTTTCACACTTATATCTATATGTAAACAGTGTTGTGAAAGCATCTGAAGGTTTTCTCAGAAAAATTGACTCATTACTTAAAAAATGTTGAGGGAAAAAAATTCTGCAGTACACTTGAGTCTTAATGGTCAGGTTCCAACCATTTTATGGAGAAAGTCATGGCATTCTTGTGGTGGTCAGCACTGGTAAACCACTGAATAGGTAATCCTCTGTATATGTTACATACAAAACTGTATCAGAAAATCTCTTTTATCGGTTTACTCAATGTTCTAAGAAATGCCCAGCCCTGGAATACAGGAGAGAATGCTGGTGTGAACACTTAGCCAACACTAGTCTATAGATCTTGAAGAGGTTGCAAGAAGTCTAGGACGTATGTAAATGTAGAAAAACTTACGTGACAGACAGAAGGGGTCTTGTCATTGTTAATGTAGTATTTTAATCAACATTTCCTGGAATGGCAAAAATACTCTTCTTCCATGCGGAGCACTCAGAAGACACTGTAAATACTTCTTGTAAAAAACTTGATACATACATATGACACAAGGCTAGTTTAGATGAAACCTGTACATATTAGTAGAGGCAGGATTAGACCTATTGGCTCCTGGGTCTCATTTTCGTGCTCAAATACTGGAAACAACTCTTCCCTAAGGATATCAGGATGTTGAGCCCTTATGGAGTCCTTTCCAAGCTTGCCTAACCTCTCTGTTGGTGAAGTAGTTTCTGCTCATTCTCACAAAAGTAAACTAATTGAAGTTTTCCAAACTTTAGATTAGCCATTTAATGTACCATGGCCCTTGAAGAGCAAGCCAAGTACACATTCTGTCCTACTCTTCCATAACTTATTAGAGAGCCACTCTAGGTTTCAGAGCCTCTCCAGGGACTGCAGAATGCTAGATTCTGCCAGGGAAAACAGAGCAGGGATTTTGAAGGGATCGAAAGATGAGAGCTTGCTTATGACTAGCCAGGAAATAGGAAATGAAAAGCCAAAAATGTGTTTGGGACTAGAAGTAAAATAAAACTTTATTCACCCTCTTTTTCTCCTGAAGACTATCAAAAGAGTATTTTAAAATAGTAAAACAAATGTGGCTAACCATATTAATTTGAGTTTCTTGCATAGTCATTACTACTCTCTGTAAAAGTTTTTCCTCTCTTATTGATCTGGGAAGTGCTCTCTGGTCTGGTCTAGCCTAACAGAGAAGAGGATAGAACCTTCTAGATATCACTCACTGGAGCGAGTTCAGAGGAGCGCAATGAAGCTGGTGAAGGATCTGGAGCACAAGTCTGACGAGGAGTAGCTGAGGGAACTGGGGCTGTTTACCCTGGAGAACAGGAGGCTGAGACCTTATTGCTCTCTACAACTGCCTGAAAGGTGTTTGTAGCATGGAGGGCGTTGGGGTTTTCTCCAAAGTAGCAAGTGACAGGACAAGAGGAAATGGCCTCAAGTTGCACCAGGGGAGGTTCAGATCAGATATTAGGAAAAATTCTTTGTAGAAAGGGTTGTTGGGAACAGGCTTCCTAGGGAAGTGGTTGAGTCACCATCCCTGGAAGTGTTTAAAAGACACATAGATGAGGTTCTTAAAGGCATGGTTTCATGGTGGACTCTGCAGTGCCAGGTTAACGGTTGGACTCGATGATCTTAAAGTTCTTTTCCAATGAAAATGATTCTATGTTATATGAAGAGGAAGAAGTGTTTGACAAAAAAGACACAAAGCTCTTCCTATCAATAAGAAGCAGAAAATGCATGTCCCAAATTTTTCCGTAGGAAGTTACTGTTGGGATCATTGGATAATTCGTTCAGGAACATAGGTTCTCACTCAGAGATTAAGCTGGAAACTTGAGATCTTTATGTCTCAGCTCTTTGCTCATACCACATGCATTTCTCTGAATGTTTGAAAAAGTTTGAAAAAGTTCTTATATAAAACCTTTTATACCTGTTCCATTCTGATTAGCCCAGAAGTGCATATATCAGCCTGCAGCCGTGTAGGGAATGGGTTGCCATCCAAAGCATCAAACACGTTATCACACAGAATCACAGAATGTCAGGGATTGGAAGGGACCTCGAAAGCTCATCCAGTCCAATCCCCGTGCCGGAGCAGAAACACCCAGATGAGGTTACACAGGAATGTGTCCAGATGGGTTTCGAATGTCTCCAGAGAAGGAGTTAACTGGAGTTTCCTTCACTACAGTGTTATCCACCAGCTCCCAGAGATGTTTTCAGTGAGGAGTTTCTGAAGGAAATTATGTAGGCAGCACTGGGAGAATGAAAGCATAGCCAGGATTTCCCTGATATAAAGGAGCATCCTTATCATGCAGTACAGCTTAATGCAGTACATGCAGTACAGCCTGTTCTGTAGCCATTAGCAGCGCAGGATGGAGACATTGGAGGAAGAATTGTTGCTGCTGACCCATGCCCTGTAGGCAGAGGATTCTCCCGGTGGCTTGGAGTTGTGGGGATGTGGCTTCATGAAAAGCACATTAAACACTTTCATTCAGGGCCACAAAAATGATCAGACGTCTGGAACACCTCTCCCATGAGAAAAGGCTAAAACAGTTGGGGTTCAGCTTGGAGAAGAGAAGGCTCTGGTTAGGCCCTATTGTGGCCTTTCTGTACTTGAAAGGGACCTATAAGAAAGATGGGGTCAGACTTTTTAGAAAGGCCTGTTGTGATAGGACAAGGCGTAATGGTTTTGAACTAAAGGAGGGGAGATTCAGGCTAGACATGAGGAAGAATTTTTTTACACTGAGGGTGGTGAAACACTTGCCCAGGTTGCCCAGAGTCGTGGTGGATGCCCCATCCCTGGAGACATCCCAGGCCAGGCTGGATGTGGATCTGAGCAACCTGATGTGGTTGAAGATGTCTCCGCTTATGAAGGGCAGGTTGGACTAGATGTCCTTTGAAGATCTCTTCCAACACAGATGATTCTGTGATTCTATGATTCTAATGTTTAGGTGCCACATCAGAAGAAACCCTACTGTTTTGCTCCTAGACATCTTACAAAGTGACAAGGTATAGTTAGTCGAGGTGGGTGTAGAGAAAGGAATTACTTAGACACTAGTTCCAAGAGGGGAGTTGCCAGTTGTTAATCTCAGTCTAAACTGGACTCCTAGATGAAGTTTAAATCTCAGGGATTGTGAGAATTTGAACTCAATCTTCATAGGGTGTATTGTCCTTTCTGGTTTCCTCTTTCTCATCATACTGTTTACTGTGATTCTCACCCTCAGGTGCTTCACTCACCCTGATTGCGGCTTGTGGGTCAGACATCTGATTCTAGTTTTGAGAAACTCATGGTCTGAGGCCATGGTTGTGGCAATGCCAAGTCTCACCAGGCACTTTCTTTTCCACAGGTAGCTGTAGAGATCTTCTCCCACCAAATAAGCAGATATAACAGAAGAGCAGCAAAAGTAAAACCCAAAGCAACTCAAAACAGTTCTGTGTATCAGTAGACCTATACATTATTTATCCATACTTGAATTTTAATGAAGAGGAATGCCATTTACTCATTAGTTTAGAAGCCAAAAATACCCACCACTTACACGTGGGCTGTCTTCTGTTCCAGATACTACATTTTCTCCCATTTCCCAGGCAGAAGATATTAAATGTCAGTGTTTGACAGGCATTATTTTTCTTACTGTACCAGTAAGTAATGCAGATCAGCAGTCATTTTAAGTGTTGACTGTGATCCAGACAGAAGGTTCTTCTTCATAGTCCCTCTCTGTGATACAGTGAAATGAGTTGTAACGTGGTGTGATGTGATGTTAAAAGTTTCTACAGTTTAACTGGCCAGCCAGGGTGCTACAAGAAGGCTGAAGTTTGAAGATAATGTTGTAGGCTGGCAGAACCTTAGCCTACTACTTTGTCTGGTGAGTGGGAAAGACACAAGAAACTTCTTTTTCAATACCCTGAGAACAGGATGTATAAAGTGCATGGCAGATGGCCATGGATAATCTTGTACTGGATGAAATAAATGGCAATATTTTATTTGTCTTCATTTAGGTCAGAATGTTACTTTCTGGCTTTGTTTCTGGTTAAAGTCATTCAGAATATGCCCTTAGGGCATATGAGCCAGTTTGGTTTGCACCAGCAAACTGGTTGTGAATTTCCATGGGGCCAATCATCCTGACTTATTTAGCCCACAAGATGTACAGGTAGAAAAGTATTCTAAAGTGAGGCTGAAAACCTTTTACACAATAAACTGTCTTTTATTAAGCAGACTTGCATGACTTTTGACAACCTGAATACTTGTAAAAAAAAAAACAAAGGTAAAATCCATTGTGGATAAAATAGGTTTGGTGAAGGTAGAAAAGACTTCTTCCTACTAACTGAAGACTCACTCTGTTACAAGAACAAAAAAATACACCTGGGTTCTCTTTCATCTTCTCAGGAGAACATCACAGGAACAGAGCCAGAGCAGCAACCATTATTTGGTATACACATATTTAAGCAGAAAAGCATATATTAAAGCAATGGAGAAGCGACCTTGCAAGCTTTCAAACCCACTGCAATCACTGCAACCTATAAAGTTAAATTGGCTTCTGAAATTGAAAATTAAGGTAGGTTTGTGTGTAGTATTTTCAGCTGATGGAGGAAATATACTTTGTTCTTGGAATCCTTTTATTAGACCTAAGCAGTTTTAAAGACACTTGTTACCATATTTCATTGAGTTACCTCCTTAAAACACAATTTAAAAGGTAGTTATTGCAAATGATGAAATATAAAAGTGTAACAGGTTGGTCTAGGGCTAAGAGTGAAGGGATGAGTCATTCCTACTGTAGGCTATGCTGGAGTTATGAAAAAATTAGAGATCGGTGGATAAGGGCAAGATGCTGTAAAAAACGTAGTGAAATTGGTGAAGAAAGGGAATGGAAAGGGTGAAAAAGGTGGTAGTAGGCAGCAGAGGACTGGAAATTAGAAAAGAAATGGTAAAAAGAGGCTGGAGGGGCAGAGAACAAGGAATCACTATAAATAGTTGATATCTCTTGGGAAGAAATGTCTGTCATCTTGTTACATACCTACGAATTGACACTTCTATCACAGTTACTGTCACTGATGTTCTGCAATTGCTCCACTGCCAAAAATGTTAAAGAAATACTGATGAAAATGTCATTTAAGTGCAAGTAAGGACACCAAGGCTGAACTCCTAACTGCTTACAAGTCCCAGGTCTTAGTTATCTATAAGTTACAGCCATAATATTTATTACTTTGGGGTGAATTTTGAAGCCCTAAAGTATCAAAGTATCTTCAGGAATGAATCCTAACCTTGAGCACTCCCAAGGTCTTCCCATTATAAGACTGTGTTTCCTGTAGTTTTTAATACCAATACTTCCCATGCTGAATGCCTCAAATAAAATTTCAGTGTTCATGAATGTGCCAGTGAGGACAGTATTGTCCTTCCTGAGGGGAGGATTGCAAGTGAGTACATGTTCTGCATGGGAACAGTTGCTTGCATGGAAACATGGAATGGTAATCATCTAACATCTGAATATTTGACTGCACAGCCTTGCTGTCTTCTTAACCCATTTTTTCATCGTAATATTTATGCCTTTATTAACCAACAACTCTTCTTCTATGGAATTCAGAAGGCAGCAGTTTCTTTTTACATCATATTAGTAGATCAAAGATGAAAAACTGTGACTGTTCCAAAAGCAGTTTTGCTACCCAGTGCAGGGTCGCCTAAATGAAGTTAAGATCTACTGCTAGAATTGGGGAGAAATTGTATGTGCAGTCAGAAAACTTATTGAAGAATTTCCATTTACTATATAATTACACATTAAAATGGTCTAAAAATCATCTCCATATTAAGTATATTAAAATACACCTGAATACTTTGGTATCTGGCTCTCTGATCATGGAGGTCCGTATTTCCATTAAGGAAAGCAAATGAAGCGATGTATTTCAGTGTGGCTATTTCATGATTCAGATCATCAACTCATTTCCTCATCAACTGTTCTCAAGTCAAACATAGTCTTAAATTCCATTGCTCAGCTTTTCAGGCAAGAGTTTTTCTGGAGCTGTATCACTTTCATCTGTACACTTTAAAATGTGTCAGCCATCCCTTCCTCAATTGTTTGAATGATTGTGTGTAGTTCTGTTTCAAGATGAGATAGATACATAAGCAATTGTTTTTTAATGTTACTGCTTTCTGACAGGCTTTCATAGATGTAGAATTTTTATTAATTTTTACAAAAAGGACATGCTTAAGGCAATTAAGTTTGATGAAGTAAGCATGCATAGATAGTTCATATACATGGGCTGTGTCAGTTGCCATTATGTATTCTCAACTAGAAATCTTTGAAGATGCAAAACTAGAATTGACAGCATATGAAGGATGAAAAGTATTTTGTTTCAGATGGGACAAAATGGAAGTAAAAAAAACACTGGCAGTTTTTACCAGTGGATTTTAAAGTTCTACTAAGACATAGAAAAAAAAACACTGTTAGAGGGTTATGCTGATCTTTCTTTTTGTTTACTTGAAGTGGTCTTAAACTCTATTGATAAATTATCCTTTTGAATATGCTGAAGTCTGTCTACAGTGAATTTCCATAGTGTAGCATATTAGAGTGAGACCAGTTTGGAGCATTTACACTGAGAAGGGATTGCCAGAGGGAATGAATCCAAATGGCACTAAAATAGTAAAGCTCTTAATGGAAACTTAATGGTATAGAAGACAAGTTATTTTGCATTCCAGGCTACGTACTAATCCTAAGTGCTATCAAGAAGCTGGAAAAGAAAGAATATGAAAATTGGAGCAAAAATATAGATTTGATACTTAAATGAATTAGAAAAACATGGATATCGTGCTGTGACTTAATCTCTCCTTAACCTACTCCATGACTTCTAACTCAAGAAGCAGACTGACTGCTGAAGCAGACTGAAAATATGTTAGAAGCTTTAATTTGAAGTGCATGGGGAATAGATTGGATTGTGTGTGCTGCCCACATTTTTGCAAAAATTCTTATTCTTGTCTAAGAGCACGCCAGCAGTGCCTGGCCATACTGGGAAGGAAATTGGTAGTCAGTCTGAGACTCAAAAGCCACTTTTTTGAGCGTATCAACCTTGCCCAACACACCACTGGCCAGTTCTCAGACATGAGGTTTCCAGTGTCTCCCTCACAGTGGTAAACATTCTACTGGACTATGGAACTGGAGATGCTATGCTATAAAAAAAGAGGATTTTATTTAGGTACTGATCTTGACCTACGGCAGCCCTTGCTTGCTCTACAACTTGTCATTTTAGCTCAAGCTGCACAGGCTAATGTATTTCTGAAGTGCTCAGTCTGATCCCTATTGAAAGCCACAGTCCCAAAAATCAAGCAAATCACAAAGCTATAAAGGGAACACATATAAGAATTGTGGAGCTGTTATTTTTTTGGGAGCTGTATGACAGGGAAGCACCTTGCTCCAGTCCAACTCTTGCCTCCACATCAAAGTCCTCCAATGGTTTCTTTGGCTATCTCTTATCTTCCTACGAACAGTTTTAGTCTTAAGATTAAGTCTTAATGTGGTTGAAGAATACAGGAGCACAAAAGCTTTAAGCATTTTTCTTATCTCTGGTCACTGGGAGTCTTTCAAAACCTGTCTGAACCTGGTGCCTCTGGGAAAGGTGCCAGGCACTGTGGGTTCAGCCGTGGGAGAGCATCACAACTGGAATGGTCTAAAATCACCCAGCACAGTTGCAAGAAAACATTTCAACACTTCAGAACGTGGATCAAGTCACCTCATGTGCCCTTGCTAAGTTGTTTGTACTTAAATGAGTTCTGTCCTACTGGCACTATTAGGAGTGGCTCAGCTTGCTAATGTAGAAACTGGAGGAGCTGTGCAAAAGCAGAATCAGGTACCTAAGAGCCATTTTTACTTTTGAAAGCTTTCAGTATCAACTTTAAACACATTTTATTAAGTAAAGTCACTGCAACAAAAATCCAAAGTACTCTAAGTCAAATATATTCAGGGTAATTCTGTTTCATAATAGTATAATTGTCTGTTGTGTGTCACTGAGGATTTTCACCCAAACCTTTTTCTATATGGATTGTAGGCATTATACGATGCTACTGTGATACCGACCATTAATTCTAAAGATGTTTGATTGTTACTTGGGCTAGTTATGCATCTTTGGCCTTTATCTTGGTCCTTTCTGAGTCCAGAGCCTTTTTACCATCCTTCAGGCATATTGATCTCCAGTCACACAGTAAGCATGCCCAATTTGTTCTTCTTAAGCCAACACAGTGTGTCAATTGTGCAGATCACTCTTCCTCATTCTTGTTTGTGGATCTGCCTTGCCCTCTGAGATGAGATTTGATGTCCTACTGTTATTTTAAGTGTTCTTACCTCTGTCCTGAAACCTTTACCTGCAGTCACCCTTCCTGACTTTCAAACAAGGCATCAGTCCTATAGTTTGATGTTTTGACATCTCATCAGCTAAATCCTCTCATCTAGAGAAAAGGAAGCTAGGTACTTAGAAGGATATACTAATATGACTATTCTGTGACAGTTAAACCAGCCAATCTCCATGCGATTTACATAAAAATCTATTCCAGGAAGGCAATAGTTAACCATGTATGAAAAGCATGAAAAAAAGTGTAGGTGGAGTTGTAGTCAATATATTCTTTTTATATGTAATTTAGTTATTATTGGCAGGAGGGAAGTGGTACTCTTTGCCTTAAAAATTAGGGAAGGATGATAAAAATTTGATATATTTCCAACTTGTGTAAAGTATTGTATATCTTTATTCTTTATGACATTGAAAACTCCCACTGTTCTGTGTGGTGCAGTGGTGCTTGGCTGACATTGCTTAATCATTCTAATGTTAATGAGGCTGTTGAGACTAAAGGTTTTATGCTGGTGTTTTGGCTTCACTACACTAGTCTATCAATGCGTTATGATATTTTAAAGCCTTACACAAAACTAGAACAAATATATTAAAAACATCATGTTATTAAATCACCAAATCAGTGTGCAATTAAAATTTCATAGTTTTAGGTTTTATAAAACAGCAACACTCTATTTTAGTGCTCTACAGCAAATCCAAAGAAGCAAAGTCACTCAGGTCTATATTCAGGCGGAAATGGGTAGCGGTCTGGCATGTAACTATTATAATATTTAACTTTAATAGAGTGCTTGAGGACACTAGCTATGCAGGGTCACTGGAGACAGTGGAGACATGTGATTGTCTCTGAGAGTTTCTCCTGTAGAAACTTAGCTCAAATGTCATCCTTGCCTCCCAGCTTCTGCTTACCAAGTGTGTAAGGAGCCAAGTTTTGTGGCCTTGAAAGCAAGTCTCTTGGTCTTAGATCTCACCAGAGCATTTAAGTGAGCAACCTGAATGTGGCCTTCAAAGTCCAGGCTGAGGAATCTGCTGCTCTATAGTCAGAACCACTGAGACCCTGTACAGGAACTGGATTTATTTAGAATGCTGATTTCCAGATTCACATTTTGTGAGATACTACTACAGCAAAATAACAAGATCCTTTTACTTGGATGTTTATCAAAAGGGCAAAAAATGCTGCAAGGAAGGCTTAAGACAGTCAATGCTGCATTTCCATCCAGTGCCAGGAATGTGAGAACAATTTTATGGTCCTTGCCTTCAAGCGTATAAAGATTGTGTACCTGTTCCTCCATTTCCTTGTCACTTTGAAGCTGCTTTACCTGTGCAAGTTAAATCTAAAACTTATGGATGATACTTAGAACTAAGTGTCTGCCCGTGTATTCTGAAGGACCTCAGATAATTCTGAATTCTTTTTAAAATAATTAAACTCAGAATATTTTGTAAGTATTGAAGTGTAAGCAAGGCAAGTCAGATGGCTAGACCATAGATACCTTAAATACTCATTACTTTGATAAGCATTAAGTATTGTTAAATCCATGGCAATAAGGGGAAAGAGCCGAAAAGAAAGGACATAACAGGAGATCTTCAATGACTGTTTCAGCCAGCCAGCTGGTCTGGAAGAGCATTTGCACTCCTGCCTCCTGTATTGAACACCAACCCACAATGTCAGAGCAAAGTGTTGCATGTGTCCTCAAGGGCTGCCCCAACACACTGTTGGTAACGCATCTTGCTGGACAGGAGACGGAATGAAAGATGTAACTTGTTTTGCTGGGAGAGGAAGAAGTGGAGAAGGAGGGGGTGAAGAAAGGGAGAATAAAATGGCTGATTCCCTTTGTGTAAAGTGGGTGGTGTGAGAGGGAGTCAAAGAAGAAAGCACAGCTTGAAAAGTTCGTTGTCCTCTTGTTGGTTGTTAAAAGAGGGTACTAGTTTATTATAAACAAATAGTGAACATTTTTGTGTGAAATATAATTTAAAATGTTTTGTGCATTCTGCCAGCTCACTATGTTATTCTGTGTTGTATAAGAGGATATGAAATTTTTCTTCATGCTTTATTGAACTGCATAATTCGGGAAAGAAAGTAGAATGAAGAAACATGGCCAAACCTGTCAGAGTCTGAATTCAATAATTTTCAGGTTGCCTATAAAGGAAAATACATTCTTGATAATTCAGATTAGGGAACATGATCTGACTCCACTAAATATATATTTTTGTGGAATGACGTAAAGCACAGCACACAGGCAACCTGGGAAACGCAGTGCAGTTCACGGATCCTCTACTGACTGATTGTTCTCTGTTCGTTTGCATGGCTTGATTTTGCACTGGCATTTTTTTCTCCTCAAGCAAAGACACTTTACTTGCTAACAGGATACCAGCTGCTGTTCTAATTTCACTTTGAGTCTGTGTCCCAGTTTCACATTTGTGATATGCTAATATAAACTTAGCTGTGCTTCTCCAATGCACTTAAAGTGGAAAGAAATCGCGTTCCTTTTTATTGGGTTACGTGATATTATAGTCCTGCAGCCTCACACTACCATGAACATATATCAGCATATTGTAGAGTATTTTCTACTGGATTTAAAAGCTAATTGACAGTGCTAAATCTCTTGTTGCATGTATTTCTGTCAAACATCTATTCTGTTTAATTCTGAAGTGTTTATTAGTGATGGGGAAAACAACCTGTCATATTGATCTCTAATGAATATGATTATATGAATATACTTTACTTTCCTTAATTAGCACTTTGTAGATCTCTGAGATTTTGTGTGTAGCTACAAAATTAATAATCACAGCTTAAAGGCATATCAAAATCATTAAAGTCAGTGGAAAGAATCACCAGTATCAATGCCTTGCCTTCAGCCTGTCCTGTCAAATCTTCATTCTGTGGTGCAAGTATGTGTAGGAAGGTGGGAGAATATGTAACACACTTTCACTTAATGTCCTTTTGATATGCCTCCTACATCTATTCCCAACTTACAAGCTATGGCGGAAGAACGGAAAAGTCTAAGAGTTCTGAAGTCTGGATTTAAGTCTGGCTTTAGAATCTAGCTCCTTCCATATTGAAAATAAAATAAATATTATTTATTACCCTTGAAAATAAATTTTATTTATGTTCATGGCTATGAGACACTGATTTATAATGGTGAGGATCAGGAAAGAATTCATAGGCTGAGTAGGAAATAGATGAAGTAGGGATAACACAGATGCTCAGAGAATGTGGTGCTGCAAAATATCATTCCTAGTGGGTGCATTATCCAAGTATGAGCCAGATAACAGAAAAAGGAGGACTGTAAAGTTCAACAATGTACACACTAGCATGACATTTGAGAATGGCCATCACCTTGGGAACAACTGAACAGAGACATGGTAGGTTTGGCAATATCTCCTCCTCTGTCTTTCTTACCACGCATCCAAAAAATGCTGCCAACTGATGCTTGTTTGTCTCTGGCTGCCATGTGTGTGTAACAGGCTGGTGGTGTTTGCCTGCAACATCCCAACCTGCTTCAGCAGGCGGCTTAATACCGAACTCAGACATAAATGATGTGGGAGAGGCTTTTGAAGAGCTGTTGTGAACTGTGAGCAGTTATCAAATAGAGGAGAACAGCAGGCTTAGTTTTTGGTTTATTTTTCAAATTTGGCTAGTAAAACCATTGTGAGGAAGGAGGCTGTGATGGTAAAACTGATAAAAAGTGGGAGCTGAGGACAGTAATACAGGAAAAGCTTTGTAAAGGCCAAATCTGTAAATTATATTATTAGTATGTCACACGTAGCCTTTATGGAAATTTGGCAGTGTCATAGAACTAAAAAATGTAATAAGAGGTATGTATGGCTGCTACTTCAATGATTTATCATTTTCAAGCATTGCAGCAGTCAAGAAAATATTGTCACTTCTAAGGAAGCTACCGAGACCACAGGAATATGTTAATTATGGACTAGGAATAGGACTGAAAATTCAAAGAAATCTCTGGCGACAGTGTACAGGGAGTGTGCTGCTTGCATTTCATATCTCAAAGCCCAGTCACAGGGAGCAAAGAAGGGGATGACCATATGATATCACATGCATGCCTACATTAAATCCTGATCCTGAAGTCATATGGGATAAACAAAACAAGACAGAGGAAGATTACAAAGTGTATGCACAAAGAAATCCCCAGGACATTTTGAGGTGGGGATAAAGCTGAAAGGAAAGCAGAGCATCTGAGGAATAACCAAATTTTAAGATATCCGTGCTTAACACATGCGTTTGAGCATGAACCAGGACTGTGTCTCACTTTGTTTGGCTTTTTTTAGTAGTGTGGGCATTTGTCTTTGAATTAGCGACCTAGAATCCTTTAGAGTCCACACAGGGAAACAGACACATTTTGTGCTCAGACTGACCTCTAAAACAGATCAAATGTGTTCTAGAAATGGTTGTTTCTTTTACCAGCTGTGCATGGAGCTGACAATGATCAGCCCTCCTACTTAGATGAGACAAATCCAGCCCTTCTTTATATTAGGATGTTAATTATTTATTTTATAAAATAAACACTGCTTTATTTTGTGCTTGTCTAATGTTTAAAGCAGTCTGAATTAAATCTGTCAGGCAGAGGGACTTCTTCTTGAAGTCAACACCTGAATAAGTGAAGGCTGTATACCAATTCTTGGCTATACAAAAACTCATATTATTTGTCCTGAAGTCAGAATTCACGTAATTATATTGGACCTTGTGACAGAGAAATGAATTTTGTCTCATCAAACTGCATTTAAAGTGATAGGCCTGGAAAAATAAAGAAGGTTGTCTGATACCTGCCTCCTGCTGACCTGTGAAAATCAATTCAAGAACTGCTACTGTCAACAGCAAGAGAAAGAAGAGAGAACCCCCTGTGCCGAACACTGTTAAATGTCCCTCTGACAAAGGACAGGCTGCGAGGAGTGGAACCCATCTTATCTTAAAAGTACTGGGTAAATTTATAATTTACGGACTTTTCATTAAGAATATTTTATGTCACAGAACTCTTTACAGCACAATATGCTCCTTCTACAAGTCAGTTTAGGTGTCTGGTATGAGGTAGTAAACTTATACTATAGTTTTTTGTTTAAAAGCTATAGACACTTTCAGTCTGGCAGCTACTGATTCCTGGTATGGTTTCTGACAGGTGCCTCTTTTGACTTTGCTGAAAATTTCTCAATGAATTTAATCCTGCTTTACTGCATATCCAAAGACATTACTTGGAGGTTCAGTCACAGCCCTAAGTGGTCATACTGACTAGTCTGAATTTCCATAAACCTCTGTAATTATTTTCTCAGTGGTCATCTTCGCTCACAAGTTTACTTTGTCATGTTATTGTTACTAAACAAATTGAAGAAAACACAACTATGACAAAATTCTCTGAAGTCCCTTTATCTGATAAATGCAGGGTACACACAGGAATCCAGTTAGTTTCACTTTAGCAAAGGGAATTGCAAAATTATTTCACAATACTTTATATAGACAGTAGATTAGAATACAATACATACAAAATAAAGAAAAAAGAAACAACTGGTGAACAGCCATTGAGAGAAAATAACAAGAAAACAACTGCAAGAAAATATGAGCTTCTGACATGGAATAATTGAGTCTTTCACAGGGTGAAAGATAATCACACTCTTAAAATATAACAAGAAGCTTAGAGCTTGAAAAAAAATATCTTATTCTGTAAGATAAAAAAAGCTACTGACTTTTACTGAGTGGCTTGAACAAAAAGTATTTTTAAAAAAATTATTTTTAATGAATGCTTCTGCAGATCCTTCAGTGAAAAGCACCCAAGCTTCTTATAAACTGTAATTCAGCCATGCTCGCTCCCTTTGGAACAGCATGATGGAATTTATACATTTCAGACACATGAGAAACAAATGGGTTTGGGAAAGGCATACTAGAGATTATATAGTGCTTTATTTGTAGCTGCTGAAAACTTGCAGGAAAGTGAAAAGGGACTGGCTGAGATCTGACTCTGCACACACAGAAGTCTTGGTAAGCCAGGATGAAGTAGATCAAGCCTGAAACAGATTTCAGTTTTTCCTCCTGCCAAGGGAGAGAGATTCTGGATCAGTGAGTTGGCACTCGCTGATGTGCTTGGTTGAATCAAGCTGCTTTGGGATCTCCTTAAAATTTTAAATCTAGGCCGCAACAAGTGCTTGGTGTGTGCGCATGTGTGTGCGGGTGTTTGTTTTTAAGTTTCCTTTGGGTACTGGCTGTGTTGGGAAAACAAAAATCTATCCCTTTCCATAGTCACTTTCAAAGTCTCAACCAGGCTAGACTCTCCAACCAGGACTTCCAGAGGCTTATCAGTGGATATCTATGTTTTACATGTCTGAAAATTAAGACCTAGAGCAGCGGCATCAAACTCATTTCACTGGAGGCCACATCAGCCTCTCGGTTGCCTTCAAAGGGCCGAATGTAATTTTAGGACTGTATAAATGTGGTAGTAACATTTATACAGTCCTAAAATTACATTCGGCCCTTTGAAGGCAACTGCGAGGCAACCCTGGCCTAGAGGTTTCAATAGATGTATGAAAATGTGTCTTTGATTGTGCCTTCTCACTTCTCAGGACAAGTAGCCTGATCTGGTATTTGACTCAACTCTTTGTAATTCAAATCTGATGTTTACACCATCCACTTGTTTCTAACTTTGACTCATTGTCGTGTCACTGTGGCAGAAAATGTGATTTTGTTGTAAGCTTTTGTGGATCATGAAGAGAACCAGAGCAGAGAGCTAGACCTGATATTGCAGCAGATCTCCACCCTTAGGTAAACATGTGTTCAAAGTTTCTGTGGCCAGTAGAGGTACTTCATTTTTCCAGGTTTCCAACTGACATCAAGATCTGAGTAGAGTTGAGCTGAACTTTCTTTGGAGGGACCCATGTATTGAGCTAGTCTGCAGTTGAGCATGGAACACGGATACAAGTAATATATATATTTTTTTAAGAACCACGTTTTCGTTTACAGCCTAAAAGGTTTGCATCTGGAAAACATTGGTGAGATGAGTCAAGACCAGTGGTTTTAGAACTTCAAATTCAAGCTTATTTTTCCCTGGGAATCTGCTGATGCTTGAGACATTTATACCACTTGCTTTCTTAGGAGCTTTATGCTGCCACCCACAATCATAGTATCTAATCACAGATTTATCTTAAAGTTACAGCATGTGTTTATTGTATTTTAATGGAGGGAAAATAAACTCTGTACTTTATCAAATGCAGCTGGCAAATTTGACAGAAACACCCAGCCACTGTGTATTTACAGATCCTCAGATTATTGATTATTGTAATAAGGAAAAATGAAAAAAATGTAAATATGGGAGCAGATTCTCCCAGCAAACCAACAAAAGAAAGTTGTGGTTGTCTGGCAAACTCCTTTTGCAGAAAACAGAACAAGACAGCTTGATGATTGTACTGTGACCAAATCCCTTGTACTGACCACTTTTGAACCTATATTTACACATGTTCCTGTAAATGGAAGAGCTGTCTGACCCAATTATGCTGAAAGGAAAACACAAGGGCAGGAAATGGATTTTTGTTTTGAGATATTTTCCATCATATATCATGCCTTCTTGTTCTCAGTACCAGTGTCAATCCACTTTTTTCGGAAATGCTTCTTTTTACCACAGAAATCAGTTTTTATGTATGAAAATGGAAGACAGGAGAGAAAAGTTTCAGCTGATGTATAGAAATTTTTTGTTCACATTAACATAAGTACTCCAGTTGTTTTGCCTTGGCATCTTCTAATCTCTGTTTTTACTTTAGTGATCGAGTGCCTTCTAGTGTCACATATTTTGTGTTACACGGTTGCACCCATCGCATTCATGGCCAGGATGGAATGGATCCCGCGTGTTGCTGAGAACAAGAAGATGTGAACGTAATCAGGAGCAGGGCTGCCACAGGATGCTGGTAGGGAAGGATTGCTTCTAACACACTTTCTCCTCCACCCAGTAATCCCTGATGGCTGGTTAAGGTGGGCTTGGCCATTTTATTCACTGTGAATAGTCCAAAACACTTTTATTACAGCTGGAAACAAGTAGGTCTCTAATGCTACAGGTTTCTAGGTTTTGGCAATTGAAGATGAAATCACAAATGAATTGTGAAAACATTTTATTGTATCAGTCATTTGCCATTTCAGTAATTTTACTTAGCCTTTTATTTTGAATAGCTTTTGTTCAAAGTACTAGAGATGCTTACTTATTCAGCTTGTCTGTGCTCTCAGTGCCTCTGATGATTTCTTGCCTTCAAACTGTCCTCAGGAAGCTATTCATAGCAATTCACACATGGAGGGCAGTCCTCATCTTCAATTAATTTGAATGTGAAAACAGATTCCAGATATTTTACCTTGCATTTATTTATTTTAGTAGACTTTTCACGCTCTTCATATATATTTTATTATTAGGCCTGTCTTCATCAGTTCACCCACTTTCTCATCAAGTTCACACCTCTTCCTGTTACACACACACACATGCACACACCAACACACACTCACAAACCCATGCAATGTATTACTAATAGAAAATTACTTTCTAAAGCATAGACTCAGAACCAGACTCTCCTGCTCACATTCAGGCCTTCCCACTGCAGATAATCAGGTTCGATGAAAAAATGTTTCTTCTTTTAAGCAGACATTATTAGTAAGCATCTGGCATAATATGATTGAGACCTCAAGACTCTGTGTCCTTATCAAAATAATTAGCTGAAGTTAATCTTAAATCTCCTTTGTTGCTTTGTTGCCCTTAATGTGTGTCGGATAGTCAGTCAACACAGATAGCAATTTATTATTCCCTTCTTCCCTCTGGCAGCCGCTGACATTCTAACATTAGATACAGGAGTTGGTGACAGCTGCTTTGTCAGTACTTCAGATCCCCAATTAGGTGAATGGAGTTATCAGCCTGCTGACCATGTGTCAGAGAACGGTAATAAGTAGGTGGGGAAAGAGTCACAAATTAAATGTAATGAGATCAGTCTGGAAGTTGGTGTTAAAAATGTCATTTTAAACTGAGTAATTTGGTATTTGCCAAAGTGTTTTCCATTGTTCAGAAGCTTTCTGTAGCCCCCCACATAACCACGCAAGTTTCTCATTTTACAGAAACATTGGAGCAGTCACATATTTTGGAACAACGGTGCCGATCGCATTCCCTCTCTCTGGCAAAAAGACAACTATGATTCCTGAGACTTCTCAAAAGATAATATTCTTAAATCACTGCTTTAAACGAGTATTTTGTTATAGATTACAGAATTAGGAGGAAAAAAAAAAACAAACAAAAAAAACCCAAACCTTATGTAAAAAAATAGGAAAGGTAAAAATCTGCTAGAATGATGACAAAATGTTTTCTCCTTTTTTTGACTAGAAGCTTAATTGCATTGTTCTCACTCCCTGGGAAATGTCTTATCTTGCTGAGTGAGACATCTAATATGCAATTTCCTATCCACAGAACCACACAGAATCACAGAATGTCAGGGATTGGAAGGGACTTCAAAAGCTCATCCAGTCCAATCCCCCCATGGAGCAGGAACACCCAGATGAGGTTACACAGGAAGGTGTCCAGGTGGGTTTGAATGTCTCCAGAGTAGGAGACTCCACAACCTCCTTGGGCAGCCTGTTCCAGTGTCTGTCACCCTCACTGAGAAGTTCCTTCTCAAATTTAAGTGGAACCTCCTGTATTCCAGTTTGCACCCATTGCCCCTTGTCCTGTCATTGATTGTCACCGAGAAGAGCCTGGCTCCATCCTCCTGACACTCACCCTTTACATATTTACAAACATTAATGAGGTCACCCCTCAGTCTCGTCCAAGCTAAAGAGCCCCAGCTCCCTCAGCCTTTCCTCATAAGGGAGATGCTCCACTCCCTTAGTCATCTTTTTGGGATTCTCTCAAGCAGTTCCCCTTTTATCCACACAGTCCTTCCACAGCATCACGCTACAAAGTCAAGGTAGAGAGAAGCCCTTCCACTGAAGAAGAGAAGGATCCAGGGAGACCTTACAGCAGCCTTCCAGTACCTAAAGGGGACCTAGAAGAAAGCTGAAGAGGGACTTTGTGCAAGGACCTGTAGTGACAGGACAAGGGGTAGCGCCTCTAAACTGAAAGAGGGGAGATTTAGATGAGAAAGAAGGAAGAAATTCTTGCCCATGAGGGTGGTGAGGCACTGGAACAGGCCGCCCAGAGAAGCTGTGGATGCCCCATCCCTGGAAGTGTTCAAGGCCAGGTTGGACGAGGCTTTGAGCAACCTGGTCTAGTGGAAGGTGTCCCTGCCCATGGGAGGGGGTTTGGAACTAGATGATCTTTAAGGTCTCTTCCAACCCAAACCATTCTATGATTCTGTGATTCTATGACTTCTTCATGGTTCATGGCTCTCTGTGGTGTCTCAGTCTAAGTTTTAGCCACAAATGAACATTTTCTTTTATTTCAAGGTGATTTAAAGACACTGGATATTATGATCCTTGGTTGTATAGACACTGTTAAAAAATATATGGAGTATTTTCATTAAGAAATTAACCTCTCCGCAAGACACTGGATCTCTTGAAATACTCAATGGGATCTAACAGACAAAGCTGGGTACTGTGGTTGCCAGTGAGGCTCTGTAACTTTATGTAGAGGATGAATTGAACAGGAAAATATTATTATGTATATTAAATAAAATTCTGGGTGATTGGTTTGGTCCAGACTTTTTTTGCCTCTAAATATACTTTTGGCTTCATACTGCACCCAAGGTGTATTATTATGGCATAATACTGCGCATCCTGTCATGCTGTGTGTTCCAGCAGATGTTCTTCAGAATTATTTTTCCACCTTTTGAAATTCATTTCAGTACATTCTTTAATTCCATAAGGTTCTGATTCTTCTGTAATTCAAAATACAGAACTCCTATGATTTGAATATATGTATGTTTTATATAATACATACATACCCACAATGGCTTATTAATATTTATACCAAGTATCTGCATACCACATAAACAGATATGTCTGTTTAATATTACTCCATAGCCATGTGATAAACAACAGGAGTTAAATTAGTGTTTAAGACAGGAGCTGGAAAGAAGTAGCTAGAAAATACCCAGTATGGCACATTTAGAGCTTCAGGGGAAATTTGTTATTATATAAGTGATCTAATTTCATACAAATACTTGTCATCCTTTTTAATGGGCGATACTAAAGTGAAAATATTGGATGAACAGAGATCAATAACTATTTTTAAAGCAATTTATCTTCTCTAAAAAAAATATTGAAAATTACTTCCCAAATTGATTTATCCCAATATAGTGGTTCACATGTTGTTTTGTTACTGATTTGATTGTTTTATTGACAAAAGTTTTAGGCATATCTTAAATTTATTACTGCTAATTAGTTTTTACTGTTGTTGTTCTATTTTGCTATTCTTTGAAAAGACAATTTCTTTTTATCTTTTTGGAAAGATTCAAATGTTATGGACTTATTGGCCAAAAATAAATTAGAAAACTCTGGTAAATATTCCAGATTTTCTATTTTAGTAGACAGACATTTGTGAATGTGACTCTTTAAAGGATCTGATTCAAAATTCATGGAAGGGTATAGAAGCTCCCCCTGAGTTTTATGGTCTTGGAGTAGGGCTTAGAAAATAATCAATAAATCTGTCTCTGCTTAGTACTGGTCTTTCCCATGTAAATGCTTTACTGGTTTATTGCAAAGGAAATCTTAGTAAAATAAAATAAGTCAAGATCTTTGCTGAGTCCTCATCTGCAATTACAGTCTTTTGTGGAATTACAACTATTTCCATGATAATAAACCGGATTGTTACAAATAGCGAATTCAGTTGGGCCAGCAAACTCCTGAGACCCCAAACTTACAGAGAGGGTTGAGCAGGGCAAGGAGTGGAGTTAATCTGTTTGGGATTTTGGTTTTACCCAGACAGTTTTTCTAGCATCAGTTCCTCAGAAATTAAGTGTTTGGTTCCAGGAATCATGCAATGACTTAACATTCATTATGCCTTTTATTAGATGGTACATACTTTGTGTTTTTCTTCTGGTTTTGAAACCTTTTGGGCTGCCATGCTTGTGTTTTCCAAATATTTCTGTATAACCAGGAGAGCTGGAAAATTGCTTTTATTTATTCATTAAGATGGAAGCTGAAATTCTCATATAATCTGTGACTCAAAGGTCTGGGGCTCTAAGAAAAACACCTCATACCATGAGGAAATTGCAAGTCTTGACAACTTTGCTCAGATGAATCATAAAGCTTGAGATTCAACAACTTTAGCTCTAAGTAAAATAGATGCCACTTCCATTTGGATGTACAGACAGCTGGCAGAAATCTTCACATTATTTATTTAACAAAAAGCATCTAAGAAAACTGCTCTGTTCACCTCGAATATGTCTTTACACTGGACAAAAAACCTTCACAATTCCTCATCTTTGCAAACCTGAGAGGCCTAAGGCTGAAAAATAAACTCCCACAAGTAATGTTCTTCTCCGAAAAGCTTCACTTGTCTCTGTCAGGTCAAGCTTTGTGTACCAGTGAAGCTCAGTGGTAAGTTGTGAAGGTCATTACAATGTTTGCTTGCAAACACTATAAACCAATCACCCTGATCTGCTGCTGCATATTTCACATATATTTTCCAGGTTAGCAGGGTAGAGAATAAAATTCCCTAGACTCCTTTTATATATATTTAATAATTAGCCATGGACTTTGAAAATTTTACAAATTGCTATAACTGCTTAAAATAGCTTTCATACCTGATGCTGATGTTTTCCAGTTTTTCAGTATCTTAGATCCTGTATTGGTAATGGAGCAAAGTCTGTATGTCCCACTGGGAAGCCGAGATCCTCCCTCTGTCAGCTTTATTCCTGGTCTCCTTTCCATAGATATTTGGTTTATGGGTATCAAACCATTGTAGATTGCAGACTACCAAATTAAGTTCTCAAAATGCTGACAACTTAAATGCTGTCACATGTTAATGTTATTACATCACTGGAAGTCAGAGTTGTCTGTACCCAGAAGACACATTAGATTGTTGTTTGTGCTTTGCTACCCATCTGGTGAGCAGCTAATTATTTGGACCCCTTCCAACAGGGCCCAACAAACACCTGGCAGAGGATGTGCATCTGTTTCATTTTGCCATTGCAGAGGAGTGTTACAGACCCTTTTTGGTTGTCATTGTTTCTTATAATATTACATCTGAATGGCAAGAGTGAACTTGGGCCAATATCCTGAATGGGACTGTGGAGGTTAGGTATCTGTTAAATCTGATCTCCCCAGGCTCTCTGTATCATCTGTAGGAAAAAGCGTGTTTCTGTAGTCAGCCCTTCAATGACTTGTGTCCCTAGGTTCAGTTTAACATTTGTGAATATCTCCTCCTCTCCCTATTATCTAATCTGTCATCAGAATTTTCTAAAGCACTAGCTATAAGCATTTAGAAGCATGAATTTCAAGGAGACTTTGGTTCCTGGCTTTCGTGTTAAAAGATGACCAAGGGTATTCAAATTTTCAAGTCAGTTACGATAAGGCATTTCTACCTTGTTCCGAATTTTGTGCTGGAAGATTAATTTTGCTGTTGTTAACCCCCAAGTATTATTTTGAGGACAACTTACCCAAAACGACAGCTATTCCCCTGGCAGACAAAGCCAGCCCATGTGATTGATGATTCTCTAATTATTTTGAAATATCGTTTCTGCTGTGTAGGAAGATGTAGACATATGTTAAATGCCTCCTAATTCACCCATGCATCTCGATGTGCTTAGGTCTATCATCTGCAACCAGACTGACTTAGAAGAAGTGGATTGTTGGGGCTGTTGGAAGGTCCAGTTTGCTTTATGACTGACTGCCCATGGCCTGACAAATTTAGCACCTGGGAACAGAGCATTGAAAAGGGTGAACTATACTGTCCAAGAGAGAATCGCTCAAATAATGCATGTGTCCAACACTGTTCATTCAGTTATGAGCAGCTTCTTGATGTAATCCCATTCACTGCATTTATATTTGTAAAGCAAGAAGGGTTTTGTTCACACTTTGTTTTGGGATTCATATGAATACCCATATTTGCATGTGGACAAGGACTTCTGTCAGCTATGGAATATTTCTGGCCTGTGGTATGCATAAGGTCATACTAAATAAAGTCTCCCTTCTTGCCTGAAAAAAATCTACAAAATCTGTCCAAAATGCTCCAGAAATCCTATGAGGCAATGGGGAGAACACCATGTGCCTCACACGAGCAGCTACATGCTGTGAATAGCAAGTGCCCAATGAGCAGTTAAATTGAACAGTATGTAAACAACCTGCAAGGTGAAATTTCTCTATGTAAGCTGCATGCAGAATGATTAACAAATTATTTAGTAAATAGGTTGTTCTGTCAGCGTCAGATATAATAAAACCTGGGTGTTTTTTTGTTTTGGTTTGTTTTTTTTTTTGAGGGGTGGCAGCAGAGAAAGTTGGTTTGATTTTATGAGCAGACATTAAAGCATTTCTGCTGCAATTAATCTAGGAGGTATTCATGGGCTGATGAGAGGTCAGCTGCTGCCACCAGAGAAGATGGACAGTTTTGGTAATCTTTATTTTTCCATTGACCAGGGCAATAATAGCAACTGTCCCCTCTACCCAGTCATTTATCTCACTGGAATCTCATCTGAGTGGCAGTGAATACAATATCTTAATGTGGGAAATGTATCGTCAGTGAAGAACGGCATACAGCACTTCTGTACTGCAGCTGTGCCAGGCTGGCTGGTGACACATCACAGCTGAAAAGCGAAGGCCTGGCAAGTCTCACATGTCCCTGCTGTATGCCACTAATATTGCAACAGTTTGTCATACTTAGATTCCCCATTTCTATTTGCATTAGTGCCACTTGCAAAGTGTACAAGAAGCTCTGGTGTCCCTCATCTCAGATGGTGACATTTTGCTGAACCCTCATAGTTGAGAACAGAATTACATGACATGGCTTTATAAAGCAAATGTATGAATTGAATATGCCCCTGTATACATAATTTTTTTCTTGTCTTTCTTATGTAGGCTCTGTGTCATGCATGTATCTGCATTGTGCATGCATAAATTAAGCAATACTACTGGACCACTAAAGTCCTGATACCACTTACCCAAAACAACTGCTGGCACAGAGCTCTTCGGACCTCCAAAAGCATGTTTTCCTCATGACCATTGCATGCACTTCTTTGCTACTGTGCCAGTCATACACCACCTTAGCTTAAATTTGGCCAACCAGCCTCCTGCTCTATGATCTGTTCTGTCTTCATTAGAAAATCAACTAGTGTCTTTCACTTGTAAGCTTGAAGCCAGGTTTATGTGAGCCCAGCTATCAGGTCTTGAAATCATTTGGAGCCAAAGCCTAAAGAATAGCTAATCCTTTTGGATCAATTCAAGTTTTTTCCCATCTGCTGTAGAGGGGGTAGAAGGACAGTGAGTCACAAAGAAACTCAGACTGATGGAAGCCAAGGAGCAATTACTTAAACCATCTCTCAGTTTCTCCTGACTGTTCCTACATATTCTTCCTTCTTCCCAGTGGAAAGCCAAAGAGGCAGCTTACCCTGCTAGTGGAAAAGGGCTCAAACATTGATGCACAGTCTGAGCTCTGGGGCTGCCAGTGTCCCTACATGGGGCTGATGCCTTCTCCTCCACTCTCTTCCCATGCGAACTCAAACAGGTTTATTTTAACTATTTATTAAATCAATTTAATTTACATTTGGGTTGTTCAGAGATGATGAAGAGCTTGAAACCACTGGGAAATCTGAATTTTTAAGATACATTCACAGCTCAATGTTAACATACTCATGACTATCTTAGGAAAGTTGCAGTCAATACCTAAACGTGATCTGTTTCCAAGGGCTTCTTGAAGAAGCACCATGTGATTTTTTTTTACCTAGGAAAAAAGTTATAAATCTGGTCATTGTTTCCCTTATCTCCTTTCCTGGGAGATATTATTTCTCTCCTTTCTCCTCTTATCCTATTTTCACCTTCTTTAGGATCAAGAGTGATTGTTCTCAGATATGGTTTAGAACATTATTTAGTCCAATCTCCCTTTGGCAGCAACTGAGTATGAAAAGACAGCAGCACTTCAGTCCTCTGAAATGATGTCATTAAGACTATCAGCAGGAGGAATCCTTTCAAATGCATGTACACCCTGTTTCACCATGAACCCAATTTCATTCTTTTTCTCACATCTCTTTCTGCCTCTTTCTAAGGGAGTGCAGGCCATGTTATCTTTGTACAAATTCATGATTTTTTATTAAGCACACCAACATACTGTCAGCAGCATTGGAAGAAAATGACCATAAAAATAAAATTTTATTTCTAGTTTATATTGCTGGTTTTGCTTCTAAAAGACTGAAAAGTTAATTCCTTACAGTATAATAGCCTACTACCCAAGAGGAGACAAGCATTCTGAGATGAACTCACTGCCTTTCATTGTTATACAAGATGTTAGGTGTAACAACAATACTTGCAAATTAAAAGTAAGTAAATAACAAGACTCTTTGTAGTCACATTACACACACAGTTTTGCAGACCTCATGCATCTACTTATTTTGCTGTCAGTAGGGCAGCATTTTTGAAGTGCCACCAGTATGATAACACATCTTTCTAGCTTCTTTTTTCTTGTATGATGCATTCTTATATCTAAACCTGGAGTATAAAAGAAAGTAGAATAGAGCATGGGGTTTGTGGTAGAAAATTCTTCCTATCTGGGTGAATGCAGGAATCTCTTTGACACTTGGCCAGAGATGGGGAGACTGAGGCATTTCTTCTATAAAATACTAAAAATGAATATCAAACACATCTGATGACAAATTGATACTGACTTAATTTTCATTATGTTTAAAAGACCTTCCTGAAGCAATAAATATTTATCCAAATGTAGCTTGTTCCCAGAAGACATAGATCTGGATATCTCCTGGTTGACTTGGGTCACTCAACTGAAATAGTCAAGAGCACAGACCCCTTCAATATGAAGAGAGGCAGGAGGCGCAACCTGTGCAAGTTCCTCTCTCTTTCCATCAGTTACCAGAACAGCAGAGCAGTCTCTCAGTTGAGGTGCCCCAGTCAAATATCTAAAGAAAGGTGAGTTGGGAACCAGTGCTTATAGCAGGAGATGTTACAGTATGGCGTGTTCAGGGATAAATTTTCTTTTAACTAGGAAAAATATGCTGGAAGAACAATTTTCCAACTAGGACATATAAATGTAGTACTAAGAGCTGTATTAATAACTTAGATCCTTATTGAGTGCCTGTTTTGCATGCTTCATGGCTGCTCTGAGCAGCTGCATGAAAAAAATGAATGTTCTACTAGGGAACATGCTATCTAGACTTAGCCTTGAGACTCCAAATATAATTTACCATGTATGTTTGTGATTAATAAACTATGTGCATAGATAACAACCTTCTAATTTACATATTAATAAAAATTAGTTATCTTCACATTATGCACAATCTACTGTGCCCTTTCTTGTTTGAGGCTTCTAAAGAATGTTTTGTGAATATATGTGTATAGAATGAGCTTCAAGGGCCTCAGAATTACAGCAGCAGCAGGATTTGCACATCCTCACAGGTTGCTACAGAGGGCAGAGTATGCCCGATGTATGTATGTGTATGTATGTGTGCAAATTTGGGCTTACTCCTCTGTTACTGATTCCAGAGATGACGAATCAATGGCTGGAAGCTGTTTATTAGATGCTAAATTCACTTGGATAAATGGTTGGTGCCAGAAAAAATTGACTACCTCTGTATTATGAAAAAGTTAACATGCTTGGACATAGAAATCCAGTCTGGGAAACTTAATAATCTATTCTACATGTTCATCTATGCTGTTGAGATTTGCTCTTGTCCTGCAGCAGTTAAAATGTATCATGATGGGTTTCAGTTCCTCTGAGTGCCTGGATTCACGTATGGAGTCCACAGGCCTGTGGACAATTAGGAGTCAGTGGCTCAAAACTTCCTGTCTCAAAACTTGCTAAGTATGTCTGCTGGACAATGGGGAATGAGAGTTCCAAAAGTATGGACACTAGAGACATGGTCACCATGCTTTTTATTATGTCATCAGCCTCAGTTGTTCTTGTCACAATCAGTTTGTTTAAGCAACTTGAAAAATCTGTAATGTATACGATTCTTTAATTTGTCCCTATTGTATAACATTGAATAAAATCTTGCTGGAGGAGAAACAAAAATTATATGTACCCCAATGAAGTTTGCTGATGATAGCAAACTGAGTGGGGTAGTGGACACTTCAGGACAGCCACCTTGCACGAAAAACCTTGATAGGCTGGAAGAGTGGACTAACAGGAAACTTATGAAGTTCAATAGGACAAAGTATAATGTCTTGTACCTGGGAAAACATAATCCGTGAGTGCAGCACAGGTTGTGATCTACCTGGCTGGGGAGAAGCTCTGTGGAAAAGGACTGGGGATCCTGGTGGACAACAAGCTCCAAATGAGTGACCAGTGTGCTGCTGCAGCAAAGAAAGCCAGTGGGACAACGAGCTGCATTAGCAAGGGCATCACCAGCGGAGACAAATAAGTCATTATCCTGCTCTACTCAGTGCTTGACAGGGTACAACTGGAACCTTGTGTTTGGATTTGTTCTCCACTATACAAAAACGATGTGGACAGTCTGGAGAGGGTCCAGAGTAGCGCCACAGTGAAGATCAAAGGACTGGGAAGCCTCTGAAAGAACTGGGCTTATTCAGCCTTGAGAAACAAAGACTTAGAGGAGACCTCATCACCACAATCCAGTATTTAAAGGGTGACTACAAAGAAGATGGAGACTCCCTTTTTCCAAGGAGTCATATGGAAAAGACAAGGGGTGATAGGTACAAGTTACTCCTGGGGAGATTCTAACTGGAGACAAGATGGAAATTTTTCACAATGAGAACAATCAGCCATTGGAATAATCTCCCCAGGGAAGTGGTGGTTTCCCCAACAATGGACACTTCTGAGATTCAGCTGGACACAGTGCTGGGCCATCTTGGCTAGACTGTGCTTTTGCCAAGAAAGGTTGGACCACATAATCCTTGAGGTCCTTTCCAACCTGGTATTCTATGAGTCTTTGAGTCTTCACGCACTCTCAATGTCTAAACTCCTGTTGTTGAAGAACTTGTTAGTACTGCCAATGCCATCCACTTCTGAAGAAAACACCTAAGGCTTGATTCAGTTGCACATACATGACTGCTCAGTATAATCTGAGGTGCTCATGACCTGCACAAAGCTGGTAGATCTCTTGCAGGTCTTACGAGAGGACTGTGTGGCACTTAAAAGTCAGTCAGGTTACTCTAATGCATCTCAAATGGCACTAAACATCTGCTTGCGGGGAACAGAGAGAGAACCCCAGTGGCTGATCATTTTAACTGCTCTTTGATCTGTGACTGACCACTATGGGGTCTTAAGCATTGAACTCACAGATCTGTAGAAAGGCACATCATGATGCTGATCCATGAAAAACAGGTATTTCTTTAGTCTGGTAGGTTTGTTTTCAGTCAGCTCAATGGATTAAACCGATTTACTAAAACAAGACCTGGATGGGTAGGGGCAGGGATCGGGAGAAGTAAGGAAAAAGGAAATTATTCCTTTCTGCAGCAACGAGTTGTTTGATGAAATTAAGCATAATGTGGAATTATACTCTCTACAGTTTGACAAAACTGAATTCTGCAGCCCCAGGAGTGGAAGGTGAAACTTGACTAGATTTGGGGTGCTCCTGTCATGGTGGGGCAGAACAACTAGGACAGAAATCCAGAGCCTTCTATGAAATCCTGGTTCCGTGTTGATGCTGCTGCCAGGGAAGATTGCAGGGGATAGAGAGAAACAGACTGAAGGAGGTCAAGGCTCTGGAGCTGTTGTTACAGGTTTCTACCTTCTCTTTCTTCTCTCACTTCTCTCTCTCTTTCATTGTTTGCATTTCTTCAGTTCAGTTCACCTTTGATAAACCACAGCACACATATCTCAGGACTTCAGTTTACCTGGCCACAGCCCCAGAAGTCATCTTCTTTTGTCTTCTTAGAGAAGGCAATTTTCCTCAATCTCTGCTAGCACTATTGCCGGCTGCAGCTCTCTTACCATTTATCATCAATCAGGAAAGTAGTAGGGGGATTTTCTTTGCTAAGAGGGGTCCTGAGTGGACAGAAAAAGGGCTCAGGTCTGGTCAGATTAGCAAATTAAGGTGGGTTCCCTGACACTCTGAAGGATAAAAATAGAGATTTCCAATCCATATTTTGCTTCAGGCATTACGAGTACAGAGAAATGGCAGGACCATGTCAAACTAGGCTTTCAGTATAGCCAGTGGTTTCATGCCTCACTGTCATTCAAATAGAGACTTTTTTTTTCCTTCACTGGTTACTTATCTTATTCACTCTGTCACCAGATTGCAGGGTAGGGTTGTTAATATGGGTGTTAGGGCATGTCTATATGCTTATGTATATGCTGCTGTACACTTGCTCAAGCTGCTGGTGAATGAATCAGTGTTTGGCTGTATTAGGACAGTATCATGCCCAGAAGCCTTACATGTGCTTTCTGAAAAAGATTTGAAATGCTATGTAGCCTTCAGCCAGGAGTGAATTCCATATAATTTGATACCACAGCATGGGTTCCTGGACCAGGAGCTACATCTCTACTGTCTTCCTTTCTTTCTGGTGGGGTCCAGGTACCACCACAATAGGGATATTAGTCACTGGACAGCACATTGTGAGTTTCACAGAGTGAAATGTATCCCTCTTACCACCTAATTTAAGATTAATGGAAGAAAGTAGTACCTCATGCCCAACTGGGAGGACAGAATCATCTGAAAGAAAGGAAAATCATAGCTCATGCACAACATTGACAAAATGAGGTCATGTGAAGATGCAGGTCAATGCTGCGTAGATATAACCAGGTTGGCTCTGGAAACTATTTTGCTTTTTCTATGTGTCATTGTACCCGAGTCACCTGTATATATCCAGGACTGAACTAACTTTCTTGGAAACAGCTTAGGCATTTTCACATTGTATTCCACAGGTCATAAATGCAGAGGATTGAAACTGCACTGGTTTCTACTCCACTCATAGTATAGGTAATGTACCTTGGTGCAATCAAGTGTTGATTGCATTAAGTATGTCAAAGAGGACAGACAAGATTGTTGGGGGTGTTTTTTGCAAAAGCTTAAAAATAGTTCAGAATTTGGGATTTCACTGTAATGCTGATTTTCATTTTATATTTATATTTATATTTATATTTACACTTACACTTACACTTACACTTACACTTACACTTACACTTAATTTCATTCTTCCTTAAGGGCCATATGGCAGTCTTTAGGAAAAAGGAAATAAAAGTTATGGTAAGTTAACTGCATAGTGGAGTGGTAATCACAGGAATCCTGTCACCTTCGGTGTTATGACCCTTGATTAATGTCATTAACAGAAAGAAACTAAGTACTAATCAGTTTGTTTAGTAGCATTAATATAATTTTATAGTTGCATTTAATTCTTAGAACGTTAATTACTATCTGTGATTAATCCCTCTCATGCTGAAAAGTTTTCACTGGCGGCTATGTCTTTAAGACTTTGTGTTCATTCACATGTAATTCAAGTTGACAAGGACTCCAGCAGTATAAGAGGGAACAAAGAGCCTGGATTCAAGGTCTAATTTAGTTGTGGTTTCTGTATGGCTGATGCAGGACTGACTGGATGTACTTTGATGGTAATATTAGGTCCCACCACTCCCTGAGTGAGGATTGAAGTAATTAGCAGGGCTCAGTGCCAGAAGGCAATGCAATTCACCATGGTTGAACCTAATTCAACATTTACGGAGTGAGAATTTCAGTTATTTGTGGGTTTTCAGACTACTGATTTTTCTGCTTTGAAGGTTTTCTAACAACCTGTTTATTTTCTTATGTATGTTGTGTTTAATATATGCAGCTCCCACCTGGGTTCTTAATTAAGATTTCTGCAGCATGGGGAAGAACTCAGAAGTTCCACTTATCTGTTCTTAGCAATGGATGCTGTGGTTTTTGGTTCTCTTTTGTGATGGCAAGGGAAAGCGGAGGTGGCAACACCAGTTCATAGAAAGCCTTAATTTTTTTCTCATTATTCCATAGCATCATGTTGTCTGTATAATTGTTAACAGCAATTTAAAAGTACTTCCTATAGTTCTCAGTAGGAACAAGGTATTAAATCTGGAATTGGCAGGGCCCCTGGGTTGGACTGCAGGTCAAAAAGTTTTAGTGTATATACTCCCTATACTATAGTCTATAGTGTGCTGACTCTTTGGCCCAGTGGAGGGTGGCACTGCACAGTTCACTTTAGTGGGATCCAGAATTTTTCCTCCTAGGCAACTCTGACACTTGCATGTGAACTGAATGAAGATGTGAAATTTTGCCGTTTCTCACGACAATATTTTTGCAAAGTATACAGTTCTAGAAATAACAAGAAACCTTCATCCAGGCACCTTGTTTTGTCATTTGTAATGTAATTATCTAGATTAATATAAGAAGGAAGGCTTTGATATTTCTCCAAAGATCAAAAGAATTTGAAATGATGCTTTTACCCTTTTAAAATCATACTGTTTATTCATTTTTTGTTGAAAGAATGGAAGAAGTCAAGACATTTGCATTATTTTTTTGAATCACCAAAAGCTTAAGGACTGCATTGTGAAAAGGATGAAGCTGAAAAGATTTGCTTAAATGGCTCTGTGGTGTAGACAGTGGTTAACAGAAGAAAAATGAAGGTATCATTTTGCTTTTAGTTGTTTATTTGTGAGGTTAATTTCCTAGCAGCCTCTAATGATTTTCTTCCCACATATAGGTAACTACTCAAACATAGAGACCAAAAGTGACTACGAAAATCAATGTGCATATCTTTCAGGGATATTAAAGGCATTTCCATCATCTGTGCATTTGGGATTGTTTGTGTGATCATCTTCCCACCAGTCAGATGTGCACGTGCATTGCTGGGCAATTTTCAAATGTGAGACAGCAGCAGATTTAAGCTTTGGCCTAGTTCATGTGAAATATTCCTTTGGCTCAGCTTTGAGAGCGTGCCTTGGTGTCTGGTTATTTGCTTAAACTCTAATACCTAAATTGTGAAAGATGCTTCAGGCCAGGATATCTTTATGCGTAAAGTGCCAAAGCTTTTATTTATTTAGCATGAGGAAGTGTTAATAGCATTTAGCTCGGAACAAGGAGGGGGAGGGAAAGACTGTGGGGAATCTGTACGGTTGAGAGTTGCTCTGCTGAGGAACTTACCCATCTACCCACTTTAAAGAGGTGTAATGTACATCGCGCTATTTGGTTGGCCAGCTAAAATTTTTGTGTGAAACAGTTCAGCAAGAGCTTCTTTCTTCTTCTATTTCTTTTAATAAAAGCTTCAGTTTTGCAACATTCATAGAACCTTCTCTCCCACCACCACTTGAAGGCATTTTGTCTTCTCTCTCACCCAGCTGCAAGGCTGCCTGCTGACCATCAGTACAAATCTTGGTCCTCATAGTTCTTTCTAAAGGCTGTTAAGTAATTACAGTGAGTTTGTACCCAATTATGGAGCCAACGGCCCAGATTCAGCTGACCTGACTTTTGCCTTCAATGTTATGAGCATGTAGTCCACAATTAATGATGCCCTCTAAAGCTGGTGTAGAGGGAAAACTGCTTAAAGGGTGATTAAACCAATCTAAATCCAGTTACCAACAGGGATGCCTGTCTCTCCACTGACTCTGGAGAAAGCCTAGTACTCTAGCTTAAATTGGAGTCCTAGCTTTTAGATGTTTAAATCTAGATAAGGTCTATCCCAAACCAGGATATCCCAAGAGAGGAAAAACCCTTTAAACTGGCAGAGAAGGGCATTACAGGCTGAATAGCAGATTAATCTAAATTGAGACTGGAGACCAAGATAGCTGTTTTTATACTCCTTCAGAGTAGCTGGTAGTATACTAAGCATAGTAATCTATTAAATAGCCTTATTACGTGAGCATAGGAAGGGCTTTGGGAATTGATTTATAGATGCTTAACAGGCAAAATATTGAAATTAATTTAAGGAGTTAATGAGGGCTTGTAGAGGATCTGCCAGCTAACATTTCCAACATAGTTAACATACAAAAAACTGCAGCATTTAAATCTTAGCACTATGATTTGAGAGCTTTCTGATTGAGATGCAGCCCTCCTTCTCAGCTGTTCCCTTCTCTGAGGCTAAGTAAGGAGCAGAGCTGAAAAAGAACATGGATTTACATAGGACCCAATCCTATTTTTTTTCACAGAAAATTATTTTTAATATATTTTACAATTATTTTGCCCTCATTCTGTAATTTCCAGTCTATGACTTACACAGAATTGAAATTGATTGAAAAAATAATTTAAAAAAATCGTATATTGAATTGTAGCAAGTAAAATGGTGCAGAAATCTTGGATAATTTATCATGTCTAATGAACAAATGATGTATTTGAAAAATAGATTTCCATTAAAAAAAATAATGTGCTGAACTAATAGTTAAAAAAACCCCAAACAAACACAAACTTTAAATATTGTCTTGATTCTTTTTTGTTGTTGATCATAAAATAGATGACTCAAATATATCCTAGACAATTCTAGTTGTGTTGGCTCACTGCTAGCTTTTAAGGACATTCTTGGCTAACAATGTGAAACAGCTACGTATTTCTTCTGTGCTCTAACATTAAAAGAACAAAAGATCCTTAGTTATGTGTATCTCTTTCCTGCAGGTTTATATCTTTACCTAGCATTTCAGCATTTAGCCTAAATGTGCCTTTGTGCTTCTGTGTGTAAAAGAAGATGAACAAATTATACACTGTGTCTTAACTCTGCTTGCTTTGTTTCCCTGGCTCTAGCATCCCTACAACCCTGTGTATAAGAAGCGTCATCTTGCGTTTGTGTTGTGTGGAAGTAATTAGTGCACTGAACTATGAAAGGCTGGGAGCTTATTTAAAATTAATTCTATCAAAATAGCATCTTGCTGTAGTGAGGAGACATATTATTATATCTTGAAAAATCTGTAGCTGAAGTAAGTGAAAAAAACCTCCACGTTTCTAGCTGCATTCTTTTACCTACAAATAAAATACTACATTATTCATTGACACAGATTGTCTTTCTAAACAGCACAACAGGCTTTAAGACTTTTTAAATCTCTTTTAGAGACACTGGGTTGCATCCTGAACACATTGAAATCGGTGCCAGAAGTGAAATATACTTTAAAACAGTAATAAATGGCCAGGCTCATGGATGATAAAAACAAGTCTATGTAATGAGCCATCCCAAGAACTAATGGGATTTTAATGGGATTGACATTATATATAAACTTCATACTGGCCCCTTCATGGGATCTGTGGTTTACTTGACAACTGGAAATATGTGTAAGTTGAGCCTGATGTTCAAATGACCTCAAGACCTGCAACTGGAGCCTGTCAAAGCAGCTTCAGCTTCTCTAATATGGCTTTCTACCCAGCCATGTATTGCAGTGGGAGCTGCTGGGTGCTTCAGACTTTTGAAAACCTGGTCTTAATTGTGGGGGCATTCCAAAAAAGATCTGTTTGTAGAAGAGAAATACAAGAGGATGAAGTCCATGAGAATTGCTCCTCTGCAGAGCGAGAGATCTAGACCAGGGGTGGAGGAGCTTTGATTGCACACTGATTAAGTTAGTGTGAACATTACAGCTGAAAGCCTGGTTCTGTCTCTCCCAGCATGGCAGCTGGGAGAACTAGCTAAAAAGTTTTGCAAGTGAAACAAAATATGCCTGATGTCTCATCACTTTTACAGACAAGGGGGAAATAGTCCTTATTTTTCTACTTTATCTTCAGGCAAAGCTAGGAGGTGTATTTCAGAGGTGATCTATCTTTTCATTATGCTTTTCCTTGTGTCTTTTTCTTTGACA
Organism: Columba livia; assembly: GCF_036013475.1. Classification (NCBI taxonomy): domain Eukaryota; kingdom Metazoa; phylum Chordata; class Aves; order Columbiformes; family Columbidae; genus Columba; species Columba livia. The sequence goes on from NC_088602.1 coordinate 8,114,132, forward strand.
AGCCGTATCTCCTAAATGGATATGTGCTATCCATCACAGTCTTTCAAAACTGGGTGAGCAGTTCCGTTATTCATTTGCCTTATTTTATATAGTACTATAATACGAGGTAAGTTTTTTTTTAACCTGCCGCATCCCTTCGACAAAATGGGAGCAGGGAATAAAAAGAGAAAATATCAGGGTTTACTTCTTGCTCAAGAAATGTATGCTCCCTGAAGGCAGTACCAACAGTCTGATCTTGCTGGATACTCACTCTCCTTCAGTGTGAAAGCTGCAGTTCCTCAAGACTTCAGTAAGCTCTGAAGGTGCAAAGCAGCTTGCAATATCAAGCCTAGAGCATCTAGCAACACACATTAATTTATTTGTCCATTTATTCCATTTCTCAACATTCATTTATAAGCCTGGGAGCTTCTTGCATAAGGGAAAAACCATGAATAAAAGAAATATAGGGCTAGATGTTGGTTCTTTCCCTCTTTCAGTCATTTGACTGTGCAAACCTCTTTTTCTTGCTTCTGTCAGACATTTTTGGAGAGCTCAGCATTTTTGCAAAGCTCTATCCTCTTTCTCCACCTGCTGCTAGCATTTTCTGAGCTGGATTTCATGTAATCTCTTAGAGCAAATTCAGTTCTCAGCAATATTGCTTTGAAGAGACCAAATGGGCTCATCTGAAATGGAGCCAGTGAGCACAGTGACATGGATGTAGTGTGGGTCTGTGTTCAGGGAACAAGAACCACATATGTAACAGGGAGAAAACCCAACCATTGAGCAGGTGCACTTGATACTGACAAGATTTTGGGATCATCTTTACTATGAAGTCTTTTTTTTTTACTTTGCTTGGAACTTTTGAAATTTGCACAAGCGAAACCTCAAATAATGTAGTAAGAAGAGTCTGATGTGGTCCTGCCTTCTGTCCTGCACCAACTTCCTGATGGGAATTTCTGCTTCAAGAGTTAGAAATAACCCAGAAATGAAGGCATGCTGTAAATTTTCTCTTCTTACTGAGTGTCTTAAGCTATATCTTTACTGCAAATAGCTTAAGACTATACTATAATAGTGTTAAGGTAATAAAAGGAGCATTTTGCCCAGAGGCTTTTCTTCACACTGAGTTTTCCATCTGCAGATGCAACAAGACCTCCTTTGAGCTATGACTCTGGAAAGCTGGTCAGACCCATCCTTAACAGTGATTTGTGATTCTCCATAACTTTGGTTACTGACAAGAAGGATTAGGACTTCTTCTTGTTACATTCATAGCCACTAGCTTCATAAATATTTTATTGCATAGCTGTACATTTTTCAGATACATTATTTTAGTTGCATTATATTTTAGTAGTTTACTGTATTTGTTTAAGAGATTCTTTGAAGTCTCCGGCTTTTCAGGCATGTTATCTCTGCATTTCTTTTGATTTGCCTTCATACTAGCAGAACAACAAGATGCTCTTTATTTGGCCTCCAGTCTTCAAAACAATCACCGTAATTGTATAGTGCTGGCTTCCTTTTCTCAACCATTTTGAAAATTTTCTTAGTGACATACAAGAACATTAGTGGATTTCATACTTCCATTTCTAAAAGAGATTAAATCTTTTTGAGAAACAAATTATGGCTATTCATGTTCTCCAGGTCCGTGAAACTGTATGGTTCCTGGATACTGAGTATAACATTAACTGCTTTAGACTTTTCCACTAAGCCTAATTTTCACTAAATTAACTATGGCATTTCATATCTCTCTGGCACACTTACAATTTCACATTTTGTACCAAGATGAAACTTATTATTCTTAGAAGTCAGGCCCTTGACAGGGAACGCAGAACCTGCTGCTTGTTTGCAGTAGCTAATATTAACAGCCTTAAAAATTAGATTAATGTTTTGTGGATAGTAACAGTTTGAGCCAAAAGCAAAGTGAGCTGGCTTCTGCAGAAAGGTACAGTGCTGCTCTCCCAGTGCCAGGTAACTGATGGCATCTCCTGCATTTTTAAACATGGTCCTTTGTATGAATAATACCTCGCAAAACCAGTTTCAGACACATCCCCTCCTAGTTTGCATTCCAGCTCAACGACTAGGTTCAGAGTATTATTATTCAGAACATTTAATGTTAGATCTTTACTTGTCTAGAGGTTTTCCGCAGAACTTTAGTACTAACACCAAGAAATAGTTAACCTTCTAATCTTTATGCAGTGTTACAATAACTTATTATGAGTAGCTACATTGTTAAATTTTCCATATATTCATGCAGTAAACCCCTAGAAATTACAGTTTTTCAATGCTAAGATCAAAGACATTTCATCTGGGGGGAAAAGGCCAATTGCATTAGAAACTCTAGCTATTATCCAAGAGAAACAACACACTTCTAATTTTAAATTCATTTTGATCTGCCTTCTATTGAGACCAACACCATGCTCAAATCACTGATGACTGGTCTAAATCAGGGCGGCTGCCAAATTTTCATGGGGCCAAGAGTTATGGGACACACACTGCATGGTCTAGGGAGAGAAAGGGAGAAAGGAAAGAAGAAAGAAGGGAGAGAGGAAGGAAGGGAGAGAGGAAGGGAGAGAGGAAGGGAGAGAGGAAGGAAGGAAGGGAGGAAGGGAGGGAGGAAGGGAGGAAGGGAGGAAGGGAGGAGGGGAGGGAGGGAGGGAGGAAAGTGTTTCAGGGATGCTTAATGGGCATGACATGACAGAATCATAGAATCATAGAATGTCTCGAGTTGGAAGGGACCCACAAGGTTCATTGAGTCCAACTCCTGTCCCTGCACAGGACAACCCCACAGTTCACACCGTGTGTCTGAGGACGTTGCCCAGTCTCTTCTTGAACACTGTCAGGCTTGGGGCTGTGACACCTCCCTGGGGAGCCTGTTCCAGTGTCCAGCACCCTCTGGGGGAAGAACCTTTTCCTCATGTCCAACCTAAACCTCCCCTGGCACATCTTCCTGCCATTGCCTCAGGTTCTGTCATTGGTTACTAAAGAGAAGAGCTCAGCGTCTGCCCCTCCTCCTCCCCTTGTGAGGAAGCTGTAGCTGCCAGGAGCTCTCCCCTCAGTCTCCTCCAGGCTGAACAAACCCAGTGACTTTAGCTGCTCCTCATATGGCTTCCCCTCCAAACCCTTCGCCTGCTGCCTAGCCCTTCCTAGCCCAGAAGCACCCATGGGTCCTATCATTCCATTGCACAGAGGAGCTGAGTTGGATGTGCAGTTCCTTCCAGGGAGATGCCAGTGCCAGCAGCAGATGCCACCTTGTTTCCTCCAGCTGCTAGGGGTACGTTGTCTACCCAGCCCTGCCCCATCACGGCCAGTGTGGTGGGACTGGTGACCAGTCAGCTGCTTGTCAGCTGCCACAGTGCAGCCACTTAATGTTTGTAGGGTGAACCTTGCTGCTGACACCATACGGAGAGGTGTATTTTTCCCATATTTCACCAAGGAGTTAACCTTGATCCGTTCGCAGACTCAGAGGGAAGTTCCATTACGTCTTGGGTCACGAACTGGCAGCAGCACTGGTGGTAGTCATTATGGACAGGATTAAAGGCCAAAGTGTGCACCTCCGTTCTCCTCATCTACCTTCACCCAAACCATTGATGACAGTCTAGGTCAGGGAGGGCATCACATTTCCTCCACTCAGAAACAGTAGATACAGTGAATCACACTTTTTCAGCCAAAAATAGACCATCTCACAGTCAGCCCAGCCCTCCTGTGAAGAAGCAGAGAAAATACGGTGGGGGAAACACACAGCAGTGTCGGCTGTGTCTGTAAAGTAGTTTGGCTTTAATCAGGGGGAACGGGTCCCCTCCGTTCAGTCTGCTGCCAGAAACTGCTGAAAATGTTCAGGTGGATCAGAGGCAGCATCAGGACTGGCTGATGTACTCACATCAGCTCTAGAAAGTGAAATTCCCGGTTCCTTAAATCAGCTTGAGCTATGGTTGCAATGAGCTGCTGCTGGGTGGCCGTGCACGCCGGAGGACTCCCCATCCATCCCTGTTACACCAGCCCTTGACCTGGCCCTGCTCTTAGTGCAGCTGCACAGGGAGACGGCCTTGCAAATTAATCTGGGCAGAATATTTTCTTTTCGTTTTTATATTGTTTTTTTCTTTCCAGCCATACCAGTGCCAGCCCAGCCCGCTGCTCTGGCACACAGACACTTAGAGAGCACAGCAGGGTGGGTGGGTGGACCAGGCTGTTTAATCTGATGTGAGCTGCGCTGTTGCTGAATGCAAACCGTGTTCTGAGTGAACCTGGCCCATTAGCTAGAAAATAAAGATAGTGCAGCAGATCCTCTTGGGATCAGAGACAATGCTTAGGTTTTTTTAAAGCCAAAATCTCTGAATATGCCTAGCTCTCCCACCCTTAAGCATTATTAAAAAAAGCTTTATTCTGCTTTTTAACATTTTTTTCTGCTTTATCCTTTCTCTGAGCTTCACACACATTTTTTAAATATCAGACGATCTGGTTTCCATTCACAGTTGGGTCTTTAGTGTTGAGAAGTGATTTTCAATAATCGCCCAGCATCAATAGGTAACAGTATGCTACAGCTAAAGCAGATCAAATCTTTGGCCTTCTCCTTCTTTGATTTTTTCAATAATTGGCATTTCTAGAATAGTATTATAATTCACCAAATGTATCATTTCTATAATAAAAAGCATCCTAGAGATAATGTCCAGCTTCCCAAATAACCTCATGTATAAATACAGCACAGCTGGAGAAAAGTTACTTCAAAAAATAGCCAACTGAAGGTTAAAGCTGTTTGATTTATAACAGAAAACACCTTTTGTAACTCTGGGGTATTCACAATAGTGGTGTCTGTATTCAAGGTACAAGGTAGCACGTATTGGCTGTGCTCTGCAGCTGTATAAGTTAAGGCAGATGAAATGCAACGCAGTTAAAACACAGCCAGCCAACAGCCAGCAACCAGCTATGGTATTTGTTAGCCTGAATCTTCATTAAGCGAGACCCAAGTCTGTCTCTAGGTATCAATATTGCAAGCTCTGTGGAGAGGGAACACGTAACGTTTAAACTGGTGAGAGCAGAATTTCAGCTGAAGGTTGCTGGACTCACTGAAGTGTTTCCCTTTCCATGTCACAGGGTTGCTTTAGCTGTTAGTCTCTCAAACTAGTTTGATTTTAAATATTGCTGATTTTTAATGGATTTTACAGTGTTGTGGTGGGTTTTTTTTTCTGAATGGGAAGTTTCATTTATAAATGACATTTGTTAGCATAATTACAACTTTTAACATGAGATATAAGATATGGCACATATATGATAATAGAATCATTTTGGTTAGAAGAGACCCTCAGGATAGTGGAGTCCAACCATAATCTAACTCTAGTACTAATCCATGTCCCTAAGAACCTCATCTAAATGCCTTTTAAACCCCTCCACCACCACCATGGGCAGCCTGTTTCAATTCCTGACAACCCTTCCTTCCATGAAGAAGAGTGAAAATATTGTTTATAAATATATAAAGGGTGAGTGTCATGAGGATGGAGCCAGGCTCTTCTTGGTGACAACCAACAGTAGGACAAAAGGTAATGGGTTCAAACTGGAACACAAGAGATTCCACTTAAAAATGAGAAAAGGTGTCAGAACACTGGAACAGGCTGCCCAGGGGGGTTGTGGAGTCTCCTACTCTGCAGACATTCAGAACCCATCTGGACACATTCCTGTGTAACCTCATCTGGGTGTTCCTGCTCCGGCGGGGGGATTGGACTGGATGAGCTTTTGAGGTCCCTTCCAATCCCCAACATTCTGTGATTCTGTGAATATACATATGCTGCATATATACATACATATAGATGCATACACGTGTAGCACTTAATAAAATATTAATGTAATAAACACTGGAGTGAGACACAGAGATTTCTGAGCTTACTAGTGCAAACTGCCCATGCAGAGAAGGGAGGTTTGGTTCCTGGACCTGAGCAGCTAAGTGAGGTGGAGCCTGGCAGGAGAGTTCATTAGAGGGTGCAGCACAGCACCAGCAGAGTTTTATTCTGGAAATCTCTGCACTGACATAATTGTATTACTTCTTGTTCTGAATTAGCTCAATCCCTGCTAACTCAGCAACTCTGTACTGCTCTCCATTAAAGACCTGCCCTGCCTACGGAGTCTTGGAATTGTATTTTTGCGGTTTCATTAGGGGAAAATAATAATAATAAAAAAAGTAGCTATGACTGTTGCTGATACTGCAGCACTTAGTGTAATGCCTTCCTTGGCTGGGAATCCCAAGTGAGCAGCATCCCAGAGCAGAGGGAGGTGGTGGGGAAAATGCAGAAAGCCTTCAGCTCTCTTCCAAGCTCCAGAAACAGAGGACGAAAAGAGGAGCAAAACTCATTAAGTGAAAGGGAAACCAACAAAATGAAGCACTGAGTTACCACTCTGTAATAGCAAAATGTTCTCCTTTCCCTCCCTTCAAAAAGCCTGGAAATAAAATATGTAGACAAGAATCCAGCAGGACTGAGGGAAGAGGCAGAAATTCACAGTTTATCATGTGGGCTACTGGTGTGTAGGGGCAGTGGGCACCTGTGGCTGCACCAGGTGAGCTTCTTACCTACTGCAGCTTCCCCAGCTCCCTGCAGCAACCCAGGCAAGCAGAAGAGTTTATCCATAATGACTTTTATAGGTCACCTGGTAAGTCAACTGCTGTATCCGAATGGCCTTAGTGCTGATGAAAGGAGATAAATGTAGGAAGGTTCTGCATGAAAGAATAAAAAGAAATGGCCCACGTGTGTGACCTTGTCATCACACATCTGCAGGAAGATGCCTCTTTGGGAGTAGACGTACCCTAAAAAGACAGGACATGGACCACAAGTAGGAAACAGAGAGAAGTTTAGATAAAATCCAAGGATGTATTTAAGTAGACAGCCAGACCAAAAGTATATATGTTTCTAAAGGAGATATAAAAATTCAAAGGAGAACTGGACAGTGAAAGAGAGCCCTAACAGACATACTAAAGTTTTTGCACTAAAATCATAAAAATACCTAAAATTACATTAGATAGATAAGATGTATTAACAAGTAACATAAGAATCATCTGTCTAGGACTGAAATGGGTAGAGTTCCATGGCTAAATAGAAAAGTATAGTATTCTCATAGTACCACCACTCACCTGCTTCCCATATTCTTGTACCTTAGGCACCTGCTGTGGGCCTGGTGCCCATGAGTCCGAAGGACCGGAGCTGCACAGATGCTCAATTTAAGGCAGAACAGCTCTCTTCTGATAATGGCTTTGTGGGACTCCAGAAATGACTAATGAGAAAAAATACAGATCGTGGACTATATTCCAAGAGGAGCTATGTGTCACTGGTTCTTCATAAAATGTACTTAGGCTGCAGGAGTACAGACCTATCAATTATGAATGAATAGATTGCAATTCCGTTATTTACAATAAAAAATGTGGTCTGTAAGTATGCATAAAACACCAATGAATAGAGGAAGCTTGGAGAAAGGCAATCCTCAGGCTAAAAAAAAAATATAAAGCAGCTAGAGACAAGATAGGTCCTTCCCTGGGTGTTTTTAACGAGAGACTGGACATCCTTTTTTTGTTGTACCCTGAGGAGAATGACCCAGTCACTTCTAAGAGACAGGATAAGTCATCCAGTGGGCATTTTCCACTTCAGATATTCACGATTCTATTAAACCAGTAGAAATGGTTACCTTTAGGGGTATGATGATGGATGAAATGCCTCCCGTGATGTGTGCTCCTCCCTGATAAGACTCCTGGCATACCATTTCCCGGGGAGTTCACAATAGACATATTTAAATAGATTAGGTATGGAGAGCATACAAACAGTGTGGACAATTGCTTTTTGGAATAAGGTTACAGTTAAACATTTATATCAGTATTAGCTGGAGATTACCCACAGGCAGCACAGCAGAAATGAGCCTTCAGGGAGATCTTAATCAAAGAGACGGCACAAACCTTGTGACTGAATTTGTGGCTAAAATAGTAAGTGAGGAAACCGAAAGGTCTTTATATGCTCTGCTGGCAAACTGGCTGGTCAAGACTGGCATAGAGAGAAAAGCAGAGACAGCTGGGGGAGATAAACAAGAACAGAACTCCACAGGGATTTGCAAGAGGCTTGAAAGTAATGTTAAGGGAGAAACTCAAGGGAATGAGGGACATAATTAAAGCAATAAGCAAAAGAAATGTTACTAGCAGATGCATTTTTCAGACCTGGAGGATAAAATAGGAGGTCAGAGAAGAGGATGCTGTAGCAGTCTGAAGCTCTCATAGACATTTAACTCTAAAAATAGGTAAAGACAGCAACATTCAGTAAGTCTAGGAACTCAGGCAAAATGACTTGAGAAGAAATATCGGTTACAAGTTCTCTTTAAATTGATGGAATAATATGTCTCCAAGTTTTTCCTTGAAAAATATTTTTTATTGATCCATATGTTGCAGCATTATTCTGAAAATTATTTTGAGACTGGAATTCTGATTACCATAATCACACTCATCTACTAAGATCAAGTAGGTTTAGGCAGACTTGGAAGAAGAAATGTGCATGATTATGTTTCCAGAGACTAAAGAAGATCTAGGGATATCAGGGGTAATTTTAATAAATATGGAGATACAAATGGGGCTTTGGTTAAATAATCTAGACTGAAACTCTGAATTGCTGTTGTATTCCTAAAATGTGGAAGGACAGGGCTATTTGTTTTCCAATAAGAATTGCAAATCTCTTTTTCTAATATTCAGCTTTAAAATTATAATAACGCAAAAATGTGAGTTGTAATGTGCCAGCATAGTTTTTCCTGAGGATTCTCTGAATTCTATTAGTTCTGCTCCACAGAAAGACTAAGAGAAAAACTGATGAGTTGATGGCATAATATGCTGTCTCTGCCAGATTGTCATAGTTGTACTGCAGTAAAAGAAAATCTCAGTCAGTGATTTATGAGGTTACCAGTCTTTTTAATTTACAATGATTACAAAACAAACAACAACAACAAAAAACCCACAAACCAAACAAATAATAACACTCCAAAACCCCCAGGCTGGTTTTGAAATTGCACAGTGAATTCCACATATGGACAAAAACATAGGTTAACTAAACAAACAACATTACTGTAAGGATTTAGTTAACAGTTTTTTTCTTATTATGTTCACCATAACCTCTTCTCATCTGATGGCATCATACTTTAGACATCTCTATAACTATGAAACTAGTTTTATGTGTAGTTGTAGCTCCTTCTTTGCCAAAAAAATATGCTGCATGTTATTTAGACCAAGAAGGCTGAAGAAAAAAATGTATCTGTTATGAATGATATCAAAGAATAATATTCTCATTTACTTTTAAAGGCCCATCTTGTTTTATTTCCAACAGTACACATTACTTTATTATTTGCATTATAAATGAAGAGTGTTTGGTAATTTCTAACCAGTAACTACTCTATTTTGTTATTTATTGTATCCAAGGAGGAAAGGCTAATATCTGGGCAGAACCTTTAGCTCTAAAGTTGTCGCGGATGGATTTTTTGACATGGTTTTGATTTAGCAGCAATTTGAAATTTATTGAGGGGGGTCACAAGTTTAATATATGATTTCTAATAACTCTTAATTGACAGCTGATTAATAAAGTGATTTAAAGGAATTCAATGGAATTTGTCATAATCAAAACAGCAACTTGATTACAGATTTGAGCATGACAAGGGTCACACTGTACTTACAAAGAGGTAAATCAGATAATACACACGTACACACACAGATATATGGATAAAGCATATATATATATATATATACAGGTTTATAAATCAGACATGTGCTCACATGAATTAATCCATGGATATGTGAATATATGTGTAGGTATACATATTGCTAAAATTTCCATCTTGAGTTTAGCAAATTGGAGTCACCATTCTCAAGGGGCGATCATTGAGACTCAAGAAATCTGTTTTCACCCACATCTTCATGAAATCAGACCTTCAGATACTCACAAAATCATCAGTAGATGATGACTGAATCTTCATAAAATTGTCTTTGCCAAGCGTTCCCATCAGAGGGAGGTTGTGGTCACAGCCCACTCTGATCCAGGAGATCTCAAAGGCTCTCACTTTAGGATCATTATATATAAGGTCGCAAGATCATTGACTTTAGTCAGTAAATTTCTACTCTGAGCATACTTAGGACAAGGTAATTTCTGATGCTTTCCAGCATTTGTCCATATCCAGAACTTTTTGGATCATAAAGTTCTGGTACTGTCCTACTCAAGCTATGATCCAGGTAGCAGGTACGTTAGGTTGTCAGGAGTGACCAAAATTGTTGCTGCCATTCTCAAGCAGAAACTTTTGTTGTTGTTGTGTTTTGTTTTGTTTTGTTTTTCCCCCATTTGGTAGGAGCTTCGAGAGCACCAAGGGAGTGCCTTAGCATCTCATCTCACTACACTTGCATAATGGGAATTGTTCTCTCCTGACATGCCTGGCTTGCCCAGGTATTGACATGGTCTAGGATGGACTGCAACCATCACAGATGTAGAACAACTCTTAGTAGCAGAATAGAAGAATTATGTCGAACTCTGAGGACATTCATTTTTTAATAGGTTTTGTACATAAATTATAGAAGAGACAATGTAGGTGGGAAGGGAGCTACAGGAGCGGTGAATTAACAGGAGCAGAGAAAAGAGCAAATGAATGACTATATGTTGCTAGTCACCTGGAGGACTTGTCTGAATCTATATACTACAGGACTTATTTAAATCATAACTAAGCTAATAATCCATACCTAATCACTGAGAGACACAAGTAGAGACCATCCAAGTTTTCCTAGCACAGTGAGTTTTTTCTGCTTACTTTGTACTCTAAGAAGGTCTTGCTTTGTTTTTAAGGGTATGAAGTAGAAGGGGGTTGCTGCTGTTGCTAAATGGTGGATCAAAAGAACGGGGAACAGTTCACTTGTACAAAAAAAATCACAATAGCTTTTCCATTATCTGTCTGCAGACTGTTATTTAGCCTCCAATTATTATTTAGAATAATAAGAGTGAAAAAAATATTACTTAATGTGTGATTTGCTTCCTCTGGTTCTATGAATTAATCCCTTCTTGCATTTTCCACCTACGTTTTCCCTACATTTACAAAACTTATTAAATATAGTTAATCTGTCTCTAAACATTCTATAGAAGTGAACATGTAAGGAAATTTGTCACATATGGAAGGACTATGCTCTTGGAAAGAAAGAATTGCAAGATAAGGTCTACTTAAAAGCACCTTTTTATCCAGCACTTTTATTCAGCATGATTTTAAATTTGTGTTCATATCTGTATATGGTTTGACTTACAAAGAGTCTTGTAAGCACCATTACAATGAGATAGCCCTTCACTTATTACCTCCTTTCTTCCTTTACTCTTCCACAAAGAAAAGTGTAGAATTAGGTTAGATACTGTTGCTTCACATGCTTTTGTTGATCTTTTCCTCAGGCAACAAGATGAGGGGATTGAAGGGTTTTTTTCCCTCTTTATGGAAGAAGCTTAGACAAACACTGTAATAGTAAGGAAAAAACAGAAAAGACTTTTTCAATCTTTTTGTATTGACAAAGTTTAACAGCTGCTTAGATAACACTGAGATTTTAACTATGTGGATAGGTAGGTCTTTATTATGAACAGATAGGTATTTTTGCAGTACATTTCCTCTTAAGGGCTGACCTTTTAAATTAAAAGCTCAGAAAGCCTATATCACTAATTAGCCTTTTTTCCTTCTTTTTTAGCTTTTAGAGCCCAGAAGGTTTTGTAGGGTGTAGAAATTCAGTTAAGCAATGGAAGTTTTCCCCGTTATTACAAAACTTTTTTTTTTTTTCTTTTTTAAAGCATGAAGCAACATTTTCAGTGACTAGGATCTTCTGGTTAGCACCTTGCAGTCAAGCTGTCATTTTTATCTTGCTTTTAATGAATTGTCAGGAAACACTTAAAGTGTTTTTTTGGAAGTCTAGAAGTTCAGTCTGTGCTTTACAATAATAACACGCTTTCTTTATTTCATCAGCTTTTCTTTTTCATCATCTGTCTCATAGCAAACGACAAAAGATGCACTGAAAACCACTCACGGTGCATGGAACCACCATAACACCTCCCATGCTGATTTTTGGTTATGTTGCTTCCGTTGTCTAACATCAGTTCTCTTTTTTGTCCTCTTGGTATCATACCAAGAGCTGAAGGCAGATAAATGCCCAAAGCAATATTTCTGAAAAATGTTCTGTATTTTGAGCTCTCTGTTTTGGATTGTTAATAGCTCCCTCCAGTGTCATTCATAAACGTGGAGGTCATTGTAACAGGTCTGAGCTAAAAGCAAACCTTTTCATTCCTTTCTTAGGAATATCATCTGTACTTGGATACAGTAAAGTGCTTTCAGCTTGCCAGGGGTATAATTAGCCATCATGTGCTATGGACTAGAAAGCTAGTACATTGCATTCAAGAGCTCTATTTACTAGTGTGTTCTCTGCTTTATTACTCCTGGAAAAAGTAATTCTTCCAGATGCTCCCGGGAGAATGTGCACATATAGTAAACAATAAATTTTGGTATAGCCTTGGCCTGGTCAATATTTTTAAATCTTACAGCCCTTACCAAATAATTCCAATGCCTTGGGAAAATTACTGGTCTTCTAATCTATAATGTGGATAGAAAAAATTATTTTCCGTTATTTACCAAAAGATCCAGAAAGCTGAATTTTCTTGTTGCTTACAACAAATATACTGATGTCTTTAAACCATCCATGTGTGACCAACTATCTTCTGAAGATGGGTTAGTCAAAATAACAGAGTAAAAGAATAATAAATAAGAATCAAAACAACACAAATAGCCAAAATAACTCATTTAGTGAACCTGGGAGTCAGATAGTCCAGCTATCCTGGAAGAAGGTGGATGTGGAACATGAAAGAATGTTCAGGCTGAAGGGCTGAAGAATAACATAGCAGAGAAAGAGAATGCATATCTTGATAACGAAAAATTTGAGCCAGCAGGGGTAAAAAAACTTCTAATCGGGGTGGAATGTCTTCTAATAAGGGAAATAAACTTGAAGGAAAGGAGAAAAACAGAAGGAAATGAGATAATTATGATAGTGAAGGACTACTGAGAGATTAAAGAATGTCTGTAATTGGAGAGGATTCAGGAAAACGTACCTCCCTTTTAGCCTAAGTCTTGTATATTTTGCTCATAATTGCTTTTTCTTATGCTCCTAAAGCTGTGTTAATGTTAGAAAGTATAGTAACTCAATGGGACGAGTCCTTTTGAAATCAGAATGCCACATAAACATGTAGCAACTTTTTCTGAATGTCATGGCAACTTTTGAAGGTTGTATTCTGGATTCCCAGCACATGGACTAAAGTAACAGCATTATTGTGACTGTCAGTAGAAGGCTGCTCAGAGAATAAGTATGAAAAGTATTATTTTAGATTACCTTGGAAACAACAGATTGACTCGTATCCATATTAGTGCTGAATTTATTGAAGGAGGACTAGTCTTCTCCTGGTGGCTCTTTAACACAAAGCTGTTGGACAAGTCGCATTTCAGAAGGTCTGTCTGTCTCGGGTATTTGGAGCTCAGGACGCAGGTCAGCTCGGTGCAGATGCAAACCCAACTGAGAATGGAGCTGCCTCCAATGCCATGTTCTGAGCCCAGCCTGCACTCCAGACAGTATTAAAACCATCAAAATTGTTCATCATCTTCACCCTTCTAGATAGACCTGCACCCGTGGGACCTCAAAGGTACTTCCAGTGCTGAGCTTGAGGATTCCATTTTGTCAATTGCTTTGGCTACCAGAATCTTTGCCAAGCATGTAGGACACAGTAGAGTTTTGAAGACATGCGTTCTCCTCAATTTTGCCTTTTACCTATCAGTGTGATTTTTTAAATCAAGGAACCCAGAGACAAATAACTGCTGTGACGTTGGGGTTTGTGCAATTGTATAGCTAACTAGTTGACTATATGTTTTATACTCTTTCTGGATCATATTTTATTCATGAGAGAGCACTTCTCAGAATAGCTTCAAGTTTGATTTCAAAGGATGAAAGAATTTCAAGCTAGTGTCTAGTCAGTATCCAAACCCTCACAATAAATCAGAATATTTTCTTCAGTCTCTGAATGTTCATAGAGTCCACATGATTTATTTATCTGGAATGAAACTGCAAGGTTGCAGCTTTCTGAAACAATTTCTATTTTGTTTGTGGTCCATAAAATGCATCCAGAGGTTCATTTAGCACTAAGCACATGTCCTTCAGGGGGTGACAAGACTTCAAAGACAAGAACTTCTTGTTAATTGATAACTCTGTTCCATCATAAGGTCATGCTTCAATGTGTATGTCAAAAACTTGCCTATGAGAAGCAGGGTCAAAGGCATGGAACCAGGAAAGAAGAGACTCTGGAAGCTCTATGATGTATATTAAGTGATGAGTTCAGTGGAACCAATGACAAATAGTAGCTATAACATTGCAGTTTAACACTTTTTTGCCACTTAAGCGATAATGAACTAGACCAACTAGTGGTTGGCCTTTTCCCTCTGACAGAAGTCAGGATTGTTCTCTAGGTCAAGTAGCTTCTTCCCAGCTTCTAGTGGGTGCTCTTTTCTGATCTTTTCAGGGGACCATCTCCACATGTGAGGAGTTGTCTGCTGCCTTTATTCTCCAAAGATCACATGTCCAAACAGCTTTTCATGACTCTCTGGCTCAGAAACCTGTTCAATTACTTTTATAGCTGATATTCCACCTCTGTCATAAGCCTCTGGGAATTCAGGACCTGAGTTAAGCTGACTCTGCCTGTGCTCCCATGCTGCAAAAATAAAACCTATGAGTCTATTGGACTGTGGCCCTGCAGTCAGGGAAACTCCATTAGTTTTGAGTGGGCCCAGTACCTTCATGCTGCTTTAACAGGAACAATAGGTGTCTCTAAAGGAATGCATTATGGTGCCTACCCAAGGCTGGTCAGGACTTTCACAACAAGTAGAACAGGTCTACATTGTCTGCTCTTAGTGTAAATGCTGTTCCTCTGAACTTGGGCTAAGCATCCCCAGGAAGTAGAAAAAAGAGGATGATATTGGAGGAAAAAAAAGTAATGAGGTTTAGTGACAGAAAGAAAATACTGGGAGAAAGGTTTAAGCCTTCAGAAGACTGAGAAAGGGCAGCGAGACCAGAACCTGAGGAGACCACAAGGTGATGAACTGGACAGTAGATAGTAGATAGATGAACTGGACAGAGATAGGACTCTACTGTATCTCTATCTACAGTTGTGACAGAGAAAGACAAGAATCCAAAGGATAAAAGCCTCCAGGAAAAAAAAACTTCTCTGCAGAGTCCTGATGCCATTATTTATTGATACAGCATGTAGCTGTGAAAACTAGTAGAGAAATATTTGTCTTCATCACTCTCACAGCTGATACACATTGTACAAATGGCAGGGGATGGTGGTATGGCTCTATCGACTCTAACCATGCTGATGAACTGGGGAGGAAGCTCAGTATATTACCACATTATGTCATTTTTCCTTTTTAAAATTTCCAAGTTTTTTAAAAGATGATACTGTGAAAACATAGAGAGGAACCATGCCAGTGAGACTGGTATTATGCATTTAGTTTAAAGTGCTGAAATAGTGCTGAGCAAACAACCTTGATTTTGACAATTTATCATCTGAATACTTAAACTTTGGAACTGACAGCAACTGGAACAGAAGTATTTGCCTCTGCTGCATTTCTCTGTAAAGCTCGGCATTGGTGCAATGACTTGGCACTGAGGAAGATCAGATCTGGTCTTGCTGGTGACTGAGGTAGAGAAAAATCTTTGACCTTTCTATCTCTTCACTGTCAAAATCTTATACCTGTGAGTGGTTCTGCTTTTCATACATTTACTCCTGGGATTTTAAGAAAAATTCAGACTTGGTTCTAAACTGTGTCCTGTGTCTCTCTGTCTTGTTACAGGAGAGTCCATCCAACATCTGGAGTTTGTTTGTTTGGGCTGCATCCCTGTGAGACTCAGCATTTGCTCGGGTTTTCTCTGTAGCTGTTGCCATACAGCTTTGTCTCTTTCTTTTCAGTTGGATCTGTCTGCAGCACAGGTGTGTGACATAAAGTGCAATTTCTTGATGGGTCGAGCAGCTTCCTCTGCCTTTCAGTTCCTGGCAGACCCTGATGGGTCACTCATTACATCCCAAACTCTCTTAATGCCAGCCATGTAGGTAGGGATGTCTTGCAGGGATTTTTTGGAGAGGTAGGGACAGGTAGCTCTCAAGGGCCCATAACAGGATGGAGAAGAAGGAGGTTTTCGGAACGTTTTGTCACAAGGATGTGATTTAAATCTTCCTGTTCTCCTGATCAAGTATAAACATGAATTTTCATACTCTTCCAAGGAAAGACAGGACCCTGTTTCACCACTAGTGTGAGGTTTTGTGATCTCAGATGGAATCTTTGTGTACTTTGCACTAAGGGGAGCTTCAGATGACGAATGGTTTTGTGTATGCCGCAATATACATTAGGGCATAGTTTCTTCCTTACTCTGCTCATGATCTGAGCAGATGCTAAGAGGCTAGTATACTACTAAACAAATAAAAAAAAACCCAGCAGCCATTCTCTGGCCCTGACCGAATCTGCCACAAAGTGGCTTGGGTCTATACAGCTAAAGTCTGTTACCTTCTTGAGACTGGATGGCTGTGTCCAGACAGCCTGCATTGTAAGTGCTCTGTGATCAATACTAACTCCCAGACCATGCCCAGACTGAGTTTGGGAGAATTCTGGTTTGTCAGAACCAAATTGGTCATTTAATAGCTGAACAGTACAGATGCACACGTGTGGGTATGAGCCTTATTTAAATTCCTTACACAAGCATAGCCTGAATAAAGTAGATTGGATCTGGGAATTCTGGAGCAATCCTCATAGAGACATTCCCTTCATGTATGTTCTTACTTATTTCTCAAGTTTTAGGCAGTCCTATCTAGCCCCCAAACAGGAGATGTTACCCTGCACCCACGTTACAGAAACTACTTACAGATCTGATATTATTGATACTATCTGTGACCCACTGATAGTGATACAAGTGGTCTGAAACCACTTGTTCCGATTATTTCAATCACTAAAGCTCTCAAATTTACCAGAGGAATATCAGTCACAAATTCTATGGAGTCCAATATTTTGTGTTTTGTATTATGTTTTTTCTTGCTGTATTGCTCTTTCTACCAGACCGATGAAGAATAAAGGATAGGAACAAGGTTGAAATGGGAAGGAGAATCTTGAAGAGACATTTCAATTTCCATATGGATTTATGCCATATTCCAGGAATTTATTCCATATTCCAGGTCCAGGCAAGGATAGGCAGGTGTTCAGCCATCTCCAGGGAAGCCAGGCTCCATCATGTGTAACAGTCACTTGGGAAGACAAATGTCACCACTTCTAACATCCCTCCCTTCCTACTTCTTTCCCCATCTTATGGTATGGAATATCTCTTTGGTCAGCTGTGGTCAGCTGTCACAGCTGTGTCCCTTCCCAGCTCCTTGTGCACCCTCATCCTTCTTGCTGGTGCCACAGTGTGAGGAACAAATGCCTTGACTCTGTGTAAGCACTGCTCAGCCATACCTGAAACATCCCTGTGTTATCAACACTCTTTTTGTCACAAATCCAAACCAGAACACCATGCATGCTACTATGAAGTAAAAACCAGTACAAATATGCAAATGTTGAAATTTTTGCCAGAGTAGCAAAAACACAGCTTATGCTGTACAATTGATAGAGTTCGGGTAAAAAAAAAAAAAAAAAAAAAAAAAAATCACCACCACCACCAAAAATAATAAAAAAAACCCCAAACAAATGAACAAACCCCAAAACAACAAACAATCAAACACAACAGATCAATTGAAAAAAAGGCAAAGTAGAATAAGGTATAATTATTAGTCTCCTTACAGAAAGAAAAATTCTTTTGAAGACTATGTCTATTTGACTTTGATTTGAAGATATATTTTCCTTTAATAAACAAAATTAGGATCACAAACTTAATTTTTAAATGGACAACCAAAAATGCTGAAAGAAGCTTTTGTGTGTTACAATAGTAAACATCTCAATATAATTTCCTAAACAAGAAATCTAAATGTCTTTCAAGCTGAAATCCATAAAGGTTCAAGAAGAAAATCCTTTCTCTCTTGGCAGAAGGGATGGAAATTTTGCCTGAAGAGCTCTTTCAGTCAGATGTTCTCAAACAGAAAGTGAGTGTTTGTCCTGCTACCACCTTTGGTGGTTGTGTGGACTTTACTTTAGCTTACTCAGAGAGAGTCAGTGTCCAGAGTGACAGGTTTTCAATTTCTAATGAGAAAATCAATATTGGAGACTTTGTCAACCAGCTGCTGATGTACATGGAGAAGATAGTTTTCCTCTGATGTTTTGAATGCTAAGAGTGGCAGAAAGGTTGTTTGACTCAGTAATTAGTGGCTGACATGAAGGATAGGGAATCGTCTTCCTCCCAGAGGACGACTGTAAGTTGTGAGCTGTGCAATTGCTTTCAGATGGCTGAAGGGTCTCATGGCCAAATTTCCTGCTTCTTTAAGTGGCAGAAGTGTCACTGAAATCGATGGAATAACTTCATTTCACATCAGTAAGCAGGTTCTCTCCTACACAGTATTTTTCTTCTTCTGGTTGTTGGGAATCTTCATTCTCCCTGTTCAAGTCACAAAGGCAAAGGCACATAAACCATCTGGCTGAGCTGATTTAGGGATATATTGTGTTGACAAAGGAAAATGGGAAAGGTCTTCTTAAAGTGGATATGACCATGGAATGTACACTTTTCAGGGACTTATCAGCCACTGAAAAATACATTTTTATGTGCAGGCTCTCTGAAATCCTGTGACACCTATTGAAGCAATATCATAATAAATGTTGTACAATATTATGCACAACAAACACACTAACAACAACAGTAGCATTTATGTTTGGAAGACAGTAATGGAGAACTGAATCATTAAATACAGAAATTAAGGGAAGTGCTGGTGGCTAGGACAGATATTTGAGTATGTGCTTCGCTTTACATGTTGAAAGTAGGCAGTCAGATTCAGTATATTTTGAAATCTGGAGGCTGAACAGTCAAGAATGTGAATGAGAATTTTCTGGGGGTGGAAGTGATGCAGTGGCATTCAGAGGAAATGTTACCATGGCACTCTCAGGCTGATGTGAACATATAGGAGATATAGAAGAAGGAAAGCTCTGAAACCAGTGCCAGGATATGGACAGAAAAAGCAGAAGGATGCTGAAATCTCTCATTATCTGAAAGTGGCATTCTGCCTTCGTGTGTTAGCTGTTTCTTTTTCTTCCACAGCAGCTTTTGTGTAACCCACTCTTTGACAGTGACACTCAACCATATTGCTCCCTCTCATTCATGGTTCATTTTAAGTTATATCTTCAATAAAAATTTTTTCTCCAAATGATGCCTTTTTAATATAAACCACAGCAGTAAACTTTTAGTCATTACTATGGCAATATGTGTTCATTTCTCTAGGTCAGGACACCCAATATCAGGTTTGATTTTGTCTGTGTCCCTAACACAGTTCTGGATGACAGTGAATCGGTGGGACACTGCATCTTGTGTGATGATAATGATGTTGTAGGATACCATTTTTCCAGGGAGATACTCAGCTGAAACCTTTTTATTAGTCTACTGCAGCAGCAATTGAAGAAGGTGATGGGCCTACTTGCTTTTGTTGAAGTCATCTTTTATATATTACTGGAAATGTCCCATGATAAGTACTGTATCTTTATTGGTACTTATTTGTACAGCACCTAACACAAAGGGTTGTGTTCTGTCATTGGGAACTGTGGTTGCTGCAAGAATCGAAATAACCAGCAGTACTGGTTATCATCATAATGGTGATGCTTCTGGAGTTCTTGGAGTAAAACAGGTAATGTATTTGTCACCCTGGATAATATTCCCATCTTAATTAAAACATCTGATAATGCAGGGGCTTGGGTGTTAGCTATTGATGAGTGCATTGTAACTAAGAATCCCTCATAAATATGTAAAGCAAGTTGGGTTACTCCAAGTGTGTCTAGCACTATAATAAAATCGTATTTTCTTAATGGCAGTACTAAAATGTAATGCGTTCATAAATCTGTTTATATGAAAAATATGCAGAAACTCATAAACCATCAAGAGCACTATGATTTGTGGAATTTAGGCCTGTCATTTACTAAGGCCCTAATTCTATGAAACTCTAATACAACGTCTATATTTTCGCAAACTACGTCTGTCACTGATTCTAATAAAATTATTGAAAGTGTATTAAAATAAATAATAAATGATTCTGAAAAATATGCCAGAGCATGTCATTCACTTACATTGGACTTTTATATTTCAGTGCTGAAGGTATATCTCAGCATAGCCATAAATAGGTCACACAATTTTTTTGCGGAATTCATAGAATCTGTGTCTCAGGTAATGTCGGTAAGATAATCATTCCTACTTGGAGGCTGTTATCAAGAGAAATCATTCCCAAGGGTATAAAAACATTTGAGATTTGGTAGTCATTAGACTGATGCATCTTAGTTTCTCTAGTTTTGATTAACAACTTTACACAAGGATGGAACATGTGAATTTTAGAGGTATTTTTAGTGAATGTAATGATCTTTGAGAAAAAGTGTCCAACAGTGTCATTATTTTTTTATATAATTCAGCTGAAAATTCTTCATCTGGCAGTGAGAAAAGATCCTTTAAGAGGTTGAATAACAATTTAAACGAATTTCTAGCTTAAATATACATAAAACTACTCGATTATATAAAAGTATTTAACTAATATAGGAATTATAAGATCTTTTCTCAAGACTGGGAAAAACATGTTTTTAGCTGATACATGCTGTATCCCCTCTGGGATTCATGCACTTTGTTTACAGGAATTTCCTATTAGACACATAAGAGTTGCATTGCAAAGTTAGGCTCTACATATGAGAAAAAGAGACAAGAGTGACTGAACATTGAGTTAGAATGGTGTCCCTCAGGGGTCCGTACAGGAAGAAGTACTGTTTAACATCTTCATCAGTGACATAGACAGTAAAATAAAATGGACTGTCGGCAAGTTTGTGGATGACACCAAGCTGAGCGGTGCAGTTGACACACCTGAGGGAGAGGATGCCATCCAGAGGGACCTGGATAAGCTTGAGAAATGGGCCCATGTGAACCTCATGAGGTTCAACAAGGCCAAGTACCATGTCTGACACCTGGAATCGATGCACAATGGGGGATGAAGAGATTGAGAGCAGCCCTGCTGAGAAGGGCTTAGGAGTTCTGGTGGATAAAAATTGGACATGAGCCTTCAGTGTGCACTTGCAGCCCAGAAGGCCAATTTTATCTTGGGCTGCCTCCAAAGTAGCATGACCAGCAGGTGGAGGGAGGTGATTCTGCTTCTCTGCTCTGCTCTGGTGAGACCTCACTTCGAGTCTTGCATCCAGCTCTGGAGCCCTCCATGCAGGAAAGACATGGACCTGTTGGAGAGGGGCCAGAGGAGTCACAGAAGTGATCAGAGGCTGGAACAGCTCTGCTGGGAGGACAGGCTGAGAGAGCTGGGGTTGTTCAGCCTGGAGAAGAGAAGGCCCCAGGGAGACCTTATTGTGGCCTTTCAGTAATTTAAAGGGGCCTGTAAGAAAGATGGGGATAGAATTTTTAGCAGGGCCCTTTATGATAGCACAAGGGGTGATGGCTTTGAACAAAAGGAGGGGAGATTCAGGTGAGACAATGAGGAAGTAATATTTTACACTGAGGGTATTGAAATCCTGTTCCAGGTTGGCCAGAGAGGTGGTGGATGCCCCATCCCTGGAGACATCCCAGGCCAGGCTGGACGGGGGCTCTGAGCAACCTGGTCTGGGTGAAGATGTCCCTGCTTACGGCAGGGGTGGCACTGGATGAGCTTTGAAGGGCGCTTCCAACCCAAACTGTTCTACGATTCTATGAAAATACTTGGTATGGGCCACTAGAAAAGGGAGATTATTTTAGGGAGCTACATCCCTACAATATATTTGTCTAGCTGCTAAGCTGTCTCAGATGAATGAGGAGATATTCCTCGTTAAACAAACAAACAAACAAACCCAACAAAAACAACCCAGAGACGTCACAGGACAAGGAAGATTGCTGTTTCTTAAATGGCACAAAAATAGTTGCAGTAGGTTAATTTTGGTCTTATGAACTGGAACAACTGTGAAAAGATTTTAATGTAATTGTAATGGGAAAGTCCTATGTTGGTCATCTGACTTGGGTGGGAGCTTCTCTGAAGAAGAAAAACATTCATGAGAAAGAAGAAGCGGCTTGTGCATAAATTAAAACCAGTTTTTTGATGCTGTCTTTGCGGTACTGAAGTGTCCAGGTGTCTAATGGCCTTTTTCTCCCTGGCCCCTGTTCTCATATATATATATATATATATATACACAATTACAATTAAAAAGATCAGGCAGTTTAATAAGTCAATGTTTATAAAGCCCTTTCAAGATGAAAAGAGCTCTGTAAGTGGTCTACTTTATTAATTGATATTAATATTTGTTCAGAAATTGAAAGTTGAAATTGGTGACATCATTAGTGTGCATAAATTATGTTTTTTTTTTCTTGTTTAATAATTTGTTAATTGGCTTTGCAAAATATTTTACTGTTTTGATTTACAAGTTCTTTAAAATTTCAGCTTTGTTAGCCAGCAGTCAGTAAATGACTATATTATTATTAATGTGACACAGGCAGTCAGAAGATACTAGGTATGAGTATCACCGCAGTATCTAGTTTAACTTAGATTGAGCTCAGTATTGTTTCCAATAGTGCAATATGGAAAGAGAGTGATAGAAATTCAGGTGAAACAGCAGCATGCCTCTAGCTGTACCCAATTTGGGAACTTGGAGGTGGGGGCTGTGGATAGAAAGTCTGCTCCTCAGAGTGGTTAAAACCAGTTATTTCCATTGTTTCCAGAGCTAAATTAAGAAACTTGAATGAAGTTTATGAAAACCTTTATGAAAGAGTTCAAAATGGTTCCCAAGAATGACTTACATCTGTCATAAATGCATGTTACCTCTTAAAATGAGCTTTGTGATTGCACCTTCCTTTCTCGTTCATCATACCATTGCCTTTATGCATTGTAGTTTCTCCTGTGTATTGTACTAAGGATTGCAAATGGAAAAACTTCATTTCTGGGAGCTGTCTCAAATTCCCTTGGTGATTTCCATTTCATACCCACCTCATCCACATCTTTGGCATTGATTTCAAAAACTGCCAGGACTTCACAAATACTTGGTGGTATGTGGCACATTGGTCAGCTCCATCTAAAGGATTTGCTTTTGTTTTTTTTGGCTTGTATTTATACATTTAAAGTTGATACATATGGTTATCCTCCATGGGTTCACTGCCATTTCTGAACTTGCAATCGATGAGTGCTGAACACACTTTACTGCCCTTGGCCATTTGCAGGACATCAAATGTTAATGGGCAACCTGGGGACTTGGCAGCAGCACATTAACACAGGAATTTCTTTAACTATTCAAAAGCACGTGGTCATTGCCAACAGGATACTTAACGATCCCTGACAAGCACTGCTCACTAGTAAACCTAGTTAATAAGGCAAGTACATAGGCTGATTGGGTGAAATTGGGAGGGCTATTAATTTATTACTCTTGCCTGCCTGTTAACTCTTTTGTCAACCTTTTGAAGACTAAATGACCCATATATAGGTTTACTGCTAGAAAATATCCATTTAACACAGATGTGCAGTGGCAGGACAATCGAGTGTATGAATGAGAAGCAAAGAGGTGAGTGTCCACCTCCTTTGAAGAAAGTAGATGCCATTGAGCAGTGTCTACTTAGAACTGTAAGTATATGACATGCAACAGCTAAGTGAGCCTCAATGAAGCCTGAGATACAGGGGTGCAAGGATTTTAGCATTCTGCCAGCAACCAGTGAGACATCATGTCCCAACTGAGAGTCATGAGGGACATGATCAAAGAAGCCTTGTAATCCCTCTTGGAGGACTCAGGGCTCCTTTTTATTATTTTTTTGCCCCTAAAATATATATATAACTCAAATGCCAATGGACCTGCTTTTTCTCCTAGGTATATTGGTGTAGATTGATTTATGAATATTTTAGGTGGGAGAATTGTGCTTCCACCCATGGGTATCTTTTATTATGTTTTGAATAACTTGATGATGCATTTTAAATACAAAGATTTTTCTTTTGCTACACGACATTTGATTATGCTCTTGCTACTCTTTTGTTTCGTGATTTAAACATAGATGATGAAGAGGACTTCATTGTTGGATTTGGGACTAAGCTTAAGCTCAAGCTATGAGCTTAGTGGAGTTACTTTCTATGAATTATGTTTAAAAAAATCCTTACAGTTGAAGAAAGATACTTTAAAAGTGAAAATGGAAATGCAAATGCCTGGTCTAGAAAGTTGAAAAATATGATACAAACATTGTAAGTAATAAGGAGTGGAATGTACAGAACAGTTAACATCGGGACAGCAGGAATAAAAGAGGCATCTAAGGAAGCACGCTGGTCAACTTTGACAGGATATAATGCAGAGAGAACAGCCAAGCCAGTGCTCTTTGGGGATGCACAAACTTTATCCAAAATTCATGCATACTGCTCTCTCCAGCTGCAATTCCTACCGCACCAGTAAAAACTGAAGATTGCATCATCCAGGCACTGCAAAATAGCATGAATTATTTTGAAAAGCCCTTCAATTTCACATGGAGATTTCAATGGAAGCTGTGAGCTGTGGAGTCTCTATGGCTATGCGGTAAATCTTAAGAATCCAGAACAGTTCTTTGCTTGGGGATTTGCGTGGAGTTTCTTGGATTCTCTGCGTTCCCCTGGGAGCAGCATGCGGAGGGCAAGCAGAATATTTCAGCTGGGTTGTGCTCTGCCAATTGAAAGGGATGAGTAATAAAGAATGGCATTCTGCTCTCCCACACAAATATCAGTTCCTGAAGGGCTGGAGACAGAAAAGCCTCCTCATAGAGGGATCTACGTTCAGGATGAGAGCAAGAGGCATCACTGCCATTCCCACCCTCCCATTTTGCCCTCTACCAATGCAAAGTCTAATTGACATGTTATTCATTACCACAAATAGTTTTATCTGCTTTTAATTGCCTCACATCCCATCTTCTCTGCTCTTACTCTCAGTGATTAGAGTTTGGTATTTTTCCTCTTTACAGACTTACTCCCACCTTCTCTCCTGTGTCTCACCCACCTTTCTTTAGGGAGATAAAAGGTTTTTTGAATTAATATAGTTTAACAAGCAGGAAAAGAAATTCAGATGTGTAGATTATAAAGCTAGATTTCTATTCAGTATTTTATTCAGTATTTTATTATACTTTTGTGAGAGCTAGAGTATTGTGAGCCCTTTGCATTGTCTATGAATATCCACTGGGCAAATAGCCACACGGACTCTGGCTGTTTACTGTTCACTTCCATGTTTGTTTTCCAGTTATTCTAGCAAACATGTTTACTAGCAGTAATCCCTAAGAAATCCAGTAGTTTTTTGAAGATTATTAGGTTCCACATTAGGGAGCTGATCATAGGAGTTAAGCTTACCCTGCCTCTAAGCAGAAGTGGATATTCTGTCAGAATTAACCACTATAACAGACATTTGGAACATAGAAGATTCAAAATAAACTGCTGGTAACTCTCTGCAGGGTAAACAAATACCAGCACAAAATATTTGTTGTGTAATTGATGTAGAACAAATAAGTATGCAAGTAACGTATGGACAGTTTCTATACAGAGACTATTTAATCAGATAGCTTATTTACTATCAAACTGGTGCCTATCCATAACAGATTCAAATTCACTGCTAGTCTTCTCCTAAGAAACTCTCATCAACATGTGCCACTGCTTGGAGGAGGTTGTATGGAATTTTGGTAAAGTTTTAACAAGACTTGTATTAGGTCAGAGTTTCAAATGTAAAGTTCTTATCATTGATCTCTAATTCCATCTGCTTTGTAATACCAAGGAGATGAGACTGATAAACAAGTTATTTAAATGAAGTTACATCATCTGTCATATCTGGCCTATTCTCTGGTTCACTTCTTTCTGGTGAAGAAAACCTAGTTCCTAGAATGGTATTATTTTTATGACTAAGCTTTGCCTAATAATTTTTTAGGCATATTAATATTTGTAGGATTGTGCACACGTGCACTGTAGCCTATTTACAATGTCTATTTAAACACTAGATTACACAGCAGAATGGTTTCTTCAGTCTAATGCCTTTCTGTGCTGCAAGTTACCCTGGCTGCTTGGAGACTCCCAGGGAGAACGTCAGTGCAGGATATGTGAAAACTCGACCAATACTGAATTTTCTTACTGCCACCTTCTGCCTTTAGGATGGGACATGTTAGGGCTAAAACGAGCTGCAGAAATTATTCCATTTCAGCTTCTGAGTGGATATTTTCTGACAGCGTGCTGGACAGCGGGGAGGCACAGTCCTGCATGTAGATTGCAGTCAAGGATATGTTTGATCTAGGTTAATTTATCCACCTGGGGTGGGGAGGAAGAAGTTAACCTATGGAAAACACCATGCTGTTCTAACTAATTCCAGTGTCTCAGTTGGCTTATTTGGAGCTAGAAGAAATACCAGTGCACTGCTCTGCAGGCTTCAATTTCAATGTATGCTGGAGTGTGAAGCCTGAGGATCATTTTGGCTGAAGAGTGCTTCACTCCTTAATATTTCTGTGAAATCATGCTGGGGAATGTGAGACTGGGAGTGAGACTGGCTCCTCCACAGGGGAGAGTAGGATTCCCTTTGCCCATCTACACTTGGTCCTGCATGGGACTCGGGGGCAATGGGGTTGGTGGGAACCTGCTCCCCAGCCCTGTGAGCCCCTGTGACATGAAGGAGCAGGAAACAGGGCGGCTGGGTCCCATGGAGTGAGGTGGGTGCAGAAATGTTTGCTTTCCTGGGGTCTGGTTGCTGTGGACCACATCCCCTCATCTTTCAATGGCAAGGGGGGCACAAGGTGATGTGCTATAAAGTAGGTGTCTCACTATGTCCTTTCTGGGAATGTGGAAATATGTAGCCAAAGAAAGACGGAAGGATAAACAGACAAAGTTATGTTAAGGATCAGAGAAAAACAAAACCACTCTGATATTTTTATCTTTCTGCAGTGATTTGATATTGAACCACAGAAACATCATTATTTCATCCCTGTCCAAGGCAAGATTTGCCTCATATTTTCATTATGGATATATTAACCATGTGGATTTCCATTCCCAGGTAGTTTAAGAACCACCACTGTTATCTTACAGCACACTAGTAGTAATTGCTTCCAAAAAGTGTGTTATATCAACCACCTGGGTCAAACCTGTTATTTTTATTGCTCATGACACCAAAAATACATTACATTAGTACATATCTAGCTTAACGATTGAGAGAGGTCAGTAATTCTGTAAGCTGACCTGGTACTTTTGTGTGTGCTTAAATCAAAGCCATAATCACAGGAATTACCGTTATATTAGCTTTTGAAATTGAAGTAATCTATTTATAGTCTTCACATTACCATTTGATGTCTCTTTCTAATTTGACAATTTGATTGTTATATTTTATTTATTTTTATTATTGTATATTTTTTATTTATCCCTTAATTTATGCAACACCTACTACAACTATAGCTGGGAGCTATTGTTAAGTACGTGGCTTTTTTTTCTGGGAATAATCAAGCCTGGACTCTTGAACCTTTTGTTAATGCATCCACAGAGGACAGTTTATGATAAGAGCAGTCCAGGATGAAGTTTCTCTTGCATTACGAGGTGGTAGATGTATCAGCTACATGTTTCTTCACCTTGCAGAGAACTGGCAGAGTAGTTACCTCAAATGGCATCCCAAGGCTACTTGGCACAGGGGTTACAGTGTCTGGAGTGAGACTGTACCCTGGCTTGGTTGCAACCTTCTTTGTTGAGCCCAGCCTCATAAATCTCAACCTATCGAGACCGTTGACTACCATATTGCAGTAGCCAATATGAGTTTGTAATGCCCAGACCAATTCTGCCTAGAGACATGGATAAATTCAGCAAATCACAAAGATGGTGTGAAGGCACCTTTTCACTTTTCTTCCCTGTTATACTGGGTATTTCAGTAAACCTGAGAAACAAGGTGTGCAAAAGCAGTGACACTATCTGAAGAGTGCACAGAAACAATGCATTTACAATTGCTGCTCTCAGCTTCCACCATTGTATATGATTTCACTAGTAACTAGCTAGACAATACCTACAGGCAATACTTTGAAGTCATAACCGAAAATTTAGGGCTTAGGGCTAGTAGTGTGACCCAGGAAAATTATTTGATGCCTTACATTTATTCTTGTCATGTTGTTTAAGCGTTGGAAGACACTGTGCCATCATATTACATATCTACTGATGTTTCCATATACTTGCCATGGGCAATACTAAGTAGATTACATTGTCAAAATCTGGTCTGAAATCTACTGAAACACACTTCAGCTGGCATGAGCCAGAGTAATACTGTTAAATGGCACTGAAAAATTGTTGTGCATACATTATTTTCAGACAATATGCACATTATCTTAAAAAACTCCCAGTTTCAGAAAAGAAGATTACATTAAAGATTATTCAGCGCTAAGATGAAAGATGCTGCTTTTTCAGCTTTTGAAATGCAACAAGAAGTAGATGGGACAAAGCACAAAGTCAGCTGGCATTGGAAAGATACGTACATATCCTAAATTAGTGTAGGTCCCAGGTGGGTAGGATGTATATAATGACCAGTTCCAAGGCAGTCAGTGATATCCTTGGGATGTCATTTTACTAAAGGGAACTGAACATTTCTGGCTTCCAGGAGAGGAGATGCCTGCAGCTGTTGGAGAGGTCAAGTCTGACTTTCCTTTTTGAAAATTACTTTTTTCACCTAGAAGGCATTGGGTTCCCGAATTGCCATGGTGACTATTTCAGCCTTTTCTGATTCGTGGAGAGTCTTTTTTGTCTTGGCTTTTGAAGAGAGAACGATAGGCTGAAAAAGCTCCCAAATGACTATCCTTGCATATGGTCTCCTGTCAATGCCTAGGTTTTAATTTAGTGTTTAACATCCCCACAGTCAAGCCCAATGCAGGACTGTACTATTTGTTAGCCAGCTGCTGAGTTCTGCTATGGCCGTTCATCACAGGGTTGATTATCAGGTTTCAGGCATTCCCATAAACAGATTTTTATTTTATTTTATTTTATTATTTTATTTTATTTTTTTTTTATTTTTCTGGTCTTTTCGCCTTCTTTATCTATAAATCTTGGCTGTTTCTTCTCAAGGTTGGGCTACTTCAGGCTATGGACTGAATATCAAGAGGTGAGTCAGCTTTTGCATTATGAGTAGAAAGGAGTTCCTTAATTCCTCCATTCATTTTTATAGCTCTCTGGGAGCATAGCAAGGGGATGAATCACATTTCCAGGACGGGTGTGTAGAAATGGGATGCAGTTTTGATTAA
The DNA here is from genome assembly GCF_036013475.1 of Columba livia. Classification (NCBI taxonomy): domain Eukaryota; kingdom Metazoa; phylum Chordata; class Aves; order Columbiformes; family Columbidae; genus Columba; species Columba livia. Next base: position 8,143,497 of record NC_088602.1, read on the forward strand.
CTTTCCCTGTACACTTAAGAAACCTTTTTACTTTAGAATCATACACGAAAATGGTGGTTATATATGTGAAGTAGATTGGTCTAGTTTCTGTATAGAGTGATTCAGTTTATTGAACTTTCATTTTATTAACTGAAAACGTTATTTGGATTGCTGTCTGTAGACTTAATAATAATAGACTTAAGTTGTGTGTGACTTGTGCCATATCAATAAATGCAACAGTTCTTCCTAGCGTGGTTCTATCAGTCACATTCAGTTTAATCCCAGTGGTTACCTTGGGCACACTCTCAGTAATTTAGGCACCTGCTTGGAAGCAGAGGGGATGATGACTCTGCCTGCCATAGCTAGATTTCTGACAAGAAGAGGAGTGAGGTGGCCTTCCCAGGACATGCACAGAACAACCTACCTGGCTCAGGCACTTGTCACTCTCCGTTGCAAGAGGGAATTGAGATGACTCCAAAGAACCGTACTGTCAGTTTAATTTAGGTCTCTATTTTGTTCCATTGTGAGTAACGAGGAAGCGAGAGGAAAAGTCTATCTTCTCAGCATCTCACCATATAGTCCTCCTCTGAAAGTGATGGTGAGTGACCTAAGTGATCCCAAGTGAGTAATTCAAAAACAAGGGTCTCAGGTGAAAAGAGAGCATAATTTTTGCTGCTGCACCACTGCTGTGATGCTAATGGTAGTCTTGACTTCATGTAGATTTTATGCTTCTTAGACATAATTAGACAGAGGTCGATGAAAGACTTAGTCAGGGTTTAAGTGTCTATCTCCCCAAAGGTGAGTTGTAACAGGCTGCCAGACTGTGTCCCAGATTATTTGGGATTAGGTAGGCTTGAACTAACACTGTTTTTGTTGTGGTTGTTTTGATAGCATCTGCTAATCCTATAAAATCTAAAAGACTTAATGATGCTCATGAGCTAATTTTGATATTTAAGAACCTGTGATCTTGTAAGTTAAGCATCTTGCTCTTTATCACACTGATGTATGCTTATGACAAAGCAGGGAGTTAAACTAAGTTTTAAGAATCGTGAGCTGTTGCCCAAATCAGTGAACATTTGATATGCAAAGGGCAATGATCAGCTACTGCTCCACTAAGGTTTTTAATATATCATTTCTCTTTTTCTTGGAATTAAAGACTATTCCTTTACTAATTTCTTTCTGTGTTCTATTTCTGCAGCTGGACCTTGTGACATGTTACCTATATAGCTCTGAAATCTGTTTCAGGCATGAAACTGTCAGAGGCTTCTTCAGAAAATTTGGCTAGAGGGCATAAATTCCCTTCCCCTCTCATGTCCTTCACCTTGAACTGGTTTTGTGTGGAGATTGTAGAGTAGCTGGAAATAATATAGTAAGTTAAGAAGGAGTAGGGCAGTGAAAAATTCTTCTTCTAGGCAAGATGAAGACATTGTAGGCTGCTCTGAATACTGCCTAGCGACCTTTGGTGACTATGGCTCAGTGTAATGTAAAACCATATACCAGGAAAACATTAACACAACAATTTAGAGGTTATTTGAACAGAGATATGAGTATGTTGATGGTATATTCTAGTGGAAAGTGCAGAGAAATATTAATAAATGATGTCTCATTGATTTTGGTATTTTACTAAGAATGTACCAGTGCTAAATGCTTGACCATTGTTTTTTTCTAGAAATATGGGGTACCAAGATGGAGATGGCTTCAATACGTGCTGGGAGGGTTGTGAGCAAGATCAAGTTCCATTCTTGAATTCAAGCATGCTACTTGTCATGCAGAGGAGGGAGGCACAAGTAAATACATCAATGTAGGGAAAATACTTTGGGAAATGCTGTAGGTGATAGAGCACAAAACTGAACACTGTAGATGGTAGAGCACAAAGATTCAATGAGCATGGAGATGTGTTTGCTCAGATTAAGGAAATCAAATATTTCAAATCAGTCTCTAAAAATGACTTGAAAACATTAACCGATATTACTTACATTTGTGATCCAAAGCTTTGCAGACTGAAGCATGTCCTTACTGAAAGGAAAGATGTAGTTGCAGTGCAGTTGCAGAGCAGCAAGGACTGGGGGCTGTAATAAGAACATTGACATTTTGAGAGTGATTGTTGGGAATGATACCAGAAATAACCAATTGCAGGTGAGTAAAGTGAGGGCTAGACATGTTTACCACACCTGGTGAGCTGAAAGGGAGGTCCTGAGAGCCCTGGCTCTTAGTCCAGGCTCCCTCTGCTACCAGTTTCTCTTCTAGTATAGAGAAATAACATTCTATTTTACACTACTTACTATGCAGTAGCAAAATAATATATAAACAAATCTTCCTTGTAGTAGCAGAAGCCAGGAAATGAAAAGTAAATTGTGATCTGTTTTGGTCTCAAATGTTTTCCAGTTATATTAATGCAAAAAACGTTGTACCTATTCAAGCTGTGTAGAGCAATATGTAGGCAGAAGGTGCTTTATGCATGAACTTCGATTTTCATTCTAACAATTAGCACTGAATTCTGTGTTAATTATCTGAAAAAAAAATCAGAAATGATGGCAGATATATGAGATCCATGATAATAGGAACATGTTGCCATAGACACAACTGTTCAATATGACACCAGGGCACTGCTGCTTAAAGAAACCCACTGAAGTTTTATTTCACAATGCCCTGAAATTATGCACTTGTGAAAAATTAATTATAACTCTTCCACTGAAGTGGTGGTACTGTAATGTTGATTCTAAAATATTCAGCAAGCTATTTCAGTGCAGAAGACTGTCAAATGACAGAGAAAACTAAAGTATCAGAAGTAGTGAGAACGGTTTAAAACTTTTCATTATAGCAGTTGGCCAACATTTCTGAGCATTGAATAGCTTAACTCTGAGTTTGAACAACTTCAGTTATAGTTTTGAAATTCCTGCATCTCTTGCAAAAATCCATCTCATAAATTGGCATGAAATTCCACTATTTATAGAAAACATAGGGCAAGAAGCAAAGAACAATGCAAAGCAAAAATATGAAGTGACAGCTTTCTGTTACAGAGAGTAACAGCTGGGGAGCTGAAAGCTTTCCCAAATTGTTCCAGTCTTGTGCTTTTTGTGTGTGTGGATTAGCAAGGAGATACATCTGGATTTGGGCCAGAAGGCCTGGGCCATCATCTAGCCTGACGTCCTGGCCAGGACTCCACCGAAATCAGCAGGCAGCAATCGTCTGCCCATTTAGTGCATTTTGTGGCTTGGCTTGATTTTCAAGAGTGTTGCATACAGCGGTGGCATCCATTAATTAGCAGGTTTCTGAACCAATATTCAGAGAGATACATTCTTATCATTAAAAAGGACAAACTTATGCATGCACATAAACACACCGTCCGTCAAACACTGAGTTTAATTCTCATTACCTGAATACATCATGGTTTTTTTGAAGTACCAAGAGTCATTAAAGGTGGGGAGATGACCTACATTCCTGTGTTGGTTTGGTGGAGGATGGAAAAAAGTTGTTACTATGATGTATGTTTAGTTTATTTATTTTTTTAACTTATTTCTCTCTCTCCAGACTCAGTTAAAAAAATTAAAATCAACAGCTGTATTGCATCTCTCCAGCTCACAAAAGCATTCTTCTGTTTTCTAGACATGAGTCACCTCTCACAACAGATCCTCCTATCCTCCTCCCTTGTGATAGGAGAGAAATCTTTTTATAGTCCAGTTTGACTTGTCTTGCTGAGTCACTAACAACTCTCAGTAGCCTTTCCTTGATGCTGATTGATAAACACAAGCTGGAATATCTCCTGCCCACCTGCCCTTCAAATGTAATTCCACTAGAGTCCCACACAATACTTCTGTCATCTAGGTCAGGACTAAATTCCCTGACTTTCTGAGCAATTACTAATTAGTTCATATACTTTCCATAATTTTTGCAGTGTTTATCAGAGTAAACTCCATGTAGGAACCAAACCAGGAAACTGCACTTGGATTAAAGGTACGCGAGAACTGTGAACTTACACTGAATTGTTCAGATGACAATATTCTTGTGTTCAGAATACTCTCTGATAATTTGTATGATGTCCTTACACTGTATCCAGTGTGCCAGTCATTGTGACTGGACAAATATTCACAAATACCTCTTAAAGCATATATCAATATATGGATTCCACTTTGAATGTGGTGATGAGCAGGGGATAGGAAAAGATACTTTCAGACTGTATTATTCTGCTTTTGTAGAATAGCTAAAGTAGGGCTGATAATCAGCCAAAAGAATACCAGGGAGCACCAGCTCTTCACAACTGAGGCTTACATACAAACCTACTGTCGTGGTGTGTGCATTAACATTTTATACCTTAAAGATCATAAACAAAATTATTTGAAATGAATAAGATTTTTTTTTTAAGTATTGACTTTAGTAGAGGTAGAGTTTTACTCAGTGTATATCACATTTTACTCCGATTTTATTTACTCTTTGAGCCAGATTCTCATATTTTATAGGACTGTAGATCTTTATGACCCTGTGGGAATTAAAAAATTACTCGTATTATGATTGACAGTAGATTCAATGTTATTTTTGGTTAATGTGTGAAATGGGGTATGCTATAACTTCTTTGGGTCAAGGGGAGTTCTATTTCTAAAACTATCTAAACAAAGTATTAATGGAACAGAAAATTTTCCTCTCAGATAAATACGGCTCTAGTCAATTGATATTCAGCTGTCAGCATGCGTGTCTCATTCAGTCTTGTCCTCCATGCAAAAAAGATATTGACCCTGTGTTCTACACTGAGAATAATTTTGCATATAGATGTAAGAACAAAATGTTTGTAGACAGCCCCATAGCCAGAAAGATTGCCAGAGATTTTTAGCTTTTATAAATGGTTACAGAGAAAGTGGTGCTAAAGTCGGTTAGCTTGTGAAATATCAGATTATAACAGTAATTTGCATAAGATATTTCAAGTGAAGACATTCTCTGAATTTATCTGATCTTCAGTGCATGTGACTCAACGGAATGTTGAAGTGAGAAGACGACATCTGTGAAAGAAATTTACCAGGCATGGTACTTTAAAAGGAAACCTCTAACTGCTTGGAAATAATAGAATTGGTTAAATAATATCAGTGCAAAAATGTTCTTTAACTGCTGGAAAATAATAGAATTGCTTAGATACCATCAGTGTAAAAAAATTATATTCAGATGTAGCTTGTTGAAAATATTTTGCAGTTTGAGATAAAATCTTCAGTGATAAAAAGTTGAAAGTGAATCATTTTGACTTTCTCGACTAATTTTGATAATATTGAAATCCTCTATTTTGTTGCTGTTATTTATGATGCTAAACTAGTATTACATGGCAAAATTCTATAGTTTATTTTTCACATAGTCAGCATTTTTTCTTTTCAGAAACAAAACATCCCAGTGAGTAAAACCGAAAAATCTCTTAAGGACATTTTCAAATTTTGGCTTTCTGTGCCCAGTTCTCCGCAGCTTAAGTGACTGAAAAGAGTCTGGTGTCCAGAAGGAAATAATCATGCTTTGTTCACAACATTTGAGGTATTTCCTTGAATCTAGAACAGCAAAATGGTGACAATAGTGGTTCAGTCAGGACATGTTGGGTGTCATTAGACAGTGGCAAATTTTAAAAATTAACTTTTTTTCATGATCCCATTGATTACAGACCCTAAAGAGGTAATGTCTCTCTGCTCGGATAGGCTTTCTCAACAGCAGTGTTTAGGAACAGCAGGTGAAATTCTCAAAAGCAACAGTGGAGTCAAAACTGTGTTGTCTGATTAGCTGGACATGATTTAGAGGATTTAGGTTTTTCCTCTTGCTGCTAGGGAGTACTTTTGTTTTAGGAATCCTGTTTGAAAGAAGACATCATTCACTTTATTTTAGCAGTTTAGAAATAATATTTCAATTGCTGTGTAGGAGACATAGGGGGATGTAACAGAAAGTTGGGAGGGGACAAATGTGAGCAGTGCTCTTCTCATTATGGTAATATGTGTGTGGAAATTAACCTTTTAATGGTTCAAATAAGTTGATTAATATATGCATATTTATGCATATGTACATATGAATGCATATATGTATGTGTATACATTTTCCTATTCTTAATGGTGCCAAAGTTTTAAAACTCATTCTGGGTGCCTAGTGGAGACAAGTAAAATTGCATCACACCTGCTGTAAAATACCAGCAACAGCAGAGTGATATCAGTTTGTAAGTGATAGAAGGTCATGAAGGATGAAACATTTTTCACAAGTCACTTCGTTTCCTGGATGCTTCACTTCATCAGGGCAAAGCAATTAGCAGCCATCAATGAGGTTGTAAGGTACCATACAGAAGTGATAAGTGATAAGCATAGGTAATTGTGATGTTTCTGAGAAAGACATATACCCTGAGAATTTTTTGTAATTAATTTCTATTTAAAAAAAATAGGAAACAGCTTAGATGTACTAGTAGAAGAGCAACCATAGAACAACAGAATATTTTGGGTTGGAAAAGACATTTAAACATAATCTAGTCTACCTCCCCTGCCTTGGACAGGGCCATCTTCCCCTAGATCATGTTGCTCAAAGCCTCATCCAGCCTGACCTTGAACACTTCCAGGGACGGGGCATCAACAGTTTCTCTGGGAATCTTGTTCCAGTGTCTCAGCACCCTCATCAGAAAAAACTCCTTCCTTATATCCAATCTAAACCTAATCTCTTTCAATTTAAAACCATGGCCCCTTGTCCTGTCACAACAGGCCCTGCTAAGTCTGCCCCCATCTTTCTTACAGGCCCCTTTTAAGTACTGAAAGGCCACCATAAGGTCTCCCCGGAGCCTTCTCTTCTCCAGGCTCAACTCTCTACCCCAACTCTCTCAGCCTGTCCTCACAGCAGAACTGTTCGAGCCCTCTGAGCATTTTCCTGGCCTTCTCTGGACCCTTTCCAAAGGTCCATGTCTTTCTTGTGCTGGAAACCCCAGAGCTGGATGCAAGACTCCAGGTGGGGTCTCACCAGAGCAGGTGAGAGCAATAGAGTCAATCCCTTGACCTAATTGCCACACTTCAGTTTTGCAGCCCAGGATATGATTTGCTTTCTGGTCTGCAAGTGCACGTTGCCAGCCCATGTCCACTTTTTATACACCAGTATTCCCAAATCCTTTACCTCAGGGCTTTTCACAGTATCACAGTGTCACAGTATGTTTGGGATTGGAAGGGACCTCAAAAGATCATCTATTCCAATCCCCCTGCTGGAGCAGGAACACCTAGGTGAGGTCGCACAGGAACATGTCCAGGCAGGTTTTGAATGTCTCCAGAGAAGGAGACTCCACAACCTCCCAGGGCAGCCTGTTCCAGTGCTCTGTCACCCTTACTGAGAAGAAGTTTCTTCTCAAATTTAAGCGGAACCTCTTGTGTTCCAGTTTGATCCCATTACCCCTTGTCCTATCATTGTTTGCCACCGAGAAGAGCCTGGCTCCATCCTCATGGCACTCACCCTTTATATATTTATAAACATTAATGAGGTCCCCCCTTAGTCCCCTCTTCTCCAAACTAAAGAGACCCAGCTCCCTCAGCCTTTCTTCATAAGGGAGGTGCTCCACTCCCTTAATCATCTTCGTTGCCCTACGCTGGACCCTCTCCAGCAGTTCCCTGTCCTTCTTGAACTGAGGGGCCCAGAACTGGACACAATATTCCAGATGTGGTCTCACCAGGGCGGAGTAGAGGGGAAGGAGGACCTCTCTTGATCTACTAGCCACCCCCCTTCTAATACACCCCAGGATGCCATTGGCCTTCCTGGCCACAAGGGCCCAGTGCTTGCTCATGGTCATCCTGTTGTCCACCAGGACCCCCAGGTCCCTTTCCCCTACACTGCTCTCTAATATGTAATTTCCCAACCTATACTGGAACCTGGGGTTGTTCCTGCCCAAATGCGGGACTCTACACTTTCCCTTGTTAAATTTCATTAGGTTATTTCCCGCCCAACTCTCCAGCCTGTCCAGGTCCCGCTGGATGGCAGCACAGCCAATCCCTGTATTGATACTGGTGATTGACTTGACCCAAGGTCAGGATCTTGTTCTCAGTGTTGTTGAACACCATAAGATTCATGTTAGCCCACTTCTCAAAGCTGTCAAGATCCCTCTGGATGGCATCCCTTCCTTCTAGCATATCAACTGCACCACTCAGTTTGATGCCACCTGCAGACATTCTGAGGGTGCACTCAATCCTACTATGTTGTTAATAAAGATACTGAACAGTACTGATCCCAGTATGGAACCCCGAGGCACACCACTTGATACTGATCTTGATTTGGACATTGAGTCATTGACTGCAACTCCCTGTATGCAACCATCTAGCCAGTTCTTTACCCATCAAATCCATATCTTTCCAATTTAGAGACAAAGATGTTATGTGAGACCATGTCAAAGGCCTTACCGAAGTCAAGGTAGATGACATCAGCTGGTCTTCTGTTATTCAGCAAGACAGTCACTGCATCACTTTATTGTAGAAGGCCAGCAGATTATCTAGGGATTAATTGCCCTTTGTGAACCCACGTTGGTGGTCTCTAATCACCTCCCTGCCATTCGAATGCTTTGGCATAGCTTCCGGGAGGCTGTGTTCCATGATCTTTCCAGGCACAGAGGTGAGGCTGACTGGTTAGTAGTTTCCAGTCTCTTCCTTTTCACTCTTTTAAAAAATGAGTGTGATATTTCCTTTCTCTTTATAGTCACTGAATACTTTGCCTGACTGCCATGTCTTCTCAGATATGATGGAGAATAGCATATCAACTACATCTGCCAGTTCCCTCAGGACTCCTGGTCGCATTTCATCTATTCCCATGGACTTGTGTGTGTACAGCTGACACTAATACAGCTGAAATACACCTGAAAATATTTTGACTTGATGGCTAAAAGAAAAGGTGATGTAATGAAAGAAAGCATTGGTAAAACTCTACAGGAAAAGTCTCAATGAGTCAGGGGAGTGTTTTGCCCATTTTATTGTTCCTACCAGGATAAGTTTTTAAAGTTGCAGTCTGGGGATCATTTTTATAATTTTGATAGTATTAGAGGAAAAAGTACCTAGGTTGCCCAGGTGTCTTCAAATTTTTGGAGTCATGGGTCCCAGAGGAGATACAGAAGTAGCAGGTATCACCAGCTTTCACAGACATAGATGACTAACAAGGATTTTTGAAACATTAAGTCTACATTTATACATAAGTAATATGGATGCCTTATTTAAGCACACTTTTCTTAGATTCCATAGACCAATTGGCAAATTGTATTTGGAACAGCTCTGATTACAAGGGCGTCATGTGTTCACATCTGTAGAGGTACATTATTTTGGTTTATTTGTCTTTCTTTCAAGGAGAATTCTCTCCACTAAGATTTTTATCCTTCTTCATTTTTGTAATACACATATTTTGAATATTCTTTTATTTCTTAAAGAAAGAAATAGATTATTAGAATAATTACATTATTAGCATTAGATTACCTCTTTACTAAGCCAAATAATTTGCTTTTCATGCGTAAGTCTTCTAGAAGTATCTTGACTCTTGAATTGAAATTGTTAAAACATAGAAAATGTACTAATACCCTTGTAAATGGTCTCACTTGTTAATTATCCGTTGTTTTCAAATGCTATGCAGATTTGAAATAACTTCAAGAACTGGCTAAATTTAAACATGGTTTCAAAACAAGGTATTTATGTTGTTGATCAGATTTCTAGCTGAGGTTTGTTAATATAGTAAGCTAATAATTATTAACAATTGAATGAAGAGGAATAATTACAGCATGGCTAATGAATATCCATCATGGTACTCTCTGTTGCAAAACCTATCACTTTGCTTGTTTGATGAAAATACTGGCTACATCAAAAGAGTGCCTAAACCTATGTTTTCATGAAAGTACAGGTTACTTCCACTGTTACACAATTTTATATTCTGTTTCTCAATCTAACAATATGTTTCCTCTAAATAGTTTCCTCAACTAAATTTGATGTACAAAAAATAAAATCCTAGGTGTTTTGACACATATACTCTTTTTTACCAAGTGGAATACAAAATCAAGTTTTTCTTATACACATTCACAATAAGAGCTTCAATTTTATTTTATTTTTCATACAAAAAGAGCACAGTAATTTCCTGGTTGAAAATTGCTGGAGACTTATTTTTAAGTACTGTAATAAATGCAGTTGAACTTTGGAAGTTCATTCCTTCTTCATTCATGCTGTTACCATGGAAATGTGGATTTTATGCTTAAATGAATTAGCTTAGTTCATAAATTATAGTTCATAAATTATAAAAGTAAAATGTTAATTCATAATTGGGGAGTGATGGGAAATCGTGAAAAGATAGTCATCATTTTCCCCAAGTTTCATTTTTTCCAAGTTTTTCAAACAATCATGGTAAAATATTTTTTTTGAGGGACAAGAAGTATAGGCTTCTAATGATCTAAGTTTTTTACCTTGTCTTGAGCTCTGCATCTATCTGGGCTCAGTCACAGGTGGTATGTACTAGAAAGGCCCAACTACCTCGTACATTAGCTTCTATAGGTAACAGCAGTGAAGATACGCGCTTTCCAATTTTACTCTTGGTGTTCTGCATTGCAAACGTGCACTTTGCATACAAGCAAATCCCTGTATACACGTGGATGTGTGTGCATCTAAACAATACAGAATAAATGGGAACCTGCCTGTCCACACACGCTGCTATCAAGGTGATTATCTAACCCTGCAAATGTGAAAGTGGAAAAAGCGCCATGCACCGATGGCAAGTGTCAGCGTACTTTTGCACTTCCAGCACTTCAGTACTATAAAATTTAGGACTTGACATCTTTCCTGCTGATTTGTCCATCATTACGACCTACCAGGAGTGGAAAGGAGTGGAAAATTAACAAAACAAAACAAAACAAACACTCCAAAGAGCAGTTTTGCTAAAATAATACCTTGTTTGCATAACGGGTTATACCTTCCTGTTGATCATAATGATCTTGACAGAAACATTCCCATAAGAAGAATAGATGACCACCTAAAGCAAAGATTGTATTCCCTTCATGAGAGAATTTGAAGGACAGGTTACACAAACATTTGCCAAGAATTGTCTATATATGGTTAACCTTTCCTCAAGCAAGGAAGACAGACTAGATAGTCTGCTAGGATTCCAAGTTGCCATGGCCTTTAACTTGACTGTGGGTGGAAATACCTTTTCAAAGGTGTTATGATATCATGTGACTTCAGGTCAAGAAGGAAGGCAGCTGTCTTCTCATAGTCACAAAATGGAACACGCATTGTGGAGAAATATTAGTCATCAATCTGAGCGAAATTCAGGAAATTCAACCAGGGCTCTTCAGAACAGAAAATTCTTCAGAGTTTAAACTACAAGCCCGGGTCTCTCCATGAAGGCTGTAACAGAGTCATGTCTTCTCAATCAGTTAGATGGGTTGAACTATACAATAAACTTGTTCCATAGGTTATAGGTACAGAAGAATTAAAATGGGGCTTTGAGTAACTGAAGGTGTTTTGTGAAGCTTAATCCAATTCCTTCTTTCTGGGCCTCTGTTCCTTGTTTTGTTTATTCTGTTTTAGGGTCAAAGGGAGCAATGAGGAGACCATTCCTGTGAAATTCACAGTCATAGAGAAGACTCATAGGATCAAGTAATTGTTCAATTATTTTTTGTTTATTATTTGGCCATAGAATTTCTTTAATTTTTCTTATCATAAGAGGTTTTATGGCTGTTTCAAAATAGTAACAATGTCTTGCTTCATAAAATATGTATAAATTCAGTATTGATAAGGAATGATTTCTAATTTCTCATATATCTGATCAAAAGCTTCTTCAATGCAACCACAGAGGACAGAAAGCAGAGAGCTGAGACTTTAGGAAGAAAAGTATTAAATGCTCAAAAATCAGAAAATTAGATTTACAAGATTGTGCAGGAAAAAGGAAATGAAAAGTTTTGAGGAAACACTGTGGCTTAAATTAAATCAGCCTAGGGGAAAGTCTTCGCTGTTTACTGGCCTGGAAGTGAGGAAGAATATTTGACTCAGCAACTTTTGCATCAGAATGCCAGGGTGCCAGAGAGATGTTTGCAATACTGGAGATGAGAGTTTGTAAACAATCTATTCAGTCTTTTTCTTTCCTTTTCTGGACATTTTAAGATTTGCTGAGCTCAAGCTGCTGATTTAATTCCCCTGTCTGTTTTATTTTACTAGACTTTGCTATAATGGAAAACCTCAGCAGGCCTTTTTGTCGGTTGTGGCTTTTGTTCCATGTTCTTCTTTCTGCAGTTGTTTGCAGATGCTTCCACTCTTTAGGAGTCAACATTTTCAATCTAGAAATTGTAGACCTCACAGCACCCAAGACCTGCAGCCTGCATCAATGTTTTCTGCAATATCCCACCCCCTGACACAGATATTTTCAGTGTAATGGTCTTCCTGCAGCTGTGTAAAATAGCATTTTCATGACAATTTAAGGTTCTCAGAAATTTGGAAAGGAGTAAAAAAGCTCGGTTTAAAGCTCACGTACTGAAATCAGAGACATCTAGGCAATGTAGGACTAGGGTGCTATACAGATTGTATCACTGTTGTGTGCAGAAACAGGGTGTGATGGAGCATGACTGTAGCCATAGTACCATGACTGCACAAGCCAGTATCTCCAGCATCACTGCAAAAAGAGGGAGAATGACACCCCTGGCTGATGAAAGTGAGTAGCACAGATTATCAGTACTGATATGAATAGGATATTCATGGCCAGACCCTATAGATGGGTTAAGTGAAGTGGGGCACATTACACCGTTGTAGAGCAAACACTGGAGGATTTTGCTTTCTTTACTGCATTTTCAGTCTATTGCTTTTATTGTCACTCTCCTTTAAAATACCACGCTTTCCATGATGCCTGAAAAAAAAAAATCTTGAAAATAGGCTGCTGAGGATGAAAATATTAGTCTCTGGTATGGTGTCGCTGTTCCCCTACAAGGTTTTCCTAGTACTGTCAGCTTTATGCTTGTGCCATAGCACCGTGGGGGTCCTTCGCCACAGCTTTGGGATACAACTGCTGTAGGAAATTTCTACTACTGCTACTATTACTATTACTACTATTGCTACTACTAGCTCCTATTGCTCTTCTTCTGTGCAGAAGGGCTGTCCCACCCTCTTCTTTTAAAGCCAGCTGCCCTCGAGGCCTCCTGAGATCAAGGTGTTCCAGGGCAGCATGTTCCCCCGCTCTCTCTGAACCTCTGCAGACAACCAGGGTTTGCTTCCAAGTGCTCCCTTTTCCCCTTCTGAACGCACAGGAGAAAAGTAATGAAATTTCACAGCTCAAGATAGCGGCTCCAGTGGTTTCCCTCACCTAAGAATATTCAGGCCACAAGTTGTGTATCTTTATTTAGAGGGTCTGTAATGCAGCTTTTTTACTGTTTTTATACTTAACCTATTTTTTTAAAGGGAGTTACTTCTTTTATCTGTGGGGTTCTTCCCTGTGGTCTCCTGTTCAAAGGGGCCCTAAGCACTTGAAATGTTCTGCTGTTTTTGGCATGTCTGGCACATTCGGGCAAGGCTTTTTGCTCACTCATTGTTATCAACCCTATGACAAAGACCGTAAATATCGCCAATATGTGATGATTTTGAGTAGCTGTTAGTCATAATAAAATATTGTATGTCCTTGATTAGATGGTGCTTTTAAAAATTAAACTGCTGCAATAAGAAATGTTTTGGTGAAGAAGCCCTGCAGGGATCTGCTTGTGTACGTTACCTGAAGTAGCTCCTGCTGAATGTGTTAAGTTGGGCTGCTATCAAATTCATACCTTGTTGACTGGTACAGAGGTTTCAATTTTCCAGCAAATTCTCAAATGTCCCACAATTATTATAGGAGTCATCCGCCACATCCACCCTTTTCACTCCTATGGCGTTATGAGGCTCGGGGTCTGTAATTTCCTAGACAGCTTTTCCTCCCAGACACTCAGGAGTCATGGGAGGCTTTTCTGAGTGAAGACTTCGGGTTTGCATCACTTTGTGTTTTCCTAAATGAATTTGAAGTCTTATATACAGGTGATCACTTGGGAATCCTATAGTTGCGCAACCCTGCTTTCTTTTAGTGAGATTCCTGTTTTCCCCATGTTGGCTTGGTTTGTCTAAAACCGAAAACATTAACTTTTTAGGATTGTGAAGAAGAAAGTTGTTTCAAAGACTTTGCTGACTGAAACCTTGTGTAATTCCTTTGGCAGAAAGGAGACTTGAATTTGATTTTCATATGCAGCTACATGCTTGCCTGAGCCTTGCCTGACTCTTCAAGACTGTGTATCTATTCATCTTTGCTTTTTGGATTGCATTTCTCTGGTGGATCAGAATTCCCCAAGATCTGTGATATTATTTCAATGACTAAGATGCTTAATTTTAATTGTTAATGTACTATACTGCAAAACAAACCATGCTTCCTTTCCCTTTCTATTCACTTGAAGAGTGTCAGAAAAATGCATCAATTAATTCTCCCATCCTTTTGCTGAGCAACACGTTACTATGTTTTAGCTTATCTGATGGGTGTTGCTATAGCTGAAGTCTGAACTATCATAACTTTGGGATATCCTGGCTTTATGAAGTATGGCATCGAGACCCCAGTATAAGTACTAATGAAAATTGCAGAATTAGGCTTAAGAACAGGGTTCATCTCTTTTGTTCTGCAAGTCATTGCCTGTGCCAAAAAAGGTTGTGATTACTGATTGCCTAATTTGTATGACAGATGGAGCTGGGGATCAAATTAAGTAGCTGTCTTAGGATACATTGTAGAGCAATATCGAGCTTTAAACACGACTGCCTCTTTCGTTCCTAAAAAAAGGCACAAACAATGACAGGCTAAAAATAGCTGTTCACTTGGAGTTGACGGCAGTTTCTGAGAGCTTGTCTTTAGGAAGATGTTGGAAAAAAACCCTGCCGTCTTTTCCCCTCCCCCACTTTTTCCTTCTTTAAATGCACGTCCTTCTGTTTAAGCTTCTTCACCTCATTGCCCACAGAAAGATGCCCACTGACTTTGATAGGAGTTCAGTATTTCTCCAGATTTCCAAGGAGGTTTACGTAAAGCATTATTTAAAGAAATCCTAAAAGTCACTGCAGATATTTCTATTGAGTTGTGCTTATCCTACACAAATTGCTCGGTGCTGATAGAGAAGGAGGTAGTAAAGCCTTTTCCACTCTTTGCCTCCCACAGTATCTGCTGCAGTGAAAAAAAAAAGAAAGAAAAAAAGAGAGAAAAAAAAAGGTTCTTTTCTGATTTCATTCCTGAAGGTTGCTTCAGTTGCTTCGTAATTCAGTATGAATATCAGTGGTTCCCGGTGCTGTAAACAAAGAGTTGAGTCTTTG
Source organism: Columba livia (assembly GCF_036013475.1). Classification (NCBI taxonomy): domain Eukaryota; kingdom Metazoa; phylum Chordata; class Aves; order Columbiformes; family Columbidae; genus Columba; species Columba livia. The sequence continues at coordinate 8,158,757 of NC_088602.1, forward strand.
ACTGTGTGTCCCTGCAGTCTAGTAAACAATCAGTTAATTTGTAGCATCCCGGTGGTTGACAGGAGTGAAAGAAGTGGTTTGATCTTATTTTTGTGCTTGTGAATTAAAGCTTTGCCTTCTGGCTAGGTTCTGAGTTCCCTCCTTCTGGAAGATATTTGAGCATTTTAAATATGTAGTTAGAAATGTGAGGGCACAGCCTTCTCCAGGATTTTTCTGCTATCGTTTTAAATTTTCTCTGTGTTTCTAACCCCAGCAAGCAAGAAAACAGTTTAAAAATTATGTCCAGTGTCTGAGCTCGGAGCACAATGCAATTCAGGATCTTTAGAACTAGTCCACTGCATTTTTATTAAATGAGAGTGAAGGAGTAGGTGGGACTTTTTATTTAAAAATAGATTAGCACAGGGGACTGAACTTGCATTTGAGGAAACGTTAATAAGCCAGCCAGCCATTGTCCTTAATCAGAGACTGTATTTATAAGTAGAACATGTTGAATCTGTCATGATTGATGACGTTGTCTTTGTTAAAAGGGATGCTGCATCTTTAACAAGAGCAGACAGAAACAATCCAGAATCTACAGTAATTTTAAGAATCAGAAGAGAAACCTTTCTTCATTTTTCCGTGCATAAGATTTGTAAAATATTGAATAGAAAAACATCAAAGCTGGGGGAAATAGAAGTAACTTGCTGCTTACATGTTAATTCCTCACCTTTCCCCTCTGGGTGAGCTCCCCCTCCTTTTTCCCCCCTGAATTTAAAATGCTGGAAGGAAAAGCAACTGAGGTCCAAGTTTCAGATGCTGAATCCTCTGCTAATTGAAATTACTGGGCATATTTCTATATATAGTCGATGAAGAGATATGTAGCTTTCACTCAGTGCCTTCAAGACATGTCTTTTTGTAGTCAGAAAAACAGAGATCAATGCATTTTCAAACTGACAGAGGGAACGGATGCTCCTTAGTAGCACATGCTCGGGATCGTGTGTGTACCGTTTGTGCAGAGCAGAGACGCTGAATACTGGTCCATATGCTCCTTGTTTACTGCAATGTTTTTTGCATGTTACTGTGCACTCCGGACTAATGTGAAGGTAAGAGGAGACGAGACAACAATTTGACAGGAATGTACATGTAAAGCCAGCTGCAGAAAATGTCTACCTTGTGTTGCTGAGTACTTTGGAATTGCTAGCTGAACAGGCATATTATTACAGGTGGTTGTGGAGGCTTTGTTTTATTGTTGTCTGTGTAACTAAAGCATAGAAGCATGTTTTAATTTTGCAGCTTAGCGACCTTCAGTTTTTAACTGCTTGCAGTTCAGGTTCTGGGCTTGTCTGATCTGATAAACATGTTTTGCTACTGTCCAGGTAGGCCAGAAACAAGATGCCAAAGGCTGTTTGTGCAAGGCTACATAGCTTTATATAGGATAAGAATTCCTATACTCTAGTTCCTGTGCATTCTCCAAGCGATGCTGCCTGCATGCTTTCTGCTTGATTACTTGTCTGTAGATCGGGGGGTCTTGCTGCAGTTGTCTGTGTTGGTTTTTTGCATTGATTTGTTTCTAACTTGAAAGAAAATGCATAGAAACAAATTGTAATCAATGTCCTAAGAAATAAGCAAGAGATTATTAGTGAAAAAATGCTACAGAAAAATGCCAGCTGGCAGCACTGGTCTCACAGTAACTATTAACCAGCGTTTGCCACTCATGTCAACATTTGCTTGCTCTGATAATTAGTGTCAGAACTTCAATATAAGTTGCTGGATATATTACCTTCTCTGCAAGTAGGACAATATTAGCAGACAGGATCATTGGCATTGAATTGAGCTCTAAGCCACGCTGTGGGCCAGCTGTGGGAATCCAGTTGCATAATTTAAATGAATTACAGCCCTTAGTCAACATATTGGGGAGGTACTTTTGGCATTCTGGCTTTTTCATGTTTGAATGAGTGTGTCTGTCTGGGAAAGAAAGCACTGACAAATACTGGATAATAACAGTTAGAGCTGTTTTACCTGGAGAAATAATTGTAAAGGATATTTTGCTTTCAAACTGCTTTAATCATGCCTCTGAACTGAAGTGAGTTTTCTGTATTTACACTTGGTTTGAGAATAATGAACTTCGTATTTTTTTATTAGGTGAAAATAATTTTTAGACATTGGATTATAAAAGTATTTTGTATTAAAACTCACATTCTAAGAATCTGCTCCTGTGTATGTGGTCAAAGTCTGTACTGATAATTGCTGTACTGAATTGCTAAGATTTCACGTATTATTACTTTGTAATTAACTTTTGCAATTCACTTTCTGTGCCACTTCTGAGGAAGAAGGTCAAAAATATATTTTCTTTGAATATGTGGATAACAAGCCAAAAATACAGGTTAAAAGTTTTAATGCTGTTCTGTCTTCCTATAATGGATCCATTGTCCTTTCCTTGTGCTTTCCCTATAATGTTTTTGGCAGGTTAGTAAATTATATCCACATTATATGCCCTGTGTTCCACACAGTAAATTGTCAATAAAGAAATATTTTGAGACCAATCATTCTTTATTGCTCATTTTGTCCCCCAGCCTGCAGTAATGTGCTGAAGGTGTTAAAGTGAGTCTGTTACTGAGAAATTATTTCTCAGTCTAAATAAGAATAGGTACAGGGGAAATTTCAATATGACCATTTTTACTGTAATTTCCACAAGATATGTTATCAGTAAGTACCACAACAACTGTTAAGAGTCTTGTGGGTTTAACTTTTGAAATGTCTTTGTGTCCTTTCATAAACACAGAAAAAAGTGAAAGGTTTGTACTAGCCCAAGCCTGATGATTGTTTGGATAAGATAATTTTAATTTATTGGAACTTCTTCAACTGTTAAGTGTCTCTGGAATAATTGTTTGATATACAGTATCTGTTATTTACATTATATTGTTCTAAGGATGTTATCTTCAGTTGTTCTAGTTTCATCAAACTCATCCACTTTCAATGTATACTTTGATCATTAAAAAGCTGCATAAACTTTGCAAATCTCCTCAGTAACTGCCTATGTATGTCAGTGCCACTTGAATCTTCAGTAAGTCCTGTTTTCTTTTCTTGACATTGAAAATTACTTAATAAATAGGATTTTAGTGAAGGGTGCTCCCCATGCCTGGTCATTCTAAAATATATTGTATAATGTTTCTGCAGAAATCTGTTGCTTTTGACTTGGTTGGCCCCTAGTATAAGCCACAGCTTTATGGGTGGCCAAAATAAATGAAATACATTATAAAACATCTGTTTTGAGTTTTGTATTTTCCCCTTTTAAAATGGATGGAAAAATCTCAGTGGTTCTCAAATATTTTAGTCTTTTAGTCATAAGATAGAATTAAACTATAAGTACGGGCTGTAACAGGAAATAGATTTGCTTGCCCTGGAAAGTGAAAAAGAAAAGCAATTGGGTCTGTTTCTGATGGCAGCTGCAGTTTATGGCTTTAGAGAAAGCAGATTTTTCAAGTTCAAGGTAGGACTCTCGCTTCTTGATTGCCTGTCTATCTGAAACCGCTCATGTGAACTTGGTTGGCCTGTGCAGACTTAGAAGAAGAGGTCTACCCCATGCATTCTTAATCAAAGGCTATTTTTACAGATGACTAAAGAATAGTACCGACCATGAACATGTACCTGCCTGTGTGAATAATTATTTCTTCCTGCCTGAACAGGAACAAAGTCAGCGGTCAAAAAAGGGAGAAGAATGTCTGAGATGTTCTGAGTGAAATATCTTTCTATGCCAGAGTTTTTCTGGACCTTCATGTTAAAATGACATTCATCTTGAACTACAAAAATAAAAAGACAACCACTACTTACTATTGCCTGTTGACTAGACACACACTTTTTAAACAAATCTCTTTCTTGCTCTCTCATTTGTGCATGATTTTGTACCTCAGTGGAAGATATCATAAATAAACACGGAAGTCAGGGAATTAAAATCTAAAAGCGGTGTCTCTAAGATCAGAAGTACTCTTGTGGAAATGTGCAGTGTGCCCGAAAAAGTAAACTCCTACTATGTGCGGCAGTTAAATATATTGTTGTATTTTCAGCATGAGTAAGTCTCAGAGGCACAGGCTATCTGTGGCAGGGGGCTGCCCAGTGTCAAATGTTTGTACTTTTAATTGCGTCCACTGTGTATTGAAAATACTTTCTGTATTTATTATGCAAGAGATTGTTAGAGGTTGCCATTAAAAACTTTCTGGTCTTGGCTTAAGCAAGTATTTTAAATTCCCTCAGTATTAGCAGTATTTCTTGTAAAACTAGGGAAACATTGCAAACATTTAGATTCCACAGTCTGAGCTATGCTTCAAAAACTTTATGGACTTGGGCTCTTGCTTTTCTTTAAAGTTCATAGGAAATTTGCCTTTCGCTTCCCTTGATGAATTCTGTGTGTAGTTCTGATAGGTTTTACTGTGAATCTGGGTTGCTATTTCTGGCTGACAGTTTGAGGGTCTTACTGAAGGCATAGCTGGTGCTTCTGGGAATTTGGGCAGCAGAGCTGATGTCTTTCATGTGTACCTTAGCATGGGACTTGATGTGAACGCTGGGCTCTCCCACCTTGAAGTACCTTGTCCTCAGCACTGGCTTTGGGGTCATCAGAGCTTCATGTAAAGATCAGGGTTTTTTTTTTGTTATGAATTCAGATCCATACCCTTTGAAGTGCCAAAGGCTTCCCAGGAGGTTCCGAGTTACTTCAGCAGAAGTTCAAGGCTGTCTTCATATTACTGGGTACACCTGGCACCTCACAGAATTGAGCTCCTACCTGAACACTGGATTAACTAAGTGCCTTTTTTTGTTCTGACTTCTAGCTTTGGGACATGGTGGAGGTGACAGAAGCTTTCTACATATGATTGCTTGTATCTCCTGTGCTATGGCTAAAAGATTATACTAGCCTGTGTGAAACTGTAACCATTAAATGATTTATGACTGAAATTTTGTCGCTTTTGGAGGATCTCAGATGAGGCAGAAGACCTGTTGGGGTAGGGATGGTGTATGGCCAGAACTCATGGAGGGTGATAGGAGCCAGCATCCTTTAACCACGTAAGCTTTCTCTGTTCGTGCTCTTGTTCCACCTACATTTCAAAAATATAAGTATTTATTTTAACCTAGCAGTTTCCAATTGCAATGTACGTTGTGAATTAAGCAATAAAAGCAGAAGAATCATAGTAATGAATAGCAAAATATTCCATTGCCAGAAGCTGCAAAATGTCACAAATACCAACCAAGCTGCTGACTTCTGTTTCCATTTTTACACACAGCTGTAGCTCTTCCCTTTCCCAGTATCTATTAGTTTGGTGCAAAAGCAATTGCAGTTTTGAACTGTGAATTTTAATCATAATTAGGATCAAACATGTCTTTATTAATAAAAATAGGAACCATTGCAATCAACACATTTTGGCAATGAGAAATAAGTTTGTTGATTCCTGTAGTGTAAAAATCTGTGATTCAGTATTTAACAAACTCTTGGAAAGCATTTTCTGCATCCTGGTGGCTGTGGAAGTGCTCTCCCTGCAAAACTTGTCAAGATGCTTGAAGAAGTGGTAGTTGGCTGGTAAGAGGTCAGGTGAATATGGTGGATGAGGCAAAACTTTGTAGCCCAATTTATTTAATTTTTGAAGCGTTGGTTGTGTGATGTGTCCTCAGGCGTTGTCATAGAGAAGGATTGTGCCCTTTATGTTGACCAATGCCAGCTGCAGGCGTTGCAGTTTTTGGTGCATCTCATCGATTTGCTCAGCGTACATCTCAAATGTAATGGTTTCACCCAGATTCAGAAAGCCGTAGTGGATCAGACCAGCTGCAGACCACCAAACACTGACCATGACCTTTTCTTGGTGTAAGTATATTTTCTTCCATTAAATGTTGTATCGTGCGCTATCTTCAGCACCTCTTTATTAAATGAGGAACAGTTCAAAAGTCATATGGCTTTGATGTAGCATTTTAAAAGGAGTAAGCAGGGAAAATTGATTTCTCACATTTTATAATGTAATTAAGAATAGACTTAGGAGTAGCTTTTATTTGAATTTGCTCCTGTTTGTAGTTCTGATTATGTCTGGCAGTCTGAATTATTGTACTCATAACTGTATAGTCATAACTACAATATAACAGGTAGGTCAAAGTATATTCCTCTCATACTATAGGACACCAAGGCAAAATGTAGGTTAGTACTAGAAAGCAAACAGAGTTGGTGTGGAATTTCCAGCCTGAGAGGTTTGGGGACAAGGAAAAGAAAAATATTATGTAGGCTGTGAATATCTAGTTGCATTTCTGTAATATTACTTGTCATCTGTTTATAAAATATTTGACTAGGCTATAAAAGAAGCAAGACCTTGAACTTTATAAGGGATTTGTTTAACAACTGTGGGATCTAGCCTTGAGAGCTAAAAACAGCTGAGCTGTTTGTATTGCTGTCATCCTTTTGTTAAATAAAGATGGAATTTTAGGGAAGAGATAACTCATTGCAAAAAGGGGGTTAGTGATCTCTTGGACAAGCTTCTACAAAGAGAGCTTTCTCAAAATTACGACAGTAGTAATACCACAGCATTTCTTTCCTTTGGTAGCTTGCTGTACCTGTTACTAAAATATATTGCTACTGCCCACTCTCATGCTTTGCAGGAAGTTAAAAGTTCTCATTTCTGGCCTGGTTTTTGCAGTCACACCAGTGATCTTAATAAGAGCTCTGGTAAATAGGAGAACGGAATCCAGTCTCATACATTTCATATAGTAGTTCTCTCTGAAAAAGAAGTACATTATTTGAATCTTGAAAATTGATTTTTCCACCTCTGAAATCAAACTTGGACAGATTTGCAAGCATTTAAAATACCTAAGTATGTACTTTACCACTCCTCTCAGCTGTGTTGATTTACGATACACGGCCATAACAAGTTATAAATGAGAGCAGTAATTAGAATAGATTAATAACACAGCAGCAGCTCTGGTTTTCTACATATAGTAAGATTGGGACTATATTTAACCCATAGACCAGAATAATATCCCCTTAAAGGCCACTATAAATTGGTGAATAGGTACAGAGATGCTAAAGTGACAAACACGCAAGATATTAAATCCACTACTAAGAATTCTTTATGAACACTTAACAAATATGAACATTATGCTATGGGGATAAGGGGCACTTACCTAAAGTTAGAAGAGATAGTCACAAAAATAGTGTTTGGAAGATACAGAAGCTGGGCGCTGTTTTCTTCATTCAGAAGTTTCTGGATAGATACTAGAACGAAGAAAAAAATTTTCAACTCTATTGTGTGTCTTCCATTTTAATATGGGCTCATTAGAGCTTATCTGATGAGCTATTCTCATCAGAGATATATAATTGGCCTTTTTGTTAGAGGAGAATTGAAAGGATCTAGGACTATAAAAGTATTTAAATTTGTTGGGGTTTTAATATGTAAAAGTAGCTAGAATATAAAATCACGTCTATATGTGACAATTTTTTGTTTTCATAAAAATGATGAAAAGTTAAATCCTCTATTGTTAAATCACTGCTGATAGGCTTGCCCTATGTACTTAAGATGCCAGCATTTGTGTGATTTTTATGAAATTGCAGAGAAATTAGATCAACAGTCTTGACAGCAATGCTGTCTACAAAATAGTGAGGAATGTGCAGTGGATCCAGGCAAAAGTAAGGTTTATTTTTTCTTGGGAATCTCTTCGAATCCTGTCAATCCGGATGGGGAGAAATGCAGGAAGACCATTAGTCAGTGGTGGATGGAGTTCTTAATAGCTTGTCACAATTAAAGGCTGCCCTACAATTACTTCACAGGCATGTAATCTCTACTTGTATATATATTTTGGGCACGCTGAGATGTTTTCGAGATGTTTCCTATCCTATCCAGGCCCCCATGTTTTTGGCATGGGATGAGTGTATGAAATGCATGTACCTGTTTTGGAAGCCACCACCTCCTTCCTTCCATGATATCCTTACAGATGGTGGGAGACAAAGAAAATAAAGATGCAAAATAAAATTCTGAAAGAATAATTGAAAAATATAAATTTTCAGTTATGAACATACCGAAAAAATGAAGTCTGGAACCCATTCAGATGGTTTGCATTCCACCTGTTTCCCCTAGCCAAAATAATGACTGATATCTACAGATTAATGACTAATACAAAAGTAACAGAATGAAAAAATCTATTATTTAAAGCATAACCATCGATGTTTTCTCAGAGGATTAGGCGGTGGCTGATTTTTCCCTCTGTATCTCCAGACAGATCTGAGTATTTGAAGTTGTATAAATTCTCCCGATAACTGAGTAACTTCCAGACTTCTTCTGGACAGACAAGTAAGACAAAATCTGAATCCCATGAAACCAAATCAAAGAAACCCAGGAAAAAGCAGTTTTTGTTTTAGTCTGACTTTCATGAAGGAGGTAAACCTCTCAAATTTCAAATAGGAATCTCTGCAGAGAAGTAATTGGAAAGGCTTGCCTGCCTTTGATAGCACAGAGGACCATTAAAAACTTAGAAAAGCAGGATTGACTGGAGAAGTAAAACTCAGAAAAGCATTTTCATCCAAGCTGCAGGATAGATGAAGAAAAATATCGTAGATAACTTCACACATATTTGCAGACATTTTGGACAGGATTTTCAGCCTGCTCCAGATTTGTTTTCAAAACTTCAGTTTTCATTTGCAAACAACAATAAGTAGCCAAGTTTTCACGTTGGGCAGAACAATCATAATTAATCTAATCTGGCAGTGCAGACTGTAAAACTACCATGAATTGTTGGAGGAAGAATACATCTCTTGACACCTGCTCTACCCTTTTAGAAAAACATTCTGTTTCTGTTGGATAATTTCTGATGAGAGAGAACCCCTCACAACATTTACAAATTTATTATTCTAGGGGTTAATTAGTCTATTGGAGGTGTGTGCCCTATTTCCAGTCTGAACTAATCTAGTGTCAGCATCCAGCTTTTGGGCCACTTTCAGTTTTTTGCTACATCTTAATCTACTGCAAAGGGTCGTATGGCTGTGAGTAGCTGTAGGCTGCGGTGAAGGCATCACCTAATCATCTGTTTGATTAAGTAAATAAACTGAGCTCCTGGCATCTCTTCCTGCAAAGCGTGGCTGCCAGCGCTCTCATCCCTCTCATGACTTGTCTTTGAGCTCTCTCCAGTTTCATAGCAGGCTTCTGATCCATGCACACCACAGCTGGACATGACCTCAGAGCAGTTGCAGCCCCGTGCGGATGTAATAAATGTCTTGGCTCCCACTAAAGATACAGTGAGTATGTCCAGGGTTACACAGGCTCCTTTAGCCAGGTTGCTGCGCTGGGAATTCATGTTCTGCCCTGGATCTAGGAGGATTGCCATCTACTTAACAGCAGAAATCTCTTGAAAGGGCCCACAAGGAAGGGTTGTTTTCTTTATTCTCAAAGTTAGGACTTTATTGCTGTCTGTGTTAAAAAATACATTGATCTGTATCAGTGACCTGCCCTTTGTGCCACTTACTACACTATTTTTTTTCTGTCATTGCTAAATCTGGTCAGTAGTAAGTGACTGAGTTTTCTCCCACATTGATCAACATTTGAAAAGCACAAGGCCAGGACCAACCCCTGAGGATCCCACTGAACGCAGCTGATCAGCTGTCCCACTTGTAATTACATTCTGAATCCTGTCAGTTCAGCACTTTCTAATCCATTTAATGTGTGCCATTTTGATTTTGTTTTTAATAAAACATCATGCAGCACCATGTCAAATGATTTACAGAAGTCTAAGTATATTATATCAATATTGTTACCATTGTCAGCCAAATTTGTAATCCCATCTGAAAAAAGATAGTATGTTAGTTAGCTTGACAGGATCTGTTTTCCATTAACCTGGCACCATGTATGTTTATTTTCTTCAGAAACGAGTATATATTTTATCAGAAACTCTATGCTAAATGCTTTTGGAAATTTACCCATAACTAGCACAATAGAAATTGCTCAGAATGAATATCTTTAAACCCAGACCTTGTTTAAGTCCCTGTTTGGAAATCTCTCTCTAGCTGAGCACCAAGCAAACATCAGGAACTCTTGAAGGGTTGATCTTCTTGCAAAATAGAGATCTCCTGGTTAAAGTGGAAAAGTGAATAAATTATGAGTGAAAGAAAACTTGTGTGGAAGAAATGGTTTCTTTTATTGGACCATCTCCAGTGGCTGAAAAACAGTGGATGTCCTTCTGGATACAGAATGCCCTTTGGTTTTGCTTATGTATCTTAGATTATTATGGCTATGATAGCAGCTGCAACTGAGTGCTAGACATTATACAAAACATCATTTTATTAGAAATTAAATCATACTATGTAGTTCCTTTAGAAAAGGAAAATGTTAGGACTTTGAAAGATTATTTCATTTCTGCTAGATAACCTGTGAAGACAAGAATCTGAATTCTTCCTGAGAAGGTGTTGGAGCACTGATCAGTACTTTCATACCCTCTTCTTCCTGTGTGCTTTTGAGATGTTATTAATTTCTCATGAAAACCTGCCTCTGTAGTGAATCACATGGTACATTCATACGTCTCTGGTAGTGCTTGAGTTCTTGAAAATGAGGATATGAAGGCCACATACTGGTTTCTAGCCACCTATGTAACTGGGAAGTGAATGTAAAGCATTTTACCTCTAAAGCAATCCGTAGAACTCAGGTGGCATTCAGCTCACTTAACTTTAGACATAATCAATGTAAACATGTGTATCTAGTGATTTTAGGCTTCCTTTACTGTCAGTAGAGAGGAATTGTCTCTTCTGAGGCGTGATTCGTATGACCTAGTTTAAATACCTACATGGGGATGAGATTAATTGTGTCCTGAAAGTGCCAGTTTCTCTCCATTTACCAGAGAGAGCTTAGGGGACTAGCTTAGATGTAGGTCTCTCTCTTACAGACATTTCATCTGGTCAAATTAATCCCATCATTCAAGGCAGCAAATATGGGATTTTTAAGACTGGTCAGTCTGCTTTTTCTCTCCTTTCTTTTTGCATGTAACAGAAGGAAAACTTAAAAATGTGGGGAGGAGGAGCAAGCTTTTGTGAAGGGTCAGCCAAGAAGATGCCCTGGAGATGAGGCAAGAGCAAGAGCTGGTGGGACTGTGAGATCATCTGATTTGTTTTCCTTTGTTTTTGTCTTTGTTCTTGCTTCTAAATTACTTAATTAATATATAAAAAATAAGCAGTGAGTAAGCTGTTTGCAGCATGTTTCCCTCTTGCCCAGCTGGTAGATCAGCCCATTATTTCAATGATGTTCAATTGTTATATTTTATTTTAGCAGCCTTAAAATTATGAGAGAACAAATTAAGGACCACACACTTATGTCTAGTTCTTTTTTTTCAGGCTTGTGCATTTTTCACAGTGTAAGCAGGTGCTGCAAAGGCATTAAAAAAAAAAAAAAAAGAATAAGAAAAAAAAGAGAGATACAGCATAGAGCACATACATTAAGCAATGTTTGGGCTCCATGTCAGACAGCTACATTTCGGTGTCTTTGAGGCAGGGCATCTTCATCTGAGTTTGGTCCCTATCAGCCAGTAAAACTAGATATCTGAAAAACCAGTTCAGCTCATGCTAAATTAGACACCCACAGCTGTCCAGCTGAACATCTGACTGTATCATCAATCTCAAAGCTGACCCAAGACTGTGGGATCGTCTCAGGGTAAACATGGCTAGAAGCGCGAGAAGGACTGAACGTGTGCCTAGAAGTGTAGGTGTGACTCCAGATCTGACCTCCTGCCACGGATTCACCAGAAAATGTCAATAGACGTAATAGAGTCACTAATGCATCTTAGGGGGATATTTTGTATGGATTAATTAGCAAATATTTGTACAGTACATCCACTGTAAATTTGCCGTGTCTCTATAATACGTGCTAAAATTAACAAGCAATTTAACTGTCAAGGACTGTTTCAGATAATTACCAACTTTTCAAAAGTTGTTAGGAGCTGGTTACCAGGGGATTAGTGAAGATCTAATTACCATTAACTATCTGACCAAAACAGGTGACTGTATTCTGAGATTTTCCACTAGTTTGATTTGAATGTTGACATGATCATCTAAACAGATCAAATTTCACAGAAGTTTTGACAGTTAAGTGAATACTTATTTTACTCTTTTTCTCACAGCAAATGCAATACTTCTCAATCTAAAGACAAGCTCAATTTAATCGTAACCTGTAGCTTTCTGCTATGCAATTGTTTTTAATGTTATTAAGCTAAGGCACGATGCCTTCTGTCTTCTGTTTTCAGGAGAATTCATACATTTAATACAGAAAAATGTTTTAAAGATTTTGTGAGAGGCTAATAAATCATGAATAGCTGGTTTGCCACCCATCAGGATGTAGTTTCACACAGGATGATGAAAAAAAGATGCAAAGAGATTATTTTACGTGTTTTTTATGTGTTTTTACGTGTTGGTGTCATATATCAGCTTTAATGGACAAGGAAAGAAAATGAGAGAAGAGAAAGAGAAATGTTTCCCCAATGATCATCCAGGAAGAGAAGTGGTGGGGGTGTCCCCAGATGGAACAACCTTCTGAATGTCTTCTCCAGTGCATCAGGTGTTCCCTGAATACCTTTTCCAAAGTAATTTTAGAGTTTCCTTGTGACCTTCTTGATCACCCCCATTTTTTTTCTTGCTCATTATGCCAACAGGGGCAACTGGAGTACTTGCCAATCCATCAGAGACATCGCAGAGCTGTTAAGCTTTGTGAATGTATCTTATGGGGAAATACTCAATTGCTGTCTAAAGGCTAGTTCTTACTGGTATGATCTGCTAAGCTCTGGGTTATAAACCAAAACCTAAGGTCTAGGGAGTGGTGAAGGGTGAGTGGAAGGAATAGGAATTAAAATGCTGGAAAACAAGGATGAGAGGTAGTGTCGCAGCAACTGGGGGTGCGTAGGTGGGATGTGTCAAGGGGAGAAGCTGACTACAACATTGCACATGAAGGGCTGCAAGGGAAAGCCCTGAGCATTGCACAGATTACAGCAATATGCAACCAATAAAAATAAATCCTGTTGGGAGGAGAAAAAAAGAAAAAGTGACTGTATTATTTTTTCCAAATTAATGACTATACAGATGTCTTAACCCTCAATGGATGAAGCCCCTTGGCACCAATTTTGCAATTGACTGCACAGAATATCCCTTCAGCCCCCCCCACCACCCCCAAGTCCCCCAGCAGAAGTATCTTTTGTCTCCCCTTGCTAGCTATAGACAGTAATGAGTCACTGCTGGGTTTCCCTGGTTTATTCTGGTCTTACTCACTTCAGTTTTATTATGCCTAGATTGCATCTGCCATGACTGTCTCTTCTTCACACATGCACAGTCTCTCCACTGCTGACATTTGATGCTAGTTCCTGGCTTTGCATCAAACTTATCTACAGAGCGCTACTTTTCAACACTGCATCTCTGATTCCTCCAGTGATACTTTCTCATTGAAATACTGTCTGTTTCTCTTGCAGTGCACATCTTTCAGTGGGTACCTTGGGACACAGCTCAAAAAAAATGTTAGCCCTCCTGTTTCAAATCTTCCAGATCTTCTTCTAAAGTTTTCTTTATTTTCTTTTCTGTGGCTCTCAGAATCTGGCTGATCTACCATCTGGGAGTTTGCCTTTGCATAGTGAGTTTAAGGCAATGCAATATCAAAACAATGATACATCAACATATTTTGCATTGAAGAAAATGACAGCAGACAGGCCCATATAATTTAGGACCTGTACACATTGTATGGTGGTTTCTCATCATTATAAGAGTATATCCTCACTGCATCTCATTCCCACCCTTCCCTTCTAACCTGGCTGTGGGACCACTGCTGCTCCTTCCTCATCACTTCAGGGAGTTGTGCCACTCTATTTTCTTTCCCTTTTCCTTTTCCAGCTGAATACTGTCTGGGCCTCTTTTAACAAAACACTTTGCCAGGTAGAAACCACTGCCCTATGTTTTTCATTGAATTTTTCCTATGTTCAGCATTTTTCCCTCAAATATCTAAGATGCTTTGTTGATCAATCCTTCTTGTTCATGAGGGAAGACTTTATTTTGCTCTCTTTAACGTCTTCTTCCAAGGAAAATAAGTTACTTTTTTCTCCTCAGTTTCTCTACCATATAATACCGATTCCTGGTTAAATTAAAAACAAATAAAGAGAAGGGTTTTTTTTCCTCCTTCTGTAATTACCTGTTGGGTCTGAAATGTTGTCAGCCTAGAGCAAGAACAAACCTGCAGTACCTGTGTGAAAATTCATCAGCTTTTGTTTATCTGAAGGTCACCAGTGAGCAGAGGCAGAAAGGCTTTCAGGATGTGAGATTTTAAAGATTGAGGCTGTTTCCTTTAGAAAATACATGAATTAAGAGGCCATAGTGCTAAACATTTTAAACAATATAATTTTTCCTCCTGTCTCAGTTTTCCTACACATTCCACCAAAGGGGCATTCAGTGAAGCTGAAAGGCAACACTCCTAAACCAGATGGAAGGAGATGTTATTGAAAGCAATAACACATCACTGGACACCAGTGACAAAATGCCTTGAATCTTGAGAGTTTGGAAAGACTTAAAAAAGAGAGAAAAAAAAAAAGAAAAGCAACATATGATTTCAATATATGGTCTTAAAAGTACAAACTAGATAAGTTTTTCTATTGTTCTTCAGATTTCTTGCCCCTTCTTCTGAAGCAGCTGGTACTATTCTCTGCCAGACACAAGTCAATGAATAAGACGATTCATGACAGTTTTTTTGGTTTTGTGTTACAATAGTAATTAGGAGAAAAAAAAATTATAAATGCAGTGATGAAATTAAATCCCTCAAGAAAAACGTTATGAAATTATGGTTTGGAATCAAGGAACAGAATTTCTCTTGCCTCCTTTTCTCTGAGGGAATTTATAACCTCTGGTATATTTGGCCTAAGTTTATCTTTCTATTCCTTCTGTTTAAGTTTCTGGCAGAGGGCTTCTGAGATTTACTTATCTGTCATAACCACAGCTGATTGAAAATACATTCCCAACCTTGTCAGAAAAATACGGTATCAGTAGTAATACAAAAGAACATGAATTAAATGAAAGTGGTAGTGTACATGACTTAAGAGTACAGGCAGGCTGGAGTTACACTGAATATTGACTGGAAGCCTCTGAAGAACTGCAAGCGCCTTAAAATAAAGACAGCCCAAGAAAGGTATGTTTCTAGCTGGAGAAGAAATGGAATTTGCCTTAGGAAAAACAGTCCTTCATGTGACAGCTATCGGAACCATTTCAATCTGAGTGATGTTGTTTAGAAATCACTTCAGGTTTCCTTGCTGTTGCTGACAGTCAGATTTTGCTCAAGCTATTGCACTATGCTTGTTTTGTTAGATGTTTTCAGGTAGGGTTATATTGTGAGATGGCAACAGATATGGTCTGAAGGTAGACTAGTACTTTGTGCATGGTTTTAGTATCCATTTTCACACCTGCTTTTTTACTGTGAGTTATTCTGGAAACTTAAATGTAAGGAAGTCACGGAGATCTGTATTACTAACTTCCCATGTGCAACTTTTTCTTGCTGAGGTTTCAAGGAATTGTGGTTCTTTCACACTATCTGTGAGAACAACAGCAAAAGAGATTCTGACTTACTAGTTGAGCTTCATTTGCCATTTCATTTCATTAAATTTTTTTTTGTCCTGCTTTCCTCAAGGCTTGGTTTGTCTTTCCTTTCTGTCTGGAGCACCCATCTACAGCAGGCAACGGAGGAGATATCTGTCAAAGTACTTTTATGTTTGCCTACAGCTCATTGCAAGAACCCTTGGTCAGTGCACCCTTGGTAATTTTATCCCTCCTTGTTCAGCAGCTTTGTAACTCATGTCGTTTTTTCCTTTTGATCCTTGTTTGTTACAGTGGTTTATTTTTCTGAGTTACTCTGTCCAGTACTGGTTTAACCACTGGTTTAAATTTCACACTGCATTTTAAAATATGATAAATTAAATTAAAAAATTACATGGAAAACATTCAAAGTCAACATCAAAAAACTTAGGAATGTGGAGGAGAAAAAAACCAAACAAGCCCACTTTCTTTCATGATGCAGTTACATGTAAGGACTTAAGGCAAAAAAAAACCCTCCTCAAAACACTGGTGGAAGCAGAAAATTGTAAAGGTTTAAAACACAAAAGTGCAAAAACCTGCTCTGCAATAATAGAAACACCTTTGGGATTACATGGTTTTACATTCCATGTAAGAAAATAATACTTGTAGAAATTATTTTCTCCCAACTTCCCAAATCTTCCAAAGTTCTTCCAAAATTTTACATGTCAGTTGGAGCTTTTAAAAGTCTTGTGTGTGGCTTTGGTTGTGCACTCTCATCTACACATACATCAGAAGAGACCAAAATATTGAACTGGGAGTCATAATACCTTTGGTTGTGTTTCAACTCATTTGCTGCTTTCTCATGAAATCACTAGAGCTACTTTGACTAAAACTCCTACATTCAGAAAAAGTCTGTCCGAATAAGTGAATAGGACTGTACCATTCCTCTTAGTCTGCAGATGAATTGCCTTTGTTGTTAAATGAATGTAGATGGTGGTGGCTGTAATTTACGTAATACTTCTGTCATAAGAAAATGTCAGGATCGGTGAAACAGTGTTGAGAATTAGAGTGAACAGAAATCTTTCATAGAGGAATTCCATGTGTTTGTGGTTCTTACATTATCTTTCCTGGACCTTGTTCAGCCAGCAAGGTCTGTATCCTTACACAGCCCAACTGTAATTATTTCTTTTTTTGTTTCTGTAGCGATCTAATCCCAGGACACCTTCTATCATCTTTTATCAGCAAAAACACCTTTCAAATGGTAGATAACCAGAAAAAATATGCCATGTAAAAATGAAACCCAAGTGGTGAATGCAGGCAACAGCTGTGAGCCTTTTCATTTGGAGAGTTGTATTTGGAGGCAGTATTCATCCATGCAGATGGTTGAGATGGGCTATGAAAATGCATTAAGATACTTGCTGCAAGAAATAACAGTATTAGAAAATGCTCATTATTTGTCTGGAAGAAGAAGAAACAACCTGGATGGAATGCAAAGACTTGAACTGTTATGGTGAATAATGAACTATACAGATCTACTCCAGAAAATGTTAATAGTAATTGTCTGTGGAGAGAGATAAAGATCTCTCTCTGTTAACCCATTTGGTAGATAAGCTGCAGGAGAAATAGGGTTGGGAACCTCTAGCAATAAAAGCTTAGTTTTCATTCAATGGGAAAAATGCCAATTGTTCCTCAAGTCTGAATCCTAGGTCATTATAATTTTATGGAGAAATGTTCATGAAATTAAAATAAGTTCTTCACAGAGAATTCAAGATGCTCTGTATCTATAGGTAAGTAAAGAAATGCTCTACAAACACTAACAATAATTTAATGTAGGATTAAAACATTTTTTTTAGTGACTACTTGGGTAAAATCCTCATCCTCTCTCTATCTACTTTACAGCACATAAAAAATGCCACAGATGTTGCAAAGCCCTCAAGGCTTTTTTTTCCAGCTTTAAGAAGATTCCCTTGCAAAAGCCTTGCAGAAGACAACTGTAAACTCTGCGGGAAAACAACCCACAGCCCTGCAACATTTCGAATAGCGCTGGGTGGTCGTTGTATACTACAATGCCCAAGGCTGTTAGTTACATCAGGCGCTGTCCCCCTCTTTGAGTAGCCTAGGAGCAAGGAGACAGAACTATAAATGAAATCTGTTTTATTGCCCTGCTGCTCTTAGGTTTCAATTCCTAATCTATACCCATTAGAAAACTGCCAGAAGTCCCTGCAATGTGTAACTTGCAGTACTTTTCATTAATTCTGTTTCATACTATTTTGCCTGCTCTATTAGATAGAACAAATTGCTGATTTAAGCCATAAATATTACTTTAATGTGCTTTCTATTTTTTTGTTATATGGATTGCAATTATTTCATCACCAGTTATAGATATATACTGCTTCACACAGTTAATTTCACATGTGACCATAATACAAACAAAAGACAAATGAACATAGCTACATGCTGTATTAAGAACTGTATTCTCAGCAGAGGGAACTTTTTCAAATTCTTTCTGTTTCAAATGTTTGTGATTTCAAGGTTTGTTCATGATGGTTATTCATGCAAACATGCCACTTTGTTATGCAGTGCGTAATTCCATGTTCGTAATCCAGAAAACAAGAGCAGCGAGTTATAAGCAAAGTTGACTCATTGGGAATGATGCCTCCTAACTCAAGAAAGCTGTTGCTTTGATATATACTGTGTCACAGCTGCTCACTTCAGTGGTGAAAACCCATTTTTCACTGCTTTTTGCTCCTGGTAGACCTGCCGAGCCAACACAGCTAAATGTGAGTGAGGAGACACCTCTGTCCCATTTTGCACATCGTCAACAGAATTGTTTCCTGTGGTAGGTTCCCATTGAAAACAACAGGGGACCTGGAGGTATCACAGAGGCATGAATTGAAGTTTGTGGGGTTGCTCTGGTGTTGCACTGAAGACCTGAGGCAGCCAGCAGAACACTGATGCAGTTGGGTCTCCAAGGCCTGAGTCAGCGACAGAGGCACACAGAAAGTGATTTTCCTCTTTGCAAATGGAGCACATCTGCTCTGGAGCCACTGAATAACATGGTGATACCCCATGACACCAATTTGTGCACTTTTCATAATACTTTTGTTTCTACCTTTTGAAGACCACAGTTTCTTCCTTTTTAAAAATAAAAATATCTCAGTGGTCTGCTCCACTTTTTAGTTTGTATCATGTTGTGAGCCTTAGTTTTAAACGTTTACATTGTAATTAGTACCAGATGTTTTAGCTAGATAAGTAAATCCATGGTGATAACCATCAGTAGCACGTAACAGAATGAGGAATTATGAATATTAGTTGCAAGATTCATACATGATTTTGCTTAGGTACCTACTATTTATGCCAGACTGAATCTTCTTCAGAATAAGTAATTACTCTACATTTGTAAGGTAAGCAACATTTTGAATAGTCTATTGTTTAAATTGGTAGCTGTAGGCTAAGCTGAAAGGCAACTCCATTCAACTAATTGCTGCTATGACTCAGACCTTGTAACAGATATGCAATTAGGTTTGGTTTTCTTTCAAACCCCTTTCCAGCTCTGATTTTCTTTATAAAAGACTGTAAAGGGGAAAGAATGCTTTTTGTCTGAAGAGTACCATCCTGAGAATAGGGAGCCTAAGAGGAGTAAAGCTTTTACATGTAATACTACTGTTTTAAGTGAGAAGTTTGCACATGCATTGAAATGTCTGTATTAAATAATTTAGGACTACTCAACAGTCAGGCATACAGTTATCTGTATTTCTTAAAGCTGACCTAATCTGTAGCTTACTGTCTTAACTGCACTGTTGTTATATACAATATTTCTCCCAGAATTTTTAAAAAAATTTTTAAAAAAATAAAACAAGCAAGAAAAACAAAAAAAATAAATTAAGATTTTGCTTCCACCACCCCCTGTAAAAAATATAACTATTCAGCCTAAAATTATTCTAAGAACATCTCCAGGTTTATATTTTTATCTTTCTTTCCCCCCACCTCTGGTTTACAATTTAAGGCACACTAACTTTTGATTCTGCGGTTCTGAAATTCAGTTTGAACTGTCAATCCCTTCTGCATGACCAATGAAAGAGATTTGATGAGTTGAAACTTTTCAGCCTTTGAGGACAAAAGGCAGCTCACTGCCCCAGCCTCAGTAGGTTCAGCAATGCTGGCAATGGCAACAATTTTTACTGAGCAGCTCTATCTGACTGCTAGAAGCAAATATATTGAAGAAAAATATTATTTTCATCGCATTCTGAGCTCATTTTACCCTTGCTACGCTTACTGAACAAGTACAGGACTGCTAATTGAAATTCTGATTCTGTTTGCAAACTTGGTAAAATATTTCCGGTAGACAATTTAGGATGGGTTTAGACTTTTCTGGAGTCTTCTAACCATCTTCAAGTAAACCAAGAAGCATAAGTGAGGACCATAGCTGCCATAAGGGACCTTTGGAAGGATACATTCGGCTCTAGAGAAAACTTTACACTAGAGCAGAGACTGGATAAAAGCAGGTTTGATTTTTATGTTTTTTTTTAGCTTGGACTTCTGAATTAAGTCCCCGAAGGCAGGCTGAATTCATTATGTTTCTTATCAAATCCCAGAGTAAACAAAATCTTTCCCTCTCTAAACCAAGATGTATCATGGGAAAGTTCTCGCTCTTTGCCTGTCAGTAAAGAGGAGTTTGTGAACTCCCACAGTTGAGGCGTTTAAACTGGATTCAGGCATCACACTTCAGTGAAATGGTGTATTGGTGCCTGCAGCTGCTGTTTACTCTTTTTTATTTGTTTGTTTATGTTCTTGTGGAAAGATGGAGCATCAGTCTACACTATGTACCATGTGGCAAAAAGGAAGCTCATAAATAGTGGCTGAATAAGACTCTTGTAAAACGATATCTCTGGGGAAGAGGAGTTACAAGATATACAACTTTTTTCTTCTGATTGTGATGTTTTGCTGATACTATGGATGAAATCCGAGATGTATTTTGCTTACTAAGACAAGCTGATGAAAATAGTTCTTGTTCATTTTGTACAAATGATTCTGTGTCTTTTGCAAGAAATAGATGGCTATATCTGTGTCTTTTCATTTTGAAAGTGCTTTAACATATTATATCCTTCAAAAAGGAAACAGGAGTTGGTACCTTTCTACAAAGTTACTTCTGTAAAGATAACACTTTTCAGGCACTTTTCCCCCCTAAATGAGTTTGTGAAATGGAATAAGTGGCAATTGAATTCCTGATTAAAGGTTAGTCTTTTTTTCCCCATTGTTCTGGATGTGAGATTTTAACACTCTGAATAGATTCTGTTCCTGTTCTACTACAACTGTTAGTATTATTGTCACTATTCTATTCACTATTTTATTAATATTTCTGTGACATTATGCTTTAGTACTTTTCAATACTCAACCTTCTGGAAAGAAAAAACAAACATACTCTCTAATCACCTTGATCTTTCAGCTCAGGTCATTCTAGCTTAAATGAGAATCAACACTGTAGGTATCTTAAGTATTGTTGCTCTTAATTGCTTGTCACTGATATTTCCATTACAAGCTTTTAGGATTCTTCCTGGAATCTGTATGTGTTAGGATATGTGTGCATATGTACTTTGGCAACTTTGCCTTGGCTTCAGAATCGGTGTCACAGTAATTCACTAAAATACAAGCCTAAGAACAGATGCATATGAATGGTAATCAACAGAAGAAACCTTATTGAACAATCTCTTTAGTAGAAAAAGGCAAAAGACATTTGGACTTCATAGGGGCTATGTCATTGTCGGAGGCTTTTTCTAGGAGCTGTACGTGTACTAAGCTACCAGAGTAATTTCTTTTTGACTAGAAGTATGATGACTTACATTCAGAACCTGTTGTGGCTTTGGAGGTGAGTCGTGTAGTGTACCAAGGAACCAAGGAAATAAGAAAAGACACAGGAACAAGCTGCTAGAGGAAAAGTGAAGGTGGCACCATTTGTCTGCTGGGCTGACCATTCATTCCACAGCTCTGAGGGCGACGTACATGGAGAAACTGTCCAGCCCTGCCTCTGGCTGCACGTACAGCTGAGCTGTTCTTGAAACAACTCCTTAACAGCCACAGTTTTCATCCAAATGTTTAAGGAAAATGAGTTTCAGTTTGCATTTTCGGGGTCTGAGCTGCCATGGGCTTGGAGATACTGGAGAAGAAACCCCACAACCTGTGTAGTAGAGTTGGGAGAGACAGTATCCTGCTCACAAATCAGAGCTAATGAGTTGGTGTGGTGGATTTCTTTCTTCTTTTTTTTTTTTTTTTTCTTCAGAGAAAAGCATCCTGTAAATAAAATATATTTTTCCGATGTGATTTTAGCATCGTAGTTGTGGGTCACAAGTGGCTGAGGAAAGGTAGAGAAGACTATATTGCAGAGATTGGACATTTGTCAGCACCTCTGAAACCCCACCCTCACACAAGTAATAGAAAAAGTCATCGTTGTCAGATATAATCTCTATGGTAAAAATAACTTGGTTGTTTTCCTTCCACAGGGACAACATCTGTTGAATGAAATAAAACAAAGCAAGTGAAGTGATATCAACCTTACAAATGATATCACCCAGTTATGCTGGTCCCATATAAGATATTGTTTTATGGAAGACATTTGCTTTTAAAATTTTGTATGCATTTTGAAAGTCAGATTTTGCTGCTGGGTTCACAGCATGGATTTCAGAAAGCACATGAACCGTGAGGTTATTTTTCTCTCCTTGTAGTCATCAAGTGGGGATCCACAGCATTCTCCCACCCTTTAAACTGCATATGTGCAAAGTTCTCCTTGCTTCCACCTACACTGAGGCTGGTGCCACAAGATTAAACCTTTTCAGGGATTTGCCTCCAGTAATTCAAATAACTGCAGCCAGAACCTGGGGGCAGCTTTTCTGCTTTGTTTTGTTTCCCTTTGTGCCTACTGCTGCAAGCAACAGTTGGGAAAAGACGGATAGTGTTCGACAATTATGTAGCATAAGGCATTTTTCTCCCCGAGCAGTGATGGGTTAATTCCATTATTATTATTATTAATTTTTTTTTAAGTTACAGAACTGCTGTTGGAAGTGTTTTATTATTAACACTACTGTTAGGGAGCTGCTATCCCCGAAGGTCACAGATTAGACAATCTATGTTTGTACTGTCTTTGCTTGTTTTATCTAATCCTGAGCTCATGTGCTGCACAGAGCTCACAGCGATGGCATCCACTGTGACTCTGGAGGTGGGATTCAATTTCAGAGAAGTCACTGATTTCTCTGACTTGCAAGGAAGCTTTCCACAGCCTTGGGATGCTGTTGCCCAAGCAATAGCCAAAGAATCATGTTCGGGAGCAAATGCAAGCCCTGAGGGAAAAGGATATATGAACAGACCACATAGGACTAAAAATTTGTGGAAGATGCTGGTGGCTTATGCGGAAAACAGAGGATGAAGGCAGACATTACCATTCAATGAAAAAGAGGTGAGAAATTTACTCTGAACTGTAGATAGAGTAACCAGTGTGCACTGGCCTCTCCAAATGTGAAGCCATAAGCGAAGTGTCAGGAATATGTGCCTTTTCACATGAATATCTGTACTCCTGTTTTTTTTTTTCTTTTTTGTGGGAAGCTGAAACACTTTCTAGAGGCTTGTTTTGCTTTTTAAAATGAGAGGATGGTGTACAGCACACAATTGTCTTTCTGTCCTAGAATGATTTTTTTTTTTTAATATGCTGTGGATCCTGCCCTGCCAGCACATGAACAATTATCTGTCAGCTGAAGAGTTCTTTGTTCTGTTTGGCAGCCAGAACAAAGCATCTTGAACCAAGTGTCTGCTTACCTCTGGGGCAGGATTTGGGGCTTGCTGTTGTGTGAACTGTGAACGTGTTACTGAGCTGCTGTGTGTATCTGGAAAGCCTTTGTCTGACTGGTAGGGCATGTCTAAGCCTTGGAGAAGACAGAGAAGGATTTGCATTGCTTTTCACACTAGAATTACCAGACCATCAAGGCTATGTACCCATGGCTAGCAAATAGGAAAACTGAATTACTTTAGTAGTGTGGGTTTTTGTTTTTGTTTGTTTGTTTGTTTGTTTGTTTTAAGTTTAGAAAAAGTTAAGAAATCCATTTTGGTTGGATAAACTGTAAAGAAGGTTCTGAAGTTTGTGGAATGAGAATAGAAAAGTCTGAATAGCTAACTAATACTGTGAATTGTCCAATGTGATCGTATGTTGATAACAATCAACAAGGCCCTACATATCCATTGAAAAGATGAATCAGCCAGACTACGGCATTTTGCATCATCATTTCATAGGACAAGCCTCTGTTTGTAAATACATATTGTTTCCATTTTCTTCTTTCCTGATTTTTCATGCCATCTTGTTTTCTCTTGGACTCTAACAAGATTTCTCTTTTACTGTGATTGTACTCCTTTTTATAAAATAAGGGAAGGTGAATGGCTGAAATTAATGACTTTCATAAACACAGACAGAGACAGGTTGAAGGAATATGAATTTCCTTCCAGAAATGGGCTGCTTGGCAGCCTGGAGATGACACTAGAGATGGTGGAATGCAATCTCTGTAGTGTATTATTGCTGAAGGGTACTACTTAGTGTATTAAGAACTCAGATATGCAGTGCAGAAGATACAGAGTTACTGTAGTAGAAGCTGGGAAAGGGCATCAGTGTTTAAGATGGATCTCCAGCTTCTGTCAGCATTGACAATTTACTCAGAGGATTTGTTGTCCATCAGCCTCGCTGTTTAATGAGGTGATACAGGAAATGAAACTCAGACATAGAGATGAATTTTAAAATGAAATTTTGAAAATATATTTTGTTTTACCTCTAACATGATGATGAGAAAAGCCCAGCTATCTGGCAATTTGTTTGAACTTGTTCCTCAGTTTCCCAGCCCACCCCATGATCAGGAGAAGGATGTCCATGCAGTGTTGCCCTCTCTGCAGGTTTCATATTTATCTTTTTTGCCCTTCCCAAAGCTCTAGTAGTTGTGTCCTGGCTGCATGAGCACTTGTAAAAGTTGGCTGCTTCCAGTCTTAAATGCTGGACGTTGGCTGCAGACTGGAGAACTTTCCTGCTTCTTCTTAATTTAATGTCAGGTCACCAAGGGGCTGCTGGTGAGTGAGAACATTAAACAGAAACCCCGCTCATGAGACACTGTGTCAGCCTTGCCTGGAGTCATAAATTGCATATCCCAAAGCCAATGAAACAGTCAGTCCAGCTGCTTTTGGGAAATGCATTTCAGACTTTCTACCCGTGATAGGTCAGAGGCTGTGGTTAAATGGCCATGGTACAATATCAGGACTTCATAAGGAAGGTGAGGCCCTGAATGTATGTATGTGTATTAAGTGTTGAGAAGTGGAAGGATGAAATTAAATGAAACATCTGTCAGTGTTGCATATGTGTCCTCAGCTAGTTAGACTCTTATTTTCAGGGATTAAATTAAGCAAACAGAAACCTTCACATCTTTATTTGGGCTTAAATTTGTAGATGTATACCATTCATTCCCTTGCCACCAGGAACAGCCAGACAGTGCACAAAACATGCACGAAGTTCCAGCTGCTTCCTCAACATCCCTCTGCTTCCAGGGCACAAGCCAGGCATTGACTTCCCAAACATTTGTCTTTCCAATCCCTACCAAACTTTTACAGAGTAATACAGCATTTCAGCTGCCAACGTTATCTTACTGAGTGTCGGCATGTCAGGGGAGCAGTAACGGCAGGAGAGGGTGGGAGACCCTCCAGCAGAGTGCTGAGCTCTGCACCACCAAGGAAACTGTGGGGCTATGGGGTACTGGGTACCAGTGTGGTCTGCTGTCTGGTGAAATATCTGCTTTTTCTGGCAAGACTCAAATTGTTGACTTTGGCAGCTATGAAGTCACTTGGATTGATTTTCTGTTGTGCTGAACCTTGCATACATGTTTACCCAAGCAGTGAATGGATGTTAGACCTTAATGCTGGATGTAAAGATACTTGACCTTCACTCTACCCTCGTATAAATAATTATGCCTGATGTAAGGCAACAAAGAATTAAGACTGCTGATTCTTTTTTTTAATACAAGAATAATAACCTGTTCAAGGCATGCTATGACTCATGCTCAATGAAATTACTGGTGCTGGCTACCTAGTAATTTGGAACTAAATTTGATTTTGCACGTGCACTTAAGGAAGTTGGGTAAAATTGCCAGTGATTAAGTGGAATCAAAAAGCACAATGAATACCTTATTGTAAGACTTTGTTATCTTCCATTTCCCTTGGCTTTGGCTTGGTTCTTCGGAAAGAATAAAATGACAGACTGGGCTTGGTTTAGCGTTAAAGAATAGCTTGCATGGTTTCCCAGACCAGAACACTGGTGTCAGCCTTTCATTTGTTCCTCTGGCAAGACACAGACAGCACCTTCACAACAACAAATATGGAGGTCATGTCCATAGGTTCTGTTTTACATTCCAAGATATCATTATGTTTTTGCACTACCAGTCTTTGAAGGAGGCTAACTTCCATTTTAGCATGTCTTTTTGTCTTGCCTGTCTGAAGTACTGTGTTTTCCATTTTATAAATGTATGTTGCAATTGCTGATAGTGTTATATTTAATAAAATTTAACCATCTTCAGTCTTTTATTCTATCACAATGTGGTGAAAGCTTTTGTTAAAACCTCTTACCTTTGATAAAGCAAATGTAGCCTGAGTTTTAGGGACACTCCAGGTTTTGGTTTTGAGTGGTTTTATTAAAAATGCCTTGATCGCATCAGGTTTTATCAGTCTTAGTGAGCAGAGCTTTCTGAGTGAGTGTTAATGGCATTTTTCACCAGGTCAGTCGATGTCATCAAACGTGGCTCCGAGACTTACCATGGTAGAGAAGTCAGTTATTATTGTAGACCTTGAATTTAAACCTTAGGACTTAAATTCAGACTGGTATAATACTACTCTTTCCCACATTGCTATATACTGTGTAACAGCTGTGTATTTCTTACTGCCATTTTATGTTGTGTTAGCATCACCTACATCTATACCTGTATCATCACAGTGTTTTTTTCCATTCCCATTTTAGTAGAACTGTTGAAAGAAAACCTATTGCAAGAGAGAGCAACCCTTCTTGATTCTGCTTCAGCCTAAACAACTGTATCATTTAACTTGTAGCTCAGATTGCTGCGTGTTGACTGATGCCCAGGTTCTGAAAGAATTTATTCAGATGATCTGGGTTTTTGGTGCCTTCATGTCTCATCAATATTTTGCAATCTACTGCACTGGTGATATCACAGTTTAACATTTTGATGTTTTTTGGGTGAGTTCTTCTAAATACTGAGGGTGAAAAAAAAAAAATCTCTTTGCACTCTCTCTTGCAGTGATCCTCTAATTCTGCCCTCTATTGAAATATTCCTGCTTATTGTCTCCCATTGTACCTCTTGATCAGGATACTGGTGTTCTTCTTGTGCAGTCTCATTGTGATGTCTTCTTAATGTAAGTATTTGTACTCCAATTAGTTGCTTCTTCATGAATCTTCATCTGATACTGTCTATAGGTCATCACTTTGTTCCAAACCATTAATATCTGCAATGTTTCAATGGGGAAGAGAGGGGCATGACAGCGTGTGTTTTCATCTTGTTTTCTACTTCTGTGGTCATAGGTTTTGGGACTGTTGAAATACTGTGTTCCTCACTGTTTTTTGAGATCGTACCACTTTGATAAAAACTATGGTTTATACCCAATATTTTTTTCACAAGTGTGTGAGCTGTAGGATTTGGGGTTCTTTAACTCAAGAAAATTTAGAGTTGAGGAATCTG
The DNA here is from genome assembly GCF_036013475.1 of Columba livia. Classification (NCBI taxonomy): domain Eukaryota; kingdom Metazoa; phylum Chordata; class Aves; order Columbiformes; family Columbidae; genus Columba; species Columba livia. The sequence continues at coordinate 8,186,021 of NC_088602.1, forward strand.
AAGTCCCAGTGTGTCTGTTCAGTTAGATCTTTGTTCTTTTGGTGTCTGTCTGATAGTAACAGTTTTGATTCTTTCCTGAGTTAATGCCGTTAGATTGCTTGTTTGTGACTGAATCTCTCCAAGAGGTTTTGCAAGGGCGGCTTTTAGGTCAGTGGACTGAAAATCTGGTTGCTGTAAGCTGTTGTTGATTTTTGGTTCTGGGTGGACCTCCTGCTTTTAAAGCATACTTGACTTGAAACTCATCTTACAATTACCTTTTTCTTATGCTTTTTACCTTTCACTACCTCTTCGTAGTAATGGGAGCGATGGTTAGTTCAGATTGCGACACCTTGTTCTGAAACTATTTCTAGTAGCACTTTTTGGTCTAAATAACACACATCATGAGACAAATATCCATAATGCTATTCCAGCAATGTATTCAACTTCTTAGACCTCCTAATTTTATACTTACGGTGTAGGATGTAATGAAGATTAAAGGTCCATTTTGTGTGCACTTACTGACACTGAAAACCATTAATGTTGTTGCTTTTACTCACATAGAAGTGCAGAAAATAGAGGTGTGAGGAGACCATTAGAAGAGGTATACTGGATGTAATTTTGCTGTCAGTTAAGTCCTTGGAAGCTCACCAAAATTACTGAGGTACCATGGGTTTAAATGAAAGCAAAGCTCAACCCTCTGTGGTGAATCACTGTCAGTCCTTTTAAATTATTAGCCTCTCATAAGTGAGTTCAGGTCTGATATAGGGGAAGAGGAAAGGGGAATGACTGCTGAACCGTGTGGCCACTCCAGAGCTAACAGTGTGTGTGGCACCTACTGGCATCCTTGTCCTGTCCATCATAGTAAATCTTCCTTGAACTTTGTCTAGAGCGGGGGTGTCAGATTCATTTTCACTGGGGGCCACATCAGCCTCGCGGTTGCCTTCAAAGGGCCGAATGTAATTTTAGGACTGTATAGGAGTAGTTACATTTATACAGTCCCAAAATTACATTCGGCACTTTGAAGGCAACTGCGAGGCTGATGTGTCCCCAGTTGAAAATGAGTTTGACACCCCTGGTCTAGAGTGATTTCACTGTGCTCAAATGGACATGCCCAAGGTTGTGAGGGCATTTGTATTTGTGCATAGAAGTCCTACAGAATTCAGTAGGACCTCGAAGTTACCTGTGACACTTATCTGGTGCAGAGGCATTCCGTCTTCTCAGCTATAGCTTTCTCAGCCTACCTGGATCTGCTTGCAACTCCCTTTGCATTTGAATTCAAGAAGAGAGAGCCTCTGTGATAAATTGCAATTGTTAGGGGAAATGATTAGGGAATAAAGCACATCCAAAAACTCTTCCTCCTGCAGTCAGGAGAGGGATAAAGAAACACTATTCCACCTTTTGATATCTGGTAAGAAGAAATAGAGGCACCACTGAATGAAATTAAATTAGTGAAACGATGAGGCAGTAACAATGATGGCCTGGCATTGCTTTGCAGTTTTACCTATTGCAGTGCAAAATCTCTGCATGATAACTCTGAGCAGCACTGACACAGTCATCAACAAATGTTGTGATGCAATAAAGGGAAGTTTTGATGTAATTATGTAGTAATAGCACCTCTGCCTATTGAAACGGTCACTCTCTCTGCAGTTATGGGGATCTTAAAAAATAATGCAGTATTTTTGCTTTTGGAAAGATAAACAAAATCAGTCAATGTCAGTATTATAGCTGTACATTTACTATAAAAGTGAACTGGTTTGATTTCTAAGCAGAAAACCATACATGGAACAGTCTCCATATACTCAAAAACTATCGACATTAGCTACAGTAAGTTTATTGCAGAAATTTGCCAATGGAGCTCAGCGGAGTAATGTAAATGAGTAATGTTGCCATTACAGTATTCATTCCCATATAGACTTTAATTTCTACTTGAGATCTCTTTGTCTCTGAGTAGAACCGTTGCTACACAGTATTTTGTCAATGTAAAACCCACAGTAGCTGCAATAACAACAGCTTAGTGGATTGCACTTCAAATATGATTGGAGAAAATTCGTTTCTCCTGACCATTAGAACATAAAAATTTACAAGGCAGAACTGTTGTGCCCTTTTCCCTTGAATCTGTCTCTGCACTTTGATGCCATTTCCTAAAATGTATCAGCAAATGTAAAGCTGTTTCTGTGAGGCCAAAAGAGTATTATAGTGAAAATCTATATGAAGAATAAAATTCAAGCACTGAACAGTGAAATATAAAAAGTAACCAAGACAACGAATGTTCTTTGCAATCATAGCCATACATCTGCTGTAGCTCCAACTCCTGTCCAGTATATCTTCAAATTCTGGATCTAAACCAGATGTCCTCGTTGCTAGTTTGTTGACTACTTTGTGAGTCAAAGTAGAGCATGAGTAATTGTAACAAAGTTTGATGTTGAATGGTGAGTCCTTTCAAACCTCCAGGGATAAAACAAAGGGATAAAGGAAATATTTGTTTAAGAGGCAGAAGGAGCAAAATGGTAGCTTTCGCAGCCCTAAAATCACAGAGCAAGCAACTGCTTGAACCAAGATTAGAAGGCTGGGGTTCATGACTCCAATGCCGACTTTAAATTATGCCTAAGTAACATAAGTTCGTGGGAGTCATTAATCACTTGCTTTTCTTTCCCCACTTTAGGACCCCAGAATAATTTGAAAATAATATAAAAATTATGTTCAGAAGGATAATGAACTAATTTGGGATTGCATGGCTATTGAAGAACTGCAAATAAGATTTTTGCATTGCAACAATGCTTAGTGAACTGTGAAAAATCAGGGAAGTACAGACATATATCTGAAAGGAGGCACAGTCTTTTTCAGGGCATAGTAGTAAAGAAAGCACATAGGAAAGTGAACTCTATAAACCACTTCAGTGAAAAATATTGCTGAAGAAGTTGTTCTTGTGAATAATGACCTTGTTGTGTTGGTCATCATAGTTAGCATGGTTTGGTTCAATTTTGAAAACTTAGTGTGACCTCAGAACATGCCTGGTAGATCTGCCACTTCATGGTTTAACCCCAGCTGGCAGCTAACACCCACACAGCTGCTCGCTCACTCCTACCATGGCGGAGAGAATGGGGGAGAGAATCAGAAGAGTAAAAGTGAGAAAACTCGTGGGTTGAGATAAAGACAGTTTAATAGGTAAAGCAAAAGACACATGTGCAAGCAAAGCAAAATACGGAATTAATTTGCTCCTTCCTATGAGCAGGCAGGCGTTCAGCCATCTCCAGGAAAGTCGGGCTCCATCATGTGTAATGCTTACTTGGGAAGACAAATGTCATCACTCCAAATGTTCCTCACTTCCTTCTTCTTCTCTCAGCTTTATTTGCTGAGCATCATGTCATGTGGTATGGAATATCACTTTGGTCAGTTGGGGTCAGCTGTCCCATCTGTGCCCGCTCCCAACTTCTTGTGCCTTCTCAGCCCACTCGCTGGTGGAGTGGGGTGAGAATCAGCAAAGACCTTGAATCTGTAAGTGCTGCTCAGCAATAGCTGAAACATCCCTGTGTTATCAACATTGTTTTCTGAACAAATCCAAAACAGAGCCCCATAAAAGCTACTATGAAGAAAATTAACTCTATCTCAGCCAAAACCAGCACGCTCACAAAGGTTTCCCTCATTGTCTTCTAACTTTTCTTTACCCTCTTGTTCATCTTTGAGTCTCCTTTTTGTAAGGATGGTTGATTTTCTGTCTCAAGAAGAAGTCAACCATCACTGGCTAGGCTCCTTTTCATTATAATTTATGTGAATCTGAGTTGACACTGGGTGAAATCACTGATGAATATTCATGTAATCTAGTATCTTTGAGGAATTGTTATCCTGTTTAATCATGCTTTAAAGCTTGTGATCCTCTTTCCTGTTGATAGTGCTTTGTAGCATATTTCCTGTTGCAGAGAGACTGAGGCACTCAAAGATTCTGAGCTTATTTGATTATATGGGACACTGTGCAGAAGTGGGACATGTTTTCATCTCTTGTGAGAGCTGAGGCCAATAAGATGCCTGGTGTTGTCTCTGGAAAGCTGATAAGATCGAATACTCCCTGATGCTGGGAAAGGAAAATAAGCAGCATACCATATTTTTTCTCTGCTATTAGAGGGCATGGCTCACATTTCAAGGGAATGTCACCTTCAGCAGCCACTTTTCTTGTCACTCAAGTCACTCCCCAAAAGCAGGGGTCCAGCCATTCTCCAATTTCAAGAATTAATCTTTTGTGTGGGGGGAATTAAGCAAGCAGTACTGAAAGAGCTTGCACCAAATTGTGTCTCACTCAGCCTATTTGTGCTGAATACACAAAAGAGCCTCTGTGCCCCTTTCCTCCAATTGCTCTCCAAGTGGTAATGAAGCTAATTGCAGTCTCTGGCTGCAGCCTCTGGAATATTCTCTGTCTCTTTGTGCGCACACTGGCATTAAGATATGCAAACCAGACCTAGGGTTTAGATTCTTATTTTACAGAGATGATTATGATGACTAAATATTTATGCTTGGTAGAAGACTGTCACCCATTGGACTAAGTGTGGCAAAGGGTATTCTATAGTAATGTTTTTGGAGTTAAAATAGAAATAAACACATCAACCTAAGGATTTGCAGTGTTTCTTTATGTCCTCCAAATAATATTTTTTCTTGTTCTTTTAGGTATTCTCTCTGATCTTTTCTCTCATCCTCGTCTTAGAGGGCTCAGGACTCTAACTCTCAGATGGGCAAATATAGATTGAAGATACTTGTTTTGTATCTCCCTGGGAATATTGCAATTGTAGGTACAGAAACACAGTTCAAACTTTACTTAACTGATCCCTACAATTCAATACCTTGAGGAAAATATTTCTGATGCTACCTTGGTTGTGTTGTCTTGGTACCCTTGTGCCGTTTCTATTCTTGCGGGCTCACTGGTTACATGTAAGCTCCTTTTCTACAGCTGTATCAGAGCACCTCTTTTGTTTGTTATGTGATGTACCACTGGTGGGTAAAGGTAGCTTTTGTGGCAAAACAGTTCTCCTTCAATTTAACTTTCCAATAGCAGCTGTGCACAGAAATGTATTACAGGAATATTTTTTAAAACCGATAAAACAAGGCAATAGAAAGTTCCTGTCTGTGGCTGAATGTCGATCACTTTTATAACAGTGTTTTGTGTAGACGCTTAATCAATGACCAGCTGGAGATGAATTAGTCAAGTGTATTTTTTCCCTGGGCTTTGTACAATGTCCAGGCACTGGTAGTTTTTTAGGGCACAGGAACATTGTAGGGGTGACGTGGAAGAACATGCCAGAGCTGCAGGGAGTGTAATAGGAGGGAGCATGTATGTCCAGCTCCAGCCTTCCTTTGGGTACATTTGATTTATTTGGTAAACAAAATAGAAGTTTATTCTACTTGTGCTGCTGTTATTTTGAGCTTTAGTTAAAACTGGAGATTTTCCTGTGCTATATAATGATTTTTCTTTTAAATCCCTTAAAAGTGCTACAGTACCTTTTTCTTGAAAAAGAACATTCTTTATAAATTTGTATAAATGAGTAATTTTTAACATAATTTTTAAGCATCAATATTTTTGAGAGTCAAGATAAATTATTGCCTGTACAACTAACGCTTACATACACTGATCTGTCACCATTTTTTAGGATTGTTTTTGCTGCATAGCTCTTAAAAGAGCTATGCATAGAGAGCTGCACAGCTCTTAAAAGAGCTCTTAAAAGAGCCTGGAAAAAGAGCCTGGAAAGGTTGATAACTGTGATGTATACTGGATGTCTACTTAATTTTTTTCTTTCCCTTTCCCTTTCCCTTTCCCTTTCCCTTTCCCTTTCCCTTTCCCTTTCCCTTTCCATTTCCATTTCCCTTTCATCTGTCTTAATCTTCTGATCTTTTTAATTGTTAATATTCACATGGATTCTGTTAGTTTGCTTTTGTTGTATTAGTAATCAGATTTTGTACAAAAAACATTATTTAAATGTAAATGTGGCTTTTTGGTATGGAAATGTGGAAAGAAGACCAGTCAGCAGCATGAACTTCTGTTCATGGAGTAAGGTTGTGCTAATCAAATAAATCATAACAACTCCCCAGTTTGCAGTGTGACATGTATAAACAGAGAAGAAATAGTTACTTAATCTCTAATTGGTTTATCCTGGTATAGGATAAAATTAGATTCCTCACTCTAATGGTGGAAAACCAAGGAGTGTTTTCCATTCCTAGGTCTTTGCTCAACTTTTTCTGCTCAACCATTAAGCCCTTGACAAAATGTCTGCATGAGTCTGTCCCACAGTAATTTAGTAGCCACAAAGGCACCTCAGTTTTCCAAATGAACTAGAAGAGTAGTAGTTTTAAATGTAAGAACATGCTTCTCTGGAGTAAAAGATTGGTATTCAAGTCTATTGAAAGATGCTTTGGCTGTCTTTACGTAGTATGCAATGCTCATCACTTTATTACTATGTACAAAGAATTGAGACTTGGGTGCTGACCAAATAAGAAAAAAGTTGCTATCAGTTCCATTTCAAAATCATTTTACTTGATGCAAAATCTATAGAATTGGTGATGCCAAATATTGATCTATTTTCCTCCTCTGTTTCCCAGAGATTTGTGCCTTCTATTGCACTTAATCTTTATTTAAGCAGATACAGCATTTGACACAAAATTTAACTGAACACTAAGACTATTTTTTGTCTTTTTCTCCTCTGCAGTAACTGCATGAGAAAGTGAATAATTAGTTGAACTGATCACTGGACATAGAGCCAGGAGTTTCCTGAATCCCTGCTCTGTTGTCAGACACTTGCCTTGGGAAGTCATTTAATTTCTCTGCTTGCAGTGGAAAGCTGTACTTGCTAATTTATCACTATATCACTATAACATGTTAGCAGAGGACTGGGAAGATACATCCTGTTCTGCTTAAGCATGGAGTCTATAGTCAGATTCATTAGCTCTTTTTCTGTATTCTGGGTTTCATAGTTGTTCCTGAACCTTGCTGTTTATTGCCATGATCTCCCTTGACCAAACATTGTTTTTACTCTCAAGCTTGGGGCTCCACATTTGTTTTTCTTGATGTTGTGTCCTGACCGAGTTCTTTCTCAATAGCTAGGGAGACTACAATTATGTTCTCTTTCTGACCTAAGATTTGCCTTCCCACCTCTCCCCTCTTCCCGGCTTCAACTTCACTCCTGATTTCTCTACCTCCTACCCCTGAACATTGCAGGGGAATGGGGAATGGTGGTTGTGGCCAGTTGATCACACATTGTCTCTTCTGATTTTTCCTCCTCAGGGGAGGACACCTCATGCTCTTCCTGCTCCAGCTTGGGATCCCTCCCTCAGGAGACATTCCTCCATGAACTTCTCCAACATGGGTCCTTCCCACAGGCTGCAGTTCTTCACAAACTGCTCCAGTGTGGGTCCATTCCCTGGGGTGCAGTCCTTCAGGAACAGGCTGCTCCAGCCTGGGTCCCCCACGGGGTCACAAGTCCTGCCAGCAAACCTGCTCCAGCATGGGCTTCTCTCTCCACAGGGTCACAGGTTCTGCCAGGAGCCTGTTCCAGCATTGGGTTTTTGCATGGTCACAGTTTCCTTTGGGCATCTACCTGCTCCACCGTGGGGTCCTCCCTGGGCTGTAGGTGGAGATCTGCTCCACCATGGACCTCCATGTGCTGCAGGGGACAGCCGGCCTCACCATGGTCTGCACCACAGGCTGCCAGGAGCACCTCCTGCCCTCCTTCTGCACTGATCTTGGTGTCTGCAGAGTTGTTTCTCTCACATGTTCCCACTCCACTCTCCAGCTGCTGTTCCCAAGCATGTTTTGTATTTTTTTAGTCTTTCTTCTTCTTAAATATGGTTCTTTCTTTTCCCTGTGGTTGGAGAGGTCTCCAGATCCTGAAGGTGTGAGGGATGTAGTGGACTATACATACGGAGGCGATGTTCAGGGAAAGGGATGGCTCAACAGTGAGGGTGTCCTTGTCCATCCTTCTCAGTAGCACATCTTTCCTTGCTTCTAAAAGCTACATCTTTGCTGAGTGATTTCTCTCCATGCAGGATGAGCCTCCCAGCTACTTATTCAGTCATTCAGTCTCAAGCAAGTATAAAGCCCCAACATATTTGAACCAGCCATAATGTAGGAACAAAGCTCTTGAGATAGAGACTTTTATGGTTTCTGATGCCTTTCTTATTGGAAATATCAGCTGTTCCCTTGAGTAATTTTCTTTGCTTTCAAGAACTGCTTGCAATTTTTTTCATTTCTTATCTGCCTGCCTTCAACACACACAAGGAGAAAATGGCCTTACAAACTACTTTGCCTTAAAGGGCCGTTATGAAGAAAAGTTTAAAACAGAGAGGGCAATGTAGAGTAAATTAAGCCTGGATAACAAATTTTGTAAGTTTCCAGAGCTTTGTTTGTGAAGTAGGGAGAATACTTTGAACAGAAGCTTCTTCTTGGGATATTTATTTATTTCACTGTGTTCAGTTTCACAGAGAAGTCCTGGTACTGTGTCTAGCTGACTTACAAACAAATTTATTGTTTTTTTCTCTGTTAGAGAAGCTGTGATATCTTATCGATAAGATTGCTTCCAGTGTTATTAAAACTACTCAGGGTAAACTAATCTTGCAATAATACCAATAACCTTTGGCCACACTCTTTTGACTTCACCAGCCTCTCACAAGCATAACAGAGCTAAAAGTAAATCTGCACAATGTAAATGTGGTTCATCTGTTGAAATGTACTTTTTTGGAAGTGCTATTAGTAGCTGATTCTCTCTGTGTTACAGATGAATATACTCTCCTTAATTACTATCTAAAAGAAGAATCTGTACAATAAAATAAATGCAGCCACTCATTAAAATCCTAGAAAGACAAATTATTTGAAACACCTATTTCCCTATTTTCAGTCAGCATGGGCTCACAGATACACAGATGGTCAACACAGGAGCAGTAGATCCAATCCTTCCTGGAAGCATTAAAGTCATTGTGCACACCTGATGCTCAATGCATTTGTATCTGCTTCTGTCAAGAGACTCCCAAACAGAAATAAGCTTCTCTCCATGGATGCAGCTGCTCATGCACAGTAGCCCATGGCATAACCAGTGGTTACATATCTGTCAGGATTTCTTTTCATTCAGGTAGCAATTTGCTTTTGCAATACACTTTGCAACTAGGTGCATAAATGTGCATGTGCACATGCCATCTTCTGCTTCCCAACAGCATGAAGGGCAGGCGTGTGTGTGCAGCTATGCTGTGGTCACCATGAAAGAGAGAAAGGAAGAAAATACTTAGTGCAGATGAGAAGGATAGAACAAATTAGCACTAATTTCTTTCTTGGAAGAGTTTCTGTGAATATTATCTCTTTCTTAAATGTTCCAGTGGCAGCTGCATTAGAAAAAATAAAGATCTGCTCCAGAGAAGAGTGGGCTATCAGGAGATATCCAGAGGGTCAAGGTGGATGTCCAAAACGGATGGCCAATAAGATTTGTGCATGTATTCTGGGGCAAGATTGGATTGAAAGGATTTTACTTTAGAAAATATCTTCCGACCTTGCTTTTCAAATGGCTGACTCATTTTTATGTTTTTGTTTTCTCTTATGTTAAAAAAACCAGACTTTTAAAATTACATTTTCATTTATACCATTTTTTAGGCACAAGGGCACTGGCAGGAAGAAGTTTTGACCCTTCAACCAAGTTTCCAATGTTTTTAACACTGCAAAACCTCTTAGGTTTCTCCCTAGTTGAAGGAAGGGTGAAGAAAACTCTGCATTGCTGTTTTCACCCTGGCAATAATACAAGGTTTTCCTTAAAATGCCTGTGCAGATGGCTGTCCGATTTATCGGGTCACTTACTTGCTACCGTATCATCAGTTCAGGTGGCAGAACTGCACGGAAAAGGAAAGGCATGCACCATTAAAAGCTTTCATTGAGCACCTTTCGAAACGTGGTTGTTATTCTTCACTTAATACTTGTTTTGTTTCACACAAGCTGCTGGGTGATGACAGGCTATCTCATGCTTGGCTGCCCGCTGCTGCTGCCGATATAAAGCCCCTGTTCCCTCACAGATCCCGGTGGCCTTGGAGCTGTGCAGGGTGGCAGCCTGATAACGTGGTGGCATCTGCCTCGACTTGTGAGGCTTGGAAGTCACTGCCTTCATGGGAATGACACTTTGCAAGGAAATGGGATCTGGAGCACTGTGGGGTTTCTGAAACATCCCTGCATCTGCTGTCTGATTGCCCTGGGTGGGAAGGAGAGAAATATAAAACAGATTAGCCTATGTTATCAGACTCAATCCTTTTATTGATTGCCTTTAAGGGATGCTTTTCAATGCACAATTAGCCTGAACTTTAGATGTAAATCCTTTTTTAGACATTTTTAAGCCTGAGTTAGCTGGAAAGCACACATTTGTTATAAGCAGGCATGCAGGCCAGAGTTCAGAAGCAGTCTCATCTACTGATGCTGCTGATACATTAAGTCCTCGTGTGACTGATGTGCTTCTGTGGAAATGTCTTCCCTCCTGGCACAAGAAGTGATCTTGAACATATATGGGCCTGTAAACCAGAGTGGCTTTGCTGTGGAACTGTTGTTTTTGGACTAATGGAGTGGCCAAGATACATATCGTACGCAACCCACAAGATGCTTTGAGCATGAGACCGCATCGTTGACCCTCAAAAATCCTCAGCAAGAGCCAAGACACATCTCTTTCATTCTGCTCTGTAAGGAGAAATGAAACATCTACATGAAGAGGAATAAGTAGGCTTGGAGCCTCTCTCTGTTATGTGCCAAGAGCGGGACAAGCTCCCAGGCATCCAGGCAGCTGGCACACAGGGTCTGCACTGCATCCCCTGGTGCCGTCGTCCAAGCTGTGATGGTAATTAGGCAGAAAGGCCACCCTGGGCTGTTTAGGGCATGGAGAAATTATTAGCACCACCACAAGGATACAGTGCCAACATTGCTCACATTGCCCTGAGTGGTTCAATGAACTGAGTCAGAGCTGCCGTGGAGGGGCAGGAGGCAGATAAAGAGGGAATTTATATCCTTGTTTCCTCTTTCTCCTGATGGCCTTTCCTGGACCTGACTGACTAGGATTACAAGAGGTTGCACCAGTGCTTAGCTAGACACAGCATTTTACGTTGCACCTTGTTTCTGGACAAAGCATTTAGATAGTTGCTATGTAGTCACTCCTGGTTAAACCTCACAAAACATTAACCTTATTAATATTTAATAGTTATATGCAAATCATAGTCAGCCAATTAGTTTTCTCTGCAGCTTAAGCAGTTTCCCAAGAGACTGTTGCTTAAGTACCTTAATATGTCTTCCTGACAAAGGTGAAAGTGTTAAAAGGAGCTTTATTTTGTTGTTTAGTTGTCTTTTCAGTTTTTTTAGGAATCACCTGAAAGATGATCAAATGAAACACGTTTATTTTCCTCTTGTTTCCTGCAAAAGGCAATTGAAATGTTGATACTGAAGCAAAGATAAAGCTTGCTAGTATAAATAGGTGGTCTCACTTTGTTGGCATACTTACACCCACACATGAGACATTTTGCTCTTTCTGTAACTTCGAATTAGCTGCAGTTTGTATTAGTACATTGACTCTTTGTGTGTAATTGCCTCCTACCTATATAGATCCGGAAGCCAGCTACTTACTAATAACTAATCTCATTTTTTTCTTTAGCTCAGAAGTCAGGCTTTTGCTCATTTGATGTTCAAGGTTATGATGGTCATTTTCTCCCTCATCAGCTTTGGGGCAGAGAGAAAGCATGATAGCATAGGACAAAGTGTGTAGCAAAATGATACTGTGATCAAATGAAGCTAAAGGTTTACAGGTTTGATCCTGAAATTGGATAGATGATGTGAAAACCAACAGCCCAAGCAAGATGTCTCTTGTAAATTACTTCTTCCCTCTAGTGCAGAGGTATTTGACACACACCACACTTAGATGTCTCAGTTTGCTGATGGTTTCTCAAATACCTGACACAGTGGGAAAATCAGCAACACTTTTTTTTCAATACTTTATTGGCTGTTAACACTGCAGAGCTGGCCATAGTCTGTATGTAACACGGTTAAAACACTTCTGAGGACTGCTGAGAGCAGGGAAAGGCTCCACTTACCTGTTCCAGACAAACCTGTTGAGCTGACAGCTCATAGAGTCACTACCAAGCTCAAACAGCGCTTTGAGGACTTGACATTAAAACTCTGCACCAGCACTTTCAACCTTTCTAATGAGCCTCATCCTCATTAAGATACCTCTGTTCTTACCTTCATTTTCTTGCCACCCGAGCTTTACTTTTCCTCTGCTGAGCACCCATTGATCGATTACAGAACCAATATATTTCAGAGCTACCATACCCTCCTCCATGTGTTTTTAGGGACAGCAAATGCCCTGGGTAGACAAGTTCTGCTTTTATTTGTTGGGTTCTTTGTTTTTTAACCGTTTCAAAACCACAGGTAAAGCACCGCCAGGTAAGGTGCAGAGATTGCTCTATAAACTCAGTGCCTTGTTCTCATGTATCACTTAGAACTGCTCAAAATGTTGAAGTAAAATACCTCTGTGGACAGGTTATGTGACCTCTCTGGAATAAAGGCATAACAGCTCCTATGTACTGACAGTCTACACAGTACAGGGGAAAGAACCATCACTGATGTACCTTGTTTTATAGGAGTAAGTAAATTAATGCCAAGACTGGAATAAAAAGTCATTTTTAAATGCTAAGCCATTTCATAGCATATTTTGACATTTCAAGTCATTATAAAGCTGCCCTGTTATCACCTATAATTTCTTCCTTGTCTTTAAGGCATGATGTCACTTTTTAGGGTTATACTTGGACTTGCTCGAAATATTGTCAGTCCCAGTTCAAATTCAACCTGACGTCCCAAATGCAATGAGGTTAGTGGTTTCCATGTAGCCTCAAGTACACAGTAGTATGCTGAATAAACCCGCACATATAATTCTGCTAAATTTGGACTATAAGGGGGCCCTAGCACTGAGTTACTATGGAAACAGAATTCTTGCTTTTCTTTAGAAAGAAATTCCCCTTAGGTTTAGTAGTGTGAAAAAATTCCAAATATTAGAGCTCTGCAATGTTTCCCCCCTGTTATCCATTTGTGCCCACATTTTCTTAATAAGGGTTTAGAGATTACTTTTCTGACTTGTCCACTTAATATTCAGTTTGATCACTGAGTTTTCTTGATATTTTATCTGAGGGAAAAAGCAATGCATATCCCCCAAAGCTGTTTGGATAACTGTATGTATGAGTGCTGATGATTTATAGAGGGCTGTGGACAGTTACAGTGCTGAGAACACAGTGTTTACTCTTCAGTAGATTATGTAGACATAGAAGGAATCTCTTTCTAGGAGGATATCACATAAACATCTCATGATATTTGCCATTTCACCAAGGTCTCTGGCTGAAAGATTTACAAGATGAGAAAGTGGAGTTCTTGGATAGGATGACAGTAAGTAGAGAATTATGTCTTATGCAAATTGCACAGAGACTTGGAAAGGACAGTATCTTTTCCTGAGACCATCTTTACAAGAAATACTTTTTGATAAGAAGGTTTAGGAGGGAATACAGGAAAGCTGCACAGCAAGAGAGCTGAGTTAAGCTGAGTGAAAGGTGCCATAGTACAGAGAGGTAGAACGAAGCACAGCAGGCTGTGTATAGAGGAAGAAGCTATGAAAGAGCACAAAGCATGAAGGAGCTGCTGAGACAACTTGAGAAGAGAAGGGAATTAGCAGTCTCTCGAAGGAAACGCTTTGGAGCTTGATTTAATATGAGGAATAACAGTACAAGGAAGTGTAATTATGTTTGCAAATGCACAGCCCACCAATGATAGACTGAGCAGTTGAGGAACACTCTTCACTCATGCCTGATAATAACAATCTTCTCTAAAAGAGACAAATAAAGAAAAGAGAAGAGAAAAAATAAATGAGGTTTTCCAATGTAATCACAGGTTGAACTGACCAGTCCTTTTTAAACTTTTACTAGATTAAGCATAACTTTAACTCTATGTTCAAATATATACCCATTAATTTTGTTCATGGTCTTACCTCCTCTCCTGTAAAGATCACTGAAGGAGCACATGTTTTTAAAAAGCTGTTTTGTTTACATTGTGCAAAAATGCTGATGAGAAGCATTGAAATTCTCTTGATACAGTCTGGCTCATCTTCAAAAGCAATTTGGTACCCCTGTCTTGGAAAGCCAGGTTTGTAAGGTCACACAAAGAGTAAGGAAATGAAATAATAGTAGATTTATACTCCGTGAACAATTTCCATTCATTCCAGTAAATACAAAACAAATATACTACTACTACTACTACTACTACTAATAATAATAATAATAATAGTAGTAGTAGTAGTAGTAGTAGTAAAGTAATAATGATAATTTTATATATAATTTTATATAATATATAAATATATATATATATATATATAATTTTATATAATTTTACTTATATAAGTGACACGTGGCACAGAACAACAATACATCCTTGGAAGTATATTAACACATATGCTTTGCAGTGTGAATTGTATAGACAATCCTCCATTTGCATTGCATATGGGGCTACAGGGCCTATGGCCAGGTTCTGTGTGCTGCTGAGAGTGTTTGGAATGGCCAAAGGTGTCTGGAGGACACGTTTCCTTGCAGAATTCCTGAGGGATGGAAAGCTGGTAGAAGTAGCTGTACCTCCAGCCATGGAAGTTGCTTTGTGAACGGACACCTGGTTGCAGCAGGTCTGTTATGAGGCAAGACACAAGCACTGTATGTTAGAGCAATGTCCTCTTCTCTTGTTCCTACTCTAGTATGTTGTAAAGTATCACAAAATGCAGAATGGCTGTGGGTGGAAGAGACATCTGGAGATCATCCAGTCCAACCCACCTGCTAAAGCAGGTTCACCAGAGCAGATCACACAGGAATGTGTCCAGGTGGGTTTGAATGTCTCCAGAGAAGGAGACTCCACACCCTCTCTGGGCAGCCTGTTCCAGGGCTCTGGCACCTCAAAGTAAAGAAGTTTCTCCTCATGTTTAGATGGAACTTCCTGTGCTTCAGTCCTCACCAGCAGTGAGGACCATAATTAACCCTGCTAGTTCCTTAGTACTTGTCCAAGCCTGAATTCCTAGGTACGAATGCACACACCAGTGTCCTCTGTGTCATGGGAAAACATTAGACATTGGAGGATAGGAGCCTGTTACCAAGGATTTTAATTATTTAACCAAATACTGTGTCCAGCTGGGGTGCCAGTCGTTACCCTTTCTGAGGACTCTGCCTGCTACCAGTTTATACAATTAAATGTTGGTTATTACACACCAGCTTTGGCAAATAAATGTATTGTGAAACTTCCTCTTCCACCCTGTCCCAGAACTTGTTGCACAGTCAAATCAATCAAGTAGAGACATTTGGAGAGATTTTCAAAGGTGCAACTGGTATGTAGGTGTTGATTTATCATTTACTAATGCCAGTGAAAGACACCCTCTTGTTGTTTGTGCTGTTGGTTTTATAACAGCAACAAGGTCTAGGACTCTGCAGTCCTTCTGACTCCACTTTTAAAACAGTTTCAAACAATATTTGGAGAGAATAAATCTACAAAGTGACATGTAGATAGTTACTGTTCCCTGGAAGTATCTCTATCACTCTTCTTCTCTTACTGATCAAAGGCAGAGAACTCTGCATTAGGAAGGCTGTACAGTAACCCTGGAGAAAATGATAGATTTAAGAAATGTAATTATTGTAAAAAGTGAAGGTGGTTGTGCTTAAATGATACACTGCAGATACTAGACAGTCTCTATCTATGGGAGCTCTTAACATTATTTTTGAAAAAGAGCAAAATACGTTATGGGTCTCCATATTGCCCATTTATCAGACAACTGCAAGGGAACACAAGCTTTAATAAACTGATTATACCTCTTTTCAATTTACCATTCTGGGCATACTGTCTGAATCCTCCTAATCAAGATTTTATTAACCAGAAGCTGAAAAAACATTACAGTCATAGATTTCTGGGTGGGTTTTTTAGCAATGACACTACCATGGCTGTTTGAAATGCCATGTATACTAAATTGACTTTTGAAATTAATTTCAGGCATATTAACTTCCAATAAATGCATAATTTAATTTTTATTCGAGTATTGATGTCACCAGGAAGTACCTAACAGAAGGTTTATAGCACAGTTCTTTTGGACCACGTGAAGCTTATCAAAGCAGTTGGAGGGAACCAGTTGCACACTTACACATTTCACCACTTAGTGATTTGCAAAACTTCCAGTGATATTATTGCATTAGTAGCAATATAAGTACTTCGTCCCCTATGACTCCTTTCTAATGTATTTTTAGAAAATCTTTGCTCTGTTGAAAAATCAGAGTTTAGTTCTAGAAGCTTTTGTGGGACAGAAAACCTTATGAAAAGGTGTAGATACCCTGTCAAGCAGGAATAGTGCATGAATAAGGAATATTGACAGGCAAAAATCACTTAGAAGATGGCTAAAATCTTCATTCAGAATCAATTTATGTGTTTCCCACTGAATGTTTTCTACCAGGTGCTAGAACAGCATTGTCATTTCAGCAATATACACTCCTGTGTATGGTCAGTTGTTGAGCTGGGCAGATATGCAAAAGTGACCCTCACCATAAAAACTCTGTAAGCCACGGCATGTCGGGCAGACAGAGACCACTAGAACAACTAGTCAGACTCCATGAAGATCTGTAAGAACATTTTTGGCTTCCCAGATAATGAGCAATTTGCTTGTAGTTGCAGAAGGACTGTGGCAAAGGAGGAAAAGAACCCAGCACCTGAGAATTATTTGAATTATTTCCTGAACCCAGTCCAGTGCCTTCACCACAATCATTCTTCTTGTTTCCACTAAGTATGATTTACATTTTTTTTCTGTTTATTTGGCAGCAGTTCTTGGTACTTTGTAAATATTAAGCTTTGGACTAGACATCCTGAAATCGACTATAATGTGCTTAAAAACCTTCAGCATAGTGAAGTGATGGGTAATATGTCATTGTTCCCCACCACATTGTGCCAGCTGTGCAAGCACATCTGGAAGCATTGTAAAAGGTTGGTTTTCCCCAGAAATTGGTCATGAGGCAGTGTCGGAGCCCAGAGAAATGTTCAAGCTCTTACTCTAATCTCTCGTGACCCGCTGTTGCTTTATTCTTTAGTTAATTCAGTTCCACAGTGAATGGGCTGAGAAAAGGAAAACACACCTGGAGACTATTGCTGCATTTCCCAGCTCTCATTCTCCCCTTGTTCTTCTCCTGTGATGCTTAAATCAAGTTGTCATTCAGTGTTTTACTGCTCATATTGCCATGGCACCCAGGGAGCCTGACATGGGAATCAGAAGAGCACAGTACAAGCACAGATCAGAAGGCCGTCTGGGTTCCAAAGACCTTACAATCAAGGTGAAAAGCCTGAGAAAACAAAAGCAGACAAGTGGGTAGATGGGGAACAAAAGGAAACAAGAAGCTGATGTTGGCTAGGCAGTAAAAACAGCGTACAAGGATGGGATTTATCTTTTTTTTAACACATAGTGAGGGAAGCAAACTGATTTGAGACTTTACCAGAGAAAAGTGAGTTCATTTGCAGGTGTCAAGGAAACTCTCCCCAGTATTAGATGCAGGGTGAGAAAAGGCACAAAAGGATTATCTGAATGTTTAGCATTGGCCACTCAGAAGGGGAATCTCCCTCTATCACTGAATTAGAGATAATGACCCAGGACAGCATGCAGAGAGTGTTGACATGGAAGACAAGCCACTATTAGATACAGCAGGGAAGTAAAAGCCCATGCTGGGAGCATGGAGAGAAAGATGATATGGTCAAATTGATGAGCTGGAAAAATGATCTTATGACAGCATCTAGAATGGATCTGAGCAGGCCAAGTTAGGATCTGTCACGGCCAAAGAGAAGATAGCATTTAAAGAGATGATGAGTTTGGAAAAATGATTATCAGTATTGATGGCTAGCACACACTTCACCTCTGAGACATTGTGCATGGAGAGCTTAACAAGAAAAGGGCAGGGAAGGAAAAGAGATTTAAAAGAGAATGCAGTTCTCCTAAATCATTCAAAAAATCAGTAGCATATTCAAGAGCAGGATTCAGGACTGCTGAATTCTAACACAGAGCTCTGCTTGCTGGATCAGTCCTTGCTTGGAAAAGAGCTAATTTTTGTAGCTCTGTGAACTTGGTGTGAACTTTGCATGTTTTTACAATATCATAATTTGCAGAGCTCCAGACTGAGAGCAGATGAGTCACATTGTTTAGGTAGAGAAGGATGTGCTGCAGAGCCACTTCTGTAGCACAGA
Organism: Columba livia; assembly: GCF_036013475.1. Classification (NCBI taxonomy): domain Eukaryota; kingdom Metazoa; phylum Chordata; class Aves; order Columbiformes; family Columbidae; genus Columba; species Columba livia. The sequence continues at coordinate 8,204,265 of NC_088602.1, forward strand.
AAATCTCCTTTCCCTGAGGACGAAATCGTCTCTCTTCCCACAAAGCAACTAGCATGATTCAGAACTCCACATCAGCTGGCAAATATATCGTTTATTTTGGCATTTAATTTCACCATGACTGCTTAAAGATAATACGAAGCATTAAAGCTGTCAATATTTTTGAGTGACAAAGAGCTGAAACTGTTACTCTCTTTTTCCCTTTCAAGTGACAAACATAATGTGTTGAGTATAACTTACTGCATTGCAACGAGAAACCTTTGCAGTTTGCTTTAGCCATATGCCCATTGCAGACACAGGCTGTGTCTCTAAATGTGTTTGTGCAGCACCAGGCACCAGAAGGCCCCAATCCTCGAACAAGATTCTTATGCACTCATTATTTTGAGTGATATTTTGAAAAGTAATAGGAGAGGTTGGGATATTTAAAAGCCCCTTTAAGCTTCAGTACAGCACAGCGATGCGAGCTGGTACATTATTTTAATCTGTTCCTGTTGCTTCCCTACAGCATTCTCTTCTTAAAGAGAAGCAGTGATTTTCCAAGAAATTCAGCTTTGAAAAGTAAATTTGTCTTTATGTGAGCAGGCGAAGGTCAGGCTCAAGAGCAGAGCTAGTGGTTCCACGTGCAGTTTCACTCCATCCTTTCTGTCTGGTCAGCTTCTACCCTCCACATCACCCACTGCCCACATCTTCCGTCTGACACGCAGAGTTTGAAGGATCAACCAGAACAAATCTGGCGTCATCAGAACCCAGTCACTATGCTCAGCATCTTCACAAAGGGTCTGATGCTGCTGTAAAGCATATGAAGCAGCTTCACTGCTGCAAATTCGAGTTTGGAAAAGGAAAATAGAAGCAGCATTTCCCTTTTGGGGCAGGGGAAATTTTGGTTAGAGAGTTATATTTTAAATGAGGACAGAGGCAAAGGAGGAACACCAAATGATGGATTCTAATAAAATACATCTACATGTCTAAAGGACAACTGTTAGCTTTCTGCATGCCTCTGTTGGGATAATTGAAACTATTTTTTTCCAACATGAAGCTGATCAGGAAGGGACTAAGCCTAAGCATAAACAGTAGCTAGTTTATGACACCTGGCTTTCAGAATCAGTGCCTGTCTGGCTTTAATTTATCAATATGGACATAAACACAATATCCATCTCATCACTTAGATAACTCCATCCTATTATATTTGGTTTCTTTCTCCCAGTCCTGCAGGTGAAAGGTTCATTCTGCTTTTAAAGTTAGAAATATAATTTCCAGACTGAATGGTGCATAATTAGATTATATTCTGTGTGGGGTTTTTTGTTTGTTTGTTTTGTTTTATATTGTTTTTTCCAAATTTTACTTTCCCTGCAGCTTTTCAGTTTGAAACTCTCCTTTGAAAACAGATGAAAACCATTGTTTTTGAGTTTTTTATGAGGTCTTGCCAATGGCATTAGGATTGCTCTCTTCTCTAGAACTGCCTTGCTCAGTGTTTTCTAGGACTGTGATTACCTTCTCACAAGACTTCATGTTGAAGGCTCACAATCAGTCTATAATTGACTAGCACTCCATTTCCCCTCCTCCCTCATTTTAATCAAGCATCCAGTGATTTATAGAAGCCATTCTTTACATTAGTCCCTAAAGTCTTGTTTTCCTTTCAAAGGGACTTTTTTTTTTTAATATATTTTCATAGTTAAATTTCAGTCAGAAGTCTGACTTACATTTCAAAGTATAATGTTAATGTCGAAAACAGTATATGGATCAAGCAGCACTGTTAAAAGAGCAATCTGATTAGTGGAGGGCAAGAAAAACCCTGGGAAGATCACTGATTTTAGAAAAAATAAAGAGAAAAAAATCCAATGAATGAATAGGTGTAGAGGAAACAACAAAACCCAGTTGATTTCATTGCTAGTTTGTACTTTCCTGAGCTATTATTAAGAAGGGAGGAACACGTTGCCAAAACATGGGAATAAAATAATTTAAACATCTTTTACAAATCTGCTGTGAGTGCCCAACAGCACTTTGCCTTTTCAGGAGCAGCACATACACTGACTATCAATCAGTGTGTTCCTCAGATAGCTGAAGTCACTTCTCAGGACTCATCACTTGTATTGCAATGACCTCTCACTGAGTCCTATTGCTGTCTTAGGTTATCTAGTCTATCCTTCTGCTAGCAAACGATTGCTGAGGGTTTATGGAGCTTTGCATCTTTTGTGTGAGACTTCCCAGGGGCATAAGGAGCATCAGGATAACTTTCGGGTGGGTTGAATGTTATTGATTCCCAAGGGCAGGTCTTGGAGGATTAAGTGGTGAACAGACTTGGAAGGACAGAAGATCAGTGGAGTAACAGAACAGGAAAAGTAGTTCTGCTAGTAGAGGGGAGCATTTGTGGACACAAATACATTAGGAAGAACATGAAGTTGACCAAAAAAAAGCTATTTGCAGTGATAGCCATCTCTGTTCATCCAAGTTTCTCCAGAGTGATTTTATTTTCAGGGCTTTGTGAAAAGCAAGAGAATGCACACTGAATATCTGCTTAGTGGAAAACAGTGGGAAGCAACATATTGGATGAATTAAAAGCAGAGAAATATATGAGTGATCAATTGGCTGATGAGTCAGGCTCAAAGAATTATAGTAAATAAGGTTACAGCAGACTGGTGGCCAGTCACCAGTAGAGTTGTCCAGAGCTCAGTTTTAGGGCCATTGCTCTTTAATTTTTCTGGATGCAGGAATCAAATGTATATTAAGTAAGTTTGCTGATGACACTAAATTAGGAGGAGCTTTGGACTCCCTCAAAGGTAGAGAGTCTTTACAGAGAGATCTGGATAGAGTAGACTGCTGAGCAATCCCAAACCATATGGAATTTAACAAGTGCCAGATTTTCCACCTGGAATGGGGTAATCCTGGTTATACGTACAAATCGAGGGATAAGAGGCTGGAGAGCAGCCCTGTGGAAATAGATTTGGGGTTTAGGTTGGTGGCAAGGTGAATATGAGCAAACTGTGTCCTAGTGGCCAAAAGGGCCAACCGTGTCCTGGGGTGCAACAAGCACAGTGTAGCTAACTAATCGAGGGAGGTGACTGTCCCACTCTGCACTGCACTGTTGAGGCCCCACCTCGAGTACTGTGTGCAGTTTTGGGCACCTCTGTATACGAAGGACATCGTACTATTAGATTGTGTCCAGAGGAGGGTGACCAAGATGGTGAAAGGCCTCAAGGGCAAGACTTATGAGGAACAGCTGAAGTCACTTGGTTTGTTCAGCTTGAAGAAGACTAAGGGGTGACTTCATCACAGTTCACAACTTCCTCAAGGGGTGCAGCAGAAGGGAAGGTTCTGAACTTCTCTCTCTGGTGCCCAGCGATAGGACATGAGGAAATGGGATGAAGCTGCATCAAGGGAAGTTCACATTGGATGTTAGGAAAAGATTCTTCATTGAGAGGGTGGTTGGTCACTGGAACAGGCTGCCTAGGGAATGCAAACGCTCGTCATGGAAACAAGACTGTCAGAGTTCAAAGAGCATCTGGATGTTGCTCTTAGTCATATGATTTCATTTTAGGTATTCCTGCAAGAGGCGGGGAGTTGGACTCCATGATCCTCATGGGTCACTTCCAACTTGATATATTCTGTGATTCTACATAGGGCAGGAGAGGGAATAAGCAAAATTACAGGTACTAAATAGTTTCATTTTAATCACAAATATTCTAAGAATAGTCCGAGATCTCTTGACAGTTGTGTTTGTCTGATGTTAACCATGCTGTTCACAAAAACGTACATACTATAGTTCCCTTGTAATACCATCACATTGTCATAAAAAACACACATCAAGAGAGAGGTAGCTGTGACCTTAGTTCACAACAATAATCACCACCACCTTGTTCATGTTCCTGTGGTACCTGATTATTTTGTCCAGTTCTTGGCACATAGATACCTTATAGGATACAGAAGATGACCAGCAGTCCTATGTGTAAGGTATGGGTTTAGGACCATAGTGATAGTTTTAGCAGATGCTACCTGCTTGTGGTTTGGCCTTGGCCAGGTTACTTGGCTTCTTGGTATTTGTATTGCCCACTTGTAAAAAAGAAATATCAGTAGCACTCAACCTCACACAGCATCATCAGGATCAATGCATTCACAGACTGCAGTACTGAGATCAAAATAGTTATGTTACACAGGTGTGATCCCAGTGGCAGCTTGGATTTGCTGTTACTGCTGCACAGCCAATAAAAGTCTGCCAAATTCTTTGTTGTATTCTTCATCATTAACCATTTGATAGTTATCACATCCAGCTGTAGACCATCTATTGCTGAGTTAAAGCAATTTTCCAGTGTAGTGTTCAAGGAATTCACCATGAATTTCTATTTTCTGCTGAGTCTGCAAAACTGACAGTTGGGGGAAAACATTACTTTTTCTTTGGCTTTAAACTTTGAAAGTCTAGGATGAAAATTACTAAGAGATGGGAAAATTAGGATTCTCCAAAGGCAGACTCTGCTTCAGACTACAGCTACATTTTAATATTACATTGCAACACTGGTATAAAATGCAGTACAAGGTATCACCATATACTAATTTACCAGTGGAACTAATTTTTTTAAAAAAGTTATTTGCTGTTAATAATTTTACCACTTGGAAACAAAAGGTGGTAGACATAAGAGAAGTCACACAATAAATGCCAGATTGACTGTACACTAATATTTATTACAGTTCACTGATTTCTTCAAATTATATTGAGTTTTCATTATTTCTCAAATCCATTTGTTTCTTTAAATAAGAGAAATAATTTAACCAACGATATTCAATAAATTCTCTGCATGATAATATCAGGACGTCAATATTTGAATTTTGAACATGCTAGTGTGCGTTATACTTTGGTTCCATAAGCTGGACCTTATCTATTAAAATAAACACATTAATAAATGTGGCAAGAAAGATATGAATTTATTAGTACAAAGCCATGATAGACATTTTTCTATTGTAAGCTGTTTACTTCTGGAGATCAAGTCTTCAAGAAGATTAAAAAATGCTGAAGAGATGATTAAGCCAAAAAACTAATAGGCACAGGCTTAAGAAGATGCTGATATGATAGAGAAATATTAGCAATGCTGCAAACTAGCATGCAGAGCCAGATTGTCCTTGCTCCTTGTGTGGGTGAGCAGTATATATAGCAGCAGTGTTCCAGGAAGCCTCTTCTTCTCTTGGTGCTCCATGTAGGAGTGTAGGGTGACCCCGTTGCATCTTCACCAGGCTATTGTCCTTCTCGGGGCTCTGTCTTGGTTGCTGTAAGTCTGTGTAACCAATGGTGCACACTTGAGATGAAAACCCTCTGTCTGGTCCCTGGGAAAGAGCAGCTATGGGTAGTGGAAATCATGCCAAGGGGTTTTGCAGAACCTGTTCTTGTGCTGCACATAGGCCTGGTCTTTGTACAAAAGGAGTCATATTCACCAAGTGTGGCACTGGTAATATTAATATGCCTTTTGTATTCTGCTGTCCCTTGGAAGCACAATATTTTGATTTATTTCACAGAATTGTTCTAATTGGAAAAGACCTGAGTCCAATGGTTAACCTAACTCTATTACTTAACCATGTCCTGAAGAACCTCATCTGCATATCTTTTAAACCCTTCCAGGGATGGTGACTCCACCACTTCCCTGGGCAGCCTGACAACCATTTCTGTGAAGAAATTCTTCCTAATATCCAATCTAAACCTCACTTGCTGCAACTTGAGGCCATTTCTTCTCATCCTGTTGCTTGTTACTTGGGAGAAGAGACCAACACCCTCCATGCTACAACCTCCTTTCAGGTAGTTGCAGACAGCGTTAAACAACCCCAGTTCCCTCAGCCACTCCCCATCACACTTGTGCTCCAGACCCCTCACCAGCTCCATTCCCTTCTCTGAACTTGCTCCAGCACCTCAAGGTCTTTCCTGTTGTGAGGGGCCTAAAACTGAACTCAGGATTCGAGGTGGGGCCTCCCCAGTGCCCAGCACAGGGGAATAATCAGTCCTCTAGTCCTGCTGGCCACACTATTTGTGAAGATTTACAACAGTGTGTCTTCATGCCCATCAGCCAGTGCGCCAGGAGCACTTGGCAGTGAGTTTGTTCCTCAGGACACCCAAGGATTTTTTTCCTCACCCAGCCAGTGCCAGCACAAGAGCTAGCACTCATCTTTTTTTTTTTTTTTTTTTTTTTTTCAGAAGCTCATTGTAAAATGAAGAAAACAGCCTGAGAAATTAAATATAGCTACAAAGAGGTACCTAGTGTTTTATTCACCTGTGGTTATTAAAAGCTAGGGGAGAAAAAACAGAAAAAAATGTCTTCTATAATTAAATGCGTTTACTTTGCCCATTGGGAGTTCTTTATGTATTGTCACTTTCTCTGTACTTAGTTTGCAGTCTTGATCACAAGCAATCAAAATCATACATCTACCCTAAGAAACAAAACAAGAGACTTTGGAACATTAGACTTTTAGATTATTACATTTGCATGCTAGTTAAAAGTTAGTAGGATGCTTTCATGTCAGATTTTCAAGCTTTTCCTTTTAATCAGAAGCTCTAGAAAAGTTGCCGTTTGCAGGGTGAAAGCCTAAATGCCTCCAAAAATCAGGCATTTCCAGGAGCTAGAGTTTTAACAAGAGCATCATACATTACTAAAGCCATGTAATTTTACACATGTCAGAAAATACTGTGCAGCATTAGATTTTCAGAGAGCTTGGGGGCATCACTACAAAACCGAGTCAGTCCTTGGGTCTGTGTTAGCAATTCAGAGCACTACAAACAAATCAGAAGACAAAAGCAGCCGGTACAGAAGTCCCTAAATCTACACAATATGTGTCTCAAGGATTTTACCCGGACTAGGCTTTGGATCAAACAACTCTGCCATACTCCTGGTTTAAAGACTGTCATTGCAGAGGATATAGATGGATAAGGAGAAGGAACGAAGGAAAGGAAGAGGGTAGTCACACATGCTAAAAAGGTCTGGGAGGAATGTGAACAGTTCTCCTGCTTTTACATTTTGAAATAAAATATTTCAAGCTGTGTTCTCAATAAATTAATCAAAATACTTTATCTGTGAGAATCCAGTAACTCAGGGGACAGTTGGTTTTCCCTGAAACTTACTGACAGCATGTGACAGATATAGGACTTTCCTGTAATAATTTATGAGTACCATATGTTGACTTGGTTATTTGGATTATCATGTTTACAGTATAAATATGTTGAGTTACCCAACAAGGTATTGTCCAGATAAAAATGGAAAAAGAACGGTTCAATAGGGCTCTCACCTCCCTATCCAGAACAATCTAGTATTATTAGAGATTTGCCAATATGGTTTGTTTGACCTCTGAGGAGCCTTCAAAACTGAGATGTTCAGAAATGGTCAAGATTCAGTAGACAAAGAAGGAGAAAGAAGTGATGTGGTATTTAAAATGATTGTTTTCTAGTGAATAACCACCAGCAAACAAACACAGGGGATAGGCTTGGCAGGTGCCTGAAGAAGATACTCTCGTCTGGGTCACCCCTATCACAAGAAAAAACTGCTCAATTCACGTAAAATAAATCAGGATTGAAGTGATGCATTGATCTATTAATGGTTTTTAATTAACAGTTCAGAGTCTCTATCAGCTTTGTACAGATAAGACACAATATTGGAGATTTAGGAAATACTAATGTACCCCTAGAAATTTCTACAGACCTTTCTACAACTATTTTTATAAAGTCCTAAACATACATACACACACAGAGTCACACACAAAGAGTCACACAGATCAACCACCTCCTTCCTGGAGAGTGGATTCCCCTCTTTACTTACTATTAAGCTAGGGGTGCTCCAGCTTCATGGCCCACCACGCTGCCCTGACAATCTGTTAATCTACCTGATGATGAGAAAACCACATACCACTTACACCCACACACCCCAGGTGTGGGCACTTGTTGACCTTCACTGTGATCCTATTAGTTGGGTGCAGGCTCTCCATGGTGTCTGGCAAGGAGGATGCTCTGTTTGGCCTCAGATGGAGGTTATGATGTTGATGGGACAGCTTCTGGCACTGTCAAAGCTGGGTTGTTTCCTGTCCTTTCCCCATAACAAAGTGTCTCCCCACTGTTATATATTTCCATGCTGCTTTTAAATTTCTTTTCAGGAGGACTCCTTTGTTTCAAAAGGCTTTGTAATTCCCTGGTTACTCTTTAATCCAGCTGGTGATTGTCTTCCTCCTTCGCACGATCACTGTCAGGCAAACACCCGCTGAGGTTTTGGGTGCTCATTTTACATAGACTGTTTATAAGCACCCACACACACCACTATGGGTGACACACTGTGATCTTACAGAAAGGCAGGAAACTCAGTAAGTGTGTCAGCTCAATGATCTTTTGTTTATTATTATTTTTGTCATTGTAAAGCTTATTCATCCAGCTAAAAATGAAAGTATGTATACATGTAAACTATTATAAATTATTTTATTATCATTACATTTTATAAATATTTATGTATCTAGACATGCACACACACACACAAATGAGTCTGGCAACTATAAATTCCACTGGCTTCAAACTTCTGAAGGGGAAAAAGCAAAGTGAGATAAACCAGCTTGATCAGGAGAAGCTGATAAGATGATACAGAGGCTATTAACGTCAAGTTAGACTTCAGAAGCCCAAGACTTGAGGTGAGCATACTCAGGGACACTAGGAAAGAGAACAGAGATATAGATAATCCTAGAACCACAGCATAAAAAATCAAGTATATAGCAGGATATAAAGGCCTCCCAGTATGAGGCTTGGTGTACACACATATGTGGAACCAATGGTCTGCTTAGGCCACAAAAGTTATGGGAAAAGCAAAGGCATACACGTGGTTAATAAACAAGTTGTTGAAGGCCACTTAATAGAAGTTGGGGTTCATTTGGGGTTCACCTACTGGAAAGCAGTATTGTGGAGAAGGACCTAGGACTGTTGGACCACAGTTTGACCATGAGCCTTCCATGTGCCCAAGAAGGCCAACGATACCTGGGGTGAGTTAGGAAAAGTGTGACCAGCAGGTTGAGGCACATTGTTCCTCCCCCTCTCCTCTGCCCTGGTGAGGCTGCATCTGGAGTTCTGCATTCAGTTCTGGTCTCCCCAGTTGAAGAAGGACCAGGAATTACTGGAGGAAGTCCAGTGGCAGGCTACAAAGATGATGAGGGGTCTGCAGCATCTTTCTTATGAGGAGAGACTGAGAGAGCTGGGTCTGTTCAGTCTGGAGAAGAGAAGGCTGAGAGGGGATCTCATCAGTTTTTATAAAAATCTCAGAGGTGGATGTCAAGAGGATGGGACCAGAGTCCTTTCAGTGGTGCCCAACAACTGGATGAGGAGCAACAGGCACAGACTGAAGCATAGAAGGTTCCATCTGAATATGAGGAGAAACTTCTTTCCTTTGAGGTGCCAAAGCCCTGGAACAGGCTGCCCAGAGAAGTTGTGGAGTCTCCTCTGGAGACATTCAAACCCTCCCGGACACATTCCTGTGTGATCTGCTCTGGTGAACCTGCTTTAGTAGGTGAGATGGACTGTATGATCTCCAGGAGTCCTTTCCAACCCCAACCATTCTGTGATTCTGTAAACCAATGGTAGGGCCACTCATCTCCACTCAAGCCACTCTTTGGGCTTGCATCCTGCCTGTGGCTCCATAGATCTCTAGACAGCATGATCTGTGAGGATTATTGAAGCAAAGAACTGTAGGCAAGGAAGGAAGACAACATGACCAACACTGCTGTCACTTGGCTACTGCAAAACTTACAATTAGGAAGAATATTGTCTCCCAATGGAAAATTCTGCAGTGCAAATGTCTGACTGTTCATTACAGCTGTACTTCATTATAAAGTTTGCCTGATTATTGCAATCACTCTGAAGATCTCTTGAATGGCCGAAGTGACTCTATCATTTCTGATTTGTTGCTAAGAGGCAATTTCGAAGTTTCTAGAACAAACAGGAAACGATTTTTATTTTAGGACTGTGACTCAGCAATGGATCAGCAAAATCAAAAATGCATTGATTTTTCTAGTCACCAGTGAAGCAAGAGGTGGAGTTTCACTGAAAAATGTAATTTATGCCCTGGTCTTCTTTCTCTTTCACAGATACTTATATTGATATCTTAGAGTTGGCCAAAATAACATTGAATACCTATGGAAATAATACAGCAGGGAAGGTAGCATCCAAATGTCAAAGATTTGAAATAATTTGATGGTAAAACACTCTTTTATTTTCTTGTAAAAAGCTCTCTTTTCTTCCTCTAAATTTTATTTTTTGCAGCCTTTAAGACTAGAATAAAACAAAACAAACAAAAAAAAACCCCAAAACCAAAACAACATAGGGAACTTATTAGCTTCTTTTAAACTCTTAAAGACTTTAAGCTATGTTATAGATTCTATATCTTGCCTGAGATAAACAAACAAGCAAAGCATATCCAAATTGTGCTATAGGATTTACATAATTAGAAAATACTTTTATAGTTATCCAGTAATAAGGTCATAAAAGAAGTGTAAAAATAGAAATACCATTTAGTTAAGAATGTTGCTGTTCTGTTTTGTAAGTCCACATTTCACAACGGAGGCCAAGGTGCAAAAAGCATTAAGTTTTTGGCTTGTCCGATTTGATGATATCACAGTATCACAGTATCACAGTATCACAGTATGTTTGGGATTGGAAGGGACCTCAAAAGATCATCTAGTCCAATCCCCCTGCTGGAGCAGGAACGCCTAGGTGAGGTTGCACAGAAACATGTCCAGGAGGGTTTTGAATGTCTCCAGCAAAGGAGACTCCACAACCTCCCTGGTTGATATAGCTGTCTCCAGCATCCTATGTAAGGATGATATAATGTCCAATTCTTTAGAATCAGCTTTAATTTTAGTTTTGTCATGCCATTATCATATAGCAAGTCTCCTTTTTGATAGACTGCATTATCTGAACAATAGCTTAGTGTCTTTTATTAAAAAAAAAGTTTAAATAATAGATATCAGGAGATTGGAAAGGGATACAAACCTGCACACCTCCAACTATCAGCTGATCTCTGTCATAGAGAAGATGAGAAAATACTTTCTTATGAGCATCACTATCCATAAGCTGTCTCCAGCACAATTTTATTCACTTTCTTTGGTCCTGTTCATTGTGGAAGACACGACAGAAAAATTGATGAAAATAATCACAGTATCACAGTATGCTTGGGATTGGAAGGGACCTCAAAAGATCATCTAGTCCAAATCCCCCTGCTGGAGCAGGAACGCGTAAGTGAGGTCACACAGGAACATGTTCAGGCGGGTTTTGAATGTCTCCAGAGAAGGAGACTCCACAGCCTCCCTGGGCAGCCTGTTCCAGTGTTCTGTCACCCTCACTGAGAAGAAGTTTCTTCTCAAATTTAAGTGGAACCTCTTGTGTTCCAGCTTGATCCCATTACTCCTTGTCCTATCATTGTTTGCCACCAAGAAGAGCCTGGCTCCATCCTCGTGGCACTCACCCTTTATATATTTATAAGCATTAATAAGGTCACCCCTCAGCCTCCTCTTCTCCAAACTAAAGAGCCCCAGCTCCCTCAGCCTTTCTTCATAAGGGAGGTGCTCCACTCCCTTAATCATCTTTGTTGCCTTACGTTGGACCCTCTCCAGCAGTTCCCTGTCCTTCTTGAACTGAGGGGTCCAGAACTGGACACAATATTCCAGATGTGGTCTCACCAGGGCGGAGTAGAGGGGAAGGAGGACCTCTCTTGATCTACTAGCCACCCCGCTTCTAATACACCCCAGGATGCCATTGGCCTTCCTGGCCACAAGGGCACAGTGCTGGTTCATGGTCATCCTGTTGTCCACCAGGACCCCCAGGTCCCTTTCCCCTACATTGCTCTCTAATATGTAATTTCCCAACCTATACTGGAACCTGGGGTTGTTCCTGCCCAGATGCAGGACTCTACACTTTTCCTTGTTAAATTTCATTAGGTTATTCCCCACCCAACTCTCCAGCCTGTCCAGGTCCCACTGGATGGCAGCACAGCCTTCTGGCGTGTCAGCCACTCTTCCCAGCTTAGTGTCATCAGCAAACTTGCTGATAGTACACTCTATTCCCTCATCCAAATCGTTAATGAATATATTGAATAATATTGGCCACAGTACTGATCCCTGAGGTATTCCACTAGATACTGGCCTCCAACTAGACTCCGCACCCTTGACTACCACTCTCTGGCTTCTCTCCTTAAGCCAGTTTGCAACCCACCTCACTACTCTATTGTCTAGACCACACCTCTTCAGCTTAGCTGTGAGGATGCTGTGGGAGACTGTGTCAAAGGCTTTACTGAAGTCAAGGTAGACCACATCCACCGCTCTGCCATCATCCATCCACCTTGTTGCATTCTCATAAAAGGCTATGAGTTTGGTCAAGAATGACTTACCCTTGGTAAAGCCATGCTCACTGCCCCTAATAACCCTCTTATCCTTGATATGCCTTGAGATGGCACCAAGGATAAGCTGTTCCATTACTTTCCCAGGGACAGGGGTGAGGCTGACCGGTCTATAATTACCCGGGTCCTCCTTCTTGCCCTTTTTGAAGACTGCAGTGACATTTGCTTTCCTCCAATCCTCGGGCACCTCTCCCGTTTCCCAAGACTTGGCAAAGATGATGGAGAGTGGTCCAGCAATGACTTCAGCCAGCTCCCTCAGCACCCGCGGATGCATCCCATCTGGACCCATGGATTTATGGATGTGCAGACTATTTAATTGCTCCCTAACCCAGTCCTCATCGACTAAAGCAAACTCCTCCATTGACCTGACTTCATCTGGGGTCTTAGGGATACAGGGCTCCCCAGGACAGCCTCCGGCAGAGTAGACAGAGACAAAGAAGGCATTCAGTAATTCTGCCTTCTCTGTATCTTCTGCCACCAGGGCACCCACCCCATTCATCAGTGGGCCTACATTGCCTCTGGTGTTAGTTTTATCTGCTATCTATTTGAAAAAGGTTTTTTTGCAGTCCTTGACCCCTCTCGCCAGCTGTAATTCTAAGGAGGCCTTGGCTATCCTAGCTGCCTTCCTACGTCCTCTAACAGCAGCCTTATATTCCTCCCAAGTGGCCAGCCCCTGCTTCCATGACCTGTAAACTCTCCTCTTCTGCTTGAGCATATCCAACAGATCCCTATTCAACCACGCAGGCCTCCTGGCTCCCTTCCTTGACTTCCTATGTGTGGGGATGCTCTGATCCTGAGCGTGGAAGAAGCAATCTCTGAATGCAATCCAGCTATCTTGGGCCCCTTTTCCTTCAAGCAGTCTTGCCCATGGGATTTCCCCCAGCAATTGCTTGAAAAGGCCAAAGTTAGCCCTGCTAAAGTCCAGGGTTGCAATTCTACTTGCTATTCTGTTCCTGCCACACAAGATGCTGAACTCCACCATCTCATGGTCACTGCAACCCAGGCAGCCCTCAACCTTTACTGCTTCAACCAGACCCTCCTTGTTAGTGAGGATGAGATCCAGCAGTGCACCTCTCCTAGCCGGCTCCTCCACCATCTGCATGAGGAAGTTATCATCAATGCACTGGAGGAACCTCCTCGACTGTGGCTGGCTGGCTGAATGGTCCTTCCAGCAAACATCAGGGAAGTTAAAATCACGCACAACAACCAGGGCCTGTGACTGTGAGGCCACTCTCAGCTGCCCATAGAAGGTGTCATCAACTTCCTCAGCCTGATCCAGTGCCCTGTAATAGACATCTACAACAGTATCACCGCTGCCAGCCTGCCCCTTAATTCTGACCCATACACTCTCAACTCGCTCCTCATCCACTGCTGAATAATATTTTAACAGAAAGTTTTCAAAGAGAAATTATTACTATAAGATGAAATTTGTTATTCATAAGTTGCTCATCACTAAGTCCAGGGACACTATATATTAGGTGAAATAGGATTTCCAGTTATGGAACATATACAATTTGACTTAACACATTTTAATTAATTGTATTGAACTAGGATTTTATTAAAGCCATGCTCCATTTTCAGGACATGGTGATAAACCAGCAGGTTATTAAGTTGATAATAGCTCACAGTGAAAGGTTCCATAGCTTCAGTTTAACTCCCAATTATTTTAAAATATTTTAATTTTTCCATAAATTATAGATCCTTTACAGTTGCCATGATCTTGTGAAAGCCATCCTTCTAATACTGTTGTGTCTCAAATATTTCCTTTCCTGAAGCTAACATTAGGCGTTTTGCATTTGTACATTGGATATTTGAGGAATGTGAGTACTGAGCTTATATATAATTTTTTTTATCATCCGGACTCTTTGTTAGTGATCAGTCTGCAAATTTTTCTGTTATGTCAACCTGCAGCAATCGTTTAAAGCTCTTTGTTGAAAACACAGACCTGGTTAGAGAGACCATAATTAGTAATTGGTCATTGCTTCTGAAGGAATCACTGTGAGTATATTTTACGAATGCATTGCATGAATGATCCTTGAAGTCTGCAGTTTGGTCTTCCCTATTAAATTATCACTCTGCTGTTTTAACACTTACCACACTGTGTTGTAGTAGTGGATAGATGTATTGCTTACAGCTGGGCTGGAAGCATGTTCTGCAGTAACAACGATATCACAGAATCACAGAATCACAGAATCGACTGGGTTGGAAAAGACCTCAGAGATCATCGAGTCCAACCCTTGGTCCAACTCTAGTCTGTTTACTAGATCATGGCACTAAGTGCCATGTCCAATCTCAGTCTAAAAACCTCCAGGGCCGGTGAGTCCAGCACCTCCCTGGGCAGGCCATTCCAATGCCTGACCACTCTCTCTGCAAAGAATTTCTTTCTAATATCCAGCCTAAATTTCCCCTGGCAGAGTTGAAGCCCATGCCCCCTTGTCCTATTGCTAACTGCCTGGGAGAAGAGACCAATTCCTGCCTGGCTAGAACTTCCCTTCAGGTAGTTCTAGGGAGTGATGAGCTCACCTCTAAGCCTTCTCTTCTCCAGATTAAACAAGCCCAGCTCCCCAGCTCTCTCAGCCTCTCCCCATAGGGCTTGTGTTCAAGTCCCTTCACCAGTCGTGTTGCTCTTCTCTGGACCCGCTCCAGCACTTCAATGTCTTTCCTGAACTGAGGGGCCCAGAACTGAACACAATACTCCAGGTGTGGCCTCACCAATGCAGAGTACAGGGGAAGGATCACTGCCCTTGTCCTGCTGACCACGCTATTTTTGATACAGGACAGGATACCGTTGGCCTTCTTGGGCCCAGTTCTTCATTAGCAGAATAATCAGCAACACAAGATTAGCAAGGTTAGATTTAGTGCTTTGTTTGGGCATTGCAGGAATGTTAAATCTGCACTAATACATGACACCAATCCTACCACTATCTACAGAATTTATGATTTTTCTTTTTTTTGCTTCAGGAAAGGAAAAAGAAATGAAGGTGAAGTCAATCACCTTGCATCAGCCCTCCAGATCAGTTTCAGATGGCGTTATTTTAGTTTTCACTTAGTGAGAAGACCCATTTTCCTTTCCCCAAGACTCACCTAGTTTGAATGCTTTTGAAGCTGCATTCAGCAGTCACAGCCAGACTGTTTTAGCACTCAGAATGGGATTTGGCAACTTCTGCACATTACCTCTCTGTGTCTAACATCCATGCTAAGCTCACGATTAGTGTGGCATAGGCCATCTACGAAATTTTGAGTGCTAGTTGGCAGCAGGATAACCAAAATTTGGCTCATGGTTCTTATCTTTGACACACAGAATAACAAAGTGATTATAGGAAAACAGTGTTATATTTAGAGAAGGACGAAGGGTTTATTCTATGTCTGAAGCCTCAAAATTATAACAGCAGGTCTTATCCCAGTGGAAGAGCAGTCTCAGAACAGATGGACTACAACAGTGCTCTGATCTTTGTTGGACAGTAAGTGGAACAGATTTCAAAGATACAAAGACAAGACTGACTAAAATGGTGTTTGAGCCATAAAGGTGAAATGGTAGTGTCATTCACAAAGAAAAAGATCTGTTACTTAGATATTTAGACTTTGCATTTACATGAAAACTCTGCTACTTCTATTCTGCTTACCTTCTTTTCTTCTCACAGAGAAGTTCCTGAAGAGAAAAAAGAAATATAATTAAGCAACAGCATTTACAGTTGTACAGAAAAAAATATTTTTGCTATTATTGGAATGTGAGAGAATCTAAGTTTCAGAGTAACCTAAAGATGCTCAAGTGCTATATCACCCTCATCAGCATCAAAGCAATTATTTTTCAGGGGATCATTGTGAATGACAAGAAAATTATGTATATGATAAAATCCACCAAAAAAAGTCAATGTTAAATGATGAACTTGTATCAAGCAAGTCCATGTCAGACAGAAACTTTCTAAGAGATTTATTTCTTCCTAGACTTTAGTCTTAAGTTAAAAAAAAACAAACAAACATATATACTTTGTAGTTAGTGTGGTATTAAGGCACTTCAGTGTTTTATATATTGCTGAAAGATGTATGAAAGGGTGTGGGATGGGTATTATAGATTTCCTTATGCATTCTGCACACTATAAACACAGGAAAAATTCAAATGGAAATGCTACTCTTTATTAATGACAGTGTTAGGGAACACAGTACTGTAACAATGTTTAGGGTATGACTGATATTTGAGGACAAATCCAAATAAAAGCATGCAAATCCCTCTCAGCCCTAACATAGATAGGGTACTTTGTTGATAAAGAATTTCAGTAGGGTTCACACTGAATCCTTTTGGTTTCTGGGTCATTTCTTCCTCATGCAAAAGTTATTTGGCACTTCCATAAGAACCACACACTCTGGAGTCAATATCAAAACAAATCTGAAGGAAATGCTCTTAGATTCCAGCTGCTGGAGTGAATTACCCACCTGCGTGTCTGACAGATTAATGTGAATTTGCACAAAGATGAACATGTTTATGAGAAGAATTCTTATGGACTTGAAGATAGAGCATTAGGAAGTGGTCTTAAAAGTATTAATATCTTCACTTTACTGACTGTGAGTGGTATGGGTCTCATTTTAGCTATACTCCGGTGTTGAATTTTGTCTATGTCTGAATTTGCAAATGTTACACCCTTTTCTAAAACTATGAATAAGTTTCTAATGTGTGTGATCTAAAGCTTGATCTCAGTCATTCATTTTTCCATTTGACTTGTACTCACTCATTCATTTCTATACCAATCATCCAATTTTAGAAGAATTAGAGAAAGCTGATTATTCATACTGTAGGTAAAACAGTGCAACTGATTCACAAGTATTTCAGTAAATGTTAAGTCTGAGTGTGGCATACTAAATTTTGCTAGGTCCTCTGCTTTGGTTTTCATGAATATACAACAATTGCTGGGTACTTCTGACATGGCTTGCATCTCCAAAAACTATCTGCCTGACTCAATGAATATTCTGTACTTGAAGCATATTATTATTGATTTCATGTGTGTCATCAGTGATGAGAAACAATATGACAAGACATGTAATATTAGGTGATGTAACATAGACCATGATCAAATCTCTTAGTTTCTCAAACAGTTGGCTTTTCTGTCTTTCTGCAAGCCTTATAGGCTCATATGTATGTCTTCATGTCATCTCCAAAAATTGGGGGACTACAGATGTTTGTCTTCATTTCTCTGCTTTGGAAAATAGCAAGTGGCTGGCTGACATAAATATTTGCATAAAGAAATTTTTTCCTGGTTTGAGTACCCCAACCTGTGCAAATTGGTCTCCTGTTGACTCTCCACTTCACTGGGGCCTCGGATGTCTTCACCGATACCTCCAAGTTTGTAACTCATAGTCCAAGGGACCCCTCCTCCCAATCCATTCTGGTACAGTTTACTCCAAAGGAAAAATGCCACTCTGTTGAGAGTTAAGATCTATCTCCTGTACTCCATGTCTCCCTGCTCACCAGGTGGTGGATTTGAAGGACTAAACTAGAGAGAGTTTGAACTCAGCTTCTCCTTGTGTAAGTCTCCATACCAGTCTTTACTGTCACCCGACCTCTCTACTCTGTCCTCACAGTCTCCCACATGGCTGTTTGTTACACTTTTAATCATTTGACTGCCCAGCTAATTAAATTACCCGAAACTCAAGCTTACATATACTATGAATTTCTAAGTGTTAAAATCCCAGTTTTTTGCCTAATTGTTGGTGCCTTTGGCATCCTCCAGAGAAGTTCTGTAGTTATCTCATGCATTTTTATTTGAAAAAAAATCATGCCCTCTGGAAATACAGATTTTATAGAGACTAGTAACCTAAACCAAACTTGATATTACATTAAATAAGACAGATGTACTTTACTGCCTGTATTGTTTATATTCAATGAAAAAGAACACATTTCCTCAACTTATCTGAAGCCAACACAATCTCCTGGCTCTTGCACTGGAGCGTTGAAGAATTTAGGTCAAGTATATCACACAGTAAACAGGGTTTTGCAAATCATCACATGGAATAGCTAACAAGAAATAGCCCGTAGTAGTCACATTAATCAGCTAAGCTATTCTTTGGCTTCCACTGTGATGCAGTGGATCTCAAGGATCCCAATAAGCCACATGCTGTGCAGAGGTGCAAGAAAAAGGAAGACTCTGTTCCAAAAGTTCCAAAGTTTACAGTGTGGCCAGAAAACAGTGGATAAATTGAGCAACATAACCAAGAGGTACAAGATGGAAAGTTTACCAGGGAAAATAAAGTTTGTTTACTGCTAACTGGGGCTTGCTAGAATTTAACTAGCTCAAGTTATATATTCCCCTGTGTTGAAACTCTCAGTCATGCAGTGGGTTTTGAGGTCCCGGTTCCATGGGTGATGCTGCCAGGTAGGTGGTCATGGATCAGCTCCTCTCCCACTGTAGGGTGGCCAAGTTTGCCCAGAAGCAGGACGCTGCAGCCGCTTGCAGCTGCAGAGCTTCTGGACCAGAGCTGGCTTGGATCAGACATATCAGAGGGAGGTCTGCCTTCCATTTTCTGTGTAAACATATCCTTTGATAGAATAAAAATGCAAACTAGCCATCTCTCATGTCTGATCGCTGTAAGTACCACTAAAAGCATCTCAGCATTGTAGGCAAAATTGATCTTTATCTCCTCCTGGCTCAAGGATGAGAAGCTAAACTCTTCTACACCAGGGAGGCCAGAGGGACTGAGGCAGGGAGGGGAAAAGTCTGCAGGATCTGGAGTTTCTGCTCTCACTCCCTGTTAGCGAGGTTAAGCAGCAGCCATGGATGTCCCTAGTACTCTATAACTTTTGTTGTACAGCAACGGTGTTCTCCAGCCTGGCCTTCTAGAGCTTTGGCATGGTCAAAATAAGAAGTGAAGTCATGGTTATTTTGCTGTCTCTTGGCAGTCTGCAGTCCTTGGTTGGTCTGTGTCTGGAGCTGACCCCGGTCAGCTTGTTATGAATAAATGCAGTTGTGTGAGGTTCTTTTTCAAGAAAGAAAAGTAAAAAACCCAAATAACTGACATCTTTCATCACTTGTATTTACAGCCTTATAACTATTTTCAACAAACCCTATCATGTCTCTTGTGTTTAAAACAAATGTTGTCTTTTATTGCACGGTTTTTTAAACCCTCCAGTAACTGAAAAAAATAACCATATGTTCACTAAGGAATGAACTTCACATCATGCTAAAAGACTCTTTCAGGTCAAATAATGTAGTATTAGGAGATGTATTCCAATAGAAAACATTACTCGTTTGTTCTGCTAGAACTAACAGGAAGGTCTCCTATACTTCCCAGCTCGCCCTAAAGGGAGGTGTTCTGGTACAGTCAGGTTTTGCAACCACTTTCTTTGACCTCTAGGTTGGTAAGAAATTAAAAATTCTCCTCTCAGTTTATTTCTGATTCCAGTTTCTCTCCTGATTTTTAAAATAATTAATGAAGTAGTCTTCAGATGTATTAAAGAGGAGATGCTGGTAGATGAACCTTCATGACAGTGACGCTTCTTTGGACAATGCAATTTGCAAACAGCAGACCACAGTGCATATAAGCTATGCATAAAGGGTATTTGGTTATGGACAGCATAAGATGGTCATGCATAAAACCCCAGAGTCTGATCAAAATCCTCCAGAGACTTTCTTTTTGCAAGGAATCCTCCACTAAAAGAGAGCCATGACACTGATTCTCTCTTTTAGCCAACAGAAAAAGTATGTGTGTGTGGGAAATGTAAAATCCCCAAACGTGAAAGCATGCCCCAAGCAGATTTCTGATAACTGAAATGGAGATGTGCCAGCCATTCCATAAAATCCATCATAAATATTAAAACTGTTATCAGTGTTATGTGACAGGAGCTCTGATATGACTTGATGGGTAGACATATAAAACGCACCATAGGTCATTACAGTTAAGGCAAGCGCTGGTGATCTGTAATGGAAATGCAGAAATTACTTCTAGGGTTATAACGCCAAATTAAATTCTCAGAAAGGACAACTCATACCCACTGCTCCCCCTGCTACTGTCAACCACGTTTACCTCTCCTCTTGTTCTCCTCTGTGCTTGGATTCACTGAAGGTCTTTTTTCTAAACTCCAACTCTTTTATTGTAGAAAAGCATGTCTAAGTCTGAAAAGACCTTCCTTTGTCATCTGTGTTAACACATGGTGGACTGCTGAAGTGTCTGCCAGGTCTTCCCCATGGTCACACTATTATCTCCAGGTATCTTTTAGGACGAGATTGTTTCAAAGCCAGCTGAGTCTTGCTCCATTTCCTAAGCAGTGGAGCGTGGACTCCCTCTAGCCTCTTTCTTGTTTTCTGCAGCAGAAATGCATTGATTCAGCTTCTTGGAATTTTCAGATCTTGTTTGGTTCATTTTCCAGCCTGCACCGTGTTGACCCCTTTGCTAGCTTTAGGCAGCCTCCTGTGAGAAGTGGGTTTCCAGGTCAAAGCACAGCTCTTGCTGGCAATCAAAAGTGGAAGACTTCTTAGAGAAATGCCATCTTTTACAGCATTATGCTTTTTTGGAGTTACTCCCTCAAGGCCTGGATCTGGCCAACAGGAGGGCACTCGTGGTGGCACATTAACAGGATAGACAGCCTAGTGTTTCATCCTTTGTGAATGCTGAAGGCATTACTCACAGCTGAGTATCTCTAAACAGCTGAGCCTTTTGGTTAGAGAGATGTGCCACACTAGCTTAATTCTAAGCTCAATTAGCTTGTAAAAATACCAGAATGGCTCCCATGGCTGCCTGAGGGGCAGAAGCTTTTGGCGCAGACAATGAGCTGAGTGGAGGAAGAGAGGGAATTTGACTCTCTTGTCTTCCTCTTGCTGTGTAGGAATAGCAGAAGTGGGAAAAGGCAGGCAGAGATGTACAGCCCTTTCAAGGAGGAATTGTGCCCTAGGGCAAGCGATGGCACAGTTTACCTCCCCAGCACTCCTAGGCAATCCTGGTGCAATGATGTGCACCATGATAAACTGTCATAAAATCATAGAACGGCTTGGGTTGGAAGGGACCTTCAAAGCTCATCCAGTGCCACCCCTGCCATGAGCAGGGACATCTTCACCCAGATCAGGTTGCTCAGAGCCCCGTCCAGCCTGGCCTGGGATGTCTCCAGGGATGGGGCATCCACCACCTCTCTGGCCAACATGGAACAGTGTTTCACCACCTTCTCTGCAAAAAATTTGTTCCTCATGTCTAGCCTGAATCATCCCTCTTTTAGTTTAAAACCATGACCCGCTGTCTTATCACTGTCCAGGCCCTGCTAAAAATTCTGTCCCCATCTTTTACTTATAGGCTCCTTTTAAGTACTGAAAGGCTGCAATAAGGTCTCCCCAGAGCTTTCTCTTCTCCAGGCTGCTTGCACCAGGATGGTGCCTGAGACAAACAGCAAGATGAGAGCTGGGCACCAGGAGCATCTCACAGCTACACCAAAATGTGGGCTGTTCCCAGTAAGAGAGTCAATCTGAAATGCTGCACTGTGTACGCAGCTGAGCAAACACAAGAGGTGCTCTGGGACAATGAAGAATACTCTTGGCTTTGCATAGAAGAGCATCAGTTGTGGACACTGCCTATTTGTGTTCAGGTTTGACATCACAAATATGTGCAAAATGCAGCTTTGAACAGGGAAACAAAGCTCTCCATGTCTGGGTGCTTCAGGGTGAGCTGTGATGGTGTCCAATTTACATCCCTACAGGTTTGCAAGTTTTACCCCTTACAGCAAACAGGAAAGATGTTTTCAGTGCTCAACGCTTTTAACTAGGCCACTTATTTAGTTACTTAAATTCAAATTGAGGCATTTAATTTTAGGAACACAATCTCAAACTTTTTGTCCAAAATGTCCAAACCCAGCTGCTAACTGTGGTTTTAAAACCCTTATTCCATTTTTATTTTTTTTTTTTTTTCCCAGGAGCTTCAAATATTCAGGCATTTGGCTTTGAAACCGTTGTGTGTGCAAATTTAAAAATACAGCCCTTGTCAGGTTGCTTATGCAACATATGATGCCCATGTTGCTATGGTTAGAATATGCTTTGGGTGAAGGCTGTGGTAACTAGTCACATACGGTATTCTTGCAGAGCTGTGCACAAGAATTGCATATTAAATTACAAATTCAACTGAATATAGGCTGGCTGTACCAGGAACGGAATGTGCAAGTGCTTGGACTGAATTGCCTTTATCCCAGGATAAATTCCCTGTTAATTCGTTAAAAATTTAACCGTGTAGCACTGGCTCCTGCTTTAGTGTTGGTAACGGAGGGCAAAGGTGGATGGTAAATGCTCTGTGCAGAAGAAAACAGAGGTCTCATGGCAGTGTGGAGATATCATAACACAGCATATGTATTTTACAAGGTGATACAAAAGGAAGTCACTGTAGGCATCTTCGGTTTTGAAGTTGTGTAAAAATTAATGGTGTGGCAAAGAACCAACATGGTTCAGAAAGAACAGCAAGATGTTCACAGAACATATGTATACCTTTTCTATGAATATAACTTATTTATGCTTCTTCTATGTTTTCTTTGCTCTGTACAAAAGTCTGATGGGCGTAAACTGAATTAAGATATGCCAGTTCTGATTTTTCTTAAAGAATGGGTGTTTAAACACTGCCTCACCTGAATGCTCTTTCCCATAAGCAGTGAATGTGTATCATATTTTTTAAATATATTGTTTTCAGGTTTAAACAACAGTGAAGTAAATAAATAAATTAAAAAAAAATAGAATTATGGATCAGTTGTAAAAAAACCCTTCAGTTAGGAAGGTGTTAAATCATTGTCTTAGCACACCACAACTGAGAAAAAAAGAACATAGTAATGCACCTTTTTTCTTTTTCTGAAAAAGCTGCAGAAGGGCAAGTATTGAACAACAATATCATATATAATTAAAACTATGGCTTTAGTTACAAAGGACCCCATGGCAGCAGTGGTTGGGAACCTCTGCTCTGTGTGAAACTCTTAGCACAATTAAAATCACATTAGTTTTTTAAAATGTCACTAGCAGCAAGTCTGCATAGTAATTTCAGAAACAGTGTAAAATATGATATCCAAGTTCACAGTGGTAATTTTATCTATAGCGTGGGTATGAGACATGTGGCTTGTTCCCATGTTAAAAACATGCCAGAAACACGATCCTCTCTTAGAAACCTTCCCTTTTTCCAATAAAAGTAGCATTAGCTCTGTGAGAACCAAAAGCATTGGAAAACATACTATGCTTTGAAGCATGGGAAGTCATTTCCATATGTCCTGTGGCTCTGATCGTGATACTGCAACACACAACTTGAAGACACTAAGTTACAGTGATTTTGTTTGCCTTTGAACTGGGGGTGTCTAAAGAGAGCTGTTCTCGTGTAACCCTGTGTTTGCATAGAATTAATTATGCAGTAATGGGCTAAGTGGGAGAAGAGTCCACATTATAACAGAGTAAAAAAGGGAAATTCTTGCCCTTCTGAAAATAGATGTTTCAAGAAAGCAGCTCATGGTATGTGACTAGATAGCTGTAGCCCTGACTTAGGGTAGAATCATATCTCTTAGCTTGGAAAGAATCTTTAAGTTCATCCAATAAAGACATTGGGTTTGATAAAAGAGGCATGACTGGAAAGGTCTTCAATCTATTGCCAAAGGTTTTATGTAAAAAAGTCTTCCCTGGTATTTGTTGTGCATGCTAATGAATTACATGGACTATAACAGAAATCATAAACAAAAATATGGTATGAGCAAATTAAGAAACAAGTCAATGGTCAGAGTTCACAGAGAATCAGCAGGAAAATTTTGACCGCATTAGATTTATGTTCTCTCGTTTTAATATACTGAGATTTACTCCCTGTGTGATGGTTAAAAACAGTAAATGGAAATGTTGGTAAGAATTTGCAAGATTTTATATCACTATGTCATATTTCTTAAACTGTGTCAAATACATTAACCTGTATTCTAAACATATAGCAGACCTGAAATTGAAATAGAAAATAGAAATACTGTCTGAGAATATGGAATTGGAACATAGAAGTAGAATTCTAACTTGAACAAAAATGCTACACAGAATTTTGCCAAACATTTTTGGCAGATTTTGACTGGGAAGTCCCTTTGCAGAGTCTGTGCACCAAGAAGTGATGCATTCACATGGCATCATACTCCTAGTCCTATCAGTAGTGCTTGATCCATGAGAAGGGTGGATTTAATATACATAAGATCAAACCTTAGACATTTATTTGAGCACTGTAGAATTTAGTGATGAACATGTGAAATCTATGCAGCAGGGCTCAAAAGCAAACTATTTACTTTGGTGGCAGAAATATAAAAAATATAGCAAATGGACCTAAGTATGTCAGAGGAGTTATTCTTTTGTTCCTATTAGAGTATTGGGAGATATTTTGCCAGAGATAGAATCATAGAATCATTTTGGTTGGAAGAGACCTTTAAGATCATCAAGTTCAACCATAACCTAACTCAGGCACTAATCCACGTCCCTAAGAACCTCATCTACACATCTTTTAAACCCCTCCAGGGATGGTGACTCCACCACTGCCATGGGCAGCCTGTTCCAATGACTGGCAACCCTTTCCATGAAGAAATGTTTCCTAATGTCTAATCTGAACCTTCCCTGGTGCAACTGTATATGTATACAAATATATATTATATATATGATGTATATAAATATGTATATAAATTAACTGCTCGTAGCTTCCTCCACTGGCTTGTGATCTAGATTCTCTATTTCCAAGAACAAATGAAGAATCTACATAAAAAAGAAAAGTTTCTTATTGAAATTTTAGATATTGTGACAGTTATTTTTCCTTTTCTATTAGTGAGAAAATCCAGATGTCAATGAGGTTACCTCTCCTTCAGTTTGGTGTCTCCTCCTCTACTTCATTTTACAGCATCAGCTTATGGACAGATGCACTGGTCTGCAGTGAAAGCAAAGGGCTTGATATGTGCAGCAAAGAGAAATGCGCTTGCTGAGAAACAATATTTATTATCCTAGCTGGAGCACAGCATTAATCTGTGTGTAGAGCTGCATTGTGCTTTGTAGGCATTGCGTATGTGTGTAACGGCACGAGGGATGAATTGGAAGTGGGGGTGTGCAGCAGAGGGGGGGATCAGTCTGCCATTGAAGTGATGCTGATGCCAAAAGGTGCGGAACAAGAGCTGTTCTGCAGGAGTGAGTGGGAGGAGGAGGTAGGGTACAGCAGGCTGGGAACAATCAGACCACAGCTGAAACACTTGGTAATTAACAAGCAGGCTGGAGAAAACTTAACAAAATCTGTTTTTCCTTTCATCTGCTTTTTGATTTGTTTTTAATCAGATTAAACTGAAAGTGTACTTTAGCAAAGGCTGCTTGAGGGATTGTCTACAAATAGCTGGAAGAACACCCCGTTGCCCTTTAGTGCTTCTGATGGTTACATAGGCTAATATATGCAAAATTAGTAAGTTCGAACTGTCATTGTTGTGCACAAAATATTCTGATCTAGTTTATTTCATTATCACAAGCTTATTAAATTGCTTATTAAAAATTAAGTCAAGATTTCAGACTTTTCCCTCTGTTGGGTGCATTTTTTCCTTTTTCCAAGCCTACGATGGTTTTATTTCTAGTTTCTTCAGGCGTCTTTTTATTAAACGTTTGACTATGAATATTTATAGCAGCTCCCAAAGATTAATTTTATTTATGTGGTTTAAATGCCACTTCCGGGTATAATTAACAAAGGGACTTAGTCAGACTGAACTCAGTACCAATCCAGCTTTACTTCACTAACCTTTTCCTTGCTCCTTACCTTTGCATTAGGTATGACTTGAAAAGACGTTTTTAGACTATATACTGTAGTGCTTACCTTGCAAGGTAAGTTGACGTGAAACTCCATATGAGTTTACTAAACCTAAGTATTAGAGCTACCTTCAGCCTAACTCTACACAACAGGGCTGCATTAAAACATTGTTTTAATCCACTGGAAAATAAAAAGAAAGAAAAAAAAAAAAGAAAAAAGTATTCTTGTTCCTTATGGAAATACTAAAACTAGGCAATAGCAGTGTTCTGGAGAGAACCCAACTACAGGAGATCCTGTCCATATGCCAGTGCAGTTAGAGAGCTGAAAGTGTAAAGAAGTGGATAAGGGAGGTTTGGAAGATGGAGTGTGAGAGCAGAGAGAGGAATAAATAGGAGGGATGCTGAAAAAGCACATAGTAGAGATAATAAATGTAGCAAGATGCAAACCAGTACCTCCCAATAAAACCCCCTATACCAGCATCCTGGATGTGCAAAAAACTGGAACTTGCCACTCCTTTAAAAATGCCACATGCTCCCACCAGAGGCTACACAGAAATGGCCCAGACAGTTAATTTCAGCAGCTTAAACCAGTTCTATCACTGGTCAGAAATGGGGGAGCCCACACAGTAAGCTGGAATGATGGGGCTCTGTAGAATCACAGAATCACAGAAGGTCATGAATTGGAAGGGACCCATAAGGATCACTGAGTCCAACTCCTGTCCCTGCATGTGACAACCCCACAGTTCACACCGTGTGTCCGAGGATGTTGTCCAGTCTCTTCTTGAACACTGTCAGACTTGGGGCCATGACACCTCCCTGGGGAGCCTGTTCCAGTGTCCAGCACCCTCTGGGGGAAGAACCTTTTTCTCATGTCCAACCTAAACCTCCCCTGGCACATCTTCCTGCCATTCCCTCGGGTTCTGTCACTGGTCACCAGAGAGAAGAGCTCAGCCCTGCCCCTCCTCCTCCCCTTGTGAGGAAGCTGTAGCCACCATGAGCTCTCCCCTCAGTCTCCTCCAGGCTGAACAAACCCAGTGACTTTATCCGCTCCTCATACAGCTTCTGCTCTAAGCCATTCACCAACTTCATGGACACTCTCCAGTAGCTTTATATCCTTTGTATCCTGTGTTCCCCAGCCCTGCACACAGTGCTCCAGGTGAGGCCGCTCCAGTGCAGAGCAAAGTGGGACAATCCCCTCCCTGCCCGGCTCGCCATGCTGTGCTGGATGCATCAGGACATGGGTCCCTCTTGGCTGCCAGGGACACTGTTGGCTCATGTTCAGCTTGACCAGAACCTCCAGATCCTTCTCCTCAGAGTTGCTTTCCAGCATCTCAGCCCCCCATCTGTATGCACAGCCAGGGTTGTCATGTCCCAGCTGCAGACACTGTCACGCTGTGCATTTGTTGTGGTGTCTCCCTAAGAGCTGACAACCTTGTCATGGAGTTAGGTGTCAAAACTTTGTTTCCCACTTTCCCTGAGGCAGCCCAAGGTATTACTTAATATTTGTGCTTGCATTTTTTTCTTTTTATATCACTTCCTTCTTTTCTTCCCCTGTTCTTCCTTGGACTTTTCTCACTGTGTGTGGTGGGAGCAGTGGGACCTCTCACCACTCGTGTCTCTTCTGTGAGTCCATAGATGCCTGCCCTCTTGCTCAGTGTCCTCTTTGAAGCTGCCATCGTCAGAGCTCTTCTCAGAGGAGCTTCTCACTCTTTTTAAGGCCAGCTCTAAGGCGTACATTGAAAATTAACCTCCAGAGCTTGAATTGCATGTGATATTCTGCAGGAGGCCAAAGTCTGGAGCACAGCATCAGTGAGATGAGCTCATTGCCACTGAAGATGTTAAGCCCAAAACTGTTTCATATGACACATAGTGTTTTGTGTAGGTGAAAAGAGGAAAAAAACCCAAAACATTGGGAGTGGGGAATGAAGGCAAAATACAGAACTAACTATGTACCTACCTGAAGTAGGTGTACTAGCTGGTAGCTGAAGGGTTGGACTAGATGATCTTTAAAAGTCCGTTCCAACTCAAACCATTCTATAATTCTGTAAGTTAAAATTTAAGTCTTTGGATACCATTTCTGCAAAATGGCCCTGGCTTCCCATTAGAGCAGGATAAATACTTACTAAATCTGGAGTGCATTTTTCATAACAAAATCACCTCTATATATTGTTAAAAGGTTGGTGATTGTTCCAAATGCAGAAGGATCTGGCCTCAGAAACTGCAAGTGATCCTGGAGAAAACAGAATCTCTTGCTGCTGACCCATTTCCAGAGACAAATGACCGAATATTATGTCTTGGCAACAGCAGACCATTATGGAATAATCCCTTATAAACCACTGCCGTTTATTTCTCCTGGCTCTTTATTCCTCAGATGTTAACTGATTTCCTTTTAATAATTATTTAGTTTTCCTAGAAGTAAACTTGCTGGATACTTATTGCAGAAGCGCAGAATATTCTTTTTTTCCCCCTTTTATCTTCATTTATTTTGGAAACATCACCAAAGGAAAAGAAATATTTCAGAATATATTCAAATAAAACATTATGTAACATAAGACTGATATATTGAAAACAAACACCATGAATACTGCAGTGATTGAAATGAAAACTCAGGTGGTGGCTTATTTAGTACATTTATCAGGGCTTTTAAAAGGTCTTATTTCAGTGTATTGGCTATTTATTATCTACGCTCTTTCTTTCATTCCATTTGAGAGCCCAGGTTTTCATGTAGAAAAGTGGGAATAACTGACTTTTCAATTTTGCTGGCCAATGAAAACTGAGTAAATTACAATTTAAGACAAATAAATTCATTCCTGTGAACCGAAACATATCAAACCTCCTTAGTGTTATTTTACATTTTAGTTTGGCAACTAAAATATATATATATATATATATATTTTTTTTTAAAAAAAGCCAACAGCCCTTATTCTGCAGTCTTTTAAAACAAAATATTTTAGTTTTTCTGGATTTCTTTAGATTTTCTTTAAACAAAACTCGACCTAAAATTTGACCTTAAACTTTTAGCTATCTTTGCGTGCAAAAGTGAGATATAGAACCACAGCTGCAGGGGATCTGGAAATGATGGTCAATTTGCCCACCAGGGTGTGCGATGCAGGTACATCATTCCTTGGCAGCAATTCCTCAGTAGTATATAGGGTACACAGACTCAATTTTTACTCCACATTCCCCACTTGGCAGGGTTACCGATGCTCTCCATAAATTCTGTATATTGTGTTGCTTCTTTGACACTCACATCTAGGTGAGGTGGAGATGAAAGGGGAAAAAAATAACAAACAATCATAGGAAAAGCCAAGTTGGGGGAATTCAGCCCCTGCCTGCTTCTCTCTTGGTAAGGCAAATTAACTCACACAGAGCTTCACGCTAACAGCTTGCTTTTGGTTTCCAGGCTACCATGTCTAAAGTCCAATCTGCCATTTAGGCATTATCTTATTTTTTGAAAATGGGTCCTGAGTTTCTAAGCTACTTCAGTGTTTTCGAAAGTTTTGCTAAAAGTCTAAAGACATCCTGGGGAAAAAAAAGAAAAGGCAGATTGTGGTAGTACTAGCTGGTTTATACTGAACTGGATAATAACAGATGAAGCCAGTGTAAACAAATGAACATAGTTCTTTTTAATTACTGAACATGACTTGTACATGATACACCATCTTACATCTCTTTGGTGAAAGAAGCCTATGTTTCCAAAGTTGTCTGAATTTGGCTGTTTATCTTCCCTTTTCAACTATGTTCATTTTATGACTCACAGGCAGAAAACTTGTCGCTTCGGCCAAGTTATTAGTCACATAAATGCTATTGGAGGTGCAAGAAATGTCAGTCTAAATTAGCAAACTTTTGAAAATCCAACCAAGAGTGTATCATAGTCCAAAAATATTTAAATGAAGTTGTATTGGCAGTCACCTCAGCCACCAGTGCCTTTTTATTCATGAAACCTCAGAAATTCCTATTTCAATGACGCTGTAAGACTTCGTTGCTCTTTTTGTGTTTTGCAGTCACTATTGCATGAGGCAGGTTGCTTGTTCCAGCCCTGAGCTGTTTGTGGTGTTAATGTGGCTATGGGAAAATGCGGTTGCTTTTGAAAGAAGTCAGATGTTTAGTGCTCTTTCCTCCAGCCTTGTCATTTATGCTTTGTCCCAGGTTTTGCTTGTTTTGTTTAGGTGGGGTTTTTGGTTGAGGAGGTGCTTGGGTTTTTTTTCCTTCCATCCAAGCGGTCTGTGCCACTTCTACATATAAAGAATTAATACAACATCTATGTGTGATTATTATGAAATTACCATGTACATCACTTCCTAAAGCAGTAGAAGACATCCAACAATCACTTTTACTTCATCATGAGTTCATCCTGTGCGGAGACTCAGAACAGACAAAACTCCACACTGACACTTCTACCGTTTTGTGTAGCCTAGGCATAAATTCACTTAATCTTCTTGTCCTCCCAGGAGAGACCCTCTTAACTGAGAGTTGAGACACCATCATTGTTAGCATCTCCTTTGATAGTTGCTTTTAATTCCATTATAAGTAAAATAGTTTCTTAAGAAACCAGTTTAACTACAGTTTAAGGATGAACAATAGATCTAGAAAAAATTTAGGCTCCTAATACTAGTGTTGCAAAAATTATCTTCTTCTTACAAACAGAAAGTACTTCAGGGCATACGGAAAAGTGTTCTACAGGAGAACTGAGATTTTAAAAGTAGAAAAATGTAGTTGCATCATTGCCATCAGTTTCAATAGTGCTGAATGGTTAAGTCATCACATAATGCAAGAAAACTCTAACCAATCTCTCAGGTCACTGGTTGATGAGTATACAGTCAAAAACATCTTACATAAGGCAGGGTGGACTCTCCACCACTGTAGCTTTCTCACTGATCTTGAAGAAGTTCCTCAGAGTCTCCTACCCACATTCTCTAAGGAGATAGAGATAAAAGAGTGTAGTGAGGTAGAGTTTTGAGGAGAGATGTGAAGAGGGAAGGAGAGCAGTCATGGGTGGCCCAGCTGCCTGACACAGTGACACAGAAACAGGAACAGGCAGGTAGTTAAAACTCACATGTGGGAAGAGATGATGCCTGTTCCATGAAAAAGGAATATATAAAGAAGAGATATTTTTTCTCGTTCAGTGGGAGGATTAGAGTCTTCCTTAGAATGAACTTAAAAGCATCTAAAAGTACTTAAGTACTTAAAAGTGGCCTATAAGACAGCTGGGGACAGACTTTTCAGCAGGACCTGTTATGACAGGACAAGGGGTGATGGTTTTAAACTAGAAGAAAGGAGATTCAGGCCAGACATGAGGAAGAAGTTTTTTACAATGAGGGTGGTGAGAGCCTGTCCCAGGTTGCCCAGAGAGGTGGTGGATGAACCATCCCTGGAGACATCCCAGGCCAGGCTGGACGGGGCTCTGAGCAACCTGATCTGGGTGAAGATGTCCCTGCTCATGGCAGGGGTGGCACTGGATGAGCTTTGAAGGTCCCTTCAACCCAAACTATTCTATGACTCTATGAAGAAAGAAATTTCAAAGAGTAGCTAAAGGAGTTTACTTCTCCTTATCCCAGCAGATCCTGAGGACCATTTGAAGACAGAGTGCCACTAAATAATTGAGGCCATTGCCAAAACTGAATTACTTAATATCATCATTAAATTTTTCAGAAATATGTCCCCAACTTTGCTATAAAATCTAATTCTGGGAAAGTTTTTCAGCATACAGTCAATATCAGTAGGGCAAGTGCTAGGTATGTTTTCTACAAGAAAACAAAAGAAAACCTACTAAACCCTGTCAATTTATCAGTAAAAAAATACAAATATCTCTCCCAGTTCTTTCTTGTGTGTTAAAACTCCACAAAAAGAGAGATTATAGATAATTTTGAGTGTTATTATTTGTCTGAAAATACTGTACTTGATTCTAGTATAATTTATAGCTGTTTGAGTCAAATAATACGAGCAGTTATTCCAGATAATATTAGTGTGACAAAAAGTGGAAGCAGGTTCCGTTGTCTAGCAGATAGTTTTTAGAGAGAGAGAGAACATGTGGGAGGAGGCCTCAGTCAGAATGTGCCTTTTCAACTAGGCAATGCTTTTCTTTTTTAATGAGTATTACATGGGATGTATGGATGTATTTATTTTTATAAAGAACATATTTTTACTGAAATAAATTTCAGAAAGGCTCTGAATGTGACCTGCACATAAATCCCACTTAAATCCTGTGAATAATTTCAAGCAAAAAGGGAAATCATTGAGAATTGAAACATTTTGTTTTGAGGCTGTCAATTTTATTGTGAGGCGCCCATCTTTGTATCATAAGAAACTGAATAACTGCTCTGTATTTATAACCTCTACAAAACAAACTAAAGGAAATAAAAGAAGAGATGGTGGTTATTGATTTCAATCTCTAGCCCAGTGCTAGGATGCAAGGCTGAAAATGACCTTACTTCTGTCATGAATGATCTCCTACTTTTTACCTTTAACCTGAGTATCCCATTTTAACGTGTGTCTTGTGCAAATTTTGTCACAAGTTGAACTAATTAGCAGCTAATCTTTAGGTAGCTGCAAAGAAAGACCATTACGAAAGTACCGAGCAGTCTGTCTGGAGGAGATGCTCGGTTGATACATCCCAGGTTTTCTGCAGTGCTGTGGGAAAGTTAAGCAGTTGCCATCTAGTGGTAAATGAATTTGACACTGAACTTCTCCACAGCTGATGGTCCCTCTCTGGCATGGGAAAGCTGGTGATGTACAATAGCAAAAAAAACAAAACAATGCTATTCTCAGTGAGCAATTGGATACGAAATATGAATTAATCAGACTCCATCCATAAACAGGACATGAGCTGCATGGAGACCTAACTATATTGCATTTTAATCAGTATCCAGTTTTTCCTACTTTGACTTAATTTCCGTGATTTTCATATATTGCAAGAGGTCAATAGTTAACAGAGTTACTATACACTGCACTTTTTAACTGGTTCTTTTTCCCATCTGCTCTGTCCCACTTCATCTCTGGAGGACATCACCTGATGTGGCACATCGCTAGCAGTGCCAATGCTCACTCTAAGAATATAATTTCCATTTAGGGAATCTCTAGTTCTCCTCTTTGAAGGTCTATACATTCATTAACAAAGAAAACAAACCCTGAGCTAATAGAGGAGAAGGATCCCCCCTGGACTTGGCCATTCCTTGATTTCCTCACTGGGGACTCTGTCTACAAACTCTCTTATGTCCAGTGAGGCAGTGGATCCTGGTGTATTAGTAAACCCACATTACTCTGCTCTAGTGTAATCAACACCTGGTAAAGAAATGGAGTGACACAGGTCAGTTTCACAGAGATATCCTATTGTCTCTTCTCCTGCTTTCTCTCCTGGTGAATGCCAAACCGCTTCTCCTCCAGGTATCCAGTCCTATTCTTATTCAAGACAGGAGGAGAAGGAAGAGGAAAGAAAGCTTGAATGGAAGAAAAATATAGTGGAAAAGGCAAAAATGGGCTGTATTTTTCCTTGTCTACAAAGATGAATTTAGTTAAAGTCAGTGCAAAACCTTTTCTGGGTGGGAGAAAGTAAGCGCCAGGTTGCAGTGGATGTTTCAGCGAGCATCAAACATCTCCAGGTTTGGAAGAGCCTTCTTCTCCTTGTTGTTGCTTGTGTTTGAGTGTCTAGCTGTCAGCCTACACTGGCTATTATGCACCTGAGAGTGAGGCTTCACTTTTCCACCTGTAGTTCTGTTTAGGCTTTAAGTGTCAATTTTGTGATTTCACACACTGCATGGAACAATGGAGCTTCAACTTCATCTGGAGTTAGGAGGTGATGTGGAAGAACTAAAAAACAATAGTTGTGTAGCAGATATAATATGAAAACAAATAATAGCATGGCCATTTCTCTTCCAAGCCTGCCCCAAGTGCTTCTGTTATACCACAGATCTACAGAGAAAAGTGCCCGGATGACATTCCCCCTGTCTTTGTTGTCACTGTGGTTTAAGGTTTTGTCTTGTTGGTTGTCTAAATGATAAATGTCTAAATCTCTCTGTAGTCAGTGGAGATACAGAAAGAGAAAAAAAAGCATCTCAGAAGGATAGTTAGTTGTACTTCAAACAGGTACACAATTTAGGTAGGAAAATTACCTTCTGAAAGTGCCTTTCTCTCTTCACTGATTTTAGAGGGGCTGAGGGTAGACAAGTAAAGAAGTAGCCCAAGGTTATTATTTGGCCCACAGTCTTACAGACATGGAAGAGTTTACAGCCCCACTGTTGAGCTCTACTGTTCTCCAGAGTGGTGAGGATACACCTAAAGTGCCTGTTGAATATGGGGCTTGACACGTGCTATCTGCTAAACCATACCCATGGATTGCCTGGGCAATGTTCATTCACCTGGGTCAAAACCTTGATAGAA
The DNA here is from genome assembly GCF_036013475.1 of Columba livia. Classification (NCBI taxonomy): domain Eukaryota; kingdom Metazoa; phylum Chordata; class Aves; order Columbiformes; family Columbidae; genus Columba; species Columba livia. The sequence continues at coordinate 8,238,742 of NC_088602.1, forward strand.
GTTTTCATAATGTAACAGTAAAGCCAACTGACTTCTAGTACACAGCAGAATTTGGTAGTGCTGTTAAATTTACTCATGTAGGTGTATCCAACATGACTTAAACAGCAATATTTTAAAGAACTCAGCTTAAATAAGGTTAATTTTACTATTAAAAATTATTATATACAGTATTCTCAGTCTATAAGTGGGAATGTGACTCTGTGAATATAAATGTAAAACATTTCAACATATATCTTCAGCATGAAACCGGGCTCTTTTTCTCAAATAATTGGCAGCTGCAGAAGCTGACCAGTGCAAAGATTTGTTTCAAGGACATACCTGTTTTCTCATTGCTTCCAGCAAGGTGTTAGAAAATAATTTGTTGGAGTTTTGCTGATGCTGTACAAGGAGGACTATGATATAGCAGGAATGACAGGGATCATGCCAGTAATCCCATGAAATAATGAACAATCCACTATCTCTGGCAGAAATAAACCTCCCTCCAGTTGGCTCCTGGTATTTCTACAAATGGATTAGTTTTGTTCTTTTTTCTGGAGGTGAATGTTACCTCATCACTATGCAAGGAAGGAATCACTAACATTCATCTTTTGACTTTGTATCACTGAAAAGTGCAGACAAATGTCCTCATGTCTTGCCTAGAGGCGCAGAGTAACATGGAAGATGGAGTTGCCCAGTACTTCAGTACTCCCAGTCCTGTGTCTCTTCTCTACCAGCTTTGAAACCTCTTGATTCCTGTTCACACACAAACACAGAATCACAGAATGTCAGGGATTGGAAGGGACCTTGAAAGATCATCTAGTCCAATTGTCCTGCCGGAGCAGGAACACCTAGATGAGGTTACACAGGTAATATAAAACTGAATAGTAAAGCTTGATTCTCCCTCATTAAATGCATGGGAGTGAAAGTGATGGGTTGTCATAAACATTGTGGATGGACCAGCAAGAAAGGAAATAAAATATGTGAGACTCACAAAGATCTAAGAGTTATACTTCCTCTTACAATAATTCTTTTAGCCAAACTCCTCCTTACTAAATAAAGTTCTGTTAAAAAGGATTATTTTGTTTCGAAAGAGCAGACCAGGTCTATGTTTGCATATTTACCAGTGGGTGGGTTAGTTTATTATTGTGAAATACAGTGGCACGTAAAGGGAATCTGTTCCATTTCCATGTTGTTCAGGTCAGTAATATCTAGGGGTAGTTCCTGGCTCTGCCGCAAATGGACATGAAGTTTATTTGTTATGAGAAGAATAAGTTAGGAACGTTTACAGATATTCTCCATTTAGCCTAACAGAAACTAGTCAAGTTGATACATGTCTGGATTATAGCTTAGACACGGAAGATTTGGTAATATGGCTTTGTGCTGTTTTTACCATTCACACTTCCAAGTTGAGAGGTACATTTTCTCATTTTCATTCTTTCAGTGAATACATTTTTATTACTGAAAAAAGCAGTTTTCACTGAAGGAAACTGAAACGAGATAAGCTTTTTTTTTCTGCAGCTTGTAAATATAGGGCTAGAAAGGTTCAGCAAAAAATAGCAAGTGCTATTTGCTTCAGAAGAACCACGAGGTTAGTCTGTGGTTAGTCTTAAACAAAAACAAGCACACTTACACGTAACTGTGCATTTATGTTTCTCCCAACAGGCCAATTAGCATCTGCTTCTGCCAAGCACTGATCTCTTCCTGCTTTAAGAGAAGGTTCCTTGCCTCTTCTGGCTCTAATGGAAGTTGAGGGCACTAAAACCCACTATCAGCATCTGGCCCTTGGAGATTAATGGCACTGTGCAAAGTATATTACTAAACAATATACAGCACAGAAGGCATTTTTGGAACACTGCGAAAATAGAGTCCCATTTTAAGACTCTCATTACTGTCATATAAAACAGATGGAAGGATGTGAAAGTTTAAGATTATAGTAAAAAAAAATCCTGTGCCAAATGCAACTTCTGAGAAAGTTTGTAATAGATTGAGAGGAACTAGATTTAAAAAAAAAAAAAAAAAAAGGAAAAAAATCGGCAAGAATTGCAAGAGAGAAAACTGTATTGAAAGAGATAGCCAGAATAATGATCTAAGGAACAGCACACTCTGGAAATGTCAGAAAACTGGAAAAATATGTTTAACTGCTGCTTTCATAGAAAATCGAAGAGAAGGTTTATAGCTTCAGTGTAAATTAAGGATTAGAAACAGCAAGATAAACATTTGCTATTTCTAAACTTTGTCCACTGCAAAACCGGTGTCACTGAGGTCTCAAATGAAAAGTTTTCTGATCATGTATATATCAACTTTTTTACAGTTTTGGGGTCTGGGAAGTGGAAAGATGTAGAAAAGGTGGTCCTTACTTAAACTGTGTCATATGGAAATTTGGTGGTATGATATTAAGCTTTCTGTCTCTATTCATTACATGCATAAGTGCACATGGGTAATGATAAAATAGAGACTAATTTTCAAATGTCTGTGCTTAAGATTATGTGACTAAATATTTTAATATGTATACATCTTTTGTCACTCAAATCTACAGATAGATAAACTTATGTTCAGATAGCTAGGTTTAAAATTTGGGCCTTTATTTGCCATTTTAATTAATTGACTCAAGTTCTGAACTGCAAGAATGTTCCTTTCTTGACAGATCTTGTAAAAATTAGGAGTCTATTTCTGTGTCTAAGTGCCAGTGGTTAGTACATCAGTGTCTGCTTACACATCTTCCATTCTCCTGGGGACAAGTGATCAGGATTTCAAAATTCTCTTGTAATTAGAGCTTTGGAGAACTTTCATCTGTGTATTGGTACATGAAAACTGATAAGGCAGAAAAATTTACTCAAACTGTGTGAAAGTCTGGGTCCAGTGTTGCAGCTTAAGTGGCACAGGCAACAAAAGCCTTTGAACATTTTAAGGCTGTTACAACAAACTCAGCTGATATAGATGATGGAAGATGCCAACTTGCTGCCCCTCAGGAGCTCCACTTACTCTTTTCTTTGACCTTTAATGCTGACAGCAATGCAGGCAAATGACAGCAGATGATACCAGAGTCAGCAGCAGACAAGTCAGTTTGTCAAACACTCTCCTTTTCACAGCTTTTAATGCAGATTTAACAGTTTTACCAGAGCAGATGGAAAAAGGAGTGCAAGAGGAATAGATGGGAGAGCAGGGTAAGGGTCAGCACTCTGTGAGAAGAAGGTTTGCGAGGGAGGACTCTAATGATTATAAGCAGCACATTACACAAGGAAGAGAAAGCATAACTCAAAAACATTTGTCCTCTTAGTAATACTGTCTATGACATTTTGTTTTTCTTTTTTTTTTTTTCTTTTCTGCTCTCACTCATGACATGTTGGGAATGTCTGGAAAACTCAAAAACTGACCCTTTCCTATATGTAATTTAGCAAACAAAGATGTGTCTAAAAAAGGAAGAAGTAGGAAGACATATGAATGGAAGGGGTATTGTATGTTTTGGACAAAGCTTTTTAGAAATAATGGAGAAGGGCTCTCTAAATTCAGGGTTGAAAATACACATGTAGCTTTTGTTCAGGAAAAAACCTCTTGCAAGGGTTGGGGTCAGTATTGGGTTTTCAGTGGGTATACTTATATGGAAGGAAAATCAGAGAGAGAGTACTTCATGAATTTACAGGTTATAAGCTATACAAGTTTTTTATTTTAGAGCTTGGCAGCTAGTATCCAAATTGTTTTATAATTCTTTCCAAGTTATTGATGTTTTTGGCATTATAATTATAGCAATCAGGGTTAGTAAGTGCTTTATAAGCTCTAAATGAGTCATGTTAAGAATCTTTGATTTTCACTTAGCTCATAGGCTATATTGAGACATTGCTGTATCACAAGAAGGGCTTAACAATCCCAAAAAACAGCTTTAGTGGTTCGCCATTCCAGCAGTGAGATCTGTGCGCTTTATTGACAGACATCTCATGCGTTTCAGCAGTGATCTACTTAAAGGCCCATTTAACATGATAACCCAGATGAGTGTGAGTCGCTGCTGTCATCGTATTAAATTAGTGAGTTCCCTTTGTCACTTGGAAAGTCAATTTGCCCTTTACATTTTCCTTCTGGAGTCATATCCAGCTAAGTCTATAGCTCGGCTGGCACACTTGCAAGGATTTAGTTTGTAACCGAACAAAATTTAGATCCTGTTTTACGCAGTTGTTTAATGTCAGAGTGTAGGACAGAGTGAAATACATAGCAATGGTCCTGTTTGCAGCCCTATGAAGGTCTGTGTTCTGTGAAAACTGGTAAATAGTGAACACACAGAAGGGCTTGGTGTCCTTTTGCTGGGAATTCCTGCTGAGCTGAGTGGCATTTGCAGCTTTGGCACAGTCACACCACAGCAACTGCTACAGAAACTGTGAAGGAGTGCAAACCCCAATATCTAGCATCATTCTGAGACTGAAGAATTGACTTCAGATTTTGACTTCAAAATCTCGCATTGTCTATTTTTTTTTTTTTTCATAAATCCTTGTTTAAAGCAAGTTGCCTTTTGCCCCCTTCATCTAGTATTTTCAAAATCTCAGTGAAAATTCTGACCCATTGCAGTACTGCCACTGCTTGCTTCCCTGGAAGCACAACTTAAGGCTGGAAGCAAGTTTTATAAGCTTCAAATTTTGTTTCTGCTATGTCAAAATAAAAGAAAAAAGCACAAACATCCACTTCCAAGCCAAAAATTTCTGCTTTTGTGTCTTTGGTGTCAAAGGTGTTCTTGCCTCTTCTTTTTTGTTTAGATTTTATGTATTAAGCAGTTTCTAGTACCTTCTGCCTGCAAGACTGCTTTTGTAACTTCTTTTGTCCCATTTCTCTATTTTAATTTAAATGTTAACCTTTCTGATTCTTGAGTATCTTGATTTGTCTGGTGACAATATGTTGCTGTCTTGGGGTACATTGGCTTGTCCCATTATCTATTTCCTGTCCTTAAACCAATGAATAGGCTGCAAAAATGGTGTCAGTGACATCTTCTGCAGACAAAGAGACCCTCTTTGCTCCTGACACCTTGATTTTGAAGGAACAATGGCAACTCTCTGCCAGCACCATACACTGGGCACTCCTCCTCTCCAGCTCCAGCACAGCAGGTCCAAAACTGCTAACAGAATAGATGCTGATGGCATCGCTTTTATTCATAATCACAAACATTGTGTGGGAAAGTATATTGGATTCTCTACCAGGGCTAGTGTTTTTAGTATTTTTAGATTTTTTTTCTTTTTCCTTCTTGATTTTCCTGTGTTTTGGAATGACATTGCAATCAGCCAGCACTTCCCCAGAAATTAGAATAAACTGCAGGATTTGGCATTAATGTTTTGTGCAAATTAGGAGGCATTGTTACATGGCATCTCACTCCAGCACAATGCCTGGATGCTTGTGTATAAATTCTAGCTACATCATTTCTGGCTATTTTGCAGAAAGCGATGGCCCCCACAACTTCCAAATGTGTTCTGTTACCTTTCCAGTAACTCAACAAGAGATGTTTTTCTGACACATGAATGTTTAACTGCTGAACCAAAAATTAGTAGTTGCCTTGGTAGCAATAATAATGGTCTGGCTATTTTTTATACAAACAGAGCATAACGTCAGACAATAATTATTTTTAATGCATTATTTTTCAAATATTAAAATAACTCCTGGCATGTATGTGAAAAGGTAATATCCTTGAAATGCAACGTATTAGCATAACTTGGAAGTGTTGAGTGTCCTCAAAGTCTTGTCTCAGAAAACAAGGTGAAAAGGTTTCCTTGATGGAAAAAAAACAAAAACAACAAACAAACCAACAAAAAACCCCAACTAACAAATAGAAAAACCCCAACCAAGGAACCAACCAAAACAGACTAAAGGGGAATGCAAAACAACAGTAAAACAGAAGCGTTGCAGAAAGTGTGGAATAAAAGATAAAAGATGTGCAGAAGATACAAAATTGTTGTTGTCAAAGGAAGCAAAAGACAGCAACACAACGTCTATGACTGCTGAAATTAGGAGCAATGGGAGGCAAAATGTGTGGAGATGGATATCCATTTTACACACTGGGAACTTCAACAAGGAAAAATCATAGTTTGGATATCCAGATATGAGTCTCAGAGAAGGACTCAAATAATGCTGTTAAGCAATTTTTCCAAAATGCTGTTCTGAGTGCAATACTGTGACTAGAAAATGCAGTGTGACCCTTGGGTGTGTAAAAGAAATTAGCAAGAAATAGAAATGTAGTGCAACATTTTACTTAGAACTAATAAGATAGTTGCTAGAATTTTGTCCAAGTTGCTATTTTAAGACAGATGTGGAAGCAGTGGAGAGAATTAAAAAGAAGATGGAAAAATAATCCTTTCCATAACAGGCTAACGGACCTCAATCTGTTCCACTTGCTGAAAGGGTGGAAGTTATTTGATTACTGGGCTTGGGTTCCTGCATCAAGAGAAAATATGAAGGGGTTTTCCAGCTCACTGGGAAAGGTTTAAAATTACCCATTGAGCTGAAAGCAGAAATCAGATAAGACAGCACCACTTAGCAGTGAGGGTAAACATTACCAGTTCTTAAAATGAGATTAGATAACCTTCTTTAAAGATCTGCCTTAAATCTGGCTTCTGGGAGACATCCTGTGCCCTTCGCTTGCAGGGGTCTGGCTGTCTCCTCCTTTCTGACCTTGCTGTCAATGAAAATACGTGTCCCAGTTACCTGTTTTATGGGTTATAGCCAGAACACCTTAAGAGCAGCATTGCTTTTAACACACTCCCAATGCTTCCTGGTCAATATGAAGATAATGATTCTCATAATTGTCTTAATGATTTGTAGTCAATAGCTATAATTAAGTTTTCATATATATATGCATATTACAATAATACTGAAAGGTCTAGAAAATATGGAAAGGGAACATGTCTTTGTTTTGATTTGTTTTTTTAGATTTTTTTACATTACAAAATGTAGTGTGTACCTTATAAAGACATTAAGTATCAGATTTAAAACTTAGAATCTGTGCTTTCTGATAGAGTGCATAATTATGCTGCATAAATGTAAAATTATAAATAATATGCATTTATGGAAGATAAATTTGTCAATGGATATTAAACATAATGGTATGAGTACTGCATCTAATTGTTGCATCTAATTAGTACTAATACTAATTGTTGAAAATTGGGACAGCTTACCAAAAGGAAAGGTCATACATACATTGTTTGCAAAATCGTTGATAAATATTCATTAATAGTTATTGTCAGAACCAGAAGAGAAGATTAGGTGGTTCTTTGTTCCAGGACAGTACCAATTCTGTCCTTAAAGCACATATTTGAAGAATATTCACTTGATCACACAGTTCAGGAAGGATTGTTTTCCTCCATGATCCAAGTTGAATATGTATGCTCAGTAATGAATGCTTTTTCCCTTCCCTTAAAACATCAGTGTTGGATGTAACTAGAGAAGACATGCCAGACTGAGTAGGCCAGTGCTTCGAGGGGGTATTGAGAATCCTCTGCTTTAAATGCTTGGCTGGTACATCTTAGCCAGCTGGTGAGGATTAAATTTATCGTGAGACTTAGGGACAGGGATGAATTTTCCACAAGTCAAATTAGAAGGAACCTTGGGATTCTTTTTCAGTTTTTGCTATAGCTTGGAGCGTGGATCATTTCTCACCTAATCAATTCCCTGTTATTGTTGAAGCCCAAGGTAACACCTTGTTCTTTTCTATTCCCTGCCTATGGCACTTAATAATTTAGTTTTTCATGGGCTGAAATGATGTAGTTTAGCTCAAATTACTGGGCTCAGTACAAGGTAAATGGAAGAAAATTAATGTCTTGTGTTACAGAGCTCAGCCTGACTCATATAATCATTCCTTCTGGTATTAAAACAAAAAACTTGGCCTTGGCAAATTAATTTGACCTAAAAAGTCAAAAGTGGAAGGAATTTCAGAAAGGTTTTGTGGAGTTTTCCTGAAAACTTTGAAAACAGACTGTCAGGGTTTTTTTGTTTCTATTTTATGACTAACTCAGTTTAAAATTAAAACTTTTGTCTAATGTTTCCTGCATATTTTTCTTTCAAATATTCCATGTAGTTAAAGGTACTTGAAGGTGTAGTTTCACAATATATAATTCAATAATAACAACAATTTAGTTAGAATTTGCAGTTCATTTTAGGGACAATTTGGGGCCAGCATTCCTAACAAAGTCCAAAGGAAAATTACCTGTCCACTCCTGGGACAGTTAGTGCCAATTTGACCACTGCATATAGTGGAACCAGGATAAGTTTCCTTGTTGCTGTATTTGCCTGCCATGACAGTATATAATTACCATTGTTTTGGAAGGGAAGTCCTTGGATAGCATGATATTAACACGCTGAATATGCCTATCCCCTAAAGAAAACCTTCCCAGAGGGGAACTTTGGTTCCCAGGCTTGGTGGCACATATGGCCTGACTTCTTGAGAGCAGGTGTGTCACACCCACAATGCATACATCAGATCTTCTGGATCTGCTGTATCTCCCCTGTAAACCTAGAACAACTTCACCTTTTTTAAATAGGTTTTTCAGTACAAAATACCAGAGCACGCATGCCGCAGTCCAGCAGTTTGATACTTCAGCAGAAAGCTGAGTCTGTGTGTGACATGCTCTGGCATGTAGGATGGGCTTCAGGACACATCCTGCAGACATAATTTTAGCGGTCTGGTCTAAGCTGTCCCCAGACAGAACTCAAATTGCAGCTCAGGAAGAACAAAGTGTTTTGTTTTTTTTTCAAAAAAAATGCTATGTTAGAACATACTTAGAACCTTATAAAATCACAGCCTAGAAACAATAAAAGAGCAGAGGAATTAATTTAATATTAGAAAAGCAGCCAGTGTTGATTGCTTCCCCACTCAGATGCAGGGGACAAGTAGCTGGGGAAGGAGCAGTATTCAGAGGTTTCTTGAGTCAAGTTCTGGCTTTTATTTTTCCTTCCCTGGTGAGAAGCTAAATGTCACGCGAGAAACTCAGTGTTGGGCAGGAGATTTTGGCCCTCACAAAGAGCAGTGGTCATCTTTCAGTTTGTGGTCCTGTGTCAAGGTGGATTACATACAGTCAAATGCATTCACCTACCTTTGCTTTAATTCTCCAGTCAAGAAGACAAAGCAACTCTGGGAAATCCGCTCATTCTCTATCCATTGGTTGTTGCAAATTTAAATGAAATAACTAGTTCCAAAATAAATGCTGAAGCGTTTTGTAAGTGGAAGACTGGAGTTCAAGTGCAGGTGTACTGTCGTACTAGGAAATTACTTTGGCTTTGCATAGCGTTTACCAAAATCAGTTCCATTTAAGGATTAACTGAAACAAGTTGTACAGCAAAAATGCAGTATGAGAAATAGAAATCGCAGTATTTGTTCTTGACAGACATCATTTAAGCTAAAGGAGAATAATATTCAATTTTTCAGTATCACCAGGACTTTTAAGTTCCATCACCAGGGCACATAATAAGAGATATTCAAATATATACTGAAAGCTAATGAAATTTAAGCTTCTTATGATAGCTTGATCTGTCCCAATAAGGACATATAGGCTGAAAAGTAACTGAGCAGGGAACTTCTATCTTCTTCAAGGGATTGAGAAAGCAATATGGGAGGTAAAACAGTGCATGGATTCCCATGGCTGTTGTATAAACAAAAATGTTACACGGAGTAAAAGTTTGAGGAAAGAACTATTTATTCTGTCACTTTGAAAGTATCTGTTTGAATTAATAAATCACCCCCTGAGGAAATGACTTGAAAGACATTTGGGCAAGGTTAAACCTGCAGTAGATTTTAGGCACCTGAGTGTTGTGTTGTCAAAACCACCTCCATGTCCCCCTGACCATGGACACACTGGAAGGTTGCAGAGACCCCTGGTTTTGACCATAACATGGGTGGTTTTGGTGACAGGGTCTTGGTGTTACTTTGGTATCTCTTCCGCCCCAGTGTCATCTTCCCTCCTGAAATAGTTGTTTGAACTGGCTGGGGTTTTTGAGTGGGAAAAATTAGATGGTAGAAAGTCACAGTTAAATAGTAGAAAGTCACGACAGGGTATCTTGTGCTGTTTGGGCTGGGCAATAGAAAATTATGAAGAAATAAACATATCTAAAGTTTCCCATTCCTGTATAGCATAGGATGTCCTCTCTGCTAGAGACCCACAGCCTCAGCTACTCTGCTGGAGCTGAGCATTACCCCAGCAATCTTGAAACCCAGGAGCAAACAACAAAGTCTCCAGCTCTTCTTTATTTTACATCAGAGCATGCTCCAGAAGCCAGGTGATGTGCATTCCCTCGAGAGGGAAGAAACTCAAGAAAGAGATATTAATTCTCATTCAATATGACAAAGCGAATATTTCTGAGTATATAGGTATATATGGGAGTTTAACTCAAAATTACTAACCTGTACATCACTTTGGCAAGTCACAACAAAGGTTTTTCGCTATCACCCAGTCCAAGACTAAAGATGAAGCCCAGCTGGCATACTGAACGTAGGTACCTTGTCTCCATAGGTTCAAGCACCCCATGTCTTGCCAAGGTAGCCTGGACACCTTCAAGTGTTGCTCAGAGGAGTGCAGGTCTCTGGCAGTGTGAAATAAGTAGGTGGGCTTAGTGCAGCATCTAGTGGACAAATGTCCACATAACCAAAAAACTCGTGTTTCTGGCTGACTGTTGCAAGAAGAATGAGCAAAGAATCAAGGGACTGTGGAGAAGAGCAAAATCCACTTTAGCTGTAAGAGGCATCACTCTTCCTAATGAGGCACGCTGGTAAATGGAAGAAACTCAGCCTAATATTACCCATTTTATAAATGTGAAATAGATAAATAGGGAACCCGAGGCAACATAGATTGATTTAAATTGAAGTGAATTAAATCACTAGTTATAATAATGAATTAAATCAGAGGCAGGAAATCTTCGGTTAAACTGTGATTTTTTTAATTTTGTTTGCATTTAATGTCCTAAGGAATATTTCTCATTGACTGGTCCAACGACTTAAATGTGGGGATGTGCACACAGACATGTTTTTTACACAGAACTTGATTCTCCTTATTTCTTAGTGAGAAGGATGCATTGCGAAGGGTGCATGATGCTTTCACATTCATTGAATACATTATATAGCTTATAAGATATTTTCTCTGTATTAATATTTGGATTTTTACATTGCATTTGAATTTAACTTGTAGCTAAATTAGTTAGAGAGATGGAGGATTGCAAATCTGATGTGTTGGTGTCTAGCAGAGAAAACAGGTAATCAGTCAGATTTTCAAAATCCACAGGCCAGACACTTCATTCTCAATAACATAAATGCATCTGTACTAAATCAGAATTAGGAGCCTAGTCTTGGTAGATACTTTTCAAAGTCTCACATTTTTAGATACTTTAAAAAACTGGCCATGTGTTCTTTAAATTTTAGTTATTGCAGATCTCATGTTCTTCTATCTGCTTTTATTTATAAAATGGAAGAGGAGAACATCATGTCTCTTAATTCATTTCTGAATCATTTTCTGAGATTTTAATGGATTAATTCACAAGAGGAAAATATTCCCACTGCATCTGATAATAAATAGAAACTAAAAGAAACAAAAGCAAATGCTTATTTACACAACAAAAGCAGAAAGTACTGGCCTTTGGAAAGCATGTAAATATTTGCAGTCTTTTGTAAAAACTACAATACAGGGTAATGTGACATATTTATAAATCTTCAGCTGTCATAAAAAGCAGCAATTTCTGAGTTTCATCTGTCATTATGAAAAAGGTAGCACTCCCTAACTCCTTAAATCCTGGAGATGAATAACTGGTGTAATACACTTTTTTTATTTCTTTACTTGATTGTAATAATTTTATTAAGGCTAGGCTTAGTGTAGGTTGTCATGAGTTTGAATTTTAATGCTTCTGTTTTTAAAACCAAAAATATATTCAATTTAAAATCATGACAAATCTGATTTTTAAGTTATGGCTTTTAGACTTTTAGTTTTAAAAAGTTTAACAGCCCTACTAGAGCACTGGGCCATTAAGGACTCTCAAGTTCTGCCCAGAGGTGTGAGTGGGGGGAGATGTGACTCAGGTTTGTGAGTCCCCTTGGTTGGAAAACAGCACACACAGTACTTAGGCTCTGTAAACAAAAGTCTTTAATTTTGCAGGTTGGCCTAATTGCCAAACGATTTGGTGGCAGAAGGATTTACGTTATTTTAGGTTCAACTGGGAAACATAAAAAGTTTGCGCCACGTGTGGATTATGTTACTTTATTACTTATAAAAAGGAAAGCAAAAGAATGTAAGTATAGGAAAAATAAAAGACGGAAAGAGAAAGATTTCACCACCCCTATGGCTCCGCTTTGTGTATGTTGGGGTTCGTAGTCTCAGATCCAGCTGTGTGCGGTGTCCTCTGGTGTCTTGTTCAGTCCCTTTTGTGAGAGTGGTGGGCAGAGTGGTCCTCAGGATGGTGTGTGGGTGCCACCAGTGCTTGCACAAATGGTGCAACCTTTATATTCCTCTGGATTGCCTGCTTGTGTAATTTGGGGTCTTTTGTGTTGACATTACTGGGGCATGATTACAAAAGATAGAAAAGTCCTGAAGGGTTTCAGGCCATCTTGAAGGGTCTCAGCTTTTCCCTTAGTGCCATGCTGGGCCTATCAGAAGACAGAGCTACATGCTCTCCAACATGTCCCCCACCTCCTGTATCAGCCAGCCGGCCTTGGTCTGTGCCTCCTTAGCTTGTCGTTAATATGTAAATCACAATTCACGTTATCACAAATGTCCCATCTCCTGCTACTAGGGATGTCCCATCTCCTGTCCTGGATGAACTGTTTTTTGCCACAATGTTTGAGCCATTATCCTTTTCAGTTTCCGACATGGACCAATGCCTCTTTTGCCCCATATCTTGTCTCTGGATGTGAAGTCTCTCCTCATCAAGGCCCCAGGCACACATCAGATATCCTCACCGACTTCCTCCAGCCTTGGGCATGCATATTGGCTGGAAGAGGGAATTTGACAGTGGAGACTTTATGGAGGGTGAGCCCTGTTTTCTTCCTCTCATCCTTCCACCTGTGGGCAGAGCATGAGGGACTGATGTCCCCTGGCTCATTGGGTACCTCCAGGGATCACAGTGCTGTTGTGAGTTCTCGGCTCAGGTTGCCCTTCTGGTTCCCTACCAACATATTTTTGTTTCTGTGGCAACTGTACCCTTTTCCTTTTCTTACTTGTGCCTTCATCATGCCCCAATCTGTTGGGTTTTTTTTCTCATTTTGCTCTTCTCTTTCATCCTTTCTCACCCTGGCAAGGCTTTTTGGTTCAGTAGCAGTAGGAGAGTTTGTTTAAAGAGAGAATGAGACCATGGCGGCTTTCTATGATATTTCTGATCTCTACAAATTCATCCTGGATTCCATTCTCTTCTTAATCCAGCTTCTTCGAGGTCATAAAAACTATTGTTAAAAACAGTGGTGTCCATCAGGCAGGGCCATGATTGCCATAAATCCATGATAAAATGAATAGACGTGTGAGTAACAAGTACCCATTAACATCATTTACTTTGACTCTAGAGAGACTTTTGACGAATCTCCTTTTATATCCAAGTTGGGCTGTTGTTGTTTGGATGGCTGGACAACTAGACAAGTATCAAACTAGTTGAATGATCAGACTTAGTATGTCACTCTCTATTTTGATACTGGTGACAGGTGGAGTACCACAGGAATCTGTCCAGGGAAGTGTTTATCTTCCTCTTCTCAAAGATTGTCCGATGGTCAAAGCTGGAGCACTTTCCCTTTGAGGAGAGACTGAAAGATCCAATCATATTCAGCCTTTGAAGGAGGGACCTAACCACACACCTGAATTGTTGCAAGTTGTTCCTTGAGGAGATGAAGCCAGACTTTTCACAATGGCATATGGTAGAAGGATAAGAGCTAATGGGCATATATTAAAATGAGAGAGGTTCAGAATGGTTATAAGGATAAACTTTCACCACTGGAACAGTCGAGCAGTGGGACAGGTTTCCCAGAGAGGCTGTGCAGTCCCATCCTTGTGAGTTTTCAAGGCTTCATAGTTGATCCTTCTTTGAGCAGGAGTGAAGACCAAAGACTGCCTGAAGTCCCTTCCAACATGAATTATCTTGCACTTCTGTGATCTAAATTTTTTCATGTTAAATAATGCATGGCATAGAACATTCCTTGCTCCTAGTAAAAACAGCCTGGTCTTCAGTCTTCCTTCCTGTAAAAAAAAAAAAAAAAGAGAAACATTTTTAGAACTGTCACATTTTCTCATGGTATGAGAAACGTGTCTGCACTGAAAAATGGCAATGTTGTCCCCAAAAAAAGGGTTCTTTGCCCGGTGTGCATATAAATGAGCCAAATTTAGCACACAGAGACGAGATATTGTTTGTTAGAGAGTTGTGCAAGCCTGGATGCTGGAATAAAGCAAACATTCCAGAAAAAAAAAAAAGTAACAGCCATTACACATAAAATCTTATCGCTACTCAGGGCGGTCCTAAAGAGCCAATTGGTTACACATTTGCACATTGCATTACATAATCATTTTAATGTATAATGACCAATGTTCAGTTAAAGAACACTTTATCCAACAGTATCAATATGTGTTAAAGCAAGACTCAACTAATTGTGGGGACTTCAAAATGTCTAAAGCTGCAAGGTCTGTCTCTCTGATTAGGTGTTTTGCAAGTCAACGTTATCTTTGTTAGATGAGTGGATGGACCTAAAACTGAATGGATTTATGTATCTTTAGGTTGACAATTGTAGACAGGATTAATTCTTTTAAGTGATAATGACAATATATTCCACTGTGCAAAACAGCTGTAAGAAACCTCTACAGAAACATCAGGAATGGTCAGTTCAGAAGAACTAGGTTTCTTTGCCTCAGGATATTTTTCAGTTTATCTTTCTTTAGAACAGACTAGTAGAAGTTAAAATCAACCCTCCTTTCATTGCAGGATGTTTCTAATCCACTTATTGCAGAGAAGTACTTTAAAATATGACCCACATTCACTCTGGTATCTCAAATAAAAGGAACAGATTATGGGGAGAGTTTCCATTTCTTCTTTACTCCTCCGTAGGGTCAAATTTCAACTGGTTGATATCACAGCATCCAAGTCTGCCCAAGAGCAGTTGGTAGGAGACTCCAGATGGGCGTATCTGGCTGTGATATTCATTATGGATCAGCAACCACAGTAGCAGATATAATTCTCCCACAGCTACAGAATCCTGTTCAGATTCTCCTCTTTATGTCTGGTGCCAATATGTGACACAAGCACCATGATATGCTGGCAGAGATAGGATGTGCCAGCAGGGAGGGAAGAGCATACTGCCTGTGGCGTGAAGGGAAGGGTACAGGTGGCAGGAGAGAACAGTTGATGGAGCCTTGGGATGCCAGCCCACCTTCACGTGTCTGCAATGTCTCCTGCAGTTACGGCAGTGCCGCAAATAGTTCTCTTAATTTAAAGGCAGCTCAGGTTTACAGACATAAAGCCTTCCCAGATTGTCATCCAAATATAGGACATGAAGAGGTGGGGAATTCTAAGGGTAATCAGGTCATTCAGGAAAGCCACTTTTGACTGTAGTCAGAAATCCTGGGTGGATGTCAGAGGGAGGCTCAGCTCTGGCTTTGTGATTCTGCCCTTGACTGTAAGGCAGTTTCCCACTTTCTGACTCTTGTCTGCTTTCCAGCACGTGCCTAGCTCAGCCTGACTACTCCAATTTGCAGAACAGCTCCCTTTAAAGCCAGACAGTACTGAATTTCAATCTGGCATCGATGGGTGCAACATTAACACAGGTAATTCCCCTAAAAGCCAAGGGTAGCTATGTTTGTCCCTGGTACATTAATAGAGGATTTGACCTCATGAATGTCTTTAAACTCTGAGGAACTGCATATGTACTTTTTGTTGACATTTATTCTCATGTGCTAAATTGTTTAAATATGTTGTCACACATAAAGATGCAGTGAAGGGAGTAAAACTGAAGGCATATATTGGTTTTATCACTAGCAATATTCTGCAAAGATTATATAAGCGTCTTCTTCTGAGGTACATACACAAGCATATAAATTGTGTGCTAATAGTTCAACAATTTATTTATTAATTCTCTGCCACAGATATAAAATAACTTGTATGTCACATTGACACAAGAAACGAGCATCATTTCCAGGTAAACAGCTGTGTAAGTACTCCTCCAGGAAATTTATGTAACTTTAGCTCCTTCCTATGGCTGAAAATGCAATAGTCTAAAACAGACACCACTGTTACATATCCTTACTAAAAGAGGTATAATTACTGGTTTTGGCTGGCAGTTTATTTTATTCAGAAAAATGGTTTCATATTAAAAGAACAGAATTCCAGCATTTCTGTTAACCATCCAGAGTAAAACAAGCTGGTATATATATCCACAGCTGAATGAATCTTTTTCTTCAAACCCTGTAATTTTCAATAATACCTGTAGATGACTTATTTAATTTTTAAGATTTATATTTTTTTTTCAGCTCTACAGAAAAAAAAATTGTAACAATTTTTATTGATCTAACTTTGATTACTAAGCCTTTGGGGAGGTATTGTAATCTCTTGTACTGTATAGTACAAAATGGATTAGTAGCAATCACCAAATAAGACACAGAAATAATGTGATTGACAGTAGAAAGCTAGACTGGATGTACACCAACATTCACCTTTAAAACTGTAGGGAAATTAATATGTCAGGGAGTGACAGAAGGAAGCTAAAAGAGATATTTATCAGAGGATAAAGATCTTTAAAACAATAATGTTGGAACAGAAGTAGAGGTAATAACAAAAACCAGTGACCACAGTCCTGCACATTCATCTACATATATGTGAGGATTTGAACTCATGGACAGGCTTACACAGATTAACGTGATGTCTTGCTGTTGGGCATCCAATCAATTGTACATGTGCCCTTTGCCTATGGTAAATATAAAGTAATTCGATGTCAGTTCATTTCCAGTAAAAAAAGAGCTTGCTATGGATTAAGAGTAAACATATGGACTGATACCACACTTCGTTTCCTGCAAAATCAATTGTTAAATTAAGGTAATTTGGCAATCATTCTGAACACTGAGTGTCTGCAGATGTAAAATGTTAAAGCAGTCACACCAGGGTGCTCTTTGGCAAACTACAAGCAAGTGGTCAGCAATGGTGCCAAGGATGGCATTTAGTGTTTGAATGCCCCAGAGCAAGACTAGAGACACGTGCTTTTGAGCAAAGGATTAGTGAGAAGCACTATTCTCCAAATCTGGAGATCCTGGGTGCCATCTTTCAGCTGGGTCCCTAGGACCTGAATGTGATTCCTGCTTAGTACAAGGACCCATTTTGGTAAAAATCCATTGTTAGTTTCACTGTTCATATATCTTCCCAGCTCATTTAGGGTCCTGGTCATCTGTCTGCACCTATTGCATGAAAGTTAACTCACTCTTTGACTGGCTATTGAAGACAACTGAGAATGCTGGGGTAGGTCCTGATGGGACATCACCCTAGAATTGCTAAAGATGAAAGTGAACTGTCTTGAAACTACACAGTTCTCCAGCACAATCCCAGAATGCTTTGTACCCTCAGACACAGATGTCAAAGGAATGCAACACAGATCTCCATTGTAATGAAAAACTCAGATTCAAGTGCTGTTTAGTGTGGATGTGGCCTGTCTGAGTTGTAGAGGAAGAGCCTGGATCAATTTCAATATGAGATATGATGCATTTCTTAGCCTGAGGTGGATGCAGTTGGATATATCCTTTTTTTTTGGTAGGGTCTGGAGTATGTCTGGGAGTCATAAACTTAACAATAATCTTTATCCATTGTCCAGACACTAAGTCTCACCTTGATTTAATTATTTAAGATTTAATCTGGATTCTTTATTTGCTTCCTAGAGCCAGTGTCTAGGTCAATACCTGGCAGCAGCAATGTGGTGAACCTCATGTCTAGAATTCACAAATATCTTAAGAACAGTCTGGGTGACCATAAGTCCATCAGTGCTTTTAGTGAATCCTTTTGAAATTGTAGAGTGTTTCATTTGCAGTCATTCATTAAATAACTTTCATAGTTACTTATGCCATAGCAATACCTTAGAAGGAACAAAATAAAATTCCCTCAATATTCCCATAAAGGAATAATTAACTTAAAAAAAATAAATACTTTAAGTAATTCTGTTCTTTAGAATTGACCCTAATCTCCACCATGAAGTGATAAATGGGTGTTACAGGCCAAGTAAATTATCCTAGGAAAGTCTCCTTGAAAGTAATTTAACAGCTAATCATATGTTAAGGTCAAACATTAGCAGTTTCTCGTGGGAAAGAAGTAGACATCCCACCTGATTTCCCTATTGTGAAAAGATTTTAGGAATATGTCCAGATCCAAGGATTCTGTGAATTTCCCCTGAGAAACACACCTTCTATGACACTTTTCCTGATCTTGAATTTATCTTAATTTGGTTTGGCCAATATCTACCCCAAGGGCAACAGAGGCCTCATGTATTTGGAGAAAGAGGGTACATCGTTTTCTTTTTGTTTCACTCATAGAAAAACCTGGCTATGGGAAAAGCAGCTTCACTGCCCCAAAATAATTTTGCAATATGGTTAAGGGGAAAAGGGTAAAGAGCTTTGGGACACTAGGGCACACAAGTGGATTCTGTTAAGTCTCTGGTTGAGTCTATCTTCATTTCTTCAGTCTCCTTAAGCCCCATATTAAAGACCATCTGACGATAGTAGTCTGTTGCTCTCAAGTGTGAAGACAAACTAAGATAAATGTCCTGCAAAGCCGAAGCAGTTTTGTGAGTCAAATCTACAGTCAGGTGAAATGTGGACATTCAGGGAGGCATAGCTGGCACAACCTGTTTTCCATCTTAACTCGTTTTTCCACACTCTAAGCCGCAGTCATGCCTCAGAGGAATCAAATTTCATAACAAGGAGCTATAAGACTCTATAAGAGGATGTGATTGTATCATGATACTGCTTGAAACCTATTTTTTTCTTCAGGTGAATGAAAACGCTTTCCTTCCAGAGTGCAAAGGAACATATGAATGTAGGCAAGATGATGACTCACAGCTGTAAAATTGCTCACATGCATAACATTCATGAGCACGAAAGTCTGACTGCAGTCAATATGTGTTTGCCATTCTTGTAGACATGAGCCAGCCAGCTGGGGAACCCGTGGTGCTTTTGCTGAGGCAGCCCAGAGATGAACATGGGCGGTAAAACCCACTCAAGCATCAGTGCAAAGATCTGGGTGGCCAGGCCTCACTGATGGCTCCCATGTCTACGATGCTGTTTGTACTTCTGCTTAGCTAGTTTGCCTCCCTAGTTGGCACATATTTGTTTGCACTGTAGTCCTGACTCTGACTGGTGCAGCTATTGCTGAAAGACAAGTATTTGAAAAGAATTTTGGTTCCGACAATATGCAAGTAAGAAGCAAATGAGAGATCATGGCTTTGCAGAACTGTGAAGTGGGGTAGATGGACAATGAAGGAAAGGGAAGTAGTGGGAGAAAAGGCAGCATACAACTTAATCCCTTTTAACAGAAAATGACAAAATTCTTCATCCATTTTCCAGGTGAAGGAAGGGAATAGGCAGTTTTCAGTTCATAGGAAGCTTCTAAAATGCCATATTTAATAAACAAAGTGACTTTAGAAATCCGGAAAGAAAGAGTGGCATTCTATGCCTTTGCTGAGGTGGAGGAAGGAGTTGGAAGAGCCTGCCAGGGTTAATGAAGATCAAACAAGCCATTCCAGCCAGCAAGATTGTTGTATAGAAACCACATTAAACCACACAGACTTTTCTGTCACACAGCGAGCTGGTTGAAGCAAAGATGCTTGCTTATTTATTTGTTTATTTATTCAATTTACAAGAGGCTCTGGTCAGCGTGGTCCCTTAGGGCACATATAATAAAAACAGTACATCAATTAAATAGCAATGTTTACAGCATTGACAGAGTGCCTAACGAAGGACTTTGAATTACTTCAGGCCTGTCTCTTTGGAGAATACTCAGCTTGCAACTCTCACACATCTGGAAGTTTTGGAGGAGAAAAAGGCTGCATGAATATGTGGATGTACCTTGAAGAATGGTTTGAAGGACAACAGGAGCTTCAGCTGTTGTCTTTTAGCTGGGATGCGAATTCTCCAATTCGGAGCCCTGCATGAGATAAACCTGAGGTTTTTAAAGCTATTTATGTACCTACAATCACAAGTAGGCACTAGTGGGTGTTCTTACTTGCCCTGTTTTTTTAATTTTAATTCCAAACTTGTTCAGCCTACAAGTGAAAATCCCACGAGGTAGCAGCCTGCATCTATCCGGCTTTAAAAATCTGGGCCTTGGTAGACTACTGCGACAGCATTAGCAAGTCAGGAGAGAGGCTGCCTCGTAGGTGTCCTTTATAGCAACTTGGTCAAGCACACTTAGAAGTAAAAGTGTTATGTTTATTAAGGGTCTGCTGCATAACAAAAATATGCCCTTGAGGTAATGAAAAGTAAATTAAACAAAACTCACATACCACTCTGCTAACGTCAGCTCCCAGCCGTACAGTGTGTCCCAGATGTGTCCCATGTCCCCGTTTCCTACCTGTGTTGCCTGTTTTCTCCACTTTGTAATGCAGAGTTAGGCTGGTTAGTGGTCATGAAAGGATAATTTGGATAGGATATTTGGATAGGATATTTAATGCCATTCTCAGAACAACTGTACTGTTTACCCAGTGGCGTTTTTTCTAGTGTGGTGGTGGATCGAACCAGCTTGTTCTGTCTTGTAGTCCTTCAAGTCATGCAGTCTCTGGGCAAGAAAAGTTTTATTTTCCTTCTTAAACCCCAAGTGTCTGACAACAGGTCCACAGGAGGCCATAGGGATACCATAGGGAAATACGTGTCAAGATGCATAAAGAGAAATCATGACAACAAAATCTAATTAAACCTGACTCTAGACTTTGCTCCTTAGATATCTTTAGATAGAAAAAATAGCATTATCCCAAAGGCTTAGTTGTTTGGGGTAACTCCATTTTGGAATTTCCAACTCGAAATACCCCTGGGGTTGGCTTTTAAAAACAACTGTGTTACAAGCAGAGTTACAGACACTTTGCGCTGTCAAAGTCAGTCGGACCTAAGAGGTGTTTTGTACCTGCAAAATCAGACCAAAAGCCTAAAATCATGGGCTACTTCTGCACAAGGTCACATTAGCCCAGCTCAGTTTCTGCACCTGTAAAACTGGACTGATGATGTTTAATTGGCTAGCTCACAGCAGCTTTGCAAAGATCAATTAGCTAATGCCTATAAAGTGCTCTGCACGAATCTGGCGCAACCGCTGTCGTGGTGTAGCACTACCCTTCCTCGCCATGCTCTGTAGGAGCACTGTTGCTTTAAAAAGGGAGCTTGTCCAAGCTCTCCTCCTCCACTGGATCTAAGATGGATGCTCCTGCTGCAGCACAGCCTGCAAGCAGACTTTGCCCAGCCTGCTTTTTTTGTTTTCCCTGGAAGCTTGCTCCAGACAAGTCAGCTGCACTGCAGACTGAGCAGAAGCAGGAGGGCAGCTCTCCCCAGGTAAGCTACCACCACCACAAAGCTGCTTGTTCCTACACCTGGACGGGGCAGCACCAAGGATGCTGCCATCCTGAGAATTATGGTCCTCTCTGTCTGTGTCTCTAGCTGACTCACAACAGCTCTCAGCCAGGAAAGAGTCGAACAACCCTGGGCCTCTGCTCTCTTATACTTCTTTCATGGCTGATTGGTGTTAATTTAGTTACCAGGACGGGGAAACTCCTGTTCCCACAACCAAAGCTTATCTCAGGCATGTTTCTTTGTGTTAGCATCACCTCTGTGGAGGTACTGAACGACATAGGAGCTGCCTGTGGCATGATGGTCCCAAGGCCACGCTGGCTCCCAGCAGCAGACTTTCTACCTGTGGTGAGGAGGTGGTCTTTGGTCATTGGAAAGAGCTGGAGGAATTATCTTGGAAAGGTTCTGCAGGCTCTCATAGGCCTGCCACCACCGGGAGCAGTTTAAGCTGCATTGGCTCCTTTCCCTCAGAAATGCATTGAGTTTCCACTAAGCTCCTCTTCTTTGAGGCACTAGAAGTGTCATCTATAGAGGACTGCAAACTGGGTGCTCCAATAACTCTCCGAAGTTTAGCTTCATTTCATCTTATTATTCCCATGGAAGCTTTGGAGGAGATATCCCCTCTGTATAACATTCATTTTATGAAGGTCTTTCCTCTCCCCTCCCCAGCTGGTGGAATGTTGGAGGTAGCAGATGTTCCTGACCGACACAGAGCTGGAGGCAACGTGCTTTTCCTTAATGACTTCAATTTATGGGGCTATTTTACCTTGGCCAACAGTAACAGACCCTGCTGGTATTCCCACAGCCCTGAGGACAGAGAACACTTGTGCAGTGCCAGCAGGGTGGAAAATCCCTGCCCTGACTTTTAATGCCATTTCAGAAAGAGAAAGATGTTGAAAAGTGCCAGTGGTCAATGCTCACCAGGAGTAATCAGTCCTGTGCTGAGTGAGGACTGTGAGCACTGAGGGAGCGCCTGTACCATTACAGTGCCCAGTCCAGAAGCTCCCATGAATGGGAAGACTAGTGGGATTCCCAGGCAACCCAGGTTTAGGCTTTCTCACCCTCCATCTGTTTTTTGTGTCCCACAAGGCTTTGCAGTCTTGCTTTTATAGCCGTGATGATGGGCACAAGCCCATGGAGACAGAGAGAAGCCATTGTCCATGCCACAATATTAAAACCACAAAAGCAACACCATCCCAGATTTCACTGGATAACCTTTTCTTTCACCACTGTAAAAAACTGATAAGGCTACAGAGCAAGACACACAGGAACAGCTGATAGGAGAAAAAGTCTTCCAGAGGCATTTTTCTCCAGTGGGCCCTTGCTGTTATTAGTGGCTCAGCTGGTTGGCATCTCCGTGGGGTTTGGAGTCAAGGTCAGCCCCCTTTCCAAAACTAAAAAGATGGGCATTGACAGTTTTCAGTCATTGACAATAATTGTTTCCCAGTTGTGGAATGGACACATTTAACAGTGGGATTTGCAATCTCTGTTCCCCAAATTACACTGTCAGGGTCACCTAAGGGGATCCTGTGTACCTAATGTGTCCGGGGACAGCATTCATGGCCCATCCTGAGCACGGTGGAGTTAGAAGAGCTGGCAAACAGTGAGCGTAAACAGATGTTGTCATGCGACAGTTTCTGCTATAGTTTTGTTGGAAAACTTGTGGGACAATTTAGCTGTGATCACAATTTCATCTCTTATTTGCTTTCTGCTGATGTTGCAGTGAAGTATAGTAAGGTTTGGGGTTTTCAATTTTATTTTATTTTATTTTATTTTATTTTATTTTATTTGTTTGTGGGATGAGAATTTCATAGCTGAAAAGCAGTTAAATACTGAAAGCTCTGAGAATAGTGGCATTTGCCTGAAATGAACACAGAATTTCATCTTAAGGAAATCTGAGGCAAAGCAGCAATAATCTTCCTGACTGCTGGGAACTGCTGGAAAAACACCCACTTTTAATGGGAACTGGGAAAAAATGGATATTTTTATCCAAAGAAAAATTGTAAAAAAACAATCAAACATCTGATTAATCAAGACTTCCTTCTCCATATATCAGGGAGTATTTCTGAGAAAAGAAAATCCCCACAGAGGAAACCAAAGGTGTTCTCCTGCTTGTAGCACATGTGGCAACAGCCTGTGTTCATCTCTCATGTGAAATGGGTTTCTGATTTGCACCCAGCCAGGGTGCATCTATCTTTAGGCATAGCAAGTCTGAACAATAATAATATGGAGCAAGTAATGTAAGACTTTATAAAATGTTATTTAGTTTTAGGCTTGGTCCATTTATTTGTTTATTATTTTATTTATTTATCTATCTATTTATTTATTTATTTATTTTTGTCTGCCTGAAATTATAGCTTTGTTTAATGACATTTTGCAATCAAGATATCAGACTTCCTTGCAAAAAGCTAGTAATGTTGTGAAAAATTCATTTATCTGAAGTGCCAAAAAGCCAGACCTTCTCGTGAATTGCGATGCATCATCGGTTTTATTTTTACTTCTGCTTTCATCAAGTACTTTTTCTTTAGCCTTATCATTCATCTCTAAATAGTAGTGCCATATGACACAAGAAATGAAGGCTGGTTTCCGGTGGTTCCTCTCTGGAGCTGCCAGCAGCAGTCTGATCTGCTCAGTACTAGAGATAGTAGTATAGGTACTGGCTTTCCAGTAAAAGCAAATTGTGGGAACCTCATGTGAGAAATAATGCCAGTCCTTTAGGAAACACTTTCAGGAAATGGCCAAGGTAATAATAATGATTTTTTTACTTGCCTTTTTATTTGGTTTTGATTTTGTGATTTCTTCTAACTTTTATTTAGGTCATAAGAGCATTTCACACATGACTCTTAAAAGAGAGAGACTCCTTATTTTACTTCACCCAGGTGTAGTCCCTATTGACTTTCCATCTCCATGGGCCACTAATGATCACTAAAATTTGAATTCTATATGATTCAAAGGCAATGAGGTCTAAGCAGTGTATATATCTTGTCAGTAACCAGAGATACATTTCTTGAAAGTGGACTTGCCCTTCAAAACCCTTTTTGGGGATATAACACTCTGTGCTCCGAATAGTCTAATCCCAGGAAGAATTGCTTCCAAGTATTTTTTATTAAAGTCTATATCCTGAGCACCTTGGAATTTGCTGGAGGACTGGTGTGTGTAAAGGTCAACATAAATAAATGGTCTGAAAGCAATTGCATGCAATACAAATGTGAGGTATTGCATGTAGGAAGGCATATCCAGTTGCATGAATACCAAATGTGTATTGATTAACCAGGCAGCAGAGAAGGATGGGGTGGGGTTGGATAGAAATTAATCCCAGAGTGAGTCTCAGTGAAGCATGTGAGGCTACTGCAAAGCTAATCTAAAAAATACTCGAGCTATGTTTAGAGAATTCCTGAAAGCGAGAGATGGAAGAAATTATTCTGCTGGGCAGTGCCAAGGTTTGGATGCACACTTTGGGAGGGATGGAGAGATTTTATAGGAAAAGACCAATGACATTAAGGATTTTATACTGTACGAGCTATGGTGAAGTTTGAACCAACTAAGTAAAACAAATTGGGATAAACAACAGCCATCTTCAAATGTGTAAAACCTGTTGTTATAACGGCTGAGATGTATTAGGCTACAACTTTTCATTATGGAAAAGAGTCCAGTTAGAGAGGATACAGCACTGGTTTATAAAATCGTGAGTTACACAGAGACGATGAAAAGGAGTTGACTGTTCCTTGTTTCTTTGCAACATTTTAAGACAGCTGATAAAGATATCAAGAGCAAGATCCAAAATAAAAAAGGGATTGTGATAGGAGAAGTAGAAGGCCTGCAGAAATTCTCACCAGAGGATGTTATGGAAGTAGAAGTGTACATGGATTTCAAGGGAAATTACTGGAAAATTGCTACTAATTATTGTACTTCCTACTGAGGGAGTCCCACTTGCACACAGCAGGAAGGATGTGTGTGCAGAGGTGGTGGCCATGTGTAGGACTGTGGCCAGGCCTATGCCTCTAATGCATGTAGTAAACGTGTATGGTGCAATAACTTCAGTGCATATGGACATAACTGAGCTAGGTAGTTCAGTGCTAGCAACAGTGTAGTAACACCAAATTTGATGTAGGCTAACTCCTCTTTTGCCCCAGCAGTCTGGGTAAATACTGGAGTTCTTAGTCCTTGGTGAGCTCTAGCGTGTGGTGGCTCAACTGATTGTTTCATGCTCATTGAGATGCCTGTGTGTTATACTATAATCACTTGAATAAATCAGTAGGTCTATATAATGACATTAAAGTGGGGCATATATATTCTGAAAGTGCTGTGTGCATGTTTTCCCACTGTGTTGGCAGGACCAGGCCTTTTTTCCTGTTGAATTTGTCACAGAAAAATTCTAACACAAGTTATAAATAGGAATCTTCAGAAAAGAAGAGCTGTTTCCTAGCTATTGAGGACTGGCAGTAATATGCTCATTTTTTGTCCTTCAAGCTGATATTTAGTTGGAGTAATTTTTCTACCTTCTTTCATTTATCTTTTAAATTTATACCTGGGTAAAGAAGTTTAAAAAGTTATATGCAGTTGGTGACTTTGTAAATTATTTAACAGATCAAAATTATTTTCAGAAATAATTCAGATAGCTTTCCACCAGTTAAAAATGTAAAACTATGCTGGTAATATGGCACTTTAAAATGTGTAAACACTTATAAGCACGACTACTTTTTGTAAGAGTATTCCCATTAACTTAAAAATCACTGTTTATATGACTGTGTATTAGAGATATGGGCATTTAATTGGAAGACATTATCTCCATCTTCAGGTGGAGAGATTAAGTCATATAATACTTTCCAAGCTGCATCTGAATTCTTGATGCATAGTTGTTTTTCAGAACATCCAAGCTGTCCTCTGCTGATCTATTTTCCTCCATGCTGTGATCTCAAAGTACTTGAAGAGAACATTCTAGCTCCATGAGCTGTTCATGCTCTTATCTCTAGGTAAAGCAAAGCAGCTCTCCACCAGCAGAGTCTGCTGTTGGCAGGAACCAACTGGCAACTCACCTCGAGAGGAGACATCATCATGGTTAGAGGTTCCTCACAAGGGGAGGAGGAGGGGCAGGCGCTGAGCTCTTCACTCTGGTGACCAATGACAGGACCCAAGGAAATGTCAGGAAGATGTGCCAGGGGAGGTTTATGTTGGACATCAGGAAAAGGTTCTTCCCCCAGAGGGTGCTGGACGCTGGAACAGGCTCCACAGAGAGGTGTCACGGCCCCAAGCCTGACAGTGTTCAAGAAGAGACTAGACAACACCCTCAGACACACGGTGTGAACTGTGGGGTTGTCCTGTGCAGGGACAGGAGTTGGACTTGATGATCCTTGTGAGTCCCTTCCAACTCAGGACATTCTGTGATTCTATGATTCTGTGATCCTATATACAGAGATTTGGAAAAGCCAAGCCAGCAGCCACAAAACACCATGTGAGATGTATCAGCTGCTACTCATGAAAGTGGAAGAGGTGGGTCCCAGCAGTCACAACAGCATCCCAAATAAGTAGCAAACATGTCCCTGGGGATGTCCCTGGGGCTCTCTGTCCAGCCTTCACCTCAATGGTCATATTAGTCTCCTTCTTATGGCAGAACTGTCCCAGATCTAGTCTAGTCCTAAAGCCTTTGGACACACAAAAAAAGTCACTTTATTCCCATTTCTAAGAGTGGGGTTGAAAATTCAAACTCTTATTACCCTTTATTGCAAATTCAAACAAAGCTTTCCATTAGGGGTGGACAGATCACAAAATAGCAGCTCCTCCATCAATTTTAGCTGGTTTTGAGCTGATATCGGTGACTGTAGGGTCTTTCCTGGGTGGGCTTCAACAACGTGTGCTTGCAGCCCAGAATTTCAACCATACCCTGGGCTGCATCAAAATGAATCTGGCCAACAGATCGAGGGAGGTGATTCTGCCCCCATACTCTGCTCCTGTGAGGCCCCACCTGGAGTGCTGTATCCAGCTTTGGGGCCCCCAACATAACAAGGGCAAGTTGGAGAGGGTCCAGAAAACACCAGTGAGATGATTTGAGGGCTGGAACACCCTGCTGTGAGGACAGGCTGAGAGAGTTGGGTTGTTCAGCCTGGAGAAGAGAAGGCTCCGGGGACACTTTATTGCGGCCTTTCAGTACTTAAAAGGGCCTGTAAGAAAGATGGGGACAGACTTTTTAGCAAGGCCTGTTGTGACAGGACAAAGGGTGGTGGTTTTAAACTCAAAGACAAGAGATTCAGGCCAGACATGAGGAAGAAATTTTTTACAATGAGAGTGGCGAAACCCTGTCCCGGGTTGGCCAGAGAGGTGGTGGATGAACCATCCCTGGAGACATCCCAGGCCGGGCTGGATGGGCCTCTGAGCAACATGAGCTGGATGAAGGTGACCCTGCTCATGGCAGGGGTTGGATTAGATGAGCTTTGAAGGTCCCTTCCAACCCAAACTATTCTATGATTGATTCTATAATTTTATAATAATGGTTCCAAAGGCAAGTGGATTTTACTCAGCAACAAACGAATATCAGCAAAATAAAGCAGTAGATACAGTCAAGGTCCTTGAAATGCCCTAAGTAGAGTCCTTTTGGTTTGTAATAGAGGTTTGAGATTGTTTTGTTCTTAAGGAATACATAACAGAGTTGTGTGCAGTCATTTCTATTTCAATGGGGGATCTTTCAAGTTTGTTTTATATTTATAGTCTCTGGTTCATTTTGTGCCTGCTGCCTGTGGTGTAACAAGCCTTTTCCCTTTTTCTTTCATCTAATATAATTTTTTTGAGAAGACAACTTCTCTTTAATCATTGTCAGAGACAGGCTTAGTTTTTGGGAGGCTTGATTAGCGTACAGGGAATTCAGAGAAGAGTAGCAGAGAAGGTGATTTTGAATTTTAGCAAAAGATTAGAAGAAGGTTAACAATGCATATAGCCTGGCCAAAGGTCTATAGATCATCTTGATCTTCTGGTTTCTAACGGATGTGGTGATGGGTTAGAAGAATTTTTAATGGTATAGCAATGAAACAAAAAGTTGAGTAGAGAAAACGCTTCCAGAAATGCAACTCCATTGTTCCAAGTTAATTCACCTATTTCCACACAGAGGTGCATTGTGAAAAGCAGACATCATCAGAGAGCCTGGAAAGGTTGGGTGAAGGCAACTGCCAGAGAGACTGGTAGAGCAAGAGAGATTTTACCAGCTGAACAGACCAAATGGAAATGACAAGTAGAACAACATTTATTGTTCCTCCCAAATCTGGGGAGAGAGTAACTTTTGCAAAGACTAAGCTCAGACAGCAGCAGGTGACTTTTAGTCACTGACAGGGTCATTTTACTCAAAGCTTCTGACAATTGCCCCACTGCAGTTTTCTGAGCATCCCCAAAGTGGTTGTGGGCAAGGAGGCTGCACCAGTGAACTCCAGTTCAAAGAAAGGTGGAGGGCTCACAAAACCCAGCAAATCATAGAATCGTAGAATAGCTTGGATTGGAAGGGACCTTCAAAGGTCACCTAATCCAATTCCTGACCTGTAGACTCTCTTTTTCATGTGGTAAGACACAGAATGTATGTTCTTCTGTGTATCCCATCAGACAGCATAAATGTGGATGTAGATTTTCCAAGAACCCTTGCTCCTGCAGTGTGACTTTGATTTAAATGCCTTTCCTTGCAGTTAGCAGTTTACTTCTGTGTCTCTGAGTGCTACTGAAAAAGAAATAGAGAAGGAACTCTGAGAAAATGCTTTCCTATGGCAGTTTCTTATATGTGGTTGTCACTTAATTGAAATAAATGTCTTGGCCAATTGCAATATGAGTTATTATTCCAATCTGTAATTGGAATTATTCTTCCTTTTCTGATCTTTTCCCAAGTGACTGTGCATCTGGTAACTCTTTTTCACTTGAAAGTAACAATTATTTTAAGTGTGAAGAGATGTACTTCATGCCTTGCGCAATACTCAGGCAGTTGGTGTTTGATGCATCTTAACACTGAAATGAAATCACAGGTGAAAACTGTTCTGGTTGAAAATCTGCAATAGTGTCAGGGACTGGGGAAGAAATGGGAATTTTAATGAACAGATATGTCCTCCCTGTTGAGAGCACAAGCCAGCTGAATGCAGTCAGATCCAAAAGATCCAAGAGGCTAAATGGCTGATTTTCCTTCCCCTCTTTGAAATCTGAATTTGGAATTAAATGCAGGTGATTTTAATTAGGTCCTGTGAATATTATTTGGGAATCATATTTTTGTGATTATGAGTCCAGTTTTAAATCAAAACATTGTGTTTAAAACATTGAAAAGTGCAGATGCAATGTATTCTTATATTAAAAATGCTAATGATTAGGACAGATTGAGAGTGTTACTGATGACTTAAATGTCTAAGATGGGTGGATGTTAGAACTGCTAAAACAGTTAAGTAGCACAGTTTTCTGGCATTTTGTAGTAATGTCTCCTAAAAATATTGTCATGCCACCCCCATCCCAAATTAACGCTTCTAAGGCCAGTAATGTAGTGTGCTCACACCTTAAGGTAGCACTGTGATTCATGTTTTAATGATAGTGCCTGCTGGCTGTAACTATGGAATGTATTGTCATGGAAACTACACTTTTCTATATTTACACCAGTGCTGGTTATGCGAGAGACAGTACTTGAAAGAAAAGCGGTATAATATATAGCTTAATAACGAGACAGGCAAGCTAGGAATAAACAGATCAAAGATTCAGCAATGTTACGGCTGCTGTTTGTCACCATAGTACGTTTCTAAACAGGCTCAGTCACTGTTTCTGATGGTAACTAGCACAGCAAGTCAGAAAGAAGCGCTGCTGCGATGGCACTTTGGACTAACAGGTCAGACAAACTTAAATTATTGATAGCTGATTGATTGGCATCTGCATAGTGAGCTCCCATGACATGTAGTACTCATGTCCAGGCTGTTAGGAAAAAAAAAGTATGAGCTGAGTGAATTGAGGACACTGGGTTGTAAGGCCCTGTTATTTGCAAGAAATAAATCTTCAGAAATGGAACTGGGTTGTAACTCTAATTGTGGAGCAGTCCTATCTGTCACTTCAATCTAGAAACTACTGTCGTTTTATTGAGCTTGGAAGCTCAAAGTTTGAAAATATAGAGTGAGAAACAATAATCAGAAAATAATATGCCAAGCTGAAATCTAGCTACACAAAAAAATCGCATAAAAATAAAGTTATTTTATGGTGCAAAAGAAAAATTAGGATCAAAAATTGTTTAAGAAAATGGTTCTCTAATGTTTTTGAACTTTGCAAAGCAAGGGTAGGTAATTTTGAGGAAATTACACTTAAAACTTAGATGTATACATCCATGCAATACACATGCATGTATATGTATTTACATAAATACAGGATCCTAATAGAAGAGGTCTCCTACATCAGGGTCTGCAGTGTTAGACAGATATATTAAAAAATTCTGTACCATTCACCCTCTATACTGTTTGACCTGGCTGCATGCAGAGACCTCTATTTGCCATTTTCTCCAGTCTATTGTGTAAGAAATTTCTGGTTTGGTTTTATTACAGAAAATTGTTTCAGTTGTGCCTTAAGAACTCACTCACGATTGCCAGGGAGACAAGCTGCTCTCATTTCTTTAGAAAGAGTTTCTAATTTGATGGGCAGAGCTTAGTGAGTCGCAAAAAAACAGGGTCAAGTCACTGTGAAACAACTGCTGGGTTTACCTTGATATCAGCTGTGAAATCATTGAAGACATCACTTCACTTTCTGTGTCGTAGCCTTTTTCATTTTATAGTTGTGTGTCTGCCATGACCAAGCCTAAAACTGGAGGAAATATTCATCCAACTTTCATATATAAATAATCCTCTTAAAAAGCACAGCTAGCGGTTTGCTCACCCAAATGCTTTATTATGCATTTTTGGCTGGTGTTGCTTTAACTGAAGGAACAGCGACAGCTGTAACTGAATCCAAACCAGCGTTATGCTCCTAAACTTCTTTAATTATTGCATTTCTGGAATACAGCAAGCCGTTTGCAGGTTATGGGATAACAGTACTAGCTGGAGTCATTAGTTCCTTTGCCTCAAAAGCAGAGTTTAAAGAGGGTTATGTTTTTAAGCTTCATGCCGGTGCATTTTCCGTGTAACTTCATCTCTTTATTCAGTGTCTCCTGCAATCCTTCAACCTGTCTATTTGTAAATTTGTGCCTGGAGAAAGCTCCCATGTGGCAAGCCAGGATTGGATAAATGTTACTTGTATTTCTCTGATTGCAAACTCCCAGCATCTGGGATTTTCAGCTTTGAGTACAGTTTGTTTCATGCTGAGATTCATCTTTTTGGGGAAAGCAAAGGTCATCGCTTCTCCGGAGTTGCGACTGATTTGATTCTTTTTCTCGGGGAGGCGCTGGGAAGGGAATCCTTACTGGAATGCATATTGATAAAGGCTGAGGATTCTGGCTTCTTAGATAAGTAATTTTTTTTTCTCTTCTCTCCCCACAATGACTATGTATTGCAGCAACTCACTGGCTTTTTACCAAATCAGGAGCTGCAGTATTTTTCTTCCGATGGAATAATTTCAGCCCACTTCAGCTAGCATGACAATCTTATGTGATTGTTATGAGTAGGCGTTTACATCCTTTTACATGCTAATACTGCCACACCTGCTAGTCCCCCTCATTTCCATTTCTCTCTTTTTTTTTTCCTTTTTTTTTCTTTTTTTCCCGATGTAAAAACTAATTTCCCAGAGGAAGGGAAATCCTGAGATTCGTGATCAATGCTGCATCGTTGATTCATCAACAACGAAGGGGATGGCTGAATGGGACACAGGTAGAGATTCAAGCAGGCTGCTTCTGACCAGCAAGAGAAAAGCTAGCTGTTGAGCAGCATATGTTGCCACTCCATGTGCTGGATTAGCTACTTGTTTTTAGCCTTCAGTAGGCTGCAACTACTGCAGCACTAAAGGAATGTGCCCTATTGTTAAAAATCCTGACTGCTTTACACCAATGATTTGCCACTGCAAAGTTGCATGCACCAACAACACTTTATCGTTGATGTTTGGATGCAAGGTAGGATGTGGTTAATGTATTTAAATGCATGCTGTAACTCCTTTGAATATCTGTGCTGTTTAATTTCATGTCTGACTAGAGATTTCAGTGCAAATTATGATACGTTGGCTATAAATTAGAGCTTACAGCCGATACGTTTTAAATGTTAGGAAAAAAAAATGAGAAGTAAAGCTTTCTTATTTCCCAGGGTTGTACGAGCATAGATTTACATAGGAAAATCTAACGGATTATGAAGCATTTGTTTAAGAGTTGATTGTATACTTAGCTAACAGTGCTAAGATTACTAAACCACTACTCTGCCATTTGCTTGGCTTTATTGATTTTGATGTGTATACTGTTATTACAAAAACACAAACCAGCTAGAATTAATATATTTTTTCCGTTTGTATTGCTGACATGGCTTTTAACAATAAAAGCAATACTAAAGCATACAGCCCTGCACTTCTCTGTAAGAGATAAGTAAAGTAAGCTCCTGAACACATTTTTAAGTCTACAGGAATATCTTTAAATAAGTGTTTTCTTCTAGAGACTGGACAATTGTTTAATTTCTCTTTTAAATTTAAATCAAAAGGTGGCGCAGTTAGCCAGAGAAGTTTCTTTTCTGGCTGTGTAATGCAATCCCACCCCAAATATTTTAACAAAGGTGTTGGATTGGACTGTATTTTTCCCCATATAGAACCTGTCTTGACATTAAAGTATAACTAATGCTGTTTGTTGTTTTACTGAAATAATTCACAAGTGGTGACATGTTCTTAAAACTTATTGTCTTTGGGTAAACAAGTTCGGTTCTTGGATCACTGGATCATGGTGACTTTACAGGGGGGGTAAAACATTTTGACCCATTCTTTTCCCTTGTTATCCTTCAATACTGGCTGATGTTAAAACTGTTCCTCTGTGTTAAAATAGAATAGGAAATGAGCGGTTATATTAAAAAATGGTAGTTATAGTAATTATTTTGAAATCATCAGTGTAACTTTTTTAATCCTCAAAAATGACTAAGCTACAAAAATCCAGTTTTAGTTGTACAGTCCATAAACTAGGGAACACAGTATAATTTTTTAAGTTCCTGTGTGACAGAGTAGCCTAAATAAAATTAAGTAACTTTGTGGAAAAGGTTAGAGATGACCCAATGCTCCCTAAACGTAACAGCTAGAGGTTAAAGACAGATCATCTACTGCTTCATATAATAAACTTAAACTAAGTTTCAGTCAAACATTTATTATTTGTCTGCCTTCTCCTTTTCCTCAAACTACAGCCTGCCTACATCTCTGGTTACTTGAGACTCTTCTGGACTAAAGTTTCTTGCTTCTTCACTTCCATTTTAAACAAGCAAAAATATGTTCTATTAGCGAAAGGGTTATAATTTAATTGCTGTGTCATGATGCCACTAGTGTTATAAATAGCATCAAGAGTTTAACAGTTTAAAAGCTTCTTTAATTTGCATTTTTTTCATAGGAACAATCAGTATTTTTTTTTTTAATTTTAACTTTAAGAACTTATAACGTCTTGTTTTCAAGTGTCAAATTCTAGTTAATAAAGGTGAATTGTCAGTCAGGGGAAATTAATGCAAGCCACTCTTCTACAAAGGTAGGCCAGTGGCCTAGGGACTAGTATTCAATTTGTATTCCTGCCTGTAAGTGATTTTCAAAGGGTATTCTTTGATGCACTTAAGTTCTTTCATGATTTTCAGATCCTGTTAGGAAGAAGCAGGAGAATAAAAATCATAAATTTCAAACTTTTTTTATTCCTCTCCAGTGCTTCAGGCTCATTAAGTTGGTCACAGTCAATGTTTTATCTTCCTGTGGTGGTGTATGAGCTACTTCTCAAATGAAAAGTGGATGTGTAGGATAGTGATCATTTTCAGAAAGATGAGAAAGAGCACAACTGAACTGAGTTATCTTGGGTTGGTTCAGCACATGTCAGATTAATGCCCTTTGATACCACCATCAAGCAAACACAAGATATTCTCTATACATAACAGTGCATCACCTCACATCAAATATCTTTTTCTCATTTCCTTCTGTTCTGCAGCTCATATCTAAATACATAACTTTTTGCTTTGGACACATAGGGTTATATTTCTAGATTTATGGGTGAAAATCCACTCTTAACAAGCACAGAAGTTTGAACAAGATCGTTCTTTTTAGAAAATCTTTTACTTATATGTCATGAAATCATAGATCTAAACATGCTCACAATATTATGACTCCTACAATCACGTGATTCTTGAACTCAAGAAGGAGATTATTATACAGGAATGACACTTTGTATTTGGGGTGACAGAGGAGAAAATAGATCCTCCGAGTAGAAGGAGAGTGCTAAAATATAGATAGACAACAAAGGAATTCATAGTTCAGATGAATACCTCCAAGTGACAAAAATAACCAGGTCAGGTTATTAACTAACTCCTTTCAAAAGGACAGTGCAAGTTATAGGGATGAAATATTGCTTACGTTCTTGATTTACAGTGTTTACTTTTAATTTTGTGCTAAATACAGTCTTCATATGGGCACAGAAGTGAGTGAGAGAATTGCACCAAATCAGAACCATCACACCCATTTTTATCTGTTCCCAATGCAATAATTTTCAAGTCTGCTCACTCCTAACAGGTGGTGCCAGGGAGTTAATTTGTTGGGGCAGGAAGAGAGTGTGCATGTATTACTATACCATATGTTGCCAAAAAGGCAGTGGAGGAGTTTTACTGCGCCTGCGGGAAGCTTTCCTTTTCAGTTTGATTTCCTGGACTTCGATAGTTGACCTTGTCTTGGACCTTTACTTTCAATGATGCTCAGTTTTATGATTCTTGACCTTGAAATTGCGAAGAATTCAGAGCAGTTTAATTTGAAAGGCAAGGTAATGTCTACCTGAAGTGCCACTATTGCAACCTACCTGTTTTCGGTAGGGAAATACCAGTGTTTTCATCACAGTGGTGCAGCGCTGAAGCTGAGAGGGAATAAGCAGGTTTTAAAACACGGCCTTCAGGTGCCAGAGGGGTTTTACAGAACTGTCTTGTTCATAATATTGCAGGGCTGGGACATGAATGTATGTGCCCTGAGTCTTAAAGCTATGGACAGATTTGTGTCTGTGGATGAAGGGTTGGCTTGTGTGTAAGATAGACCTGCATTCACAGATCTCCACCAAGAGGAGTGCTAAGGCATATATCAGATTCTCACAGAAGATGATGAGACTTCAATGCACGCTTGAATGTCAGTATGTGCTTACTCACTTTGCAGAATTGGGCCCTGTAATAGTTCGTTGAGTATTGCAGAAAAGTTATCTCCCAACTCTTAATATCCTGTTCATTTTGCTTATATTATTGATAGGAGTGCCAGGAAGGGATTTCAGATTGAGTGAGAATTTTTAAATTACATTTTAACCAAAATTCTGACACTAACATGGAAGTGTTTTTGTCTTATCTCCTTTACCTCCATGGGTTGTGGCAACCCCAAGCACAAACAGAGGCTGGGCAGAGAATAGATGGAGAACAGCCCTGAGGAGAAGGACTTGGGGGTGCCGGTTAATGAGAAGCTCAACATGACCCAGCAATGTGAGCTTGTAGCCCAGAAAGCAAACCCCATACTGGGCTGCATCAAAAGCAGCGTGGCCAGCGGGTCAAGGGAGCTGATTCCCTCCCTCTACTCTAGTGAGACACCACCTGCTGTAATGAGTCTGGTGATGGGGCCCCCACCAAAAAAGGGACATGGAGCTGTTGGAGCAAGTCCAGAGGAGGCCACAAAGACAATCAGAGAGCTGGAGCACCTCTGCTATGAAGACAGGCTGAGAGAGTTGGGTTGTTCAGCCTGGAGAAGAGAAAGCTCCAGAGACACCTTACAGCAGCCTTCCAGTACCTAAAGAGGACCTACAAGAAAGTTGGAGAGGGACTTTTTACAAGGACATGTAGTGACAGGACAAGGGGTAATGGCTTTAAAATGAAAGACGGGAGATTTAGATGAGATGGAAGGAAGAAATTCTTCCCCATGAGGGTGGTAAGGCGCTGGAACAGGTTGCCCAGAGAAGCTGTGGATGTCCCATCACTGGAAGTGTTCAAGGCCAGGTTGGACGGGGCTTTGAGTAACCTGGTCTAGTGGAAGGTGTCCCTACCCATGGCAGAGGGGGTGGACTAGGTTATTTTCCAACCCAAACCATTCTATGATTCTATGATATATTGAAAGTATTTCTTGAGGTAATTCCATTAAAAGATGACTGACTTGCACGTTTGTTGACCCTGACCAGGTATTTTGATATATCCTACTTTCCTTTTGATTTAGCTTTATGTTTATAACTGTGCTAGCAAAAATTGAAAGTTTTGTTTGTTTCTTTCTTTTTAAGGGGATAAGATATACTTCCTTCTCTTTCCTGCCTCCTTTCTTTCCTTCTAGCACATTTATCACAACCAGTCCTCTGGCACAATAGCTGATTTTGGTATTTTTTCCTATGATTCCTCTGTTTTAGCTGAAATAGCCAAATAGTGACCTATTCCGCTCTTCAAGGTGAGCATGAAAGTAAAACTGCTTGTTTTTTAGGCTGCCAAAGTTTTGTGTTTTACGAAACTGTTGCAATGAGGAAGGTTTTAGTATTAGAAAACAGTAGGGTGTATAACTGAATGTCTTGACGTTCATATTTATTATTTTTATCATGATTAAACTACTAGAAAACTACTAGTTTTCTGTACCAGCATTATTAGTCTCTTGAGTAAACACTGGTATGTTACTTAGTTCTTAATTAAGAGTTGCGTCTGTGTAGTCACAGTCTAGACCTGATTATTGTAAGAAACAGTAATTTGAGATGTCAGGAAAATGCTTTTCCAACAAGATATGATACACAGTAGATCATGCTCAAAGCCTCACATGCTTTATCTTCTTGATGCATCTCCATGAACTCAAGGGGGATTTTCCATTTCATGTGACAGTCTGAGGTGGTTTCTGAATACAACTAGATAGAGCATTAATTCACATTATAAATGAGCTTTTCAGGCACAGTTACTGAATGCCTTCTTTGTTTCTGTCTGTGCTGCTGGAGACTGTCCTAAGGAGCCCTGTACCCTTGAGGCCCCAGAGGAAGGCAGGACAATGGACGAGTTTGACTTGGTTGAGGAGGACTAGGCTAGGGATCAAATAAGCAATCTGGACATCCATAAATCCATGGATCCAGATGGGATGCACTCTTGGGTGCTGAGGGAGCTGGCTGAGGTCATTGCTAGGCCACCCTCCATCATCTTTGCGAAGTCTTAGGAAACAGGAGAGGTGCCTGAGGACTGGAGGAAAGCAAATGTCACTCCAGTCTTCAAAAAGGGCAAGAAGGAGGACCTGGGTAACTATAGACTGGTCAGCCTCACCTCCATCCCTGGGAAGGTGATGGAACGACTTATCCTTGGTGCCATTTCAAAACATACCAAGAATATGGTGGTCATTAAGGACGGTCAACATGGCTTCACCAAGGAGAAGTCATGCTTGACCAATCTCATAGACTCTTATGAGGGCATAACCAGGTGACTAGATGATGGCAAAGCAGTGGGTGTGGTCTATCTTGACTTCAGTAAAGCATTTGACACAGTCTCTCACAGCATCTTCTCTGCTAAACTGAGGAAGTGTGGACTGGATGATCAGGTAGTGAGATGGAATGTGAACTGGCTGAAGGAAAGAAGCCAGAGAGTTGTGGTCAATGGGGCAGAGTCTAGTTGGAGGCCTGCATCCAGTGGACTCCCTCAAGGGTCGGTACTGGGAGCAGTACTATTTAATATATTCATTAATGACTTGGATGAGGGAATAGAGTGCACTGTCAGCAAGTTTGCTGGTAACACCAAGCTGGGTGGAATGGCTGACATGCCAGAAGGCTGTGCTGCCGTCCAGCAAGACCTGAACAAGCTGGAGAGTTGGGCGGGGAAAAATGTAATGAAACAAGGGCAAGTGTAGAGTCTTGCGTCTAGGCAGGAACAACCCCAGGTTCCAGTATAAGTTGGGGAACGACTTATTAGAGAGCAGTGTAGGGGACAGCAGGATGACCATGAGCCAGCACTGGGCCCTTGTGGCCGGGAAGGCCAATGGTACCTGGGGTGTATTAGAAGGGGGGTGGTTAGTAGGTCAGAGAGGTTCTCCTGCCCCTCTACTCTGCCCTGGTGAGACCACACCTGGAATATTGTGTCCAGTTCTGGGCCCCTCAGTTCCAGAAGGACAGGGAACTGCTGGAGAGAGTCCAGCGCAGGGCAACAAAGATGCTGAAGGGAGTGGAACATTTCCCTTATGAAGAAAGGCTGAGGGAGCTGGGTCTCTTTAGCTTGGAGGAGACTGAGGTGTAACTTCATTAATGTTTATAAATATATAAAGGGTGAGTGTCACGAGGATGGAGCCAGGCTCTTCTCAGTGACAACCAATGGTAGGACAACGGGCAGTGAGTATAAACTGGAACACAGGATGTTCCATTTAAATTTGAGAAGAAACTTCTTCTCAGTGAGGGTGATAGGACACTGGACCAGGCTGCCCAGGGACGTTGTGGAGTCTTCTTCTCTGGAGACATTCAGACCCACCTGGACACATTCCTGCGTAGCCTCATCTGTGTGTTCCTGCTCTGACAGGGAGATTGGACTGGGTGATCTTTTGAGGTCCCTTCCAATCCGTGACATTCTGTGATTCTGTGAGCTTTTGAAATTAATCTGCTAGCCTTACCTATGTGTTCTGCTTTGTTTTGCATTATGGAGTACTCTTAGAGTACAGAAAAGGGATGCCGTTTTGATTAAACTAAGCAGAAAGATGCACTCCGGGAACACACCAAGTACTTTGCAAAATCTTATGGGTATTCAGTTTATAAAAACAGATTAGCACTATTTCAAAGTAAACCACAAAACATGTATAATGTGGTTGAATCCTTCTTACCACCTCTTAATTCCGTGGATCCACTCCTGCTCCTTGCTGATCTGAACTTAACCTCTGGCTCCACTGACATATTTTAGTTTTGATTTTTTGGGGGCCAGAACCAAATAGATGTA
Source organism: Columba livia (assembly GCF_036013475.1). Classification (NCBI taxonomy): domain Eukaryota; kingdom Metazoa; phylum Chordata; class Aves; order Columbiformes; family Columbidae; genus Columba; species Columba livia. The sequence goes on from NC_088602.1 coordinate 8,278,217, forward strand.
AAAATACAATATATTCATGGCCATTCTTATTTCTGTGATCCATCTATAGAGACTGATATATTGCATAGGGCTCCAGAACTCTCTGAAAGGGTTTACTGCCTATTCATAGACAATCAGCAGAGTAAGTCAGCTGGAACATTACTGCCACTTGCTATGCATAACATTTGACAGTGGCACTGAGAAACCCACTTCCACATGTTACTCTTGTTAGGCCACCGTGGTGTTAAAATAAAAATGCTCAGCAATAGAAGGAGCTGCAAAGAGATGCAGGGTTGCCACTGGCAAGAAGCTCTGAGTATGATCAATTGTGTCACAGAGGATTTGTGCATTAGTGTACAGAGCTCAAGGCGGGGAGAGTTTTCTTTGGCATAGCATCTATTCAAGCTATACATGGGGTGTAAGCTCAGGCAAATTCAGCTGGCCATATCTTTTTTTTTTTTTTTCCTGTTAGGCATTGCCTAACCCGCTCCGCTTTTAACACTCTTGGCTTAAGAACAAGTACAACCCCCCAGCAGTTCCCACCCTTCACTGATGTGTGGGGGAAAAATGAACTATACATTGTGCTCAAAGGCCACCAGATGGAACTTTTCTGAGGCCAAAGTATCAAGTTATAACACTGTGGGACCCTGCCAGGAACTTCTCCTAGTATTGAAAATTTTATAAAGTGGATCCTGCTCTTCAGACTTTCTTGTCTCCAGCCACCAAGGAGCATTGCACTGGTGAAGTACTCTGGTATCTGAGGTGAGTGGGCTGCATCTTTGTAAGTAGTATGGAGTTTGTTATCTTGAACTTAGCATGGGTGCTGCAGAAATCAATACTACAGGAGGCCCAAGGATGGTGGAAGCCTAAGGAGAGATAAGGAGGCAGCAGCAGGAAGATCCAGGTGGGTCAGGTGGAGGAAGGGCACAAGGAAGGACAGTGCAGAGACAGCAGCTTGAGGGTAGGAAAAGGAGGCAGCACCCTGGGCAGGGATCCTGAGGAGGCAAGCAGAAGAGAAAGCAACACCGGTGAGGTCTGGCTAGATTGAAAATGGAAAAAAAACCCCCAGCTGTTAGATCATGAATCCTCTGAAATGATGGGTCCATCCCCTCAATCATGTAGGAGTTGAGTCACCGGTCAGGGAATGCAAACAAGTGTTACCATTTCAGTCTTATTCGGAGTGAGCTCACTCGCGAGCTGTCACTCCCTGGCACTGGCCAACGTCTGGGCGGGTGATGCCCAGGCATTTTTCTAAAAGCATCAAGATCAGATGTTTAAAATATTTCTGCTTCAGTGAGAATGCTGTGTCTCATTTTTTTGTCGCTGTCCTGCCCACGAGCTCCCTGTATGCTGTGAAGGGCATGGGTGGATGGTAGGAGATTCCCTGAGAAACCACTCCATCACAAACGTGCAAATAGTTTAAATTAAGAAAACAGCACTAAAAGTGGCTTTTTAAATAAAGTTTTAGGTTTTTAGAAAAGTGTATACACTGAAATAATCTTCTGTTGTAGATGGCATCTTCAATTCCTATGTCATTTGAATCAACTTTTTTCCATGTTTTGCCAGAATATCTGCTTCTAGCAACTGTCAGGGGCTGAACACCAGACTGGGTGGCCCATGGTACATGCTGTGCATGTTCTTGTCACGACAACAAGAATATTTGCTGGTCGCACAGCAGTGGAGTCTGATTTTCTTCACTCTAGATTACTTAAAATTCACCTGAAGCTAAATGATGCTCTGAATTGTGTTTTATAGCCATGGTGGGAATTGGGTTTCTTTTTTAATCTGGTAATAAAGAAGAATCAGTTGTCATGGTTTACAAGCGCTGGATTGGAAACATGACGATAAAGTGCACCTGTGAAAAAAGCAGGGCAGATAGCACGTAACTAGGGTTACTGATTATTTTGAAGGAGAAGTTCAGGGTTTGCTCAGACACTCAATTTTTTAAATATACTTTTGATTTAAATTATACATAATAATTACGTAAAATGAGGTACTTTCAAATAGAAATATATAAATACTGGAATGGCTTGATGCAGTTACATGAGCTGCTTGATTTTACAAACTAATTACTGACTAAGAGAAGGCTATATATAGACATTCATCTTAACTGCAAAGGATGTCATAGAAGAGAATGGTGATGAAGAAGTGTTATATAAATATATTTAAGTGATAATAGCAATAAAACTGAAAACTGTCACTGAACTGTTCTCCTGATCTTTGAAAAGTAGCTGTTATGTTTCCAGTGTAGCTGTCAGAAATATTCTCATTATTAAAATGTGGATATTTATTACTTTTACTTTTTCAATTATATTTCCTTCAGATTTAAACATTTGATGAAATATTAATAGTCATTAGGGACAGAATTTTTCAAGAGAGTTTACTTCAGGGTCACATTGAATGCAATGAAAACCTGAATGGGAATAAAAATTACTAATGGGAATTCCTCTACTTAGTGTAGAAGTTAGTGATCCGTAATCCCAGGAGATATGGCATAGAATAACCTAAAGAAGTATTAAGGCAACTTGGGCTATTCTTTTGAGTCACTTGACTATTGAGTGTATTATCATTATGAATCTGTAAGGTAAAAATGGCTCTCTTCACCCCGCTTCAATGAGTAATTGCACGTGTTAGCTACTCAAATGATCCCCATGAAGTTGTATGTGGACAGAAATCAGGCTTTCTGTGAGACTGAAAATTTTTGTTTCTCAGTTTTCACTCAAACTGACATTTCACAAACCTTGATTCTGAGAATCCTGATACATCATTTTGGGGAGATTTCCTTTAGGAGATGCTCACAGCTGTTCAGTGTAATTAAGATCAAATATGCCAAATAAGAATTTTCAGAAAGATGTAACCTGGTGTCAGCACTAAAGTCCATACAATGAATCACCTGGAGGCCCTATAGCTGTGGCAAGTACAGTACAAAGCCTGTGTCAATATAAAGCTGCCTCCAGAAGACAATGTAGACACATATAACATCCCTTTCTTTGCAAGAAGTGAGCTTATCCCCTATGGAAAGAGACCTGTAGCTACAGACCTTGGGCCAGCTGCAAAATTTTTATGCTATATAAATAAAAGAGGGCTAGTGAGCATACTCAAGTATTTGACTCCTGATTTTCCATACTGCAAAATTGTTAGTTTTGTTACTTGGCTGTATTTTGGGGTGCTCCCAAGCTCTTTTAAGACAATTCGTGGGCTTGGCTTGAAGGATTTTTCATTTCAGGGACTCTTTCCAAGAGGGAACATGGATCAGACTGCATCAGGGAAGATTACTTGCACACCTCCCACCTCTGCCCCTTGCCTTTACATCATATTTGAAAGCCTGCCACACATCTCCTCAGTTTCATTTAATAAAAATGCCACGTTAGTAGCAACATCGACATGAGCCTCTCTCAGTCAGTTGGCCTTGGAACCAACGATCATGCTAAGAAACTAGATTGCCTATCTATAAAGGCATTTATATTAGCAATGCACGCTTGTCTGCCACCTTGGAAGACTGGCATATAGCTTAAAACCACCACCTGTTAAAGTATGTCGTGAAAGTATGTTAGTCCTGGCACTTAGACTATTCCTGAGACGCATTGTCAGCTGGCAGTGAGATGCCTTGAAATTCTCATATATACCAGGGATATCCTAGTCTGTAGTAAACATAGTTCCCTAACAGTATAATCACCTCCATAAAACGTTGAGAAAACAGTCAATGGCAGGGAGGGGTCTGTGGCCTCGATTTAGTACAGGGAAGAGGAACTCCTTAGTTCTATTCCTGGCATTCATGTAGAAGTTGTGTTGTGGCCTGGGGCAAATTGTGCCTTGCGTCTCTTTCTAGAAAATTAAGTTGGTAATGCCTGCCTCAGAGGAGTTTTGAGAAATAATAATTATTGCAGGTACACAGCACTGAAAGGAAATGAACAGTGTAAGTGCAATGTACTATTGGTTTTAAGAACCAATATACAGCCATGGTGAGGCTAAGATAGGGGAGGATATAAGTGAAAAAGGAATAGCATTAATGAAAATCAAAGCATCTCCTCCTCATTTTTGGCTGTCCAGCCCTCTCCCCACTGTATTTATTTCAGGCATAACTTGAAATACTACAGTTCATCTTCTTTTTTTAAAGTTTTTCCTCCAGGTCTCAGCTTTCACATCCCAATTTTTGCCTGTAGCAAATTGTTATGGTTGAATTTCAAGTCCCTGGAAAAAAGAGGGTTTGAAAAGAAAGTGCTGTCAGGCTCTTATCTCCACCCATTCAAGTGGTCTTACTATCACCTGATTTATTATATAGACTTGCTGTAGGGGAGAAGCATTTTCCAGAGCTCTGGTTATTTGAGTTTTTATTTTGTAAAGATATTGTTTAAAAAAAGTCATGGGATGATATGAGGCATGATGCAGACAAGCAGAGGGACATAAGCCTGTTGCAAAGAGGCAAATCAGTAACTGCATCACACAGATTTTGTGGCTGTCCAGAAATTCTGGTTAGGCTGATCCTAGGAGGGACATTCAGCCCAGTTCAGATGGCCTTATGGCTCACCTAAACTACACATTAAACTCCAGATTCTGCAGTTTACAATGAATTAAGCAAAGCACCATAGAGTCCCATCAAATCCAGGACACATCAATCTGCAAAGCTGTGACTGAACGTCTTTTCAGTACTGTTAGTAACAGTGTTTTGCACCTATAAAATAAATAAAATTTTTAACTTTCCTACTCACTACATTCCCCTGCCTGTGTTAGTGTTTGCACTTGGATCTCTGGTCTTTGGCTTAAATAAGACAATAAATCAGTGGGGTAGGAACTAAACACTTGACTGCATAAGAAAACATTTTTACAGTGGTGAAGTTAACTGAGGACTAATATTACATGCAAAGTAGTTTGGGATATAAAATAACCAGGACAATATGTTTTCATAAGGCAAAATTTGGTGATACATTTTGAAACGTGTTCCTACCCAGCACAATTAAGAAAACTCTGGGGAGGAGGGGGAGAGCAGAGGAGGGATAAGAAGACGACCTAGAAAATGCACTTGAGTGTCTAATTTTGTTTATATAGATGTATTACAGATGAACCTGTTGCACCTCCTGCAAGATCAGGTTATGAAGAAGGAGCTTTTGTATTAAAAGTGTTATTGTTGTAGAGCTGCTGAGCTTCACGCTTGTTTCCTCAGGCCGGGTACAGCTGTAGGGACCGAGGACCATCATCTCCCTCATAGATCCGGGAGCTGAACCTCAGGCTATTACTTCTTTTGCTGGAGCTGGTTTCCTAAATCAGAGGTTTAATTTGCTGTCTGCTATTGCCTAATCCTTATGGATCTGATGTATAAGTCTCTTACTGGTGCTGGATTGTAGCACCTTTTCACAGAGCATTAGGGACTATTACTTTCCAGTATAACTGGAATAAAAGTGTTCGGTATGCTGAGCCAGAGAGACAGAGCTGCTCTCAAACTAATCCACATTCTGTGTGCAAACACCAGCTACTTCTTGACTATTTGTATTCACCAGTGGGGACGGCGTAGGGCTCCATTAGTTAATAAAGTTTCTGTTATTAAATAAGGATTAGTTGTTCTGTAGTCTGATGATATTTCTTCTGTTTTCAGTTTCTTCATAAAAGAAAGGAACCTAGATAAGAAAGGGTCATCTCACATGATAAGAATGTGTACGAAGTAATCACAGAATCACAGAAATTTTGATTGGAAAGGACCTCTATAAATCACCTAATCCAAATTCCACTGAATGCAGGAGAAATGAGAGTTGATTTAGCATGCAGCCGTACACTTCACTTTGCAGAAGAAATGGTTTGGGTTTTAAACAGTGCCAGGTGGAATATCTCTTCAGCTAAAACAGAAGGAAAATTTGGAAGCATAATCCAGGGTTTAAAACAAGGCAAAAGAGGTTAAATGTTCTGAGCATTAATCCCTGTTCTTCCATTGATCCACAAAAAGATGTGGAGAGAGTCGATCTAATCCCTTTTGATAAAACTGTGAGTATTGCCAGGGGCTTGCTAGGATTGTAGGGGCTTGCTGTCACAGGGACTAGGATTTAATCTTTTGTGCTTCAGTTCCTCTGTTAGTAAAAACGTCTAGGTCGATTTTGTGAGCCTCTGAGTTTGAGATCCTTGAGAGACTTACGTACCAGCCCTCTTGGCTTTTGATGGCAATTAAGCAACTTCCAAGGGTCTGATGACCATCGGTTCATCTCTTCCTCCAGAGCTTCCTTTATTCAGCCCTTATGTCTTACCTCCTACTTTGTTTTGATTTACTTCTCAAATATGCATATGTGCTTGCTTTGCTGTTTCTAGCTCTCACTTAAAATTCACTGTTAGACCCCAGGTCAGTGGATGTGGTTGAGAAGGAAAATGAAGTTAATGGGGCATTTCTAAAACAAATGACAGACAGGAATAGAGAAATGTGTCCGTAGCCTCTCACACAGATGTGCATATGCACAAACAAGTCACTCAACTCTATACTTACCTGGTACATTAGCAAGACTCCCTCTCTTAAATTCTGGAAATTTGGTGGCTGTAGGCCTTGGATGAGATGGTGGGTGGAAGAATTGCAATGTCTGTTTCAGGCTGTAAAGATTCATTCGAAAGTGTCAAAAATGTTTGTGATACAGAGGTCTATTTGCCTTATATAGAAGTCCCTAAAATTTCTTATGCAAGAGTGAGAAGTCAAACAAGACTTTGAATAGTGCAGTACAAAATAAAATGATTTTTTGTCAAAAATTCTAATAAGATAAATCCTGACAATGTATTTAAAGCATTTATTTCTTAAGAAGGTTTTAACTCCTTGAATTAGGAGCAACTAAAATTAAAATAAGCCAAGAAAGGGAAAGAGAGTAGATTCTGATTGAATTTCCTACGTAATTTATTCACCTAGTTAGACAGTGAGAAGTTGATGCAGAGACCAAAGTCAGACTGATAAAACATATCATAGTGAAATACCTTCATGTTAGTAATTCCAGATTTGACTAAATCACATAAATGACTGATGTAAAGACCAAGGTACTGCACTTGAAATTTCTATCCTTCGGTGTAGTTTAGATTCAGAAATTAGGGTTAAGGCTTTTTATTGAGATGCTTACGTGCAAATTTTTTTCAGATCTCAGTCAGGGTTGGTATCTAAGGTAATATGACTCTTTGGTCTGAAAATTCTGCTGCCATATTAAAGGGTGAAAGGCCGCAGAAGACTGGCTTCTCTTGCTTTTTCTTTCTTGCATTATCTTAACAAAAGCTCCACAGAGCATCAAATGCGCATAAACTGCAACACTACATGTGGTTTGGTATCTGTTGGATTTTAGTTGGACTTAGGGCCAACAAGTTTTGGCACAAAATTTTCCAAAGAAGACTAACGTAGTCATGCATTAGATGACTTTTTTAGTACAAGTCAGTGCATACAAAACCGATAAAATAGAATAAACACTGCATTTCATTGGTATTCCTTAGATATTATATTGTTATTTTCTGCATGTGAATAAAAGTTGTAATAATCTTCATTCACCAACTGCAAGCCAAAATTCATTTTCCTGGTGTGTCTAATATGGAAGGGTTTGTTTTCATCCAAAAAGACTAGTGTGTGCTGCAAAGAATAAGAAAATAATGAAGCTGTAGCAGGACAAAAAGAAAAGGTGCTGAAAACCAGAAAGACCTGAATAGTTTTTGTACTTGTATTTCTGCAAATTACATTTTCTGTGCATGAAGCTTTGAGAATTAACTTAATTTCTCACCTTTATAATAATATTCTTGAGCCTACAGTGTGCAAAGCAAAACAATTCTATGTCTGACACATGCTGATATAATGTTTAAAGTTACAATGGCATTCCCAAACCAGAAAGAACTTGTAGGCATTTATCATATGTACCATTAAACACTATAAACATGAGCAAAGACAACTGAGGACTTGGCAGCTTTGTGATTGGAAATGACCAGTCCCTAGGTGGTGGTGGACTTCTGTCTGTGTTTGCTGTCATCTACAGCTGTTTTCATTGCTTCTTTGGCTCTAGGTAACCTATTGGCCTTACCTGCAGAGTTGCTACAAACAAGCATTTAGCAGCTTGACGCTGAGCTGCTGCTTGAGCCCTAAGACACGTTGACTCGTTGCTATTCCCCATTCCCAAATGCACCATTGTGCTCAACCGCAGTGTGCAATGACCAGTTTCAGGTGCAAGCTCACAACAGAAAACACATTTTATAGCAAATGCACCTTGAAAAACTGGCAACTGAACAAGCCTCTGATTTTTTTAAGGAGCTCTTTAATTTTTGTTCTATTTTTGTATATGAATTTCTGCCTTTTAAAAAGTCCTTTGTTGAGAACTTCCAGTCACTAGCTTTAGGGTAAAATTCAGTTGAGCTGCTTGATATTTGTGCTGGGAATGCACCTGGAAAATGGTTGTGTATCTCTTTGTCACATATATAGTGTAGGTCACTATAAGGGAAGACAGGAAAGCTTGTCCTACAGATCTCAGTGACCATTCCTTGCTTCTTCTTGCTTCTCATGTCAGGGCAGGTGAACACTGAAAAAGAAAGCTCTGTTTAGGCCACTGAGCTCTTTCAATCCATAGGTCCTGATCTTTTGAGACTTTAGGAACAAAGCCAAAAAGTAGTTTTTTTCCCTTCACTTACTAAGAAAGGCTTTGACTTACCTGGAAACAAGATACCTTTACTTTTCTCAAAATCCTCAGAAAGCCTCACATGAGTAAAGATAAGGAAGTCTTCAATGGGCAATTCATTGATGGAGAAATATGAAATTGGGCAAATACTTCTCATTTGGATTAATCTTCTCTTGATTTCAGTTGGGATTTTTGTTGGACTCCAAAAGTTTGGTACAAAGTTCTCAATAATGAGTTTAAGGTCTGGGTTTTTCTCCTGGAATTTCCTCCATGAGGTGTTTTTCTTGTATTTTAAAAGATAAGCATGGAAAAAAGTAACAAAATCAGAAAATACCTGGTGTAGATCTTATATGTGGGTGTTTTGTTTGGCTTTGTTTTGTTTTCCTGGCTTGAGGAGCTGTACATCTTTTATCTTAAAAAATAATTTTTAAAAAAAGTCTAAAAAAAATGACAACAGCTTTAATTTGTGCTCTGCTGTTCCACTTTCTAGAGATGCAGTTTACCATTTTAAAAATAAATGGGTCTTTTTCTCTAGGAAGCATTTTAATCTGAAAATCCAAGAAGTCAGTGACATTCTCCTACCTTTACCCTATGATGGAATGGTAACCCATCCTCCCATACCTCCACTTGATTTTTCAAGGGCTTCAATTGGATACTCAAAAGCTGTAGAGCCATTGACTGTCATTTGACTTACAGCCTCGTATTTGTTTCTATTGTACCCTTCAAATGGACTGAGCTAAGCAGTGATGTGTGGCTGTTTACTCTTCTCTGTATACAATGTTAACCCTTGCCTCAAGGAGGGATTAAATCTCTGATTGCTTCTATTCCTGGCCCTGACACAGACATTTTTGTGGCTTCAGTGTATGACCTGTTACTATCTATACATGCCAAGTATTGTATTCTTTAATGCTACTATCTAGTCCTATTTTCAGCACCATAATTGATGCTTGCAGGCGATTCAGTTTTATGCTGATTTCACCAAAAGCTGTAGCATTGTGGCCATTGTGTGGGCACCCATCTGGGGTTGCATTAAGCAGGCAATCTACTGCAAAAATATTCTTACCGTCCAGTCATGGCAGAGGTAGGAATGAAGAAAACACCGAGCTAAATGAGGAGGTCCAAACAACATATATTTTTCCCAAAATTTCTAGGCTTAACCATCTCCACTACTAAAAATATTGCTGATTATCCCTTTAAGGGAAAAATGTTAATATACAAGATCTAATTACCTCTGTCTGAGCTGATACGCCTACAGCACCTTTTACATAACCCAAACACTTGAGTTCCAATTATACAATTATATTTTAACATGTATTAAGTGCTATTCCTTTAGGGAGGAGACTTATACTGAATATTTTAACTAAACTCCTTCCTCCATATAGATCTATATGGCACGGTCTCATTTCATCACAGTGCCAAAGACTTCGTTTTTCTCAGTTCCTTTCCGCTTAAATATATCAGCTGGTTCTTCAGAAAGCCCATTTTCCACATCTGCAGCACTGACAGCAGCATCTGTACATGTGTATCAACTGCAGGATATAAAGCTAATGTTCTTGGGGTCAGTTGCAGCTCTGTTGCTGCAATTAGATCAATAATCCTTGCACAGTGTGAGTATCCTCTGTTTTACGTACAACCTATCACAAGGTCCAAGTCTCTAGAGGAAGCAAGATGTTTAAACATGGAGGAAAGGGTGTTGCTTTTTTAATAGTATTTTTTGCTCTAGAGATTGATAGCACAAAAGATTGAGTTTCCCTTTACTGAAAAGACAGATGACTCCATTGACCATTAGTTTTTCTCTGGTATCTTCATACAGCTTCTTTAAGATGCAAAAGCCCTCATCTGGAGGGAAGACTCATTGAGGAAGGCTATTTCCTGCTTACTTTCAGTCATTAACATCAATGAGGTTTGTAGGTCACCTCTTCTGAAAACCCAGACCCTAAGTTTAGACTGAGGAGCCTGAGTGTATTCCTACATTCAGAGCTACCTCAGGTTTTCTGAACATCTAGGCGAAGCTAGGACTTGGCCTTAAAGAGCATAGAAGAAGAGGGATGAACCGAAAAGAATGAGTGGAGGGCAACCATGGCAAGCAGGGTTGGACTTGCTGGTGCTCCTTGTGGTGGCTTAAATGCGTGTGGGGCAAGGGCTGCTGATGGAGTGGAGGTATCAGGTCTCAGAATTGTTCTCCTTCTTCCCTTCCCTCAGCATCAATCCGTGCCAAAAGCTGGCACACATTACAGTGCAATCACACAGCTTGTGCTGAGTTCATTGCTGCCGTGGAGGTTACCTTAGCAGCTGAACCACCTGGTTTATCACTGACACAGCTATTTCTATACTGTACCGTAGTCATACCTGCACAGTGACTTCCGTTTAAAATATCCCCTCCTCAGAAAACCAAGTTTTGGAAATGTTGAATGAAGTTATTGCATTGGGCTGTACCTGTCGTATAAAATGAGTTCCTGCCTAGAGAATACATGAACACAATTAATTATAAGGTAAAACTAAATTATTGAAATGTTAGACTTGTGTTATTTTAATTATACAAAACCAAAAAGTCTGGAGGTAAAGTTCCCATGGCAACCTTAGCTCTGTCTCCCATGTGCAGTGGATGTGAGTGTATATTTGTGTAAAATAGGATTATTCACTATCACGGTCAGAGTGATTTAGGACTTGCTGATCAGGAAGATGCTAATCAGACCAGAAATCTCATATTTAAAAGTGATTTATTTTTGCTGTTTCTCTAGCCAAGTGTTGTAATGTAGAGGAGATTTTTAATTTCTGTCCAGTCTGATAAGTATTCACACTAAAGAATAATGCCTGAACAATCCATATCTTGTCATAAATCTGATCTATAATTTTTCAAACTTTACTATGATTGTGACAGACACCCTGCAACCATTAATCTCAAGACCCTGTAAGATGAAATTGACATTCGTTTTTTTTTCTGGTGAGCTCAGTAGTATTGGACATTTGATTACACACTTTGATACTAGCACTTAATGCTGCAGAGCTAATTTCACTCATAAAGTTTTTTTAAAAGGGTTCAGCATCATTTGCCCATCTGTCAAGGATTATGGTGGATGCAGTGGTCTGGTGACGTAGCAGAGTTTTCTCCAGTCCTCTCATATCACCCGAAGGAACAGTGTTTCCAGCAGGTGTTCCCAGTCTCTTCATATTCATCCCCCCCATCACCCATGTTCAATTCTTTTCAAAATGTACACATCAACCATGAGAAAGTGTCTTTCATAAATGGCAGTCTTAGCAGAGCAAGGGAACTGATGATCAGGGTAAGGAAGGTGTTTAGTGCTAATATGGGGAGAGACTGACAGCTGTAAGAAATCTGAGCTATTTTGTGCAGGGAGAGTGAATAAGGGAAAGTTTTGTGAAAGAAACCCCATATATTATACTCTTGTGAAATGTGTCTAGATGGTGAAGACATTAAAGGCTACTATTCATTTTTATTACTGTCATGAGATTCAGCAAATGTCATGTTTGTGGTAGTGAGCTTTACAAGTGTTATGTAAAGTACTTTTCCAAACTACAACTTCTTTTATTTAATTATTTTTTCTTATGATTGCCCTGTAACTCTATTTTCAGTGACGTAATTCTTCAAGGTAGTTGCTCAGAAAGAGGATTAATACTTTAGAGGAAGAACTTAGGTTTCCTGTACAAATAAATACACATACATGCATCTGCTGAAAATGACCATATTCTTGCTGAGCTGTTGAATAAAGTCAAAAGAGATAACATTATATATACATAACATAAGCATAATGTATGTATAAATTTAATCTGGGCAGACTCACAGAATAATATGAAGATTTACAGGCTTCTAAAATCCAAAGATATAAACCTAAGACAGAAGAAGTAAGAGTTCATTGTATTTAAGAGCTGTGAGTATATAAAGCAGCTATAAGAATTAACTCATTAAGAATTAATCTGAAGAGAACTGAGAAATATTGAGAAAGAACCTTAATACAAATTCTATTCTGTTGTAACTGGAGGGATTAAATGTTAGAACAATTAAATTTGGGAATGTCTTTAAACAGTGGCTCTCTAAATATAGCAAAATGGGACCTACTGAGGTAGAGCAACTATTTCTGTTCTTTAAATATACATTTGTTTCCTGTGAATCATGAGGTCAATGCCTAATACTTTGTATTCTCATAAAATGAAACAGCATCAAGATTTCCTGCCAACGCATTTCTGAATTACTATATTTTATTTATTTGGATATAGCACAAAAGCTAAAATATACACTTATGCCTCTGAAGGCACTCGAAAATGCAGCATAGTTATCCTCCCCAAATGTATTTCATCATAATTACTTTTCTTTTGTTTGTAGCAACATTCGCTATATTTTGTTAGAAAGACAGGAGTGAAATTAAACTTTAAAATCAGGTAGGATATATTTGAAAAAAGTCTCAACCTTTTTTAGTTTAGTCCTCTCTGAGATAACCAGCGAATGCCTCTGTGGTCATGTCAATAAGACATGAGGGTCATGAGTGGTGACATCAGAATTCTTTGGTTATTACTAGCTAGCTGAAACCAGACATAATCTAAAGGAGACCTCTTGCAAGTGCTGTCAGAACTAAGGGATTGCTGAGCATGATCAGTAGGAGTTAAAAAGGAACAGAGAAAATACAGAGAGGAGCAGAGCAAAATGCTTCAAAGCCAACCTCACCAAGACTGAAATTCTCCAGGAAGGTGAAGGACGATGACAGCAAAACCACTCTAGTTTTGCAAGAAGTGAATGCCAGCAAAGGGCAGCTCCTTTTCTCACAATCACTGGTTTGAAATCCTTGATATGTTTGATACTTTTTGTTGCCTCAGGCAAAAAGCCTATAAAACCAAAGTAAGGAAGGATAAGGAATGCTCTCCATCCCATAAGCATGAAATATCAATAGTGACTTTAATCAGAGCTCTTCTGTGAGAGAAGAGCTGTGTGGCATTCCTAGGGAGGCCGAGTGTCTGATGAGGGATCATGTTGGTTGCATGCGCGTTGAGACGTAAGCGTAGTCTCCTGTGCATCCCACACTGCTGATGCTCAGTGTGCAGCGTGAACACGTGCTGACTCTATATTCTGTATTACACCCTGTGTTTGTTTTCTCCCAGTCATCCATCTGGAGCTCTTCCAAGAGCACATCAAGCCCGCTTAGCTGTCCTGTAGCAGAAAACAGTGGAGGAGGAATTGAGCATGCCCAACTCACATCCCAACGCAGCCCAACACAGATTGGGAGTGTAAATACTACTTAGGAATATCACTGAGAGTCCCTAGAGGAAAGATGTAAGGATTTGACAAACAAAAGAAGGGACCAAGTCCAGACTCAGGGTCACAGGTAGACTACTGTATCCTGTTTGAGAACCTCAGCGCTGTAAGAGAAAAGAGCTAAATGTGCAGCATCACAACTCCGACTGCAGCAAAAAAGCACGTGGAGTTCTAGAAGCAGAGTTAGTTAACAGAAGCCAACTCACTGGGTGTCACAAAAGGAAAGATGTGAGAAGGAGGATGGATTATATTGCTTTGCAAAAGTTGGCAAGAGCCAACGATGTGTTTTGCTCAGATGAATCCTCTTAGGAACAATGAGCAGCAGTTCATTAGGAGATAAATACACTATTGAACAGGAAGTAAATGGGGCATTTATGAAGCTGGACATGACACACACACCACTATGTTGCCAGGAACAGTTGTTTTCATTGTTAGAAAAGTACAGGCTTGAATACTGGATGGTAAATTTACTACTGATAGTTAAGTAGTTAAGTGCTGCTCCTGTTGCCATTAAAGAAGCAAAGCCACATAAGTGTGCAAAAGCTAAACAGGGAGAGAGGTCTCTGAAGAGCAGAGTTTACTTTGGAGACCCCACATTAAAGAAGAATTGAGTCAACTGGATGGATGATCAGCACACTGGAAGACACATGTAATGGTACTATGGCAAAGATACTTCTTTTACTAGCGGAAGATACGGGAACTCCTTTTCCTCATCAAGAAGCTGCATTCCTAAAAATGAAGAAAGCAGAGTGAAGGCTGGAAAAATATTCTTCAGGAGGAATAAACCTGACAAAACACAGACATTTAGCAGCATTTTAAATGTTATAGGGTATCTGAGATATCACTCAATGTGTCTGTGGTAGATGTATCACCACACCTATAGGAAACCTGTGTCTTTCTCCAGCAACAACTGAAGGCCAAACAGGTATCTCTGGTACTAAAATGGCATGAACATCCTCATCTCAGCTGATAGGCATTGTTATAGTCTCCAGAGGCATCAGAAGAGGTGACAGAGACCAGCCAATCTCCAATTCACGTGTTTGGGTAAAGATCTCTTAGCCTGAGTATTGGCAGAACAAGCACAGTCATTAGTTTTGGTAAGGAAAAAAGAAAAAAGAAGAGAATGATGGTTCAGTAAAAAATTGTGTCATGTGTTTTTATGAGCTTGATTCATTAGCAAATACCCTATAAAAACAGTACATTTAATTTTTCCATCCCTGGAAGATAATATTTTCATATATTGCAGTTTGAGTTGTGCCGGACAACCAAAATGTTTCACCAGGCAGCACATCTGTGATGTCCTCACAAGCAGTGGGACCTAGGAAGGTTAGAAAGCCACGAACAGATGCTCTCTGGAAAAAAGTGGGCTGCTGGGTCAAAACTGAACTAAATTTGCTTATATATTTGCTCTTTGTCAGTACTGCCAAATCAATATTGATTCATGTTGACACCTATATCCTCAACACACATGGTTTTGTTGAGGGGAGAGCAACACATGGACATCAATGTTTTAATCTTACTATATAGTTTGGGAATTAGAGGATCTCATTTCATTTATAATCTTCATAAGTGAAATACTAATAAGTTTTATTGACACAGTGAAGCCTAGAAATAACTTTGGCATTACAGGTAACAGAGACTGAACAGTTTGCTGTAATACAGAAGAACACTTCAGATTATGAGTGCAAATATCTCATGTCCCTATTCCTCAGAAATAAATCTAAGCTAATATTGACCACAAACCACTTGCCAAAATGGCTTGGGAAATCCCCACTTTTCCACAGATGCAGAACTTTTTTTTTGTTAAAATGTATTATCATGAACTAAATATAAACCTGTAAGAGAGCTGATGGTTGTAGACAAAGTCTCTCATGTGTTTAACAAAGGTTTTGTAGAAAAAATTGTCCTGAGCCTAAATTTGTTTCCTAATAACTGAAATTTAATAACCAGTCTGGTCTCAGAGGAGACAGGCACAGAGGTTGCCAGAGCAAATTCAAGGTAAGACACTGGAAAATAGCTACATTGGGCACTGGCATGTATTTGACCCTTATTACCAGTTTTGGAAAGAACACCTGGAGCAGATAGGATTTGGGCATTAGAAAGATGATCTCCAAAATATTACAGAAAAAATATATAGAAATGGCAGGCATTTAGAGTGCACAACCCACAAAAGAAAGTGCAAAATACATTGAATTGGCTTCAGCTGAAGGGCAGTATTGCTGATCTGGCAGGGTATACATGCCTACATTATGCAAAAGAGGGTGACATTGGTTGTTAGAAAAAAAAAAAAAAAAGCCCCTGGAAAAAAAAGGCCTTTATTTGTCTACGTTTTCAGGGGGGACAAATATCCTACAAAGCTATGTGTTTGTGCTGGATTTGTCTTAGTTTATCAGATGATGCTTCTGTGAAAGAGGAGCTCATACATATCAAATCAATTTTTGCTGTAGACAGTACAACTAGATAAGTAATATCTGAGAACAGACCACAGTTTACTGAGCATGTGTTTAAGTACTTTTCAAGAAAGGTTAGGTTTAATAATGTAATATGTTATCGCTATAATTCCCTGTCTAAATGGATGGTGAAAATAATGTAAATAAACTCTCAAAATCAGTCAGACTATGATCTGTATTCAGCACTTTCAAATTACAGGATGGCTCTAGTGAATTCAACTGGTCATCACTGATAACTAATTAATAGAATTTTGACAGCAAGTATATTTGAGTTGCTAGAAACCACCCCTAGAGTCATTGGAGACTTGCAAATGGGAAAAGAAAAAGACAAAGCAAAATAATGGATAGTATTTGAAGTCTGGGGTACTCGTACTTTAGGTGATGGTATTTTGCACCTCTAACAGTAGAAAGTGGCTGTGTCTACACTACTGAACAGAAGTTCTGTTTGCACCATCTGGGTTATGTCCACACTACTTAAATCTGACCCCTTCTAGAGCAGTTTTAAACCTGGAAGGAGCCAGCTGGAGTGACCTGAAAAAGCCAGGGCTTCAACTCACATCCAGCAGTGAGCACAGTGAGGGTGCAGGGTTGCGTGGGTTACTCAGCCCCCTTTCTTTGGTGGTACAGGAGGAGTGGTGTTACAGTATCGCACTAGTTTCAACTGACCAGCACAGGCAGAAACTTGAACAGGGAGCAAACAAAGTAAGAGGTTCTACATCCATTGGACAGCAGAAATAAGGACATTTCAGTTGAGATACACTGGATAGAAGCAACAGCTCTGGAAATCTCCAAACTAATTGTACTCCTCTGGTAAAGTTACTTATCAGATTGACCAAAAGTATGGGAGCTTATACAGCTGGTGCTTTTTATCCATTAATTTAGGGCTGGGAATAAAAGGCACGCTTTGGGGAGTGTTGCTTTAATGGCTGAGTTTCCCAGGCAGTAGAGTAATCTTTTGCTTCTGAGACTCGCAGTAAGTACCAGACAAGGATGAGAAAGATCTCTTAGAAGACCCCTGGGCACCAAGTGATCACTGAATGCCACACGAGCATCAGTAGACTGAATTAATTTTATCCATTTCATGAATGGAGTATAATGATAGGATTAGAGAGATGTGTTTTTGCACTAGTTATCTCAGTATTTATTTGGATATAATTAACTGAAAAAGAGGTGGTTTATTGTGGGATAGCAGGTTAGAAAATATGATTTTCTAGAGTAGCAGTGAAAAGTGATAGGCTAGTAAAAGAGCAAGAATATACGTGGTTACCCACATGAAGACCTGACATCTCTGGTCTTGTCTGATACAGTTCTTTCACTTGGTTCCTCACCTTTCTTCAACTTGTTCCCTTGCTTCTCCCTTTCCCTCCAGCTCATTCAAAATAGTATTGAGGAGATACTGGTACCATGTACTAACTAGACTCAACCTTGATGCATTTATGCAGACAGATACATATATTAAAACACAGGTCTGTACTGAACTTCAGAGACTCAGTCAGACCCCATGATGCTCCTTTCCGCAGTTCCTCACAATCTCTTTGTTTTTACAGAAGCAATTGGCTTAAGAAAAAATAAAAACAATTATTTTTTTCTGGGTTTCAATCCCAATGCACTTTTATTTTTTTATGTAAGTTCTGCTCATTATTTTGAACCCGTCTTTGTGCCTCTGTACATTACTGTATGGCTTTACAAATTCCAGTTTTATTCCATATCACAAATATTTGTGTCAATCAAATATAATGATACATGGTAACAAATGTAGAAACTTTAACATAGTCATAGCTGCCACCTGACAAAGCTATTTTTTGGTGGATTAGGAGATGGAGCTAAAACTGGTTTAAGTACACACAGAAAAGTTGCTGCCTGTTTTCCTGGACCTCCAGGACTTCACGTTTGCTTCAAACCAACAGGGCACAAGACCTGGAGACAGTCAGATCTTGACTGCAGAAACCCTAGATGCAGCACACCATCCCAATTCCCGCATCCAGATCAAGAATTAGGAGGGTAGGCAATTCATAACACAGTTATCATGTAAAACATATGCACAAACTGAGGCATTGTGTACACCAGCATAATTATCCACTGCTGACAACGAACACACTGGTGCTGAATGTGATTAACCTGCAAGCACAGCCAACAACTATTCTTGTTTCTAAAAGCCCATGTTAAACCTGCCTACTCATGAAACTGTGTTCAGCGCCGCTTTAATTGCACCCATTGCTGACACACACTGTCAATAACAGGCATTTTTGCTGCTGTAGACAAGAGTAAAATGTAAGGATGTTGCACTGAGTCAAAGCTTGAAAGCCCCCACTTAGCTTGTATGCTCAGGATTTAAACTACCAAGGAAACTTTATGTCTCTGGCTATTTATTACATACATCTTGTTCTTGGAAGCCACTCCACATTTAACAGCAGTTAAACCCATCTGCTGCTCTTGAATTTTTATTTCATTCACAAGCCTGTTTTAAAAGTATTTTTGGACTTAACACCAATGTGTTATCAACCCTTTATTATTCTGTTGTAAGCTGGTAAGAAGAATGACTCAAATTTTAAAAGGAAATTGTAGACTCCTATATATTTTTGAGCTTTTCATTGAAACTTGCCTTCCACTCACTGTCTGACATAGTTGAAATTTTTAGTTTGAAAGCAATTATTTGCCACAAAAGCTCATCACCTCATGCTAAATATCGTTTTTAGTGACTTGTAATTGCATATGTGTAAATTCTGCAGAATTCATCTAGTAATTACATCATTGGCATAAAGAACGGGCTTGAACTTAGCAGTGTAATCACTGATACTATTCAGTATATTGAAGTTCCTGTAATACCAATTTTTTTTCACTGCTTTATTTAAAAACACTATCACAATTTTCTTTACATCTCCCTATATTCATATTTTGTTACTGTTACTTGGCATAGTAGTACTTCAGTGCCCTCTAAATAAGATTAATAGGAACTGCAGGGTCCCCTGAGGTTTTCATGAGATTGTCTTCACCTTGTGAAGACTTTTTTTTTTAAACATAGAACTTTTTTCCTCAGTTTTCTTTGTGTGGCTGACTTGTTGTTTGATACTGTGTCATGTTCTTGTATAAAAGTAATTTTTGTTGGATCAGGGAACTTCCCAGTATTTAATATATGGCTTTTTTTTTTTTTTCATGGCACTAAATTGATCCTTCCTCAATCCACAGATTTACAAGGCTTTCTAGGCTGTGATCCAGCTATAGGAATATTTAACCCCTTCTGAAAGTGAAATACTTAGACCCTGAAACCTGTTCGTCTATAGGTCCACTGTAAAACTTTGGATTTTTAAAAGTGAGGTCTCCCAAGGGATCACAACTGTCATGGTAGTTCATAACATCTAAGGTACCTTGAAACTTATATATGTGTATATGTATACATATATATATGTAAGAGAAGGAGATTTAGCTTTTCTCTGCAAAAAACCCCAAAACTTTATGTTTTAAATATATGTTTGTATTCAAAAATAACTGGTATCAATGACAATGGCTATTAGCAAATAGAACACCTCCTTAAAAACAAAAAAATAACACAAACAAACAAAAAAAAGACTTTGAGTGAGATTCCTTTTTCTAAGACAGGCATCTAGTGCTATTTTAGATGTCCTGCAAGATCTGAGATAAGCATGTGGCTCTCAGAAAAGGAAACCCATACACTTCTGAAACAGCAGCTAGAGACAAAGTGATACCTTAGTGCATCTAATGACACAAGACAAATTTATCAGGGAAACTCAGTTTCACCTTTAGGGTTGTCAAATTTGTAACATACAATATGATGCCTATGAAGAATGCTGGTTTTAAATGCTACCTCAGTTGCACTTGAGCAAAGTTTATTCAAAAGTCTGTTTTTACAAAGAGGATTATATTTCCTTATAATATATCCACTTAGTGCTTAATTTGAAATAGGTATACAGATTTTTTTTTTTCAATAGCAGAGAAGAATGTGTCTTTTGCTGTTAGCTGGCTCTAAATCATCTGGTTCTCAAAACTCGTGAAATGAATAAGGAATAAACTTCCCATTGGTGAAAGCTATAGAGTCACAATATATAGGACCAGAAAGGATTTTTTTTCAATGTTTCAGCACCCCTACAGTTAGAGGTGTTTTTTTTCACAGCAGAAAATTTAGGATGTTTTCTCTGCATTCTGTCCTCAGAAGAGACAATTGATCACTATCTCCATATAAGATTCCATTTTCAGTCTTTCCTAGGCTGTAATTTCTCAATCCCTCATCACTCTTCCTCTACTGTAGATTTCCTTTTTATTTTTTTCAGTATCTATCTTAAAATGCAGCACCCCCAAAATTACAAAGTTCTACTGATGTCTCATCATTAGTGATTACAGCACAATGCTTATAACCCATGTCCTTATATACAGTAATCATTCTTATTTTGAAGGAAGATCATTTTTCAACAGAACTTCACTCTTGTCTGCTCTTTAGTTAATGATCTCCACACAGATGTTCCTTACTCTGTATTTTTGCATTTGAAGTTTCATCCATCAGAGCAGCGCTTACAACTCTGTGAGAATTTATTCTGTCTGTTGTTTATGAAAATACACATTTCTTTTCAAAAATCTCCAGAACCAAAGTCACAAACTAAACTACGTATATGCAGAACATTCCTGCAGTCAAAATGTATCAGCCCTGGTGGTCTCGTCCATTTAATGCCTCCCAGTCACTCCTGGCAGGCTTGATCCTGATGTGTGGAAATCTATGGCCACCCATTACACTGTAAGACAAGTTACTCCAATCCTTGTCACATTAAAACAAGTCTTGTCTGTATGAGCTCAATTGAATATTCAGACCTCAATTCATCCCACCTCACTGAGGTGGGAATGCATCCTCCAAAGAGTGACTCAGGTTTTTGTTTGAGCTCTGAACCAACCTCAGGAGTTTCCCATGTCTCGAAGGACTCTGCTCCTGGCTGACACATATAAATGCCTGGAGTTTAACAACAGCAATATAAGCCTCAGTTCTTAAGAATACTGTTGTATGACAGCAGCAGTCCTTTTAAGTGGAGCTAAAAGTCCCTTTTACTCAGGCTACACTTAACATTAAAAACTATAGTCTGGGATTTTTGACATTTAGTAGCCATTCCTTATACCAACAGTGTTTCAAGACTTACCTGCATGACTTGTGAGCCTTATGGGTTTATGCCTGATGGTAAAAAAAAAGAATTAATCTTGCAGGTGAGAGTGAAAACATTCTATTTCTTTTGTCCTTGTTGCTTCTAAGAAGTTCTGTCATTTAGTAATATTGAATTAAAAAGTCTCTAATGTAATACAGTAGGGTAAGCATTACATAAGCTAAATAAAGAAAGTGGGCTTTCTAAAAACACTTTTCAGTACCTTTGGTGTTAAACATTACGTAAAAAAAGAACCTAAACAATTGGATGCATAGCTACAGACACACAAGTTTTACTGCTAACAAAATCTTTGATTCTTGCAATGTAACTCTCCCATTTACTGACGGGGCTCTTCCATATTGTTGTTGTTTGTTAAGAACTCATATGTTTTCTACAATGGCATTGACTCATTCCTAGGCAGGAGCTTGAATTCATTGTAGAGTTTCTGCTTCACAAAAAATGAAGCCTGTTGTTCATTAAAAGCAAAAAGATCATCTCTTACTGTTGAAAATTCAGAAATTCATAGTGATAATTAGAGTGGTTTTTAAAATTTAGAAGCAACAGGGTTATTTCTAATTTTGGCTAGAAAGAGGTGGACTGTCAAGATAATGTTTATTTATTCCTTATAGCCTTTTTCCTTGATTTGCTAATTACTTGAGATTGGTAGATGTTGCATACTAAAAATAAACTGAAATAAAATAGTACAGTGTTATTTCTTGTAAAATAAATATCCCTTGCTTGTTCTTCCTTGAAGGATAAATAGCTATTCCATAGATATTTATAATCAATAAAATTCATTGACATTTTGAATATTCTATAATATAATGCCATTTCAATTTTGTTAAAAAGCCTCTTGGCATTTCAGCGTGTATTAAAATCAATTTACAACTTGAAGGGAAGATTATTTCCCACAGCAGTTATAGTGAACATGAGCCCCCAGACCCCTCTCCCTGCAAACAACCCGTGAATCAAAACCACGCGAGTAGACACCATATACAAACGCAATGAAAAATCTGAATTTGGAACATGTCCTGAGCAGATGTCTCTATGTACTTCCAGAGAGGCCAAGAGGAAGAAAATCCCACAGGTAGAGGCCTTCAGCTGGGACCCTTTCCTGAAATGGAATGGACTAATGCACAGGTGAGAGTAGTCAATTTAGCTGTGAGAAATAAGTGAGGAAAGGAAATAGCTTCTGGATTGCTGCTTCATGGTTTTGCCAATTTTTCTCACCAATGCTCCCCTAGATTCCAAAGCACCTGTTTTGAGTTCAAAACATAGTTGTGTATGCCTCAGTAATTGCCAAAATGCTGTGGCATATAAGAAGCCTCAGCTACATATTGATAAAACAGAAAACATTTTGGGCTATTAGGAAAACAATTTGGCCTTCCTCGACTTCTGATATCTCAGGAAGTCAACTATATTGCCATGGTAGTCAGTGGAGAGACTTCCTGAATGCAGTTTTCTAACCTGTTTTGTATGTCCCCTTTAGATGGAGGTGGATTGTGCCCTGGAAAGGATTGTCTCTCTCTCCATTGTCCAGACATTCTTTATGGTCAAATAACTTAGATGGAAATGTCTAGACTTTAGATATCTCATGTGGTCAGGAAAATTTCAGCCTCGTCTTTTTGAAATTTCTTTTTAGTGTCTGTTGGCCTTTCAGAGATACAATCAGTCTCTGAGGTGTAACAGGCAGGAACAAACTGGGATATAGGACAGGAAGACTACATATATTTATGTTGAATAGTGCTGCTATCATGAATGTGAAAAGCCCGACAGACAAGAGCATTGTTGAAGTGTGTTGTTTATTTTATCAAAAGGCCTTTTTCAATAGAGAAAATACCATTGAAACAAGTAGTAAAAACAAACAAAACAAAACAAAACAAAAACAAAACAAAACAAAGGCAAATCAAACAAAAATGCCAGTGACTCTATTGCACCAGGATAATAACCTCCATAAATTTCTGTTATCAAAATATTCAGCTTAGTTTATGTTGCATTTGTGTTCTCAGTTTTCAGTGTATGACCTCCTGTCATTATGATAATAGATGTGTGAGAAACTTGATATTTTGGTCGTTTGCCAGCTGGGTCCTTTGCAATCTCAGGAGGAACAGAAGGCAGTTTAAGATACCAGGATAATGCACACTAATGGGATATTTCTGGTAAAAGTAGTCTAAAGTGATATATTGTTGATGTCCAAATTGCTATCCTTTGATTTCAGAGTTGAAAAGACACTGGAATAAATAGGAAAGATGACAATTCTGAGTGACCCTTGCATAGCTCTCTGCCAGCTGGACATCCTTTCATAATGGCTTAAGATGTCTATGTAACGTTCCTAAATATAAGGGCCAAAATTATGTGGTGGTTAAGGTGGCAACCCAGGGTGAATTCAGTGGCAAGTATAATAGATAAGAACTCTTACAGTATGTATCTCAATGTCTGCCTCCTAGGATTTTGAGAAAGGTTTAATGAAGCTTTTTTCTTGGTTTATTTTGGATGTATGAAACTAATTTTTGCTGCTTTTTTGTAACAACTGAAAGAAGAAGAGATGAAGCTAGTCAATCACTGTTTAACTAATCATGTCATTTATTCATGCAAAGCTGAAAAAAACCTCTGATACCTCTTCAATACTGAGTGGCACACAGTAGGAGTGAAATGCTGTTTGCTCCTTAACGAGCCCATATGGTGGTAGGAGATCCAGTGTCCCTACTATGCAAACAACACTGAATCTTTAAAAGCATGTTAAACAGCATCTGCCAGTGATAAAATAAGTAAATCAGAAGGCTCATTACTCCGTAACTTTCACCTATGAGCCTTTAAAAAGGACGATGAAGAGATGGGTCGATACATTTTTATTTAGATTCTAGAGAACATGCTATTGTTTCTAACTTTGTTTTCAAATAAAGCTGCAGAGCAGGTTATCTGTGTGTCAGCCCTGTAAAAAGTATTGAAAATTAATGAGTATTTACCTAAGAAAGTAAGCATAAGAATAAACTAATGGTAGGAATAAATTAGTGGTAGTCAACATAGTTTTAAAGCAAAGCAATTATGTTCGATAAACTTCATTTCAAAATGTGAATTTGCTTGATAAATGGTCCTTGGTGTTGTTTAGGCTTTTATAAGGCATTTGATTTAATTTTCCGTTGTATCTAGTATAAATAAATAACAGTATGCTTTATCAAAATAATATTCCTTAAGGACTGAGTAGCTGACATCTCAAAGTACTAACCAGTGAGAAATGGATCTTATATGGAAATTCTGAGGGGCAGATTTCCACAATTTAGAATTGGATGTGGACATCATATTTCAATGTTTTCATAAATCATTTGGAATGTTGCATGAATTCTTAGATGGTAAAATTTTTGGATGATTCAAAGGTTGAAAAAGTGAAAAAAGAAAAGACACAACAGTCAGAGAAATTCAGTTACAGTCTGGTCTGGTAAACAGAGGCCATTCAACAAAATTATTATTACCTAGAAGTATTACACAGCCAGAAGGAAGCAATGCCAGCCCTACACAGACAGAAGGGATCCCTACAGGGGAAATAAATGACACTAAGAAGGTTCCAGAGGAAAGAACAGACAACTCAGCAGGGTTTGTACTATGAACTTTGAGTGCTAAAGAAAACATTAAAAGTTAAGAATAAGGAGGTGATTTTATTTGTGTGCACAGCAAAAGTGAGGTTGTAGGAATATCATGCCAAGTTTTGCAGTCTACACTTTTAAAAGATATTAGCTGTCTATAAAGAGGGAGAAAAGGGACTTGAGCAGAGACACATTCTCACAGAGACATGACTTATTGACAGTGTATTCTGTGGGGAGACTGAATCTAAGAGGATTCTTCAGAATAGCAGAGTAAAGAAGAATACGTAGCAGGGTGAACACAAATAAATGTAGGGCAGGTGTTTTTAGCAGTGAAAATAGGTGGCAGGACAAACTATCTAGGGAAGTGGTAGATCTCAATCTCATTATGTTTTCCAGATTAGATGCTTTTCCAAAATAGATACACACACTTTAGTTTAAGACAAGTTATTGTTGTCGGTATTATGAGCCACAGTACATTAGGCTAATGGATCTAATGATAATTTCTGCCTTCAACCCCGAACCTTTTGGGTGCCTGCTCTCTGCTCCATCAGAGTCAGCAAAACCTATTCAACACAGGAATGTGGGATCAGGTGATGTAGCTGAGGAAGATGCATCTGGCACAACTAACGCAGTTCATCACCTTCTTCCCCAGCCACTAGTTCAAGTGAAGAAATGGGAAGCTGTTTTTACTTGCTTTAATGAGAGCATTTACTTCCTTTTCACTTCCTTCCCAATGCTTTTCTCATTTTACATTTTGCTTGGCCTGAGATTTGCAGCTTGCATTTTAATGCAGGCATGAATCAACCAGACTGGAAGTGGAAGCTAGAAGTCTTGCTACATACAACTACCTTTTGAAATTTTTGTAGAAATAATTGCTGTTGTCTCCTTACCTGAAGAGTTGTCTCACAAAATAATGTGACACCCGTGTTCTCTCCTACCCACATTTCTGTTATTAATGTCCCAGAGGAAAAAAAAAGACACAATATGTTATGAGGTGCTTAGGTTCACTTTATTGTGCTTTTGTTGGAGATATGTATTTTTTTTTTAACTCCATAACACTATTACATATATCCTGAGAGCAGTGAATGATATGTTCTCATGCAATAGCATTCTAGCACATTTAGAGGTAAGAAGAAACTGAGGCCCCATAGTCTAAAAGTCTATAGGTGCACTAATCAACTCCTAGAGAAAGTATAGTTAAAATTAGCTTTATTTTGTCCCCACGTTACACCTCATTATAGCAACTCTTTTCTAGCTCTCTTCTTTGACTTGCAGCTAAAATAAACTACCTTTGCATATTCCCATTGTACTTACCCTGTATCATTCATTGGGAGAAAGTGACTCTCATCTCAGGTCAGACAAGGATGGAAGGGTACATTGTTCAGTTATGAAGTTTTCAAAGAAAAAAACCCATTTTCATGCTTTTTGTTCCATTCACCAGCAAAATCTCTCTGACTTAATGTCTAAACAAAATTCAGTGGCTAGGTGTTTAGTAGTCTGACACTGGCCAGATCGTGAGGACAACTGTTGAGCAACAGTTTGTCTGTTGTCTCCTGTTTTACACTCAGACTGTAAACTTTCTGAAGCATGGCCACTCCACTTTTAATTTCTGGATTTTCTGAAAGTCTTCACCAATGGAATTTCAGTCCTTAACACTGACACTGAGATGTTATAATGATGGATAAAGGGTTAAACAGAAGTTAACATTCTTTAACTTTTCAAATGGGAAAAGGGATCACAGTTTTTTATTGTAAATGAAATTGTATACAGTATACCCTTCCTTGTATACAGTAAGAACATAGGCAGAGCTGAAGTCTCAAAATCTGATTGAATTAAAGTGGAATTTCTCTGATGTACACATCCACTTCCTTTGTGTACTCAGGGACATTAACTAACATAGCTATTTAGCTTTTTCCCCTGCTCAGTTTTCAGAAATGAGTCTTTGCTCTTGCCTATACACCCCTGCAGAATTCTCAACTCACTCATTTATCTGTGAAGAATTTTTGTGCTAAAAATATTGCATGGGTATCAGGAGGTCTAATTTTGCCTGCATTAACTTTTCATTATTTATGATTACTCATGAGTAGTAGAAAGGCTGGAGGTGCACTTTATAAATATACTTTGCCTTTCCTTCTGGTGCCAGTTGATGTGGTCTCTCTCATAGACCTCAGGAAATCCAGCTTATCACTGCTATGTAGTTGACCTTCCAACCTCACAAACTGAGCAGAAGCATTTGGTTCCCCTCCCATTGAAGCAAATGATAAAACTTCAAATGACTTAAATGAATCCAAGTTATTGCCCACTATTTCTAGATGAACAAGTATTTACAAAGTGAGACAGTGTCTGGGAGGCTTTATTACTGAAGACATTTCTTCTGGCTTGTATGTTACTGAAAACTATCTTTGTTGTTAAGAAAACAGAAGTTTCTGATGTTAAAAAGAGACACTATTTGTGGAAAATTCTTTTCAAGTAAAAGTCTTTAAATTGTTCGGTGGCTTCTATTAACAGTCATCATCGATATTTCTTGTAATATTAGAAAAGTAATTAGGTAAACTGTCCGCAGTGGTCCCAGCAGACACATTTTATCTGAAATTTCTTTCTGTATTCCACTTTCCTGCATAGAAGAGTGTTCATTATAGCTTCCAGTTACTAAAACTGAACCCTAGATTCTTAAACAATCTTACATCTCCTTTGCAATGAGCAGCAAAGGTAACTGCTTTTTCAATCCTCAATTATGCAATTCTCAAATACTTTCCTGTAGAGGCCTAATATTAATATCCAGATAATGTAAAAAGAACACTGAATATACATATAGTAGTTTTGCTCAACAAAGTTGAGGAAAATAGTGGTAACATCAGCATTTTGTATTGCTTGCTCATGTTATATAGGTTAGAGTGCTGGAGCTTGAAATGAGTTTTTAAACTAGTTATTCTTGATTTTTTCACTCCTCTGATGTAATGCAGCATGAGTTGTTTAATTTACAGCAACAATATGATTTGGGGTTAAATGTCACAGAGGCAATGAAGAGGTTGTTCTGCTTTTAATTGATGCTGTGACCTACATTGTTCCCCAAGGCACCACAGACATTTTTCAGAAAAGTCTCCTGTTAATTATAACTGTACTCTGTGGTGCTGGGTCAGTTGTCATTTCCATTATACAAACTTTAAAAACTAGGGGATTTTAGTTCAATTATTTTAAATCACATTAGGTAAAGATTTGCCATCGAGGCTGGTACCACAGAAGTAACCGTTTTCTGGGATGACGATGGCTTTAGTCTCACATTTTCTGCTGAATACACCCCATATTTCCTCCCAGGGGAGACCACGTCCATTTCTGTGTCCTGTGGTCCCTATACCATCTGCCTTATAGAAACAGTGAGTTGTATATTGGTGACTTGGGTGAAAGATGGCTTACATTAGTTTAAAGAAGTCAGACTTTTTTGAAGAACAGAAAATTTATGTCTCATCACTAGCCAGTAAAATGTAAGAGTTGCCAGACATTATTTTTAGATATTCTTCAGTCCCATTCTTACATAGAGAAGCTTAGGTGGTCAAGTTGTAATATCAGACTGTTCTTAACTTCCTTGAGAGGGTTCTTATTCCCTCATGACAGGCATAATTTTTTTTCATTTATTTTTTAATGTCAAATTACTCTGGAAGGGGCTAAAGCACACTTTGCTTGGTTATAACCTGCTTACTTGAAACCTCTAGGATTTCTTGATTACTTAGATATAAAGTCAACTTAGGTTAGATAAGCAGCAGGCTGTCATGAGAGCTACAAGTGTTTCCCAACAGTGAAAGACTGGCCCAGAGTTTCCAATGTAAAAGAATCAAAAAAGCAGCAATCTTTGTAATCTTGTAAGCTATTAGATAATCTTTATATTTTTGCGTGAAGTCATCATTACGTAGCACTAAGGAGCTGAGAAACCTGGCTTCTGAAACTTCAGAAGCCTCAAGTTGTAATCTGAAGTCACTGCCTTTTCAGAGCTTTTAAAAAATTTGCAGCTAACAGTAATATTCCTTAAGAAATATAGGTGCTTTGGTTGCTTCTGGGGAAAATATCCTGATTAAATACTTCAGAATGTTAGTTATTAAAGTTAGAAAGTTGAGATATCCCTGACCATTGAGAATGACTGATATAATTCTGTTTGCTCTGACAGTATATTCAGAAACTAGTCATAATTTAACTTGTAGCTCAAGGTAAAATAGTTATTACAATGGAAAAATCCTTCTGAAAAAGAAGGATATAATATCTTAAAGTATACTCCTATGTGCCTTTATGTTGATGCCTGCTGACTCAGTAAACTGTCCTACTTAATTTTGTAATTTATTCAGTCTCCAACTAAGGGATTTAAATGATTTTTCTCTTTGCTTCAAACTTGCAAATCTTCACCAATTCAGAAAAGCACAAAGCATGTTGTGAAATATGAGCTTTGTAAACAGTGTATTTGATATTATTGGTTATACATTCTCTTTCTATAGATAGCCCAAAGCCTTTTGATTGTTTATATAAGCTGCTTATAAGAGGTATAAAACTGCAAGGGGAATTATTTTCATATGTTATTGAAAAAGTATTTCCCAGGGTAAAAGCAATCATAATAAAACAATATGTTATAGAGTTGTGTTCCATGGAAACTCATATCAAATTGTACTTTTTTGCAACAGAGAAATGTGGAACTCTCCATAACAAGAAGAGAATGTGTGTCTGAAAAAAAAAAATGTTTGGTTTAAATATTTTCTTGATGTTGGACTCTAGTTAAAAACAAAATGTTTTTATTCAGACCCTTTATTCAGTGAAATATTGAAAAGAGATATAGGAATTAGTAGACAATTTGGAGAATTTTAGAGAACAAAAAAAAGCCCAGTTTAAAATAAAAACCAAACTTATTAATTTGCTTGGCCTCAGCTTCTACCATGGGAGACTTTTTTCTACAATACCTTTTGTACCCAACTCTCAATAACAAAAAAGCAGCACTTCTGTTTTGTTGGGAAAAAATGATTGTTCTTGCTGACACAAATAATTGTTACTAATTACATTGCAAATGAAGAATGACTGAATTTAGTTTAATCTGTAGCTAAAACCTGTAGAAATTTTAAACATCAAGAAATAGTTGAATCCCATAAAGCACAGGCAATTAAGATGCCTTTCCACGTTCCCTGAACGTGAGCCAAATACAGTATTTAATCCAACTCTATTTAATAAAAATAAAAAGGTTGCTCAATTGTCTAATTCAAACACACAAAACCCAGAGAATAAAGAAAATTATACTTTTGCTATTGTTTGGTTTTCTACAAGGCAGATTATGTTGTTGAGAGAGAGAATATGTATAGCTTCTTTACTATGTAAACCTTCGGTACTGTTGCAGGTTTTAATTATCATTGAATGAGTTTCCTTACATGTTCCCACACACAAATATAATTGTAATGTATTCTACTTATCTAAGAACAGTTATAGCTCATTTTGGCCATAGGTATTTGAAAAATTGCAGTTTTTGATTTGATGGATAAAACTTCTTACTGTTACATGTTTATAGCTTTGCAGATGCAAGAAAAGTACAGCTCATTCTTCATGTCCATCCCATATTCAAAGGTTTCTGCCCATTCTTGTGACCTCTGAAAGCCATCATCCCTTTAGAAATGTGCATTTCAGCTCATTGAACTAAATTTTCAATGGCCAGGTTCTTCCATTTTCTTAGATGTTCTGTCAAAAGAATTGTCTTTTCTTAGCTTAAATTGCCTTTAAGATTAAACTCCACAGAACTTCTTGAACCCAAGCTTTCAAAGCCCCCTTTTAAGGTTTCTAAACTAATAAGGCCCTGAAATTCTTTCTGAAACAATATAGGCCCTGAGCCACCTACTTTAAAGTTAATTCTAATTGGAGAAGGAGTTGGGCAACATGACACAGGTCACTTCCAGGCCAAATTGTGATTTTATGATTCTATGTTGCTGTGACTTTCACTTAAATTAATTAGGCATTGATTTTGAAGAGTGAAATTATAGACTAAGGACTAAACATTGTAAGTGTCCAAATTAAAAATCCCAACCCCTGTTTCTTAGCCCCACCTCTGCCACTTTTACTGTTTAGTTGAGCTTTTCCTTTCTTCTGTTTCATTTCCAGTCTTACAGTGATAAGCTGCTTTTTTTTTTTCTGGTAACCTTGAAATATTTAGCCATTTTGCTTTGGTTTTCCTTGTCTTCATCTGATCTTGCCAAGTTCCTGTTGGCAAAACCACACTAGAAACTTTTTTGTACCACAGTGATAGCACTGATGGTGCAATTTTCCAATATTATTTATGCAACAAAATGCAAGAACTGGAGTAAACTTTGGTGAAGTATCTTTCCTGATACAATCTACATCTAAAAGTTAGGTTAATTAATCCTTCTGTGAAATCTTAACATCCAAGCCAGAACTCGTTAAAAAAAAAAGTCTCTTTTTCAAGCATTTAAGGAGTTTTTCATTAATCAGTGTTAACGAAGGGTGCAAAATCAGTTCCCTCTTTTAGAGATTTTTTTTTTCCCTAATATATTTATAGCTGTTGTGAAAACTAGGAACTAGATTATAAATCAATAGTGTCATAGGAACATAGGAAAAAAAAAAAGGCATACCCTCTCCCAAATAGTTTCTGAAACAGGAAAAAAATAAAAATAGGTGAAGAAGGACAGAAGAGGTACAGAATCATATCAAGAAAGAACCAACTACTGATATTTTAAAATTAATTATTACTCCAAAGAAAGATGATAAAGAAGTAGGTTGTAGCTTGTTTCACTGTCAGTTTTCAAGTGCCATTCTGGGGAAGTTGGTGGGAAACAATCTGCACAAGATCAAATTTTACTCTTGTTTTTGGGAAAACTCATGAGCCCTTGTAACATGTGAAAAAGGGTAGATGTTCACTTATAGTAGTTGTCCAAAAGTACATACTGGCAGTGGTCACAAGGGCATTTTCACATGGTATTAATGTACCAGATGCTTTGGGACAAAATGGATAAAACTTCCCTGTCCATTCTGAAGAATTTGTTAACACCATTTGTTTTTACCTCTGCAACACAAACTTATGGGTGAAAAAAAGTTCTTTCCATTGTGATGGATGTGGGTTGTGGTCCCAAGGCCAAGAGCTGGCTCACCAGCCTGAAGGTGTACTTGCCACATATTTTCTAGATTTTCATACTTCCGGCAGTACCTATTTTTTCATTTCTTCTGGATTAGCAGGGCTTTCACAAGGCCATTTGAAGTAGTATTGGGAAAAACAAAAAAACAAACAAAACAGATCTATAATAAATGGCTAGATCTTACTCATTGTTCATCAGTGTAACAGAAGGAAAAGAGAACTGTAATTTGGAGATAGTTGGAGTCTGGTATCAGCAGGTAGAAATTTTACCTATGTTTGCAAAGTATAAAACCCTTCATATGACATTTGAAGTAACCAGATGACTTCTTGAGTTCTGAGTCAAGACATTTTTAAAAATCTTTTGAGGGTTCACTATTTGCTGCCCTTCTTCCCAAGTAATTCAGCAGTTTAAATTAAGTAATTGCTGAGCAAATTCCAGAGTTGGTCTATGAATGTCAGCACTTGCCTTCTTTAGATGGTAGAGAGAGGTACCTTTTAAATAAGTAGTTGATCTTGAGCATTGAAACGTCTCTTCTTAGATCAGCTTTCTAATAGCACTGCTAAGATCAGCTTTCTAATAGCACTGCTAACTTTTTTGCCCTGACTTGTATGTCTGTTGGTAAAGAAGATGGTTTAGGATGAGAGTGTGACAGTGGGTATATTGGAACAAATTGATGAAAAATTACAGACACATAGGTTAAAAGTCTCTATAGAATGGCACTATATGGGGAAAAGGGTATCTGAACAAAGTGAAAAATAAATATGTGGGAATGGAGGGAAAAAAAGAAGAAAAAATTGTTAATAATTTGCTGTGGAATGTGTGTCTGCTGTTTTCTGAGTAGAGGATGTATAGTGTTAACTGGTTGAAATTCCTTTCCTCTTAGTTTTATGTTGACTGTATTTCATAGAAATGCAACAATAATGTGCAGCAAGGCTAAGATTGAATTGTGTCTAAATCCATAGAGTAGCTTTTATTCTTTAACTTGGGAAAACCTCTAGAGAAGGAGGAGGACTGACTTTTGTTACTGTCTTAGAGCAGGTGACACCAGCAAATTCACATAAGATGCAGGTTTAGAAAGTCAAGCATTATATTACCTAGTCAAGTGATAATTTACGTTATTATATTATCTATCTATATTATCTATTTGTTATCTGATGAAACAAGACTTTGCGTTGCAACTGTGTATAAAATCTTATGGTATCTGTGCAGTTGTGGTATTTGAGAACCATGACTTAACATTAAAAAGGCTGTGAATACAAAACTCAAGTTACATCAAGTTATTGTACATAAACACTTTGCTATGTTAGTCCTAGATATTAGTTGGGTGATATGGCACGAAGAGGACACATAAACTGTAGCAAAACATATATTTTTTATCCTGGCTTAATGTTTCGGTTAATTGGCAAGTAAAAATTCACTATGCCTCAGAATTGTGTGTGTTGTGTAACTTGTACTTCATATAGATCTGCCTTCACATGATGTAACTCATTTTGTTGTTTTTTAAAAATACTCTTTGTTTGATCTTTTTTCAAATAATAAATTACTCAGGATAAAAAGTGGGGGTTTTAAGTGGAGGCTCAATAGGTTCATGCAAAGGTACTGTTTCTGAAAAATCAATATATGGGACATTTTTACTATTTCTGCCATTCTATGAATTTTCAGATCTCATAAACATGACCAGGCATCTTGTATTCTGGTTAAATACCCCAAATAATTCATCATCCAAGCAGCTGTCAGTGGTTCTTCAATAACAGTGGACTGAAGAACTCAAAACTGATCTAATTCCTATTTTTAGGAGTATGTGCCCTTGACAGCAACTTTTTTCTTTTCAGTGGGACTGGTTATAGTGCACAGGCCATGCCACTGTAAGGAAACAGGCTATTGCAATATATTCTTAGATTGCTACAAATAAATACATTTTAACTTTTTGAAACTCATTCTAGGACAGAATAGCATGAAGCCCTGTCATTTGGTTTGTGAAACAAATATTTAAAATAAAGCACAGCTTTGGAATAGTGCTCCATATTACACTGTCCTGCAGGTATTTGTACAAATCTAAGAGTTGTCACATAGATACCACCAGAATTTCTTGCATTTGTGATTGAATGGGCTGGAATATTACTTATTAAAAACAGAGTGTTTATAGCAGTATAATATATTTATAATAGATTCACAAATATATACAGCTAATTATTAGCTCAGAATAATTTGAGTAGCTGTGTTTTTTCCTTTCTTTTTTATATTTTCTTTCTTTTTTTTTTTTTTTTTTTAATTTTAAATATAGGTGCATGTGATTTTCCATGTGCAAGTCAAGCCAGAGTTCTTAGGACTGGAGAGAAATATGTGCCCTCCCAGGCTTGCAGAGCATGGTTCAGAGACAGCTTGTCTCTTTCAGTTAAGTAGATGGAGATTGCCTGTTTCTATAAGACAAATCAGTATATAACCTTATACTGGTAAAGAGGTTGCTTAGTTCAGCGTATTTACTTCGCTGGGAGAGGGCAAATTTAGGGTTCAGTCCTCTACTGTCTTTACTTGAGACAGTCGTCTGATGAAAGGAGAAATAATACAGAATAAGCCAAAGCCTTTTAGTGATGAACTTTATGTAAAAAAAAAAAAAAAAAAAAAAAAAGGCAAAAAAATCTGTGTAACTGTGACCTAAACTTTAGACAATAATCAGTTTTGTGCATTTGAAACTAGCAATCTAAGTGATTAAAGGCTTGATCTTATTAGAACTTAACTAATTTAAATAATATAATCTGATGCCTGAAACATGTATCTTGAGCTTGTCATACATCCTTATTACAAGCTTATATTACAGAAATTTTCTGTAACTGTCAGTAGTTCATTTACAGATGATGAGAGGGCTGGAGCACCTCTCCTCTGAAGACAGGCTGAGAGAGTTGGGATTGTTCAGCCTGGAGAAGAGAAGACTCTGGGCAGACCTTACAGCAGCCTTCCAGTACCTAAAGGGAACCTACAAGGAAGCTGGAGAGGGACCTTTTACAAGGACATTTAATGAGAGGACAAGGAGTAATGGCTTTAAACAGAAAGAGGGGAGATTTAGATGAGATAGAAGGACGAAGTTCTTCCCCATGAAGGTGGTGAGGTTCTGGAACAGGCTGCCCAGAGAAGCTGTGGATGCCCCATCCCTGCAAGTGTTCAAGACCAGGTTGGATGGGGCTTTGAGTAACCTGGTCTAGTGGAAGGTGTCCCTGCCCATGGCAGGGAGGTTTAACTAGATGATCTTTAAAGTCCCTTCCAACCCAAACCATTCAATAATTCTATGAGAACTGAGAATTTGTAATAAACTGAAGAGTTAAATGGAAATGGAGACCATGGGTAAAGATGTGACAGTCTAGATTATTTGAGCTGCCAGTTTGAGGCTAAGCAAAGCTCACATTGCACTTCCAGGTGGAAGAGAAAATTATCGTTCATTTTCTTGAAAGATGCTTAGCCAAATGCAACTGTTGACCAACAGTCCTAATCGTAGTAAAACCTCTTCTTCTTTCCAGGCTTTTTGTGAACTGCTGAGCGCAAAATGACATGGCATGTACACAAACCTGTTGTTTATTGTCACTGAGTATCATAAACATATATGGTTCTATAAATCTCTAACCTGCCTAGGCTGTCTGTAGATCTAATGGCATAATGCAGTACAAAGTTCAGAGGAGGGAGATTAAGAAGTAGCTTGGCAAACAAAGTGGATCAGCTCTTCATAAAGAAGATATGTATTTTCTATTTGGTCATCTTTGTGCTTTTAAATTTTTTTCTTAAAGTAAGGGAATGTGAATGTTTTTCTTACCATAGTGAGAAATGTGAAGAGACAAAGTTGAGAGGGAGTTACCAATTGTGCTGTAGTTTAAGCTTTTAAATGCTTACAGCCTGTGTGGATGCTGGTGTACCAGGAATGTCTAATCAGATGTCTCGAGGGAGTAAAGGGTGACAATGACTGATTATATATGAAAACCTATTTGTAGGAGGCACACTAGAGAGTCTGTGTCTCACTTCTCATACAGTTCATTAAGACGAAAAGTAGAGAGTCTTAGGCTTTGGACAAGTGGTGTCTCATTCTCTTAAAAGGCTATTTAGTTTGAATCTAATTTAATTTTATGAACCTTTGGCTTTAAATCCAGACTTACCAGGAGACAAACATATTTTTAGATGTAGGAGGGTCCCACAGATTAAAAGCAATATTTTTATGGGCCCTTAGGTATTTGATGTGAAGGAAATATAAATAGGTTTGTGGGGTAAGCACAAATTTTACAAGGTGCACTAAACCAGATTCAGTGGAGTGTTGCTGAATACTGCAGCTTTGCTAGTTTAGCTGTAACTGTTCACTTAAAATTAGTCATTGCTGTCACAAAGTTTAAGATTTTCATACTATACTATGTAGAGAGAGATTAAGGACTTGCAACTGATGGCTAATTCAAGGCTGGTCATTTGTTTTCATCTTGTGGACTTCAGCTGTTCCAGAAAGTCAGCATAGAATTGCACCGACTTCAGTATTTACTTAGTGAATGCTGCACCTCTATTTCTGTGCTTTTATTGATCTTTAGAAAGAACATTTTATTTGTCTTTAAAAAGAATATTCAGAAAATAGTGCAGTGTTAAATATCCCAGCCCCAGCAGTGCCCTGGAGGGCATCATGTGTCTGTCTGAGTGACAAAGAGGAGGCCAGTGCCACCACACCCAGCACAGCTTGCCATAGGTTTGCATTGTCACTAAGCTAAGGGAGCCAGTTCCCCTCTCCCACCACTAACTGAGACAAGTTGATTATCCACAGCTTTTTCTGGCCCGCTCATATATATATATAACTCATTCCATTAGCTGGAGCACAACAGGATTCTTCAGTTATTGTAGCATTGTGAATGTTCAGCTCAGTAAACAAAATACATATTTCACTGTGGTGAGGTGATCAACCAAACCTGAGTGAAAACATATTGTGAATGGGAAGAGGTTAAAAAAAAAATCAGTGCTAATTCTGACATCAAATTATATACTGACGCAGCAAATGAATCAGAGTAAACCGTTTCTAGCACTCAAAAGCATGCCAATATAGGGACTGCTAATGAAAATTGGTCTAATAATTTTAGGTGCGTGCATATCAAATGCACATATGGCATGCACTAAAATATTTTGAATAAATGGAGCTTCTATTGGAAATTCTAATCAAGGCCTTATTAAATATGTTACATTTTCAGGCAGCACACTGCTTAATCTCTTCCACTGGTGGACAACATTTGAGGTTTTCATCTTCCTCACAAATTACACTTCAGATTTTGCTGAAAGTATCTTCCCAAGTTAAGTATGTTGGCTGCCTATCTCATTATTTGTCTTGAGAACAAACTGTTTCTCCTTTAATTGCATTTGGATATTGCTGCATTTGTCTCGTTTCAAATACCATAATTAAAATAACAATAGACATTGATTACGACAGACTTATGACTAAAACTTGTGACAAAATCTTACTAATCACTTTTCTGCTTACTCAGACAATTGGTCGCATTCTGCCTAAATCCTGATATTTATAAGTTCATTGTCAGCTAAATAACAATTTTTACATTGGTTATAGCTATGCAGATGCCCATCAGATTGAGTGCTCTTTTATCAGTATATTCTCACATTCATATGTTCTTTGACACTTCTACCTTTACTATAAAATACAGGGGGTGGGGGTGTGATGGTGTCCAAATTTGTCACAGGATACATGTGTTAATATCCATTAAAATGTTCAAAGAGCAATATTAATCTCATCCTCTATGTTGAGAAGATATCAAAGCAGCTCAGCAGTGTCTTATGAGCAGCTAATTGGAAATTTCTACTTGCGTCATTCTGTCCTTTGAATGAAATTTTCATGAACTACAAAATCTCACCCAGACTTACTATTTCTTTTTATTCTGGGAAGGGGCTCAAAGCACATCGATTTATTTTGTGAATGCTGCCTACTCATAGTGAAGAAGTTCATAAAAACCACATGCCAGCAATTCCCCAAAGGATAAGTCAATTAAAATATATCTAATTTACCACCATTGCATATATTGGGTGAACTGATGAAGATAAGTGATTTAATATTCATTTTAGTGAGGATTCAAGATTAATTTAACGATACAGCTTCTCAGTCTAGTGGCTAGACCAATTTATCTAATATATCCAAAACTCCATACGGTTGCCTATTCCAAGACATTGAAATAAAGTATTTACACTTTTCAGGTTGTTTTTATAAACATGGGATTTTCTCACAATAACCTTCATCCAGCCTTCAGCCTGTCTAGGCAATCAGTCACCTCAGGCTGAAAAACTGGATTCTCTTTTCAATGCCGCTGCAAGAAAAACTGGGACTCACATTTTAATATGGGCACATAGCACTGAGAAACAACTGTGGTGATTATTATAATAAAGCCAAGCTCTCAGATATTTTAGCATAGTTTATATATAATTATTCTATGGGCCAAATGAAAGCAAAGTACTGAATCTGATACCCTGACAATATGCGTGGAATGGAGAAAATTGCTTCTCATTTGGTTTCACCTCTGTATTCCAGTGATATTTCTGAAACAATTTTTCATGTGTGTGAAACACTTTCAGGAAATATTAGTAAGAGGAACTTTCTTAATGAACTAGTCAGGGAGAAAGGACGTGATGCTGCCAAAAGGAAATGAAATGTTACAAGTAACTGAAAAAGTGGGGAATAGCATGGAAATTAGAAACCAACCTTATCTACAGAAGTCTTCATTTTGCTAGCTATGATATATTATGTATAATTATAATTGGGAACATGTATTCCTTCAGACTCTTGTTTGCTTTTGCTGATGTCAAACATTCTCCAGATGGCATAGTGCATTTTCTGTAATCACCTCCTTTTTATTTCATCCTTTCCTGATCTGTATTCCTCACAGTGCTTTTTTTTTCTTTTCTTTTCCCCTTATAAAAGTTGTTATAAGGTCCTTCATTCTCAGCACTATTGCCATACCTTCTCTCAGTTGGAACATTTCTTAGTCCATAAAGTCAATTTGCCCTTTTCTCTTAAACATGCTTTTTATCTCTGTTTGCTGATTCCAGATTTACTGGCCTGAGTGCTTTAGAAACAAATATTACTTGCAAAGAATATTGCCTGTTATTGGTAGAATTTTGAGATACTGCAACAGTAAGGATTGTATGTATAAGCTGATTATATATATTTCATGCACATAAATACTGAGGTTTGATGCTATGAACAAACACACTTTTTATATCATCCTAAGTAGTATACAATATCCGCAAGCAGATTGAAGGGGTGATTTTTTTAAAATCAGTGGAAAGAAAAGTCTCCTTAATGAGACCTGATAAGCAGCGAAGGAAGAAAGTGGTTCCTCTCCTCTTAGTGTCTTAGGCAGTCAGTGCAGAGGAATATGTGACTTGAGAGATGGCATCAGCCAGGGGAAGAGGTGTTGAGTTTTTCTACTGAAATGGCTTTTCTTTGGAAGCACAGACCAGAGGCCCATGAACTCAGTGTTTATTCTCAGTCTTCTGTCACAGAATCACAGAATGTTAGGGATTGGAAGGGACCTGTCATTGCAGACTTTTCAGTATTCACAAAATAAAGAAACTCTTTGTATGAAAGTTTCGGGATTCCCATTAGCCAATCTCGGTAATGAATGGACAATAGAAAATGATTAACATCTGTTGTGGTTGAACCTGGCAGGCAGCTAAACACCACACACAGCTGTTCCCTCATTCCCTCCACAGTGGGATGGGAGAGAGAATAAAACCAAGCAAACAAACAAACGTAAACCTCATGGGTTAAGATAAAGACAGCTTAATAGAACAGAAAGGGAAAACTGATGATGATGATGATAATAATATAATTTATAAAATAAGTGATGTGCAATGCAATTGCCCACCACCTGCTGTCTGATACACAGCTAGTTCCTGAGCAGTGATTCCTCAGCTAACTTTTCCCTGATTTATATACTGGGCATGATGTCATATGGTATGGAATATCCCTTTGGTCAGTTTGGGTCAGCCGTCTTGGCTGTGCTCCCCTTCCAGCTTCATCTCCAGCATCCTTGCTAGTATATCTTGACTTGGTATAAACATTGCTTAGCAACAACTAAAACATCAATTTATTATCAACATTCTTCTCATGCTAAATCCTTAACACAACAATACAATGTACATCTCCCTGCACCTCTGAGAGTTAATGCATACTAACAGGTGATGTCATCAGCACAAGAACTTAGGGAGACATAAGTATATATCAAAAACTTCTCCAGGCACTGAAATGCATCTGATAGATATTTGAGAAAGAATCAATCAGCTATTTGAACAGTGCACGTAACTCCTAACAAGATATAAAAATAATTGAAACTACCAGGAAAATCAACTGATGAAATTTAAATTTTAAATCAGTATTACACAGGACATTGTGATTAAAACTCCTGATTTTTCAGAAAATGCTATTATTTTTTTTGTCTTTTTCAGCAATGCCACCATCCAGAATGATGCTGCTGTCCTTAATTCCACATCAAGTAACAGTGTAGTACTAACAGGGGGGTGGGGGGAAGTCTTCTACCTACTGAATGGTGAACACCACCTTGTCTATTTCAATGACAGTTCTTCAAAATTTTCCTGATCTGACAATCTAAGAGTCTTCTCATATGCAAACTCAGGGGTTTCCCCACCTGTCACTGTTCCAGGTGTTTCTTTGTGTTTGTGCAGATGATCACATAAGCTAACACAACTTGTACACCCATCTGTATTCATTGCATGTTCTTGCTGGGTTTTTTTTTGTTCTCTTCAGGCTTTGACATATGTTTCTAAAGCACTAGTTCCTCAGATAATCTGTTTGGATGATTTTTATATGTAAATTCAGGGATTTAGTGCCAATAGATCTTGTGGCAGAAATGAAACACAGGCAGTCCATGCGTACTTGCCTGATCTTTATTCTCCACTCATCAATACATAGAAAGCAAAGATTTGTGGAGCTTAAGGCCAGGAGGGGCTATAATAACATGCTCCTTGAAAAGATATTAGATTTAGTCACGTTTCCTTAAAACAGCAGCTTTCACTGGACTAAAAAATGTTTGTATTTCAAAGACATAGATCTCCCTGCAAGAACTTCAGTCTTGAAAGGGATCAGGTAACAGGGAAGGCGTCTTTTCCTTGGGCAGTTTGTGCTGGTGGCTGTTTTCCCCACTATCAGTGTGGGCCACTTTTCCAGTGTAAAGCTGCCTGGCAGCAGCTTACAGTCAGTAGTTCTTGTTATGGCTTTTTCTACTGTACTAAACACTGCATTTGAATAACTTCTCAGTCATGAGATGGAAAGTTAAACAGCTTGAGCTTTTTAGCCTTGTACTGAAAGAAAAAATTTCCCCATCCTTTGAATCATTTATTTATTCTCTTTCTTTAGGTCTTGTTTTACAACATCCTTATTAAATGTAGACACTTTAATTTTATGCAGTATCCCTGTATTGGAGTTTTGGTGCACAGTACTGAAGGAAAATTGCTTCTGTACTGCCCTTTGTTACTAATTGGATCTATTGTTCTTCATATGTATATCTACGCATTAAGTTCAAGTTTTCCAAACTAAGCATATAATCACAGAATCATAGAGTAGGTTGGTTTGGGAGAGACCTTTAAAATCATCCTGTCCAACCCTCTCCCATGGGCAGGAACACCTTGCACTAGATCAGGTTGCTCAAAGCCTCATCCAACCTAACATTGAACACTTCCAAAGCTGAAGCATCCACAATTTCTCTGGGAAATCTGTTCCAGTGTCTTACCACCCTCATAATAGAAAAAATTCTTCCTTTTGTCTAACCTAAACCCACTCTCTTTCAGTTAAAATGATTGCCCCTGGTTTTGTCACTACAGGCCTCGGTAAAACATCTTATAAGCCCCCTAGAAGTACTGAAAGGCTGTACTAAGATCTTCCTGGAGCCTTCTCTCCAGGCTGAAGAACCCCAACTCTCTGAGACTTGCACAGGAGAGCTGTTCTAGCCCTCTGTTCATTTTTGTGGCCTTGTCCAGACCCTCTCCAACAGGTCCATGTCTTGCTGATACTGGGGACCACAGAACTGGATGTGGGACTCGAGGTGGGATCTCGTGAGAGTTGAGTAGATGTGGAGAGGCCACTCCTTCAACCAGGTAGCCACATTGCTTTTTATTCAGCCCAGGATACTGTTGGCTTTCTGGACTGCCAGCACACATTGTTCACTCATGT
Organism: Columba livia; assembly: GCF_036013475.1. Lineage (NCBI taxonomy): Eukaryota > Metazoa > Chordata > Aves > Columbiformes > Columbidae > Columba > Columba livia. The sequence continues at coordinate 8,320,538 of NC_088602.1, forward strand.
CCAATTTTTCATAGTTTTCATGTTCATGGTAGGAGTTTCTTTGCATATCCATCACAAGCCCTCAATTCTATCCAATCTTCAACCCATCTTTCTGCAGACTTTACCTATTTTCTTTATTCATAAACAAATAACCTATTTTTTACAAAAAAAAAAAAAAAAAAGTCAAGGATAATTTCAACTAAGTTCAAATACTTACAATGTCTTGAGTCAGTCTATGTTTTCTTTGCCATCAGTGGAGAGAAATAGGCACTTTTAGCATGTTACTAATCTGAATTATCCAGCATCTATATGTACCTATTTCATTCCTTTAAGAGAGTACGTGACTCTTACAATGAGGTGACTAGCTCAGATATCTACAAAGCAGGCAGTTTTATTTGGTCAGGTGAATCCCACAGTTCCTCAGGAATGGACCTCTACAGCTCTGCTTTCAGTATTCTTAACTATGCCGATCCTTGCATCATCCAAAATTTTCATCAGAAGCACTTTTATGTATTTCAACCCACTTAATGAAATTGGTTCAGCAGTGCAGGATTGCTGCTATAGCTACAAATCTACATTAGAAACATTTTCATTCAAATCATGTTACTCCACTGTTGACTGCTTTTTATATTTATCATCTAGTCAGTTCTTTGTCTGTTAAATCTATGCTTTAATGCTATTTATTAGTGCTAATTTTATGTGTGGTTCTCATGTAAAGACCTTTCATAATTCTGAATATTTCATATTTGACAGTTATCTTTGACAGTCAAAGTGGTATGCTCAACAGAGGATGAAGTCAGGTTTAGCAAGACCTGTTTTCCATAAAATCTAGAGCAAGCACTTTAATTTCTGTTGAACTGCAAACCTCTGGTTTCTACTGATGTGCCGTTTCTAAATTTCAAGAGAAATACCACCTATACCAATATACTTCTTATGATCCTTCTCATTGTTGCTCTGTAATTTTTTTATATTCCACTATGAAATTCCTAATAGATTAACCTGAACATCTGCTGCAGACATAATGCCATAGAATATAAAATCATTGTCAGAATATTTTATAAGTTGCTTAATATAAGAATAGACAAGAAACTTTCAGTTTATCTGGAAAGTGTGTATATATGGATTTTTTAATGGCTATATCTATCCATACAAGTTTAACAGTATTAATATAGGTTTAGAGGTCAATCTGTTGTGGGGTTTTTTTGTTGGTTCGTTTGTTTTTCTTTTCATTTGAAAGGCTGACACACAATAATCATCAACCATACTCCTCTATTAAAGTCATGGACCAGTTCAGCTGTTCAGGTCATCTTTTTCACCAGAAGGTGTACATACTTTCTTTTGCTTACTTGAAAAACTGATGTTTAGAAAGAAAATGTATATCTTAATCATAACTATCAGGTCTTCCAGTAGAATGGATTACAGTGCTCAAAACATTGTGTGTGAACTACATTAAGATGTGCAATTGCCATTGTAACTGAGTGTTCTTATCTGAGAGTTCTCTATCAAAGGTTTTGGATGCCTGGTATATAAAAATATATTTTGTTCTTTTTCTTGGCACTGTCAGGGACAACCAGACATCTTCACTTTTCATGTCTAATAGAGCAGGTGACATTGGACTCAAAATAGCGACTAGTAATACCTGAATTAAGCCCTCCAGAATATCCATCTCTCCACTTTATTCATCCAGACTTCCAACTTACACCGCTATGTTTTGTGTCCTGAAAACAGCAAACTGTGGTGATTCATTGCTTTCCACAGCTTGTGAGCAATACCTTTTATTTGTCATGACATCAGTCTTTGTACTTCTGACATCCTCATATGATAATTTCACTCTTATGACAAAACTGGTGTCCCTTTTTTGCCAGTACAGGTACATCCTGTTGCTCAAAATAGCTGAGCCATGTGCCAGACAGAGATTACTTAATATATGAAAGATGTTTGAATATTCTTCCAAACTTGCAGAAACAAGATTTTATGGATAATTTAATTTTGAACTTGTGAATAGTCTTTGCGTTGGAAAGCTATCCAAATATAAATTCAGCTTTACTTTGTTTCTTTTAAAAATAAAATGCATATTTAATCGCCTACTATTCATTAGCTTCATGTTTTCCCTCGCTCTATAAGATTTTAGTGGCTATTATGGATTTTTTAAGGTCAATAAAAATTATGCAGTCATATTATGAATATAGAGGAATTAATTTGCCTAAACACCCACTCCTCAGTCAGCCTCGGAGATACAGGCCTTTGTTTTTTATTCCTTCTTTCAGGCATAGAACTCTGAGAAGTGCTTTAGAGATTGTGACTATACATACTGCTTGTGCTTCCATTTTCAAGGCAGCCGTGTAGTACACATCTTTCTTTCAATACTGAAATAATAATAATAATAATAATAATAATAATAATAATAATAATAATAATAATAATAATAATAATAATAATAGTAATAATAATAATAGGTTTTATTTTTCACCATCACCATATGTGAGACAGAACTGCTAAACTGAAAGGAACCTTGTGAGATCTTTGTCTCAACCTGCTCTTCAAAGCAGGGTCAACACTGAAATCCGAGCACGTTGCTGAGGGTTATCCTGTTATGTCCTGGAAACCTCCAAGGGCTACGATTGCACAACCTCTCTGGACCCCTGCTCCAGTTCTTCGTTATCTTCATAATAATTTATTTTTTCCTTATGTCCATGACTCCATTTATGACTTGTATACTTTTCCAACAAGCATCTAAAAGCTTGATTCTGCCTTCTTGATTACGTCCTTTCAGATATTGAAAACCTGCCTCCTTCTCTTCAGAGACAGATGTACATCCATTTCTCTCCTTGGTGGAACATTTGCTTTAAGCTGCTTTCATGTTAATTTGCACCAGTTTCAGACACTTTTTTTTTTCCCCAGTTAACCTACAGAATGCATTTCTATTACTTTTGAGTTTATTAAGTCAAATTATTTTTTCTTGGAACGGACAATATTCTAAATGAGCCAAGTTTTTCAGATCCTAATTTTATTACTCATCCTTTAATGCAACATCTAGCTACCATACTCTGTTATTCAAATCTTCATTTTGCCTAAATAGCTTAACAACTTTTGGCAGTAAGGTGTTAATTATGCTTGCAATAATTGACCTTCACACCTATGAAGTGCAAATAGGTGCATATATGTAAATTAAGACTTACAAATGTGACAGAATGCCAGCAGCATTTGACACCAGCTATACACCTTCCCTCTCTATTCTGCGTGCTTTGAGCCAATATAGCAGCTGTTTGACTTGGGCTCATTTGAGTTACAACACTCAAAATTTAAGTCCCTTTTTTTGTTTAATTAAGATGAATATATTAAACCACAAAATTAGAAGAGGTCCCTTTGGCCACATTCCTTATTATTCTGCTTTGAATCTGGACCCTTCTGTTCTTGTCCCATAGCAATGACAACTTTTAATGTATTTTTTTTTTCTCCTTGCCCCAGCTAATGAAAATGTATGATGATTTAAGAATCTTTTCCTTTTGAAGGAGAATTTCTGCACATCATGGCTACAGGAAAAGCCAATGAAAACATGAAACCAAACATAAGTAAATGCTGTTTCCTTTTCATCACTGTTTTTTGACATTTCTGACTTGTTACACTATTTTCAGGTGAGAGGTTTTTGTAACGTTAACATATTTTAAATAAAAAGATCTATTTTATGCATTATTATTTTCAATTTTTTGACTGCAACATTTAAACCTTAGCCTAGATAAAATGGCTTATATTGGCTAATTAAATTGGCAGTAGCTGTAAAAAGATTCTGGGTATTAAGCTTCTTTCATTTTTTTGCATTTTTTTGAAATAATGAATGAAACAGACAGAGGTAATACTCTTCCCTCTGGGATGGGAAATGCTGGCTTCTGGAGATATAAAAACGATTTTCACAGTGTAATGCACTCATCCTTCCCATGTGGCAGAGGTCCAGGCCTTGCCCTGGCAGCAGCCTGAGCCCATGGGAACTCAAGCAAAGAGCTTTGTGGCAGATGGAGCTAAATGTCATCACCTCAGACATGGATTTGCCTAGTGTTGGGCAACCATGGAGGAACCCTTGGGATGTCAGGACCACCATTGCTCTCTTCCTCCCTGTATCCTGGGTTTTTGCAGAGGTCGTTCCTGCATCTCATGCTGCAGTCGTCTCCCCAGCTCTTCTGGAGATGCTCCATAAAACTGTCCAGCATCAATATCATGCCAAGCTCAGTGTCCAGGGGTTACAATAGCTTTTGGTTTTCTTCCACCATCAGGCAGATTGGGATAGTGAAGAGAGAAATCCACAAATTCATTAAACCATCTCTGCCAACAACTAAGGCTATATCTTGCATAGGTCTGGTAGTGGTTGGAAATCAAATGTTGTCTGCACCAAGGAGAGCAGCCTTTGTAATTTGGAAGAGAGAGGATTTGGCTGTAGTGAAGGAAATGTTGACTCTTTGTACAACTGGTCACTAATGAGATTTCTGTAGCCTAGTTAGGCTCGCTGGCTCCAGGACAAACAAGAGCACAGGGCTGACTTACATTACAATGCAACTCTGAGGATATATACTAAGGCATCTCTATTCTTCATGTCTCTTTGCACTTTTATTTCCACTGTTGACAACTTCTGTTTGCAGCTTGTTTTTTTCCATAAGTTAGTGTGTGCTGTCACGCTGGGCTCTGCACTAGTGCAACATGAGCCTTCATCTGTGTAAAAAAGGCTCTGAGTTCCCTTGCCTTTCTTTTCTCCAAGTTGTACAAAATCCTCTCTCAACCTCTCTTCAAAATGTGCTCCAAGCCCAAAATCATCTTTTAAGCCTTACACTAAACTTGTTTCAATATCTTTCTTGCTGTGAGACATACACAACCGCGACACAGTAGCCAGATAAGTCTCATAGTTACGTGGTGGCAGAAATGGTCAAAAGATTGGTATAAAATCTGCAGAAACTAATGTGAATACCTCTAGGTGCTACTTCAGCTGAGAGATCACAGAATCACAGAATCACAGAATGTCAGGGACCGGAAGGACTTCGAAAGATCATCCAGTCCAATCCCCCTGCCGGAGCAGGAACACCCAGATGAGGTTACACAGGAAGGTGTCCAGGTGGGTTTGAATGTTTCCAGAGAAGGAGACTCCACAACCCCCCTGGGCAGCCTGTTCCAGTGTTCTCTTATCCTTACTGAGAAGAAGTTTCTTCTCAAATTTAAGTGGAATTTCTTGTGTTCCAGTTTGAACCCATTACCCCTTGTCCTATCATTGGTTGTTAGCGAGAAGAGCCTGGCTCCATCCTCCTGACACTCACCCTTTATATATTTGTAAACATTAATAAGGTCACCCCTCAGTCTTCTCCAAGCTCCAGAGCTCCAGCTCCCTCAGCCTTTCCTCATGTGGGAGATGCTCCACTCCCTTCATCATCTTTGTTGCCCTGCACTGGACTCTCTCCAGCAGTTCCCTGTCCTTCTGGAACTGAGGGGCCCAGAACTGGACACAATATTCCAGGTGTGGTCTCACCAGGGCAGAGTAGAGGGGCGGGAGAACCTCTCTGACCTACTGACCACCCCCCTTCTAATACACCCCAGGATGCCATTGGCCTTCCTGGCCACAAGGACCCAGTGCTGGCTCATGGTCATCCTGCTGTCCACCAGGACCCCCAGGTCCCTTTCCCCTACACTGCTCTCTAATAGGCCATTCCCCAACTTACACTGGAACCTGGGGTTGTTCCTGCCCAGGTGCAGGACTCTACGCTTTCCCTTGTCATAATTCATTAAATTTTTCCCTGCCCAACTCTCCAGCCTGTCCAGGTCCCGCTGGATGGCAGCACAGCCTTCTGGCCTGTCAGCCACTCCTCCCAGCTTAGTGTCATCAGCAAACTTGCTGATAGTGCACTCAATTCCCTCGTCCAAATTGTTGATGAATATGTTGAAAAATAGAGATGTTTAATTACATTATTATTAAAAATACAGGAACATTTTATATTATAATTATCCATTAGTTAAATAGATATAGGAAATCCCACACCCATGGGAAAATGTTGTTTATTTTTCTGGTGATACTAGGTAATGCTAATGTCAGTTGTTAGACCTGAATCTTGCATAGTTACTCCAGAGGTCACTTTCAACCCCAACCATTCTGTGATCATGTGAAATGATTTTATAAGGTTTTTCCAAAATGGAAATTTCCCAAAGAGCAATACTATTCTAGATGCAGTGTTTAGGCTAGTCTTGCTAAAACCTAGGAAAAAATAATAGTTTTCCTTGAACAAATATTTATGTAACATCCCTACTACTATTTGATCTCATATCACAGCAAGTACAGATTTAAACAAGTAACATGTTGACATGTTTATAATATATTGGCAGTTGCTTGCTAGTTTACAGAAACTGCACCTGAGTGTTAATGAGCATCCTAAGGAGTCTGCACAAAGAACTAAATTATTTCTAGTAGACATCTTGTAGCTTTTGCTTTCTACCACATTTAACTGTTTTAGTGTAAGTTATCCCAAATAAGCTCTGACTGCATGTTCTTAATCTACAGAATTAGGGGAGCAGAACCAGCATTCCATCAAAACAGCAGTTCTAGTGAAAGAGGATCTATGTTGCAGTTCATACATTAGACTGAAATTACGCTAAGCACAGATGTGAGCTCTGTATGGAAGCAATGAGCATTATTTCTAACTACTGGACTAACCAGCTAGCTTTGTGGAAATGATGATTGTAATGAGTTTTTTCACTCTTTCACCCTTAGCAAAAAGCTGCCTCACACAAAGATCTGATCATACCTTGCTGGTTAAATATTCTTCTCCTCTAGAAACATTTTAGTGAATGCGTCATCTCATCAACATTCTACTGGATGTAGAATTCCTGTGAATGGCAAAAGAGACTTGAAAAGATTTCAGCCTGAGAAGTGACTCTTTGGGACAAAACTCATGAGTTATCATACGGTACAGCGTTCCTGTAGTCTCAACACAGCCTAAAATTAAAAAACAAACAAAGAAACAAAAAGGAAACCTCCTACACTGACTAAAAGTGTCAGAAGTTCCATCCTTCTATTTGCACTCTAGACACACTCTCCTGAAGTGCAGATGATGATTCATTGTACCCCTGTTAAAAGTTACTAAATGTAAGTAAAAACTAATGCCTTTATTTCTTCACCACTTCTGAAAACTGCAGGTAAAAGACCCGAAGAACAGGTATTTCACTTTTATCTGCATTACTATCAGAGCTTTCTGCAAGAGCCTAGGAGATTTCTTGTGGATGAGGTGAAGAAGGGCCAAGGATACTGCAGCTCATTTTGCTACATAGCTGCCACTTCCTTTAATCAAGGGTCATGCTCTGTAGCCTTCAGGGATGTTCTTCAGTGTTTTCTTGCTGCTGAATATTTTCAAACTCTTCCCAGGTATACCCTAAAGTGCCCTATACAAGATGGTTTTGCGCCTTTAACAAGTATATGAGTACCAGATAAGTTTACGTGCAGTTTCCCCTAAGTCTCTATTATGCCATTTCTTTTAAGACTTTGAGTGAATTCTCTGATGTTGAGTGTATCTGACTTTCCTTTAAATATCCCAAGAGCCCAGTGACAGCTTTGGCTCCAGCATAGGACTATACACTATGAAAGGCAAAATGTTAAGTCAGGAACCCAGTGAATTGTGTCTTTTGACTTGGCTGCTGAGTCACTTCTCCCTCAATGCTGAGACTGAGACTGCTAGAAGTCCTGAAACAATATATCTGTAACATCATGATGGTCACAGATCCATTAAACTATGAGAGCTGGAGAAATCAGCAGTCAATCTGCAAGTAACTCAATTGCTACAAGACTTCCTAAATTGACTAATTTGTTAAAGCAGCAATAACAATGACATTTTCTTCACTATAATTTCCAGGAAAGACAATGTCTGTTGGAAAGCATTTGAGAACACTTGGATTAAGATAAATTTGAGTATCACATTATCCATTAAGAACAAAATAAATTCAGAAGTCACTTTTCCCATAAGTAAAAAATTCAGCTGCCCCAGCTGCATCAAACTTGCTCAGTTACAAAGCCCTGGCCACCTTCCTTCTTGCATAATGCAATAATGCTTTAATTTGTACATATTTCATTGTTAGAAGCTTTCTATTTATCTTTATTGTGTCTTGAATATAATTATTAATATTTACAGAAAGCAAGTATCAACTTTCCCACACTAAGAAATCAGGACAATGTTTTCACCCACTGTAGAGCATCTGACATTACTACAACTTGCTCATAGAGATTATTTGCTGTATGTAGAGAAGTTGGAGTTGAAGTATTTCATAACTTCAACCTAATTTTTCTATCTAGTCTAGTTCCAATCAATAAGTAAACATAGAATCAGAATTATTTAGGTTGGAAAAGACCTTGAAGATCATAGAGTCCAAGCATTAACATAATACTGCCAAATCCACCACTAAACCATGTTCCTAAGAACCTCATCTACTCATCTCTTAAACACCTCCCGGGATGGTGACTCAACCAATGTTAACAATGTTTGACAACCCTTGCCATGAAGAAATCTTTCCTAATATCCAATATAAACATCGTCTGGTGCAACTTGAGGCCAATTCCTCTCTTATTAAACTCAAAAAAGCTGTAACTGATTATAACATGCAATCATACACCATTAATTGCTAATAAAATTAATAAAAAAAAGAATGATTTTGTTAAGATGGTGTAAATGTAATTAGTAAAGTTACCAGTAACCTTCCCCGTGGTATTTTTATATAAAGTGACAATGACTTTTTAGCTTCTGATTTTGTAGTACTTATTACACTGAAACTTAATAAGAGTGGATAATGAAAACAAAATGTTTTCATTTTTCCTGGTTTTGTCACTTAGACAATGACAGTCATTGAAATTGGATTTATTTCTCGATTCATATGGTTTTAAATATTTGAGTTCCCTCTATTTCCATCAGAACAACTGTAAGGAAAGTACTTGTCTACAAACTCTCATACAATTTTCAGAAACAAATGTCTGTTCTTTGTTTATTTGTTTGTTTGTTTTTCCTAGCATGTAGAAATATTTTATTCAACTTATTACAACCCAAACTGGAGATTAAAATCAAGAGGTATATTCATGAAAAATAAAATTATGAACTAGACACACCTGTGATCTATGCAGACCTTTTGGAGATTTTATTAAAATAAGAATAGTTAAACATTTTAGTTACCTCAGAATTAGTCAATTGTGCAGCTATATGCCTTGACAGGCCACCTATCATATGCAGATGTATTTTATGTGACATAGTTTTCGTTCCTGCAATGTTACTGAGAAAAGAGGACAGTGAGTGAACTGTGAGTTTATGAGTCTTCCTAATGGCCTTGGTTTGGTCCATGGGTCATAGGTTTGCCATCCTTGATTTGGTTGGCCATCGGTCATCCTTGTCTGACTGTGCTCTTTGTGTAATTGTCAAGTTCTGCTTGACTTGTGCTTAGCAGGCATGTAGGATGTGTGAAGGTTTTTATATATGAACTAGGATTATATAGGTGACTACCTCGTGGAAAAAACCCTGCATAAGCACCTTTTTAAGTGAATATGTTGGCTTAGATAATCCAAAGCATAGCTCAAGGGTATAAGGTGAAGCTCATTTCAGTTTTAGTATTATTTAACAGTAGACATGGTGAAGATTAGACCTACATGTACCACTTTGTCTAAAATGCCAGTGTACTCACTGCAAAGAGGCTTTTGAAGGACACTGATTTATGCAGCTTCAGTCTACTGCTGTTCCAGGTCTCTGTTGCAGGAATTTGATTCCTAGACAGATAATTTACGTAAAATGTGAAAGAAAGCAAAGAACTCCTGATCACCTGCAAGCTAGTAATTGCACAGAAGACTTGGATTCCTCAGCTAAAATTTTAAAAGCATTTAAAAGGTGTTTAAATTCAGTTCTGTAGCAGGAATTATCCTACTTTGTTATTCTATGCGTGGTAGCTCAAAGATGAGAAATAAAAGCTTGTAGTTGTTCACCCATGACTGTGGAAGGGTTTGGGGGTTTTTTGTTTATGTGTTGTTTGGGGTTTTGGTTGGTTGGATAGTTGTAGTTTTGGGGTTTTTTTTGTTTGTTTGATTGTTTTCTGTTTATTTTGTGTGTGTGTTTTTGTTGGTTTTTTTTTGAGTTCTTTTTTAAGTTTCAGAATAAAACCTGATTCAGACCAACTTGATTTGGACGAGGTTTAGTGTTTTAAAATTACTTTAGGATGCCCAACAGCAATGAAACCTGATAGTGACCAAACAGAAAGACTGCAAAGAAAAGAAAAAATAACCTAGAGGATAAGTGACACATGACAGATTCTTTCAGTAAAATCTTTCATGAAGTAGAAGTGCATATGCAGGTGTCAAAGGGAACTGACTCTGGGACAGTGTCTGGTTTCCTGCTTTTCATCCAGTTTTAAAGATCTCACCTACAAATATAAAAATGATCAAAGAACAGAAAAACTGAATAAACTTTAAAATCAGAAAGGCAACTCAAGTTTCCTGAATCTTACCACACTTTTTGACTCACCTAAATGCGTCTAAGCTTAATGATAGTCTGTCATGTCACAGTAGTTCCGGTTCATGTAAATAATGACAATCTCATAAATCTATCAGCTCTTCTATTAATCCAAGAAGGAAAGGTCTAAAAGTTTTCAGTGCTCAAAAAAAAAATAGAGATTTCAAAATGTGGATTTTTTAAATAAAGTGATAGCTCATTTTTCTTTTCTAAATTTTTGTATTGTCAAATAGAATAACATTAGCTTGATAGCCAAGATCCTTTCTTTTATAATTCTAGATTCTTTTTTTTTCTTTTTAATAGTTTGTACCTCCTTTTATTATGGTCAACTGAAAAATACTGATTCTTTAACATATTCCATTTTCCTCTCTGTCTCACTCTTTTTCCTGGAAAAAGAAAACAACATGTATTTCTTACATAGGGCTAATAAGATGTATTCTAAGACATTTCATAGAGTGCTTCAGTGAGTTCAGAGAAATTGAATGAGCGTCATGGAATGAGAGTTATTACTGACTTTTAATGACATCTCCCTATGGGATTAGAGAAATAATACATACAGGAGAGATATTGTCTTGCTTGCATTTACATTTGTTTTGCTTCCTCTCTCCCTCTTTGGAGACCGTGATCAAAAGTAGACATAACCTCTACTGAGTTATCATTTCATATACTTGCTCTTTCTTGTACATTTTGGGTTTTAAAACTACCAAAGCTTAAAAGCCTTAAAGAGATCGAAGGGGGAAAAACCTTCAGTGTCCATCTAACAGTTCCAAGTAGTTACACGCTGTGTTTCAGTGTGAGGAAAGAAAGCTTAACCAAATTTACAGAAGTTTAAGTACAGTAGGTCAGACATGGAGAGTCAGTGACATTTCCTAGATTTTTAGCGAAGACAAGCAAATTCAGAGGTTTTGTTCAAGCTATAATGTATCCTCTCCAACAGAACCAGCACATTCTTGGGCACCCAGCTGTGATGTCGAGTAACTTGGCAGGAATATCAGGAGTAGGAGCAATCTGCACTTTCCTTTATGCTTCTCAGAAAAAAAAAAAAAAGAGATGCAAGACAAGAGAAGCTGCAGCAGTGAGGCTCCAGAAAAAGTGGCCATGAGGAGTGGGAGTCAGATGGAGAAGCAATTTTTTGCCTGAAGAGAGGGGAGAGAAACAGCAACCATTACAGTGGTGCTATACAGCACAATACCGGTCAGCATCAGCAAAAATGAACATGCATTAATGAGGATCAGGTACTCCTGGCTAATTCTGTGCTCAGATATGGACATAGCCTTGGTCATTGCCTGGCTGACCCATTCATTGCCTGTTAAGTTTGAATGCCACAGCTGATATTTAGTCCTTGTTGCATTCAGTAAGGGGGCTCCTGTAGACTCTGATCAGCTCAATCAGTCCCAGCGAGGAGCTCAGCATTAGTCTGAATGGAATAGGCAGGGTTGTTCTGGATTTCCACAATGAAGCTGACAGAATAATTGGTCTTCTTTACTTAAAGGATCTGTGAAATATAAGAAAAAGTGTAGTTTTGCCTGTGACAGTCTCCTTAAAATGTCGTATGCTTGTTCAGACATTTAATAACTTACTGCCAAAGTATGATCTTTGGAGTTAGCAGTTGATTTAATAGAGAATAGTTTAAAAAGGATAACATTACAACTTTATTGGAGGTACTTCCATTCTCCGACTGCATTGTGAACAGGTAGTTACATACACTTTAAATAAAACAAACAAACAAACAAACAAACACACCACAAGAACACAAATAAAAAACCCAAACAAACAAGCAAAAAACCACAAAACAAACCCAAAACACACAAACAAACAAAACCACAAAAACCAACCAACCAAACAAAAAGTCCCATGTAAGACATTTAAGGGACAGATTGTGTTTGACCAAATGTGAGTAGAAGTTGGGAATGTAGTTTCAAAATGTGTGTTTAAACATGCCCAACTCAGCGTAACATTCTCTGGAACAGTAGTGAACCTGCAGTATCTGTAGAGTTATGATTTGTGTAAGTCAACAAACTAAGTTTTTACCGGAACCTTTTTCCATCACTGGTATTTCGGAAGCTGTCACATTTTTGACCAGTCTGCATCATCAGGCACTGCACATCTAATGTTATATGGTTGAGAGTCCTGTGACATCTACCCTGTCCATGGGAAGCCAGTGGGCGCAGGGGCTCTGGAAGAGGTCACAGGGCAGGAGGACACAACTGTAGGGTGAGAATGGGTTGGATCGACAGAGGATTCCAGGAGAAACCCCTGGTGTCACCTCCTACTCTAAAGAAGGGTTAAGGTTGGTGACCAGTGCTGCATCAGCAGTTTCTTGGCTGATTGTGGCACAGCCTTACCACATTTGCAAAGCAGGTCACCCAAACCCCATCATACCTTAGTTAACAGCCTTTCGTCAGGTTTTAAACTGTGCCCACAGCAGTCTATGAGTGTTAAACTGGAAGAGTCCTAATGGCCATAGTCCCATGCCCACAACAATTTGATTTCACAAAAACTTCTTTTCACTCCTGTGACGACCAGTGGATGGACCTGGAACGCTAGTCTTTCCATGCGTATCTCTGTGCTTGTGTGTACATAGATATACACACACATATATGTCAGACCTTTCACATTCCTCAGGAAATTAATGAAATCCTCCAATTTTTCTTGCCTACAACTTCTAATAATAATGTAGCTTCTTCAAGTCTTTCTTCATCCCACATAATGCTATTTTCATAGGACTCTGTGATGACTAGACAGATAAGAAATTCTAGACAAGGCACCTTTATCTTTTCAGACTTCATACACACTTCATGTTAAAAAAACCCAGTCATGACAGTCCATTCTTTCCAGGAAGTCTGATCAAGGCATAAATAATTCCAGTGTTAGCAATCATATTAGTTAGCAGCCTTATAGCATCTCAAAGCATTTTTAACAGAAACTTATTTGCATTTTCTTTATGTATGACTCAGGATAACAGCTGATCTCTTCACTTAAACTTTAAACTTTTTCTTCTTTTTCTACTTTCTTTTTCCCTGTGTGACCTTCATTCTTTATTCTTAGTAATGGTGTAATCAAACAGTATTTTTTATTCTATTTTATAAAGTCTAAATAATGTACCAGAGTTTTCCCTGTTAAAAAAGAAAAATGGCAAAATCTGTGTAACAACTGAAAGAAAAATTGCAACAACTCCTTGCCATATGCTTCAGCATAATTTTGGTAAAATATCATACGTGTCTCTGTGTATTGAATGTCAGTATGATGGAAGGTGCAGTTATTCTTTCCTGTCTCAGCATGTTTACAAAAGAGCTCTTTTTATAGTGAAATCACTATGTTCTATAAAAATTCCTTCTATCAAGGCCAAGTTGTACACAGTAAATGATGACCTTTGCTTCACAGTATTGGATAAATGCCTCTGACTGTATTTTTCTTTCTTTTTTTTTCTCTTTTTTATTGCCAATCTCTTTCATCTTTTGAACACTTGACGGTTTCATTTTTTAAAATCTAAGATTATGCCACTCATGTACAACTTTCATAAAAGCACTTTAGCTTATGACTTTTCAATACTCAGTGGATAAGATGTAAAGGCAGAATCACGTATTTCATAATAATCACACCTGTCTGTTCACTCTTTTAGACTGACAGGAGTTAAAGAACTGAAGAAACTAATGGTCCTGATACTTCATGTCCCATTCAGGGCACGAATTGCAATAAGCCTTTGCAGTACTGAAGTGCAGTCACTGGAAAGCTGAGATTTTGGAGTACCAAATCAACAACAGTGTTTGCCCTCATTAAATTAATACTCATGACTCTTAGGAGTGCCTGCCCTCAACAAAACTCACTCATAAAGGATAAAGTTAATACAACTGGAATCAGAATTTGATTCGGAGACTCCAGAATCCCAGGGTGCCATTACCATCAGGAACTGACAGCCTGTCACCACCCCTGTTAACAGTTTTGCCCTGTCAAAAGAAGCCACTACTATGCTCCTATATGATTCATAACTGGTACAAATACAGAACAAAGAAATACCCTGAATTTTAAAGAGTAACTTTTTGCAAAAGATTTTGGAAGATCCATTCATGTAAGAACTAGATATTGCATACCTCAAAGAGAGCAGATAAAGGGGTATCTGGTGTACTTTATTTAAATATTTCTGAGTTAACAAAGTTCGATATTTTTGCCCTAAATGTATGTCTTGGTATAGTCCATTAAAAATGGAAAAAGCTTGAGATAATTTTATCTGTCCAGTAACTACATTTTTTAACATACAAATTTTCTGTCAAAGTTTCATCTTAATTTGTTTTCTGATATTCTTTGGGAGGTAAAATAGAAATGTTTTTATCAGGGGATGCCTGGTTTTGCTGGGTTCAAAATGCCATTTACCTAAGATTTTTCTAACATAATTCTGTTGTGATCTTAGAAAGGAAGGCTAACGTATCTGATGTTGGACTCTTCTCTGGGGTTTGAAAAAATCTAGCTTTTAAAGTTAACTGTGTCTGTGTATCTGACTTTGGGAGGTGGTACCTATTTATAAAAGCAAAACTTAAATATGGTTGCAATTTCATTGTCATTTTGACTAATTTTTAATTTTATTTTTTTAAATTTTATTTCTTTTCCTTGGCTTGTTGTTATATTGGAAGAAGGGATAACATACTCAGTTTCCATTAACATAGTGGTGTTATATCCTCCCAAACATCGGAGTGAAAAAGCCTGTTAAATAGTTAGATCCTGTCTGTACTGAAGTCACATATGACTAGTGTGTAAAATACTACAGAATTCCTTCATTGAAATAAGATTATCCTTAGGCTAGCAAACTGGCAACCTAATGTTTTTTTCGTAGGAATTACATCATTCACAATGCTACAAGTGAATCTTTTTCTGTGTTATGCAAATACATTGTTTAAGGTTCAAATCAATATTCAAAAGCAGACATAAACAGTAATAGAAACCAAAGAAGCACTCATGAAATCATATATTGTAACAATTTTGGGGCAATATTTGAACAAATATTTTTTTTTATTTTGGTGCTGAGTCTATGAATCCATATCTCAGAATGCATTTTAGAGTTCGGTCCCAGTGATTCCTATTCTCATTATGCTTTATGCGTCAGTTTTATCTGTGACTGCTTATGCACTTGATTTCGGTCTAATCAACTACGACATAACCATTCAGCCTTGTCATTGAGCTTTATAGAATGGTAAATAAAGAGTGATTAGAAACAAGCTTTATGTTTTGCATTCTATCCATTAAATTTCCTACTGTATAAACATTGTGCTCACATCAAATTTCCATGGTAGCTGGCTTGCCTCGTATAACCTTGAAAGAAATGGAATAATGGTTGTCTACTTCAGTATATTAAAATATGGTCTTCTCTGGATCAGGCTTTATAAAAACAGAACATTTAACGAGATTTTATTTGCTTAGATACCTAAAACTTTTACCCTGTGGCAATCTTGTATCCTCTATGAGTAAAATGTTTTAGAATATTTTATTCACTTTATAGGCTATGCATCCTGCCTTCTTAATAGAGAGGTGTAGATACCTCCTACTGTAAACTATGTATTTTAATGCCTGTAATTTGTGATGTGCTTGATTCATATTGTTGGATTTGAAATCAATCACCATGTTTTCTATTTTAGGCATTTAATTGGGATGGTTTTAAAAATAACATTGAGTACATGGGCTGTTGTTTAAAGGCAGCATTTCTTACGGGTTTGCTGCCAAGGTGGAGACAGAGAGTTGAAGGATCCCATGGCAGAATGCTGCTGGTAGGAGATACGAACACTATCTCAGACCCATTTCTCTGTGATACTTCACCCAGGACAGACCTGAGCTGGTGAGCATGTGGAAAAACTTTTTGAAAACTGGTTCCAACAGGCACAGCCTCTTTCATACTTTCAGATTCAAATACAGCACCACGATGTGATCAGAATAGGCTTTTCATGCCAAGACACTTTCTTTTCTAGTTTGCACTCTTTGTCCTTCGCTTTTCTTGCACAATGTACCCATTGTGCTCATGATTTTGGGTGAATGTGCTGTAACCATTAGTTACAATCTCAGGAAAACATGGTTTTTGTTTGTTTGTTTGTTTGTTTTTGCTTTTTATTCAAAGATTTATCATTGACAATCATTGGATTCCCCTTCAAGTGTAACACATTATTTCTCTTATATGTCTGTACGTACACTTACAGCTTCAATTACCATTACTTTGATTTGGGAAGAATTAGAGGGTGATTGACAGAGATCAAAAGAACGTGTGCATCTGTCGAGAAGTGACTGTAGGCAAGTGAAAATTGTTTATCAGCTCTCTGCTGAGACAAGTTTTATTAGCAAGAAATAAGAGCCCAAGCTACGGCAGATGGACACTTAATTTCATTTTACTGCCAAGGCATTGTGGCTCATAGGTACATAATTTCACATAGATCTGAGCAGAACCCAAACACAAGTCTGAATCAAGCTTAAAGAAATAGTTTAACTTTGGATAACTTTGGATCGTCTGATATTTTTGCTAATTTTTTAGCTTTTATGGAAAGTATTGGTAGCTAGTTTATTCTTATACAATTTTGCTGAGGTCTTTTTGTCACTATCGCCTCTTATACCATATGAGGATCTGTCTTTATTGGTTTCAGTTTAATGGAGGGGTGAACCCAAGTAGTCTTCCATAGATAGAGTTGAGTAAGCCTGTAACTGTTCAGCCAGTGAGTGTAGTCATGTCACATTTCCAAGGAAAGTGAGATAGATGAGATCAGGCAGCCCCAAATAACCTTGAAATACTTTACATTTTGTAGATGAATAGCCTAGTTAAGCTAATCAACTTACTAATCATTTGAGCAATCACAAATTGTTTTGCTATAAACCTGTGGATTTTCAGATTCTATTTGGCAATTTATTCACATAAATTGTCACTTATTATTTCTACTGGTCATAGCACCTCTATACACTGAATTATACCAGACTCTAAGCTACAGGCAAACATAGAGATCAACATTCAGTCCATGACGCTACTATTTTCTAGGGGGCAAACGTGGCCCAGACACCATATCTCTGTGCTACAGCTTCTCCACCTGAATATCTCTTACTATCCACTCTAACATTAACTATGCTCTATGGATAGTGCTTATGCTATTGTTCTGTCTCCAGGTCCAGAGCATCCCACATTTTCGAGCATGTGGATTGTCCTTAAATGCATCTCAAAAAGCTTCTCAACACTCTATAAAAAGGGCAAGTGGAAATGGCCTCAAGTTGCACCAGGAGAGGTTTAGAATGGATATTAGAAAAAAATTCTTCACTGAAAGGGTTGTGAGTCGTTGTAACAGGCTACCCAGTGAACTGGTGGAGTCACCATCCCTGGAGGGGTTTAAATGTGTAGATGTGGCACTTAGGGACATGGTTTAGTGGTGGACGTGGCAGTGTTAGGTTTACAGTTGGACTTGATGATCTTAAAGGTCTTTTCCAGCCTAAAGAATTCTATGAGCACGTGTGTAACACCTCTGCTCTAAAGGACAGCATGTCTTAGTCTACATGGCCAGGGGAGCACGATCTGGTGCTCCTCTGCTCTGCTTCTGGGAATGGGCTGGAGAACAGGAGAACATTGAGGTGGGGGCACCCCCACGGTGCCAGTGGGTCATCCAGAGGACCTGAAATTTTCACCTGTCATTCAAGCAGGCCATAAATCTCACACTTCATTGTACTGCAAAGTCAAGAGGAATGGTTAGTTTGGCCTTCAGAATGTATCCTGAGTGCTCTTCCGTGGAGGTGGAGTGATCTGTTAGGTTTAGATATCTAAGTCATGTATTATGCTGTCTAGTTCTCCTATATTATAGAAACTCCAGTATTGCAAATATCTGGTAACATTTTATGCTGATAATTCTTTTCTCACTCCTGTTGTAGCCCTGCAGTGCTATCACCACACTATGTTAATAATCCTGTGGCAAAACAGTTATTACTCAGATGTGTAAAATCACATCGTTGGCATAACACATTGAGTTGTGCCCCTGCAGTGGCTGTGAAGGTAGAAATAGCCATGTTATGCACTACCATAATGACTCCTTAGCACTAAATGTGTAAGGATCTATTACAATAATTATGTTATGAAACTTATGTGACTGATTTCCTCAAGTTCTTTTGACCATTCCAGCCTCAGTTCTTCGCAAATTGAAGATCTCATCACCACAGAGTCTGTCATGATAAGACTATGTATATAAAAACACCGTTTTGAATCATTCTTCAGAGATATCTGTAAATAAAATATGTATGATGCAGTTTTGAAAAAAAAATTAAGTATAGACGTCTATTACTAAATATGTGTGTATGTATAAAAGCAATTGACAAGCAATATTCTAAGCTTAAGAATCAATTAATCTTTCAAATATTTTCACTCATACATCTTAAATAATAGCTGTTTATGTGAATTCTCAAAACACAAAAGTGTAGAATCATTGATACAGAGGTGTAGAAGCAGTAGATGTGTAAAAGCAACATACTTAATTTTTAAAAAATCAACTTTTCCATTTTTTTATGTTGTGGTGCACAGCAACAAACATGTACTCTCTTGTAAAATCCCACTATTTAATATAGAAAAAGTATTGTAGCAAATGGTTGTGATTAAGTCTGAAAAAAAACCAAATGGAACCGACTTGAATACACTGCTAAAATAAAAAAGTCAGTTCATGTTATTTACCATGGTAAGACTTCGATGGAGATTAGTAACATTAAATTATATATTTCATTAACTTGTAGACCTCAGAACATTGGAACAATATTATAGACACACTTGGCCATTTTAAAATTAGTGTTAAAATGGATACTGTCATTACTAAATAAAAGGTCTGTCATGTTTGAACTGATGGTCTTTTCTTAG
This sequence comes from Columba livia, assembly GCF_036013475.1. Classification (NCBI taxonomy): domain Eukaryota; kingdom Metazoa; phylum Chordata; class Aves; order Columbiformes; family Columbidae; genus Columba; species Columba livia. The sequence goes on from NC_088602.1 coordinate 8,339,864, forward strand.
GAAATAAATACATGAAGAACAATGAAAGAAAAAATGCACTTACTTGATCACCATGGCATATGCTATGGAGCTGAAAGCACTGAGTAAAACACAGTTTACTCTTTTAACACCTTTTTTTTTTTTCAAAAAATATCTTTTTGATGAAATGAAAAATAAGATTGGATTATCATTTGACTTCTTATCACTCTAATTTTTTTAAAATATCTTTTTGATGAAATGAAAAATAAGATTGGATTATCATTTGACTTCTTATCACTCTAATTTTTTTATATACTTATATACAATTGTAATGATGTAGGAAGGCTTCCAGTCCTAGTCCAATTATGTCACCCATAAATTATTGCCCTATATAACCTCTCTAGTCTTCCTAGGCCCATAGCAAATGGTCTTCATATAGACATCACACTTGAATTTCATGAGTCAGTGCTTCAACAGATCAAGTGCATGTGGTGAACCAGAACAAATATAGTGGCTCCAAGTTATGACTTTCAAGGTCACAAATATATAATATGAAAAACAATCTTGGATTTTCAGTCACTGTATCAGTAAGAAATCTGTACTCATCATCATCATTACCCTTCCATGTCCTTCTTAAGTCATAAATATTAATTTTAGATTCCCAAACCCTTGAAAATAATGAAATAAATGCAGTTACTATTAGAATAAAGACTCTTTCCTGTATCTCAAAGCTAGTGGAAAGTTTAGGATGTTTAATGAAAGCAACAGCGTAACCAGCAGAAAATGCTTACTTAGTATTGGGTAATGAAAACTTACAAGGAACGTATTTAATACATAAAATACAACTTATTTAATTTATTTTTTTTTTTGGACTCATCTTTATGATCATTAATGTAAAGTAAACCATACACCAATCCTGGTTAAAGTCTCTGTGCATTAAAGTGATAACTAGTTTAGAAGTTCTTAATAAATGTCGACAAATAGTACTTTGCTTTTGCTGCAATGAAGATTAAGGATAAAATGCAGATGCTGAAAGCCTTCCAATATATGAAAATGCATATGGTCTTGGATCACAGAATAGGCCAATATTAATAAAAAATAATATTCTATTTTAACTTAAAAATTTTATTAAGATATGCAAAATTGATATACATATTGACATGTTTTACAAACTTATGCTTTAACAATAATATGAAAGCATGGTTTTGCTAAACAAGAAAAAACTTTTAAGTAGGCTTCTACATTTCCATTTACATGTGAAGTTTAACACAACTTGAAAATAATTCCTATATTTTATACTTATGGCAAGCTTTACCCCGGAAAATGAACAATGACTCGTCTTTCATAAGATACACATCCATATACAACTTTGAACTGTTACAATCCACATGACAGATACAACTGTTGTAATCTATTTATGGATAAATAAAAAAATACTAGCTGCCACTGTTAGATATTTGTATTACATGAGCAATCCTTCTACTTTTAAAAATAATTTTAGAAGGAAAAAGATATTTTTATATTGTATGAAATTGTCCTAATATGACATTGCATTCAGAACTCCAAACAAAAAGTTAGGCTGTAACATAGATTATAAAAAGGGGAACGATGAGAAAAACACCAACCCAGAGATTAAAGAAGAGTGTATACCCATATATATATATATATATGGGTATACACTCTTCTTTAGTGTGTGTATATATATATATATATATATACCTACCTTTTTATTATTATTATAATTTTTTTAAGCATATCAGCATTATTTGAATGAGGATAATTTAATTTAACAAAGTAGTTGGGGCTTGGAGACCTGGCCATGCAGATTTCTGTAGGAGGAGCAAGGTGCAAGATGGTTTTTACTCTACATAAAGAAGAGAGTGAAACAGAACTGTGACTCACACAGTATTTTAACGTGTTCCTGCACATAGTAAGACCAACACTGCCTTCCTCAATGCTTCCAAGGTCACTACAGCCAAGTTATTATTTGTTAACCTGTGGTGGGTGTAAGGGTGGTAAAGAGCAGAGCACCCAATTTGAGAACCTACAAATAAACAGAAGCTTTGGGAAACACAGAGTCAGCAAATCCCCAGAACACTCCTTTACTGTCTCCTAAGTACTGGAAAAAATAAGACTAGTTCAGTATGTGACAATAGCTTCAGGAGGCTGAGATGTCCATGGGAGTTATTAAAATAAATTCTAACAGGTTAGAATCATAGAATCATAGAGTGGTTTGGGTTGGAAGGGAACTTCAAAGCTCATCCAGTGCCACCCCTGCCATGAGCAGGGACATCTTCACCCAGATCAGGTTGCTCAGAGCCCCGTCCAGCCTGGCCTGGGATGTCTTCAGGGATGGAGCATCTATCACCCCCATTGTAAAAAGTTTCTTTCTCATGTCCAGCCTGAATTTCCCTTCTTTTAGTTTAAAACCATCACCCCTTGGTCTATCACAACAGGCCCTGCTAAAAAGTTCATCTGCATCTTTTTTATTGGCCCCTTTTAAGCACTGAAAGGCCGCAATAAGGTCTCCCTGGAGCCTTCTCTTCTCCAGGCTGAACAACCCCAGCTCTCTCAGCCTGTTCTCACAGCAGAGCTGTTCCAGCCTCTGGTCATTTCTGTGGCTCCTCTGGACATTATTCGACATTTTTGAGGTCATTGCCTGTTCTGAGGAGTCCACTGTGCTAGTGTGAAGATTCACAGTGAAAAGTGATCAAATTGTGAAAGTTATAGTCAAAGGACATGAAGCTCATAGCTTTATAGAGTGTTAAAAAAACATCTAAAACATGAGAACATCGCACTTCAAGGTGTGACAATTGTCACATCCCATACTAGCTGGACCCAGCTGCAATCTCCTGGATGTTTCTACTTGACTGATGATCATCTTTCATCTTGAAATATGAATTCAGTCATATTTTCCTGGGGAAGTTCCTAAAACTCATACACATAAACATATGAGATCTCTACATATTTTGTAAACTGCTGCCTAGGGATTTGAATTTATCAGCTCTAGAAACTTTCCAGTAGACTTCAGAGGCAAACTCAGTCCCCAAAGATACTGTATTTCTAAGAGATCCTGCTCACCATAAGTGGAGAAAGATAATTAGAAAAGTGGTAGAAAAAAATACATTTAATACAATATTGTGTTCTTAAGCACTGTGCCCTGTATCATTTACCTATTTAATAGCTTCTAAGTCATTGCCTGTTAAAATGAAAGTATATGCATATTAATATGCATATTAATACACATGGTTGTCAGGAAAAATAGTAATCTTGCATGCATTTAAGTACTGGATGTATTAAAAACCAACCTGCGCTGGTGAGAGGATAGAATACAAGATCTGTGAGGTTTTCCTCATTGGCAATTTCTAATTAATATTAGCTATAACTTTAAAACCACAGTAGACTGCAGGTGAAATTAATCCTGTAATTGCTGACTGTTGTTAACTTGTGTCAAACTCACGTACCATGTTTAATTTCGTATTAATTGCTTATCTGTGAAAACAGTCACTAACTAACAGAAACAAGCTGGCATTGCAGAAAACCTAAGTGAAGAAACGCTGTATATATTAGGGTTGATGTGGTACCTGTTAGCATGAGGTCAGCATGTATTGCAACATTTCTGATAGGTTTCTGCCTTCTGAAGTTTTCAAAGAAAGGGAAAACTTGAAGGTAGTAGAACTTCTTCCATCTTTGGACAGATAAATATTTATTATAAATATTTGTCTCTAGGAAGGAAAAAAAATACCAAACCACCTACATACATATAAGCCAAATGCTGGCTGCATAGGATGTGAAAGTTTGTGTTATTGAGGTTAAAATTCATGAACCAAAATTTGTGCTGCACTTCTGCTGGTTCATGCTCACTATGCACAGATATACACCCTGAAAAGGAACTTCCATGCATGTTACTCATTAAAGTAATAATGCAATTGCTCCAAAATATGCTTGCGTCATTGTTGAAGGCCCCAAATTAAGGAAGCATTTGCCTAAATATAATAGACTTCTCTAACACGACCTGGCCACTAGAAAGAAAAATAATTGTGACTAATCTGGTATCTCTTTTGTATAACTTATGTGTTTGTAGAAAAATACAGAATGGTGGGAAATTCTTTACAATTTCCTCCCACCCATAGGAAACACAGGGTGTTAGAAAAGAACGCTTCTGAGGCCGCCAACATCGCACGACTACAGAAAACACCACCATAATTATATTTGTAATGTAAAGCATTCTGATTACCTATGTACAGCAATTATACAAAATAACAGAGTTGTTAACATGCTATGACTGAGTCATAGAAATCACGTGAATAATTTATGGAGAAAAGGGTCCTGTTTTAAATAAAGGTAAACTCTAGAATATTCTCAGAGGATAACTCCAAAGATTAAAAAATACACTGGTGTTTCCTTCTTTCACTAACTTTTAATATGTACAAAATTACAGCTTTTTCCTTTTCCTTGGAGGCTACTGAATGTTTGCTTCTCACCCTTCTCCCTTTAAAGGAAATAATGCATGTGGCTTTTCATACAACACAAAAATATCTGTTTCAGTTTGTTGGATGGTGTGTTTTTATTAGGAAAGAATTAAGAATAGGCTAGTGTGAAATAGATCCTCGATTTTACGGGCATTAGTTAAACATCTTACCAGCCTCCTTCATTCAATAAACTGTTGAACAGGTTGATCTTCCTCTTGTGAGGGACAAATCTGTTGTGCTAGGAGTGCACTGTTTTTTTTTGTCCATCACCTCTGTCTTAGGAGTTTAAGCTGTTTTCTTGTTGTACCAGATCTAGATCAATAAACACTTTGAAGATTGAGTTGTTGAGACCTTTGGCTGTAGGGAGTAGTGTTGAATAATTGTGACATGTTCCCAAAGCTTTCATTATCTGAAATCAGGTGTATCCAGGTACAGATTTTACAAGTCATTTCTGAAGAGTAAAGTTTTTAAGCCTCTGTCAGCTGCGTTTCTCAAATGTCATTACTGAAAGGGCTAAAAGATATTTTATGTACCTCTGCCCCCTCTTTTAGCACTTTAATACAGCCAGTCCAGTAGTGCTATTTGTTCTTTGCTTACAATTCAAGGGATAGATCTTTCAAACAAGATGAGAAGTCTGGATGAAAGCCCAAAGAAATGAAAGTCTTTCCACTGTTTTGAATACATTTTAGGTCATTTCAGAAGTGCTTGATATTCTTTTGATTTGAAAGAGGAAGAGTAAGTCCAGTGGTACATCATTATAAAAATTAGTTCCCAGGTTTACTAATGATCAGAAGCTAAGTTAAAATGATCAGATTTGCCAGAGTTTAGAGAAACTAGCCTATTAAGAACAAGTAGCTTTTTCTTGCAAATGACAATGCAAATGTAAGTATGTGTTTCTAAATATTGTATTAATGCTGAACAGCAAAAGCTTTGTTATTCAAACACAGTCTGCCTTAGATCTGGCTGACTATTCCCTTTCCTTTTTAAATGTAATTTCATTGAGACTAGAGCATTTCGTAAGAACAAACTAATTTTAATTACCTTTTCCCTCAGGACAAGAAAACATTAATTTTTTACTTTAGTTTCTTATTGTGATTTGCTTAGTTCTACTAACATTTTTAATGTATTAGTATATTTTCTATTTAACAGTTTGTATTTTAATGTTTCAATATTGTAAAACATGCTTCTGGACAATTTTGTTAAAACTTTATTCAGCGAAAAACTTTTAATTTCCCTCTTTCTTTCCATTCTGAATTGCAGAGTAATGTGTAGAGAATTTCTAACTCTAAGCATTGAGAATTGTTTGTTAAATACTAAGAAAAAAATAAAATAACTTTTTAAAAAGATAGATTGAGCATTTTAAATATACATTTTGAAGCTGACCACCCAATAATAAATGGGATAACTTTTTTCTTTTTCAGTTAACGAAGGCTGATATATATAAGGAGGCACCATAGGCAGGAGAGTAAAACTTAGATTGCCACTTTGAGAAAAGAGTGCTTTGCTTTAACTTACTTCTGCCTTGTAGATTAACATGGGCCACTTAGTTTACCACGTTTATTTTCCCTCACAATATAGGCTTATACAACTGACTTCTAAATGCAGTCCTTTTAAGCTAGATTAGTGAAAAGACTACATAAAATATTTTAAAATATTTGAATCGATACTTAATTATTTAGCCCATTCCGATTTTATTACTAATAACCTGAATCCCTTAGCCATGTTTTCATTAGTGCTACCAAAGTTCATAGGAGCTGACAGAACCAGGTTCACCCTGCAGTGACTGCAGTATTAGAGGCTGAAGCATTAGAGCTACTATAGTTCATAGAGATTTCATCAAAATCACAACCAAAGACAGTTGTCCATTATTGTCCCAGCATTGCATTTCTAAACACTAAGATGCTGCAGTGGTTAAACCCTACATTTTTACTGATAATCTAAAACAGAAAATATCAGGGTTTGGTGAGATTCTTCAAATAGCAGTGAGAAGAGTCTGGTCTGGTACATATTTTAAAATTCAGTTATTTGCAAATATTTTCCAGAATGGGTTTTGCATCCAGTAAAAGGTAAGAAAGCTCATTTGCAGTGTAATGCTTCCCATACCTTGCAGAATCATCAGTGAGAAACAAAATAAGAAAAAGTGGAATGTGCTCTTTACTTTGCAGGAAATGTGTTAGGAACCCTTCATAGACAATAAAGCTTCCCTCCTTATTTATTTTATACTTGACCTCGTTCTTATTTGCACTCAGACTGTTAAACCCAGCTTTGACACCACAAAGGGTTGCTAAGTTGGGTGAAAACTATGCATTTGCCCCGAGTTAAAAAGCTCTTTGCACAACTAAAATGGTGCATACCAGCCTCTCTGTAAATGAGAGTCAGGTTCAAGTTAATGAAAATTTTGCTGTCGCTGTCTTTCTTTTTATCTCCTTTCTTTTGACATACATTTAATAAGTTAAGACGATAAGATTTCACTTGCTGAGGATTGATTTCAAGCCAATAACCTCCAGCAACTAAATTAGATTTTTGAAAAATCATGAGTGAAACCTTGTTCAGATTATCCTTCTTTCCATATAGCACATTTATGTTCAGTCAAAATACATTGTTTTCACAGAGTTGGCAATTGCTTTTGAAATTATAAGTGGATTGCAGTCCTACAGGAGGCATCAAATAGTTGGTTATATGTACACTGCTTCTAAAGAGTAACCTTGGGAATGTCCATCAACACAATTTTCTATCATTAGCCCTGTGGCTGCCTTGTGGAAAACCTCTGCTTCCCACCCACACATACCTAAGACTTCTACCAACATCCCAGTGGCACGATTGAGTGGCACATTTGTACTGTTGGGTTTGCAGATCTTGAAACAACAGGTAGCTGTTGTCTAATCACTTTGTGCTTACAGGGGAGTGCAGCAAGGTAGCAAAACTTGTGGCCTGCAGGAGCAAGAACATCACAGCAAGGACAAAAGTAGCGGCTCTCATGCTCAGTGAGGCTAAATATTAAGATGCTGCGGTGGTTAAACCCCACATTTGTACTGATAATCTAGGAAAGAAAATATCAGGGTTTGGTGAGATTCTTCAAATAGCAGTGAGAAGAGTCTGGTCTGGTACATATTTTAAAATTCAGTTATTTGCAAACATTTTCCAGAATGGCTTTTGCATCCAGTAGAATATAAGAAAACTCATTGGCAGTGTAGTGCTTCCCATACCTTGTAGAATCATCATTCCTCCATGGAAAACCTCATCCCCATGGTTAACACGCCTTAGCAGCCCCACTTCACTGTGCAAAATGCTCCTACACCCTCCCCATTTCTGTTTTTACTGATTCCACAGAATATGCACATGGGAAAGTGAAGTGCAAAAAGTTGTGCTGCTTATATCTTCAAGTCATCTTTTAACCTGGTAATTTTTAATAATGAAGCTATGTTTTCTGTTGCCTACAGCAAAATATTAGATATTACTATGAAAAATATTTCACTGTGGGGTTGAATTATTTCTTCAGGCTTTACATACAGTTTCTTAGAGTCTTTTTTTTCTTTTTGTTGCAATTTTATTTTCAGTAAACTACAGCTCTCCCACGTTCCTTTTACTAATAATGTCCTTGTTCTCATTCTAAATTGCAGCATAGTGGTGGTGATTATATCCCGTGTAAGAGTCTTGTCAAATGCAAGTGTAAATAGAACTTGAAGAAAAGGAAATGCATTGACCAGAAGTTAAAATGCCAGCTTCACTTTGTGTGCAGATGGGATGGATTATTTTTTTATATTACGTTGCTGTTTCCCTGTTGGATAAGCTACAAACTTGTGTAGTGGATGAACTCCATTTTGCATGCCAAGATGCTACTTTGACACTGGTGTACACAGGCCCGCCATTAAATAGCCTAAAATTTCAAGAACTCTTTGTCATAGTACCTTCAATTTATTTTATTGCTTTTTTTTACCTCCTTAAAAAAAGAGTGTAACTACATTTGTGTTTTCAACAACTTGGGTCTGAATCACACGCACAGCATTAAGTTTTTGACTACTAAAGGCCTTATTTTTCTTCTCCCATGAGCCTGAGTGGAGAATCTTCTGTGACTGAGCATTAGTAAATGATTTGGAGACTTGGTTTCAAATCCTTGCGTTGCCGTAGATTTTTTGGATACTGACAGTTGGAGTAACATGAGGTGTTAAAGCTAGACCAGTAATGCCTGGCATACAGCTTTAGGCACTTAGCTTGACATTCTAAGGACTCAGCTTTGGACTTTTCCTTTCAGTTTGCTGAGCAGACACAAGATTTTTCAACCTTCAGAAGATATTGGGAAGTAGCTTGTTACCCAGAGATAACAAGGAGAACTGAAGGATATTAGAGAGCAGTGGAGTCTCATAGGAAACCTGTTCAGTATCACAGTATCACAGTATGTTTGGATTGGAAGTGACCTCAAAAGATCATCTAGTCCAATGCCCCTGCTGGAGCAGGAATGCCTAGGTGAGGTCGCACAGGAACATGTCCAGGCAGGTTTTGAATGTCTCCAGAGACGGAGACTCCACAACCTCCCTGGGCAGCCTGTTCCAGTGTCTGTCACCTTTACTGAGAAGAAGTTTTTTCTCAAATTTAAGTGGAACCTCTTGTGTTCCAGCTTGATCCCATTACCCCTTGTCCTATCATTGTTTGCGAACGAGAAGAGACTGGCTCTATCCTCGTGTCACCCACCCTTTATATATTTATAAACATTAATAATGTCTCCCCTTAGTCTCCTCTTCTCCAAGCTAAAGAGCCCCAGCTCCCTCAGCCTTTCTTCATAAGGGAGGTGCTCCACTCCCTTAATGATCTTTGTTGCCCTATGCTGGACTCTCTCCAGCAGTTCCCTGTCCTTCTCGAACTGAGGGGCCCAGAACTGAACACAATATTCTAGATGGGGTCTCACCAGGGCGGAGTAGAGGGGAAGGAGTAGAGAGGACCTCTCTTGATCTACTAACCACCCCCCTTCCAATACACCTTAGGATGCCATTGGTCTTCCTGGCCACAAGGGCACAGTGCTGGCTCATGGTCATCCTGTTGTCCACCAGGACCCCCAGGTCCCTTTCCCCTGCACTGCTCTTTAATATGTAATTACCCAACCTATACTGGAACTTGGGGTTGTTCCTGCCCAGATGCAGGACTCTACACTTTCCCTTGTTAAATTTCATTAGGTTATTCCCCGCCCAACTCTCCAGCCTGTCCAGGTCCCGCTGGATGGCAGCACAGCCTTCTGGCGTGTCAGCCACTCCTCCCAGCTTAGTGTCATCAGCAAACTTGCTGATAGTACACTCAATTCCCTCATCCAAATCGTTAATCAATATATTGAATAATATTGGCCCCAGTACTGATCCCTGAGGCACTCCACTAGATACTGGCCTCCAACTAGACTCCGCATCCTTGACTACCACTCTCTGGCTTCTCTCCTTAAGCCAGTTTGCAACCCATCTCACTACTCTATTGTCTAGATCACACCTCCTCAACTTAGCTGTGAGGATGCTGTGGGAGACTGTGTCAAAAGCTTTACTGAAGCCAAGGTAGACCACATCCACCACTCTGCCATCATCCATCCACCTTGTTACATACTCATAAAAGGCTATGAATGATTTACGCTTGGTAAAGCCATGCTGACTGCCCCTAATAACCCTCTTATCCTTGATATGCCTTGAGATGGCACCAAGGATAAGCTGTTCCATTACTTTCCCAGGGACAGAGGTGAGGCTGACCGGTCTATAATTACCCAGGTCCTCCTTCTTGCCCTTTTTGAAGACTGGAGTGACATTTGCTTTCCTCCAATCCTCGGGCACCTCTCCCGTTTCCCAAGACTTGGCAAGGATGATGGAGAGCGGTCCAGCAATTACTTCAGCCAGCTCCCTCAGCACCCGCAGATGCATCCCATCTGGACACATGGATTTATGGATGTCCAGACTATTTAATTGCTCCCTAACCCAGTCCTCATCAGCTAAAGCAAACTCCTCCATTGACCTGGCTTCATCCGGGGTCTCAGGGGTACAGGGCTCCCCAGGACAGCCTCCGGCAGAGTAGACAGAGACAAAGAAGGCATTCAGTAATTCTGCCTTCTCTGTATCTTCTGCCACCAGAGCACCCACCCCATCCATCAGTGGGCCTACATTGCCTCTGGTATTAGTTTTATCTGCTATGTATTTGAAAAAGTTCTTTTTGCTGTCCTTGACCCCTCTCGCCAGCTGTAATTCTAAGGAGGCCTTGGCTATTGCCTCCAAAAGCTTTACTTTTGGATCTTTGGGTTTGTTTTGTTTTTTTCCTTTTCTCTTTCATATTTTGGAATATGTTTGGCTTGGAAGATAAATAAAGTTAACATATAGAAAACAAAGTAATCAGTGAAACTTGGTTATGGAAAGGAAGTGCCAATACATGCCCTGTCCTTGTTCCCAGGTTTGCAGCCATCAGTGGTCTTGTAAGTATAAGGATGTGAGATGGAAAATATGTAAACAGTGTTTATTAATACAAACTGACCCCTAAATAATATCTGTTATTCCCATACCAGAAACATGAACAAACAAACCAAGATTATGGACAAAAGATGACAAGCTACAGAAGTAATTTCTGTGAACTAAAGCATTCCATTTTGTGAAAGCGGCTTTCCTGACAAAGAACTTATCCACAATAAGAAGGGTGCTTATCCCATTGCTGCTTCTGATATCTACAAACCTGTCAGACCCCTTCATACGTCAGTGTCCCAAAGAAAATTTTGAATAAATACCACAGATAGTAACAGAAAGGTGCAATGAAAATGCAGGTGGGGATTTAGGCCTGGCCCTGATAGAGGTAAAAGAAGTTTACAACATCTTATTTCATGAAAAGAAATCTGTTTACAAATTCATTGGAGTTTAGACTGTTGGTAATTCTCAACATCACCACAAAACTAATAACGGAGCTTGTCATTGTGAAGTGAAATATTTTCCTAAAGTTAGTGCATTTAGTCATTTTGGTCCTACTGGGATAGTAGGAATCTTTTGAATAAACCAGATATTTCATGTTTTAAGTTTTGCAGTAATAGCATTCTTCTTTCCTATAAAGACCATTTTATATGTCTTATTGAAGTTATTTTTGCTATGACAGTGTATTCTCTCTGTGTAAGAAATTACAAAACACAAAAAAGACAGCAAATTGCAGCTGACATTCTCAATGACTTTTCATTTCAAATTAAGTAAAATAAATTTACTAACACCTCTTTAAAGCCTTTTCAATACTGTTTATTACTGATGTCCATGCAGGTTTTCCAGTGCAAGCTGAGACTGACAACTTTGCTTGCATTATACCATATAGTGTGTATGTATTTGTGTGCATTTAGTCTCTGACAACAGTTCTGTTGTAAGGCTTGTATCACAGTTCTGTGAGTCAGAGCCATAACATTTTCTTTGAAAGAAAGGCTCTTCCTCTTTCTATTTTGGCAATAGTATGGTCATAGACCATTCTGACCTTGTCTGTTTTCATGAATTAACATTATTTATATCTATCTCCCCAGTTCTTACAGTTGACAAAGGCATTTTCAGTACTGCTGGTTTCATTTCTTTCTGTTCCTATGCATACATACAATGTTGACATATGTCAATTATTCAAGCCTTTGCTTTCCTTCTGCAGCTCCCCAGCCTCCTCAGAGCTTATTACTGCTATATGTTGACATTCCCAAGAGCTGCAAATTCTTCTATCTAGTCACCAAAACATGAGTTTTTATGAGAGATTACGTTGAATAGAAGGGATTTGAGTGTTATCTATTTTTTCAATTTCTGAACTTTCTTTGGCCATTCATGTGTTTGTGAAATTTCTGGCCTTTTTTTCTTACTTGCTGACTAATGAACTTCCCTAACTGTTCAGGTAGCCTGTGCTGCTGATGGAGAACTCAAAATGTTCAAATCCCCCTCACTCCTTTACTTGGTGGAGGCAAGTCTTCCATCTCCTAGGTCTGCTTCTTCCTGGTGATCTTTGCATCCCTTGATGGCATCTTAGGCAGTTCTGCAGGGCTGGAGCAGGGCAGAAAGCAGCATAACTCATCCGTGAATGTCAGAGGTTGAGAGCACAGAAAACCTCCCTCCATCAACAGAAATCATTCATTCAAAGGGTGTTGATCACAAAAGGGTACACTTGTTGGACACAGCAATGTCTGGGGATTTTCTAATGACCCTCAGGAAATTAAGAATATCTTTTCCACAGAAGAACAAAGTTCTGCATTCAATGGTTTCTGCATATCTGGAAGAAAAGATTTGCCATCAATATTCAGCTCACCACTTGTGTTCTTTGTCGGCTAAAATGGCCATTTATACAGGGAGAAAGAATTAGGTTCACTGAATATTTCATGTTATTTAAATTAATTGTCACAAGGACAACTTTTGCAAATCATCTCACACAAAGGGTTGAATGTAAACCCTGAAGTGTGAAACCTGTGCATCTCACCTTAGACTTGTTAAATTTTGTGAAGCGAATTGCACTGAAAGTGACAAGGCTAAAGAAATAAAATGATTCTTGAGACCGGATGTGTGTGCTGAATTTCTCCACTTAATGAGATTTACGTGGCTTAACAAACTTAGAAATAATTTAACCCCTCTTTAAAATTCTTTTGAAACTTGGAAATATAAGGGATTGCATAAGAGAAGAAGGTTCAAGCAACTCTGCAACAGGCAATTCCACTTTTAGGATACCTGTAAATACCCTCATCCTTAAGGGAAATATATATTTTAACATCATCCCTGAACTCCTTTTTTTGTTGTTGTTGTTTCATTTTGTTTTGTTTATAATTCTGTCTTTGGGACTTAATTGGCAAACAGATTAGAAATGTCAAAAGATAGAAACAAATTTAATTTAATAGTAGAGACTGTGTGCCCAAATGTTTGCTTTTTTTTTTTTTTTTTTTCTAGCTATATTAAAGCCCTAATAAATTACATTGTTATCCCTTCTCGATCTTTAGGTCTAATGAATAATATTATTCTCTCTCCTAAGCTTTCTTTTTCAATAATTTTAATATACAGAAATCTAAAATAGGTACATTAAATGGATTTTAGCTGAACATATTTATCAAACAAGCTCTTGTTTGAAGGCAGGGAATAAACAGAAAATGAAATTTGTGTGAATATGTCTATATGTTGTCTGGTTACGTGATTTGGTGCAATTCTAATTTAGTTGAAACAGTTATGATAAAGCATTTTTCCTTCTGGAAATGTTTCATGGGAAGGTATCTATCTTCATTAATTGTCTTAAAAATAATTAGAATCACATTTGCAAACAAACACAATAATGTATTTCAAATCTTCCTTTTACTTTTGTTTTGCATTACGTGTTAGCTTGTCACATTATTTTGAAAACAGGCACTCCGATTGAAGTAAAACAGTTGACTGATACGTTGATTTTCTTTTTTTTCTTTTGCCTTTTTCTTTTTTTTTTTCAGGGAAATTCCTCTTGATTCACTGTGAAAGTATCATAAATAGTTTTTTTAAATAGTAGAATTTCATGTGAAACCTCATTCGGTAGTGATATAAATAAATACAGATATTAGCATTCATTTCACTTGGGATGTCTTTTGGTTTTTATCCTCCATATGGTCTTTTGGGAGCTTTCTGACTACATTTTCTTACTGATAACAAGTAATCTAAATTCCACATCCTTCTAATGAGAGTCAAATACTCATTCCTGATGTAGCTTAGAAGGACAGCAAACATATAAAAATAAACAAGTACATGACAGGATAGAAATATCAGATATAAACTCACTGTGAACATGTTTTGAAACAAATGGCTACCCTTTTTCTTTGGTTTATTGTAAAATTAATTTAAAGAAGAAATCTGGCGAGGGCACCTTTTACAAAAAAGGTGTCCAAGTTTTTTTGTATAGAACTGTAAATATGTGCCATACATAGTCTCTTCTAAGCCAGTGTTTTTTACATAAAAATACTTCTGGGAAATATGACTGGTGAAAAGACTTGACACAAGACCTATGGGGAGAGGCTGAGGGAGCTGGGCTTGTTTAGTCTGGAGAAGAGGAGGCTTAGAGGTGACCTCAGCACTCTCTATAACTACCTGAAGGGAAGTTCAAGCCTGGTGGGGATTGGTCTCTTCTCCCAGGCAGTCAGCGATAGGACAAGGGGGCATGGGCTTCAACTCCGCCAGGGGAAATTTAGGCTGGATATTAGAAAGAAATTCTTTATGGAGAGAGTGGTCAGGCATTGGAATTGCTGCCCAGGGAGGTGCTGGACTCACCGTCTCTGGAGGTTTTTAAACTGAGACTGGACATGGCACTTAGTGCCATGATCTAGTCAATGGACTGGAGTTGGACCAAGGGTTGGACTTGATGATCTCTGAGGTCTTTTCCAACTCAGTCGATTCTGTGATTCTGTGATTCTGAAGCCAGAACAAGGAAGAGAATGGGCCCAGAATATGTGATTAGCCATTTATGCATATGATGCTAGCTAGTATAGCTTGGCAATATATATCTAAAGTGCAACTTTTCAAGTGATTTCATGGGCAGGTCAGCTCTGACACCATGCAGAGAGCTGTCAGGAGGTCTGCAAGGGTGTTGGAAAATGCAGACATCTCACCTATTTCCAGGTGAGTGCTGAGCATTTGCAAATGAGCAGCACGGATGTGCGAAAGTTAGCGAGGTGGGAGGAACTGAAAAACTGCAAATTTTCGTGCAATAAGCATAATAACTAAAACACTTTGGAAATTTTCCTACAACACTTGGATGCACTTCACTTGGAAAACATTGACTTCAATAAAGTAGTTCGGAAGCTTTGAGAACAGACTTTGTCCTGTTATGTTTACTTATCTTGGGGGTCTGATTCATTCAGCTTATTAAGAGACAAGTTTTTACTGGATTTTCTTGTAAATACAGTGGAATAAGAAATGAAGGAAAAATTTTTACAGTGCTTCCATGGCACTTTAATTAGCTCAAGAAGAGAATGTGTTAAGATGCTATGTTTCTAGGTATTTCACTATTGTAATAATATTTTTAAAAAATTGAGGACAGTTAGTACAAAAGTGAAATATCATCCTACATTTGTTCAGACAGCTAAAGCGCATCTCATAACACTAGTTAATCATCTGTGAAAGAAACTGTTCCAAACATTTCCTGCTGCACCACTTAATCATCATTTTGGTGGTAAAAAAAGTTAATAAGGCCACACTTTTAATAAGCTAATAAAGCTGAAAAAGTATCTATGAGAACATGGACGTATAGGGCCAAAATATTACTTGCAACTGGGATTTGACTAATGCTATGTTCGACTTCGAGTCTAATAGTTTGCATGGTAGCAAGGGAAATTAGATGGTGTTGCCCTTCCCAAGGGAGCTGCAGGAGAACCAGGCTAATTTAACACCACCCGGAGATTATCAGCTTTTGAAAATACAGATGTACATTCACAACAGGTTGTGGCAATTCCCACATAGGCAGTTTTCACTTTGGTTTAGTCACGTAGCAATTGGGACGAAATGCCAAGTCACTAGGCTGAAAAATAAACACACCTCCCATGGGGGAGCAAATGTCCATGGGTTATCTCAGGGTCTGAGAGTCAGAGGAGCTTCTGAGTGAGGTTCACCAGTGTCAGTATCTCAGCATTTGGGTAGTTAGTGTCAAACATGCGGCACCATGAAAGGGCAGCCCACCCCTTCCTGAGCAGCAGAGATGATATGAATCACTCAAAAAGGTGTATATTCCTTGGTGTGGATAGTCATTCACACAGCTGTGATTAATGTTTGCTGAATTTTGCTCATGCAGAGAAGTTTTATAAATAGTCAAATGTGTTTTTACCACTTGATACATGATAGTTGGATGTGAATAATGTTACGTATATATATAGCCGCTGACTTTTAGATCAGTGATCCAACTGCAACAAAGGTCAACAACAAGTTAAAGTCATGCTCGCTTTCTCATTGTCAAGATAAAAATGAGCTGTAGCTCTCAGTTTGGTTCCCAGGGAGCATTTCTTTTCCTCAGCAGAAAATCACAGCTCCAGACTCAATAAATTGTTTTCCTTGTTGGTATTATCAGCTGAGTAGCAGAGGATTGACAGAAAATGGAGAGTGACTTCCCTGCTCTTGTAAAGGTGGTTTATGCAGAGAAAAGGATGCATTTTTTACAAAAGAGCTTTTATTTGGGGGAGTTCACGTTGCTACCTCATCAGAAAACATAGAGATATAGGTATTGGGCTATCCATCCAGCACTTAGCCAAATACCAAAAAAGGATGAAAAATGAATAATCAAATAGCTCTAAGTAGACCATATTCCCAGACAGATGTTGCAGTTCTGAAGATTTGGCCCACTGCACATATAAAGCTTTGGAAAATATTTATTTATATAATAAATCAATCCATTTGTTGGGTCGGGACTTTAAGAACCCTCTCTGCCTAATAATAAAACTGCTGTGTCTAGACCAAGCTATTTACTTGGGATTGTCTCTGATTTTTGTTTTGGGTATCATTTTATGATACTGCCTTTCATTTCAAAGTTAACAGAGCCTCATGATTGCCTTATGATCTGGGCTGAATCTAATTTTAACCAGGATGGGTTTTGCTTTGTCCTCATTTTCTAATAATTAAGAACAACAGAAAATGTACCATGACATTGTTATTCAGCTGACAGTCATTTATGCAGCCTTCTTGAAAGCTAGTCATTGAGACCAAAGGAATTTAGATCTTATTTTCTGCATGATATTTTATGCAAGATATTTACTTCCTCCAGCTGAAAATGTAAAGAAATTGAAGAAAAGTTGTTAATATATCTAAACTTTTTTCAAATAGGGATTCTTAGTGAATGCAGTAGGGGTTTAACCTTTCAATTAAGCGTTACTGCAAAGGAGGATGGCTTTGAACATCAGTAAGGTCAGTCTGCAAGAAACACATTTGTTATTGCTTAGGAGTTAACTTCACTAACTTCTAAAGCCTTCAGCCTTCCTCTTTGTCTTCCCCTGCTTTCTGCAGCTATAAAAACACCAAAAAGCTCATCAAGAAGCAAGAATCAAAATACTGTAGAATTTGGCACAGTCAGACACAATGGTGAGACACAACATTGTATGCGACAGAAGAGTCACATGGCATCTCTCAAAAGCAATAAAGTTTGAGGTATCCATGTTAAGACATAGAATCTTGATTTTCAAGAAAATGGACTGGTAGTTAAATTTCCATCTAAAGTGCTGTCTGGTGCCCAGAGAGTCTTCTGTGCTGTATAAGATAAATTTGAATTTTTATAGCATTTTTCATCTGTAAAGGACTTTTCAGTCATTACCAACCCTGCCAGATATACACTACAATATGATACAAAGCAAGTGACTGATCATTTAGGCATGGAGTCCAGCTTATGTTTGCAAAGACTCCGAGCCCAATTGGCTTCTTTAAAACATGAGTGCTCCAAATCACCTAGAAATTTTCCAACATGACTATGGAAGGACATGCCAAAACAAAAATAGCCCCAACAAAAAGCAAAGTAACTACTGGTTGATTTTCATACTTAAGTTCAAACATGAATAAAGTGTACCTGTCCAAACAGGACAAAGGCAAAGCTTAAGTGCTTAGATCTAAAAGTAATTCTACAGGAAATAAAAATCTGTGCATATATCCCTTTCTACCCTTCAATGTTGCTAGCTACCTGCAGTTCTGTTCACCATAACCAACTTATTGCTTTGGTCCAGTCTAAGCCCTATGGGACTTGAAAAACTAAGGGAGGCAGTGCTGGCAGGCTTGCTTGGCCATTCAGAAAATGCGGTTGTAATACCTTTATAAGTTTATTTTTAAATAAAATAAGCAGTGGTGATGATAAACTGCTCCCTTATGTCATGAGGAGTGCTGGATTCATTTTCTTTGTGGGCTCAAAGGATGCAAGCCCAAGAGATTTTCCCATTACACTAAACTCAGTGTACCCACAGCTAGTGTAATATAATGGGATATTGGGTTCCTGCTCAGCTCCTGACCTGGGAATAATTCTACCTCCATGTGTTGCCATCAGTGAACTGAAGGAGCTTCCCCTGGAGTCATGAGCTCCTTACATCAGGAGCTAGGCTGATTGTGGAGAGGTGGAAAGGTGGAAATACTGATTTTGGTTTAGCCTCAGTAAAGCAAATATTCACTTGTTCATACAATAGCTTCATGTTTCTCTACATTCTGTTTATAATGACAGCTACTTTGCCTGCTTGCATCTTAACCAGGGCTTTATTGAAGTAGCTGAAAGCACAGATTGTTTTACTACAATTATGCTGTACTGAAAGACTTTGAAGGATTAATACCTAAAGGTCCAAAGCTGCTTTTTCAGTAAGTGCCCTGCTTTAGAAATTTTGATCTTGACTCTTACAGGTGTCAAGTACATGCAAATTCACCTGGCGCAAATGTGTTTTGCTGGCCTATTGGACACCTAGTTAAAAGGTACTGAATCCATTATTTCGTTAGTAAAAATTCATAGCTTTATAAGAGGAGGCTGATAAAAATAGTAGATATTTGAGACTTGTAATAACTTTTCCAGCACCAACAAAAATTGTTTTGGTACAAAAAGGATGTTATCTTCAAAGCAAATGGTCTGGTTTCGTCAGTGGCAACAGCAAGATTATTTTTCAAGTTTATGCACACAGGACATTTGTATTTTTATTTAAGAAGAGCTAGTTTTCCACAAACATTGAAAAATTCAGTACTTATCTCTATACCTTTTTTCACAGTAGAAAGAGCAGGAATGCTATTAAAGTTTATGAGGTTTTTTATGTATATATACATTGTATTCAAAGAACAGTTAAGGGATGGCAGAGTCATAAAGTTAACCACTCAGATTTAGGATACGCAAGAATTAAGATGGTCTAAGCAATTTTATTTCAGGCCCTCTGAGGCCATATATTGTAATGCAGTATTATAATATAACTCAAATACATTTTTAATTACAGCTATTTTTGTTTTCACGGGCCCTCTGCTTCTTTCAGTCATGTGGCATTTTACATTCAACAAATGTCTCCATGCATTATTTAATACATGCAGTTCAAACTGTGTTCCATTTACAGAATTACTAATTTTCTCATTGATTTTGCTGTTACACGAAGCATAACCACGGTATCCAAGTATTTCATAAATGGTAATGAATTTATTTTCACAATATTCCTGTGTGATTAGAACTTTTACTCATTTAACAAAACGATTAAAAACAAATGAGTCCACTAGTTCCTGTGTCCAGGTTGTGATACTGAGAATGAAATTAATCTCATTCAGAATGCCTAAATCCTAAGCTGCTTGCAGTCTAAGTTAGGAAAAAAAGCAAAAAAAAATAAGAAAAAAAGTGCCTTCAGTAAGAAATTATTTGATAAATATACACATATTATTGCGAACTTTCAGTTATTCACAAGGCAATCTGGTTGATCTGCTTATGCCAGAAGTTTATGTGTCAGCTGATACCAATTCCACCTTAGTTTGGCTTCTTGGAGTACACAGAATTCCTTTGCATTTTTTCTGTACAAAGTCCAGCTCCCCCTGATTTCAGCTGAAGCTGCTGATGCTCAACACTTCTGCAAAAAGCAGCCATCTGTGTCTACCTCGACCTTCCAGAGTGAGGAACATCTCAATTCTACACCTGTGGAAAGTCTGGTTTTGTGAAATGACTAGATTTCTGTGACAAAAGCAAGAGCAAAACCAGTTAGCTACAGTAGCATTCACTTGTCTTATCCCGAGAGCATCCTTTTGCACCCATAGCCTTTGTCCAGAATTCTCCAGTTTATTGAAGAAATTATACAGGAATCCCGCAGACACACAGTCCCTGTGTCTTTCAATATGCAATTAATTCCCATAGGACTGCCCTGTCTGCACAGTGAATGTGATAGGGTTCATGAAGAATTCATACAACCTTGACTGTTCAGCACTTTACTCTGCAAACCCATCTTTCTTTTAACCCATGAATTGAGTTTTAATTAAAAAAAAAAAAAACAAACAAACAAAAAAAAAAAAAAAAAAAAAAAAACAAAACAAAACAAAAAAAAACAACAAAACAAAACAAAAAAATAAAACCAGAGTCTAGTTTTCCTCCTAGATTTCATTTAGAGCTGGACTGCAGAAGAAGCGAGGGTATCAATGGGAACACTTATATTCAAGAAGCCTGGGAAATGGGAATGTGTGAGCAGTGCAAGGGTCGAATTTTAAAATGACTCTTCACAGCCCTAGATGGAAAGTCTACAGAACCTAGCATGGGGCAAGGCCACCATCTGCAGAGCCACAGGCCCCTGCCACCTGAGTAATTGCTGGGAGCAGCTATTGCTATACAAACTTGCCCAGGGCTCAGATAAGACAAATGCTGTCCCTAGGAGTTTTACAAGTAATTTTCAGCACCAGAGCAGCACAGACTTTGCAGTTCTCTGCCTCTTCTGTTTTTACCACTTGAGCTTTGGTCTTTATCACCATTTGCTCCAGACCCTGTTCTGATGATTTTTCTGTTCCTTCCCTTCCCTAGAGAAGTCTCAAGTCAGCCTTTCTTGGATTTGCCATTAACACATTATAGATTGCTTGGTTTATCTTAGCACTGATATGTAAATCTCACCATATTGGATTATGTATGTATCCAAGGGAGAAGAGGACGCAGCGTAATATTTTCATTTATCTTTTTCTTATCAATAATGCTTTTTCAAGGAATTACTCTGCTCCTCCTTGACTTTTCATTCCTTCTCCTGTGTTGCCTTCTCCACTAGAGCTGCTGCACCTATTTATGAGACTGGCAGCTCCATAAATACATAATTCAGGTTTAGACAAACCTGGAAAAACCCCTAATCTTAATCGGTGACTGACCAGTACAAGTAAAGGAGCAGGATGAGGGCTGGCACAAGGAAAAGGGGTGCAGGAGATGGAGAATCATCCATATTATCAGGAAAAAAATATACCCAGAGACTGCATGAGATACTTGGGCATAAGATGAACTCATGGGCTTCATAGGCAAGAGTACAGCAATAGACACTATGCCCAAAGACCATCCCTAAAGACCTCCTTCAGTGGGACCTTTCAGGGAATCACAATTAGCACTGGAATTAGCACAGTCTCACAGCACCCCTTCAATCTGCAGCTCTCCACAGCGACCACCGGTGGGTGCTGACACAGCCAGGAAGTGTCTCAAATTAGCGCTATGAATCTGGGCAAGCTTGAGGGCCCAAAAAAGCCCACCACAACTGCATCTACTCAAGACCCATGAGGTCTAAGAAGCAGAGTTAGGGGACAAACTGGTTATCCTCTGGAGTAACCCGGGAGGTGCTGTCCTACTGACTGATGCTCAGAAGTACATTAGGAAATAATATAATGAAAATATGTAGTTAAACTCCAATCAGTACATAGATACGTGCAAAACTAAGAGATACAAATCACTTACATTTTTTTGTTTGTTGTGGTTGGATAACTGTGAAGAAGTCACTAGCAGTGTCCATGAGGAAAAGGAGTCCTTTTTTTAGTATAAATTCAACTAAGTAGGGCATCCAAGTGTGGAGACTGGGGAGAGAGTTTCAGCTGCAAAACACAAATACCCTGCTGTTGTCATGAGCAGAGCAGAGCTGGACTAAATTAAAATCGATGGATTTGGTACAGAAAACATACGAGGGGCAAGCCATTTATTTATTACATTACATGATTACTTTGTAATCTTCTGATATAAACCCAGGGTGTTTGTTTTGCTGTGCTTATTGTACCACAGGCTTATTGGCAGGGAAACTGAGACACAGAGACTGGCGGCATTTTCCAGCTCTGTCTCTCCAAATGCTCAGTTGTAACCTCAGTACAGCCGCCCCATGCCAGAAGCTGTTGTTCCTCAGGTCAGGCAAGGGGTGGAAAAGGAGAATTTGGGAGGCTCAGTGCTTCCATGCTGGAGGATTGCAGCAGCAGAACCGGAGGGACCAGGGGATGGCAGTGGGGACATGGTGCATCTGGGGCTGCATGGGGAGCTGTGGGGAGAAGGAGGTGAGAAGGATGGAGCTAATGAGGCACGAAGACTTCTGTAGTGGTTGTGCACATATCAGGAAAACAACAAAATAGAGGGGAAGACTTGAAAAATATAAAAAGGAGTTTTCAAGTGAAGCTGTTGCAGGACAAAGGGATGGAGAGGTGGCTGCAGCGTGATGCTGATAAAATATATGGTTTCACCCACGTCTTTCCTTTGCTCCACTTAGATAAACAATCAGTATTAGTTGGACTCTTTTTTTTTATAGTCTTCAGCCACATTCACCATTTAATACTAGCAAAGCCGCCCTCTTAGAGTGTCTTTTTTTACACTGGTACTTCAAGTTAAAAATCTATTTTAAATTATTGGATAGCAAGTAGCAACCTCCAGAGGGCTAAACTGATGCTGTTAACAGGTCCAAAATGCGATGCAGCATATGGAGCTGAATACCTCATGGTACAGATTTGCATGCAGGCGGTTTTAATTAGGATTTAGAATTCCTGGAGGAATGCAGCATTCTGGGCTAGTCTCAGTCTTGTCAATACATTGTGTTACTGTTCATGCAAAAGCCTGCAAATCCAATAGGTTCCTACTTGCTTTTAACTTTTGATGCTTATATGAACTGTTAGGCTTTCTTCCAATTGACAACAGATTTGAGTATAATCAGACCTGTTCATATGTACTTGCTATCAACCATTGCCACCTTTTTTTAATAATGTTGTACAAGGTCAGTTCAAAATAAAAATCATTTGAATTTATGACATTTCATTACTACCTATTATTTCCTGCGATTCTTCATAGCCATATGTGAGCATATGTTTTAACTTGATGGTTCTTGTGCCATCTTGTGAGCAAAAGGTGCAAGTACATCCAGATAATACAAGGAAGAGATACTTTGGCTAATGTCCATTTCATGTCTTCATCATGAAAAATAAAATTTAGAATTTCAAAAACAGATGAGGAGAATACTGAAAAGTGTATTTTTTTTCCACTAAATTGTACTTGCATTTTTTAAAAAACCTGAACATATATTCCCTAAAATGGGCAAACACCTGTTGTTTTCAGTAAACTCAGAAAGTAATACATACAGATTTATATATATATTTTTCCCCCTCTTAAGAAATCAGAAGTTCTTGTTGCACTGAATGGAAAAACTATGCAAGGTCTCAGTATTCATTGCTGATAGTGTCCTTCATGTGAAAAAATTTGGTTCTTACAGGAAACCTCTTGTCCTCTAAAAATCATTATGTGTTTCTCGGAGATATGAATTCACAATATGAATTACACAAAGTACTGCTAGCTATAATATTAACACGGTGATAAACCTAGTTCCTGACCTTAGAAAGTCTGCTATCTCCTGGAACCTTTAAGGGAAAGCAACAACAAAAACAACAAAACCATAAAAATAAATCATAATGACAGTAACCAACCTACAACCTTTTTTTTTAATAATAATTATTACTTTTACTATTAAAGTCAGTGTAGCTGCACTAGGGTTTGGGTTTAGAAGAAGAGACTGGAAAAATTTCCTGAGTTCTACCACTGCTTAATTAATTTATTATCTTTGTGACCTTGAGCAAGTTGTTATATTTCTGTGCCTAATTTTACCCACCTTTAGATGATGTACATTTTTTTCAACAGGATGTTATGAGGCTTGGCTACCACTTGTAAAGCTCTTTGGGCTTCTTGGATGAAGGTTATTGCTGTGATATCATGACAAGCTTGTTGGAAATCTACTTGATAAGCAAAAGAGCAAGTCATTCACAATAAGTATAATTATTCAATGATTTAAGTGCCTTAATCTACTTCCACAGTCTTGGCAAGCAGTTTGTGATTTCTTCCATTTTATATAATGAGAAGAGTATTTTTTTCTCTTTTTACTCTATAGATTGATTGCAAATATTCAGAATTCAAGCTGTGTTGCTCATTTGCAATCAGTTGAATGAGTAACATTATTTCTACTCATGATTGGATGAATGCCCAAGGACTTGTGTGTGCAAATTGTGAAGTTTGTTTTCTCAAGATACTTGTCTGTATGACATTGAAATTTGCTGCCTTTGGAGAGCAGTGCCAGCAAAATTCAACATACTGGAGACCACTGAAAAAAAGAGAAGCAAAGCGGCACTGTCATTTTTTAATGAGACTGTGCAAATTAAACTTTTGTCTAAATTGGCCAAGTCCATTATGTTTTTAGGTTTTCCTGTTGCTAAAACTGTGAAAAAATCCAGTGTGTTGGATGCTGGACTTAATATCATATAGAAGGAAGATGACGTTCAGCCTGTTCAAAGGTGGCTCCCATGTCGAGGTTGCAGCAGATGACCAGCATTGGTTAATCTGTGTGGGAGTTGCGAAGTAGCTCAGATCCCGAGTTCAGGGAAAAGGCAAATGAAGGAAAAGGAGCAGGCAGCATTGGGACCCAATTGCATGCCTTTTCTATCCCCAGATTGCAATGGAACAACTGGACCTGTAAGAGGTCGTTTTCTCTTGTGGCAAATTATCTGCAGAAATTCCTTTCCCTGTGGTCTTTAAGTGATGTGGGTTCTATGAAGACCACAGCTTCTAATATGCAGAATTCTGACCCCTCCTGAGGAATGTAAAAGAATAACACCATTTGAGACTTGAAACACTTTGCTCCCTCCTTTTGCAGACCCTCTCACTGCAAGCAGAACTAATGTGTGATGGATTGTAGTGGGGTCCAGTCAAAGAGGCATGTAGAGAAGAATGGGGCATGTGCTTTTGAATGGCAGCTCCAGTAGGACCACATTTAGCAGCTCAGGACACAGGTCAATTTGAGTCGATCTAAAATTAAATGTTTTGTTTGTATTTTCTGCAAAGCAAGGCGATGATAACTGGGAAAGAAAACAAAACAAAACAAAAATAAACAAATGAACATAGACCCCGAACAAAACAAAAAAACAAAAACAAGCAAGCAAACAAAACACAAAACCCAAACCAACAAACAAAAAAACAACCAAACAACCAAACAAAAACAAAAAAAAAATCAAACTGAGGGCTTTTGTAAAAGCCAGTTCTCTTTGGCCCAAAATCGAATGACAAATTCCCAACCATCTTGATTGAGTAACAGTCTGTCAAATGTAGGTTGTAAGAACATCTGTATTTCCATAGTAGTGCAGTAGTCTGGCTATTATAACTTGTATTATAGCTTCCCATTTATATTTTATTTAATTTTATTTTATTTGAAATGTAAGGCTTTTGACCATTACCTTCTGCTGGATTCATATCTTCAGCATTGTTTAGCTGACAAATCTTTGGCAAACACAGTCTTAGAAATGTCTTAGTACCATGTGACGACCAGTAATACTGGAATAATCTCACATTGTAGAGAGAATGATAGTTTATAAAAACACACATTCATATTAAAAATTCACAGCAGTGCACTTCACTTTCCCATTATAGGTAATTACAGAGGATTTTAAATATCTGATGCTAGTTGGCAGCATACAATACCCTGTCAGCAGCAGGCACTGATTTGTAATTTAATTATCATAAGACATCCACCTGTTCTTTTGTCAAATGAAAAGTAACATTTCCGTGTAATCATGCTTTTCCTTCCAGAAATTTGAATTAATCCTTAGAGAAAACCCTGGTTTCTAGGGAATGGGGTAATTTCAAAGACATTTGCAGGACCCCACCAAGACAGAGTGTTGGAGAGGAATGAGGCATTTCTGCAGGATAGTCTCAGTTCTGGTTTGGTATTTTTAGCCTTACCACTGGTTTTTTTGCTGTGTCAAGCTGTTTTGGCTCACAGCTGAAAGCATTTCAGTGAAGAGACGCTGTGGGAGGAAAGATGTATAAAAATCAATTAGTTTGGTGCTGAGAACATGAGGCAAACACATACCAGGACTGACCCAGAAATGATCTAAGCTTGCACTTTGTGAAGAATGAGAAGACACATGAGTTTATGGCACATGAACAGTGATATTATTGCATTTGTTAGGGCAATGTACAGTTATCAGATAAAATGATCAATTACAATTTTGAAGCATAGGTTTTAACAGGAAAGTCTACCACTGGACATTCACGGAAGTGTTCAGCTTTTTGGGAGCACGAGGTTCAGGGTGAACCACTTTCTTTTGATCCTTGGTTCTCATTTATGCAACAGCGACACTGCAGTGCCACGTTGGAGAAAGGACTTACTCATGGGCACCAAGAGATATTCTCTCCTTAATGCCACCTCACACTGCTTCTGGTAGTGTAAAGCTACATTAATATTCTGCCCAAAACTTCTTATGGCTTCTACCACTGCTGTCACTGGACATTTCTGGTTTTCCCATTTCCCAGGGAGATAGGATGATTCTGGTATTCTGTGGTTATTTCTGCTAATCACGTTGTAGCAAATGACTCACTTTAAAGAGGGCGTCTTTTAGTAGTCATCTTTTTTGAAAGAATACTCATTGGATTCAAAAAATAATTAATTGCTTGGGGCTTAAAGGTCTATGTGCCAAGCCCTTAATGTGACATTGGTTAGAGTACCATCTATTACACTGATGGCTTCTTGCCCAAATAATACTTGTCTGGTGCCAGCCATTTTATAGATTCATTAATTATCTGAAAAGTGAATATGTGAAGGGTCACAGGCATATTCCAGAAAAGAAGAGAATAAATCATGTCACATATGTATATTGAAAATAACTGGCAATTGCTGATGACAGTGTTAGGTTAACAGTGGGACTCAATGATCTTAAAGGTGTCTTCCAACCAAAATTATTTTTTGAGTCTATGATTCTATATGGCCTTCCAAATAAATATTAGTCTTTGATTTTGCTCATTCCAATTTTTTAGCATATTACTAACAGCTGAAAATGACATTTATGATGGCACTATCTGCCCCTCTGTCATTCTTAAAGATTTATGAACTCCATTTCTGACTCACACTTTCCTCTCCTCCTCCTGCTCCCTGATGTCTGTACAGTGTAAGTTTTGTGTATCAGTGTGATCTACTATATTTTCTCTATTTGATGAAGAGTTAAAAAAATAATGAGGTATTCTGTCCAGAACAGATTAGGAAATTTAAGAGTTATACAGTCCAATGTCTGATACTTTTCCTGTTATTCCATATTTACATTAGTACATGCACATTGCCTCCTCAAAGTTTATTTGTCCTTCCTTGCTATCTTTTTTTTTCTCCAGAAATATCGTTATCAAGATGAGGACGCTCCACATGATCATACTTTGCCTCGATTAACCCACGAAGTGAGAGGCCCTGAGCTTGTTCATGTGTCAGAGAAGAACTTGTCTCAAATAGAGAATGTCCATGGATATGTCTTACAGTCGCACATTTCTCCTCTGAAGGTAGGATTGATATTCACTGTAGCTTTGGTCCTCAAATACGAGAAAAGATGTAGCATGAAACGCTTGGGAAACTTATTTTGTTGTACAAACAGGCAAGCTCTTTTTGAGAGAAGTTTGATTGTCCTGTGATTGATTGACCTGTGATGGGTTTTTAAGGCTCACTGCAGTGTAACAGGTGATGGTTTCATTGGCAGAGCTTTGTGTTGAGATGTGACCTTTTTACTTGAGTCAGATCTTTGTTTGAGCAAAAATGATTCCTGGCAATTAAGCTGTTTTTTTTGGTGCACATTAAGAAAGCAATAATGCAGGTTCTTGGCCTCAATATCATGGTGGTTTTGGAATGGCAAACTTCCCTTCCTGATTGTCCCTGTTCAGAAACTGAAGTATTACTGTAAATGTAACCATCTGATGGAGTTCTGGTTTTTGCATCTCTCAAAAAGCTACATCAAACTCATAAGTTATGCCTGAAAAATAAGCTCATTTGCCACTATTCAGAACCTTGCTACTCAAGAACTTGCTGCTTTCTGTGGATTTTGTTGCAATTCAGAGTGAAGTAGAAACGTTTTACTGTTAACTAATGCAACTGTTCATAAAATATAGAAGGTTTTCTGTGTGTGTGTCTGATGTCCTCTGATATATTAGGCTGGGCAAAAAGTGCTTATCTTCATGGTGCACCTGTATGTTAACCAAAAATAAATCAATTACATTTGTTCTTCAATAAGCCTGCAATAGTTTGAAGATGTTCCTAAAGCTTCTCTAATGAAAGGAGCATGGATGGAGTGATAAGCATAATGGTTTTGTTATTTTTATTTTCTACTAGTCCTGGGAAGGGGAAAAAAGAAGAATATTTTTTACTAGAGGTGATGATGTTCTGGACAATGGTTTTATTCAGGCAATTAACTAAGCAGCAAACAAGGCAGATGGGCTTTGACCTTTCTGGTGCTCCAAGCTTGTGAAACGGGCATTGCTTGCCTAGCGGAGTGATTACAGTCTGTTTACAAGTGAAAGGAAATGTTTAGTATTAAAGATTGATGTGAATGTGGCTGCTGTTCATTAATCCTTCATGGAATAGCCATGTGAATGAATCTTTGTCCTCTGCTCTTGTTGCTTCGGTGTGTAGTTTGTGTGCATTTGTCTTATGTTTCAGCAGCTCTCCAGGTTGCTTACCTAACATCTACTGCAGAAGCCAACAGTATCAAGCAGTGATATATCTTCTTACGCTGTAGTAGATCAACTTAGTTGTTTGGAGGAGTTTACTTTCATGTGGCCTCTGTGTAACCTCAGGGAACAAACACAGACAAAGCAATTTCTTGCCTTTAAGGGAAATGTTCCCACTCCTGTAGGGCTCCTGGTGGATTAGGATGTTAGTGGTGCTTCTTATTCATTCAAGTCAAAAATAGATATTTTGCTTCACAGATGGAGACTTTCAAGTAAGGCTGCATGATCCAAGCTGAAAATGTAGCAATGATGATGAAAAGCTTATTGTGAAGTGAGGTGAAGGGCTTCCCCAGACGTCTAGAGTTGCCTTAAAAAAGTTCCCAGTCTAATTTGCTCTTGTGACAGGAGAGAGTTGTTTTCCGTTGCTGTTTTCTGAACTGATGGCAGGAGAGGAGCTGTATAGTATTCCCACTTGGAAATGTCTTCTGCAAGTTCTTTCCTTAGCCTGAGGATTTCTGTCTTTGACTCTGTTCCTTTCCCTTATTTCCTTCAGATTCACAGTGTCTCATGCCTGCCACATAATCTAGGTTTAGTAATTTGTCTCTTCAAATAGCTTTGAAGTTCCTACTTGCTTTCCTCTGTAGTCTATGTCCTGTCTTTCAACCTTCAGTAGAGATTTAGCTCAGGAGGATGGAGTAAACCTTCTCCTAAAGCTCATAGCACTGTAGTACCTTCCTATCTGAAATACCTGCTTTAAATTCACTTTAGTCTCTGGAAATTGACTGAAATCCCTATTCAGAAGCTTTTTGTCACAGTGATTTCCACATAGTTGAAAAATAGCATTCCAAACACTTCAAAATAAAATCAGAATTGGCTGTTGTCTTGAATTATAGACTTTCCATCGCATAGTCTGATATTAAGTATTCCACTCCTTTCTCAGCACTATTCTGTAAACATGGTTGCACTGAATAATGGTGAAGTGTGAGGCGTACTGCCTCTCAACCATAGTGTGCCTTTCTAGGGAAATGTAAAATACTGGTTTTCAAAGGTTTGCTAGATAAGTGTGCCTGCAGTTTCAATATTTTGTTGCCTTGCGTGAGAGACAGAACTGCTGGAATCCTGCTCTGAGGATATATAACAAATGCTGGGGTCCAAGTACAGCCTGTAAACTCTAGTCTTAGGAGTGAGAAGATATTGGAGATTGCAGTGGGTTAAAGTGGTCAAGAAACTCCACCAAGAGCCATTTCTACTGGAAAGGTTGACTCGTCCTGCCCCAGTTTTCTGAGTACAGGTCAGAGCATTTGGTGCAGGGGGAAAATGTGTGTAAATGAAAGCCACGAGTCTGCTTGTTCCAGGAGATGGATCACATCATCTCCTGTGTGTCACTAGGACTGTCTGTCTAACCAGCCACGCAGCCGGCAAGCGCATTGTGTGAGCAGGGGGTAGATGTATGACTGAGTGGGGTTAAGTCATGGCCTGACTGCATTTCACTGTCTGGATGTCACTGTGGGCTCTGCAGCATCAGAGTGCACCCTCCTAAAACTTTTCAGGCAGTCCTTTGTGTTTAGTGGCTTCAAAATGCGCCAACAACAGGATGATTTGCTCAAAATATTTGTGTTTGAAATAGTAGCATAAAATAAAAATATTTGAACATAAAATTAATCTAGTTAAGATGCTTTGGAACTGAAGTGTTTTCCCAAGGCCAGGCCACATATCCATCTTAATCACATCACTTTTCCCAAGCGACTTGTGTTTGGCAGAGGAAAGAGTTGCTTGTTTCCATATGTTTGTATTCATTTGGAAAGAAATCTGCAAAGGACATGCAATCAGAGCCCCCTTCAGGGGGCTTGTTCCAGCTCCCATAACTGACGGGTGCCCCCAGCCACCTGTTTGCTACCATAGAATCATTGAATCATAGAATAGTTTGGGTTGGAAGGGAACTTCAAAGCTCACCCAGTGCCACCCCTGCCATGAGCAGGGACATCTTCACCCGGATCAGGTTGCTCAGAGCCCCATCCAGCCTGGCCTGGGATGTCTCCAGGGATGGTTCATCCACCACCTCTCTGGCCAACCTGGAACAGGGTCTCACCACCTTCATTGTAAAATATTTCTCCCTCATGTCCAGCCCTCTTTTAGTTTAAAACTATTACCCATTATCCTGTCACAACAGGCTCTGCTAAAAAGTCTGTCCCCATCTTTCTTACAGGCCCCTTTTAAGTACTGAAAGGTCACAATAAGGTCTCCCTGGAGCCTTCTCTTCTCCAGGGTACCCTCACCCTGCATGTGTTGCTTAGTTTCCAGAGAACATCTCAGTGTGCATCTATCAGCCACTTTAACAGCTTGAGCACAGACTTTCATCATGACAGCTACAAGTTTTGCAGCTGACTGATTTTCAGGCAGAGAAACCACAGCCTTGTCTATACCCATGTGTACATCTCCAAGTAAAACATTCCAGGGATTCTTGGAAAACTTTCTAATCCCCAGAATGGAAGGATCTAGAACATGTTTTTGAAGATGTGTAGTTCAAAATGCCTGATGTGGTACTGTGTCGCATAAGGCAGACGCATCTTAAATTTGGCATCATGTTCCTGTGTACATATTGTTAAAGAACTTGGCTGTAATTTCAACTTCCAGATTATGTGGTTTGATGCAGCCTAGAAATATCCTAGTGGAGTTTTATCATTATTGGTTACTTTTTGTTTATGACCTTAACACTAGTTTTGTGTGCTGAATAAGGTTCTCTTATCTTTCAAGTACTTAAAACATAGGGTTCATTAGCCAGATTACTTCCTTTCAGAAGATAATAATGAGCAAGCGCAGTTCTGTTCAAAAGTGGAGCCTCTTTTGATTGTATTTTTACTTTTTAAACTTCAGATTTCTTGCATGAACTTTGCTCTTCTACCACTTTTCTTCCCCTAGCATTTTTCATTCCCTCAACTTAGTTGTAGAAAATGCTTGATTTTAGAAAGCTGCAAACTTCTCTTAAAGATTGATCTACTTAGTAATGTGGAGAAAATAAAATTTACAACAGCCTCATCAACTTTTAATGTCAAACACAAAAGTTTTAAAGGAAGTTTTCAGTTACATGGCTGTATTAACATTTGGGAATATAATAACATTTAGGAAAATGCTAAAATTTGATAATTTTTGTAGGAGTTGCCACATTAAGGTTGTAAATGTTCTTTTCAACTTATGGAGGTGATGAAATTGTGTTTTATTGATCTGTTATAGGAAACAGTATGTAATGTAACGAAAAAAATAGTTTAAAATCAGTTTCTTGCACATTCCGTCATTTGACACTAGATGGTGCAGTAAGCTCGGAATTCTTTGATCTGCGCCTTTAACGCTTCAGTGACATGGTGTGGAGTTTTTCTGTACATGGCTTAGAATGTGCTACTTCAGTAAAAATACCTTGCTAGAAATTAGATGCCCTCTGAATCCCTCGTCTGTTGGGAAATCTGAATAGAACACAACTGTGCCCGAAATTCAGACATACAAGTTCTGTTTCTAAATTAAATATGATTCTCTTTCCCTTCCTCGTTGGTATAGAGCTAATCAGCGTTCGTAAAATGAACAATAACTCTGGCTTCTAAATGAACCTTATTAGTATTATTGTGATGTTAGATTTCTTTTTGGTTTAAGTATATGCCACTTTATCTAAAAAAGCTTAAAAGCAAAAATCCATGTAAGGATCTTGTATCTCCTTGGTCCCTGAACATTTTCAACTTCAGGCTATTCCAACTACTACCTCCATTTCCTAATCTAATGCAAGGTTTGAGTGTAAGCATCAATGGCAGTTTTGCAAAAACAAGTAGCCAAGTAAATTACTGTTATTATCTTAGCCTAAGATATTTTTAAACAAGCAAGTTTTGTAACCTCTTCAGTTGTCTCCTCTTTGATGGCTTTGCTTTCTAGAAGGGAAAGAGTCACCCTGCATAGTCTTCCTTTTCTTTCTGTCCCAGGGCATTGTCCTGCAGCCCAGCAGAGCTGCTGCCCGCTTAGAGAAAGTCAGGATTGATGGAATGGCTTTCCAGTGGAGGAAAAATAAACATCTCCACATGGAGCAAATGGGAAATTCATTTGCTTAGCGGTCTCCAAAATTAAGGTTCTACGTGAACTGACATTTCTGCAAATTGCTTTACAGAAGGAGATCTGCTTCTCCCACTACCACGGCACATGAGTTGCATTTGTTAGTCTTTCCCTGATGGTGGGAAATGCCCCTATCTCACCCATTTCTTGAGGTTCGTTTTATCTAGTGGGGAAAATATGTTTTCTCTGTGCTCTAAGCCAGAGCTCTCTATCTGCTAACTCCTATCTTCTGATGAGTGTGTAAAGAGTCTTTTGCACTCCTATAATTATTATTTTTATCCACCTGGCTGCAGGAAGATCATTCCTGGGAAAGCTCCTGGAACCTGGCACACTCTCTTTTCAGTCTTTAATGAAGCCTTTAATGTCCAAGTGTGGGTCAGACCTCACTACAGTGGTTCCCGTGCTTCTCTGACAAATTATTAAGAGCAAAGATGGGGAAAGAGGATCTGAGGATGAGCCTGGATGACTAACTAATCTGTAGAAAATGCTTTAGCCTGAACTTCCTGGAAACTGTCATAAAGAATAGTTTTTGTGACTAAAAATGTAGATTAGGTAAGAGCTGTTTATTTTATGAATTAACACTGACTTCAATAAAATTTGGGTTCTAAAGACAATTTGGAAAAATAAAGCCAAAATGTTCTGTACAGATTTTTGTTTTCCAGGTGCAACATGTCCGTTTCACTATTCAAAAAGTTTTGGGACAATTTTTTTACCATTGAATCCTGTATATAATTTAAAGTCATCCACTGTCGCAAGTGCTGTGGACATAGCGAACTCCAAGACTCATGATGTTGCAATGGGTCACATGAGCTGTACATTCACTCTGCTGCACAGAGCTGCAAAGCAACATTAGAAAATACACTCACTTGTGCAGCTGTTTTAAGTGAGCAATGGCAGGAAATTCCTCTGATCATGTAATTGTAGCTAGCAGAGAATCAAGTTTACACAGGAAAAGCTTGTTGCTTCAGCTTTTAGCATTACCATGCCCAGTACTCCTGTGTTCTTATATTTCCTAGTGCTTTTGGAGGGATCATCTAACTGTGATAAGAAACCCAGCGTTTGGTTTGGTTTGGTTTGGTTTGGTTTGGTTTGGCTGTTTGGTTTGGGTTGGGTTGGGTTGGATTGGGTTGGGTTGGGTTGGGTTGGATTGGGTTGGGTTGGGTTGGGTTGGATTGGGTTGGGTTGGGTTGGGTTGGATTGGGTTGGGTTGGGTTAGGTTGGGTTGTCTTGTCTTGTTTTGTTTTGTTTTGTTTTGTTCTGTTCTGTTCTGCTTTGCTTTGCTTTGCTTTGCTTTGCTTTGCTTTGCTTTGCTTTGCTTTGCTTTGTTTTGGTTTGGTTTTTCCAGAGCTGCTAAACATCCTTAATTCCTATTACTGGTGAAGAATATCATGTTACAGGTGAAGTTCAAATAGGGAAGAGAACAAGATAAGGCTGAATTTGTTTTAATTTCTGTTGTCCAGGTGTGACGAACATTTGAGACTGTGCCATAGCACAGGCTGTTCTTCCAGATCAAGATGCTGCATTTCAGAGGCTCTTAAAGAGCCGTGGAGGCCTGTGAGAGGCTGATGATGTCATCTGTCAGCACCAGAAGTCTGAAGTTTTCTCTTGTAGTTACAAAATTAATTGGGGTTATATAGAGGACGTGTTAATGTACCCATAGGTATATTAGCAAGCCATCTAAAAGTTAAACTTGCATCGTTTTCTTTGCTTACACTGACTAGATTCCATAAGTATAGCTAATCTGCATGATCCATTTTTTAGCCCCAGGGTAGCTCAGCCCAGCAGCAATGATCTTATTATAATACTTTTGATCTCTGCCCTGGTAGCTTCCTCACTTTCATGGTTTTTTGTTATTGTTGTTTTCATTTTGGGGTTTTTTGTCTTTTTTTTTTCCCACCTCTCCTTTTCGATATGCAGTTATTGGCCAAGCCCCACACTGCAGTCTGTATCTGTTAGCAAATTCCGCTGAATATTCAGCAGATTGCTTAATTAAGATACAACGCTTGTTACATGTTTAATCATGTGCTGCTTTGCTCTTATCTCTTACTCTAGCAACAGATAAGCATGTATCACAGATCTGTATCGGCCATCTCTGTTTTTTAATACAAAAATGCAATCAGGTTAAAAAGAGACCAAGGAAACACACAAATGTGCCTGCGGCTTGTTGTTACTTCTAGAGAAGTGTCAAAAGTAGCTCTGAATTTTTACTTCATTTCATTATGTTTCAGGGTGAAATACGCAGCTTATGAATTAGTATTCTGAAGAATATTTTGTATCTCAGTTTCATGTGGGAAGGAATGTCTTTCATTTTTTGCAGACCTTGTCATGAAGAAAGTCCTAAAATGGTGTAAAATTCAAAAGTTGCAATGAAGAATAGTTACTAATGAATAATAGTTTATGATTTTTTTGTCATCATAGCTAACTGTTGTTTTGTGTGCTTGACTTCTATGCCTTGGATTTCTGATGGATGTTTTCCACATGATTTATGTTGTTGCAGACAGTACCTTGTTATCCTTCTAGCTTCTGACAGAATTAAAAAGAAACTAAATAAAATTGCTTCTGTCAGTGGGTGATTTAATTGGAGAAATCTCCACAATTTAAGGTGAACCTCAGACATTGCAATCTTTTCTTTTTTGGCAAAATAGAATTATGGCCTCTGATGGACACAAGCAAAGCAAATTCTGACAGTATCTACCAGCCCATTATATGTTGTTAGATTTGCCTGAAGAATAAAAAAAGGAATTTTCAAAGGAATTTGAAGATATTTTCAGGCTATGGACTCTGTTTATTTTATATGGGCCTCCTAGGTATTGAAGGTCTTTTCAAGTGTTAATCTGAATTGCAGTTTGAGAGTTTCTCTGTTCTTCTTCTACTGGGTGCTTCATCCATTAGGATTAATTAGCTGTTTTATCTTTTATTATTTTCAGGTAATAGATTTCTCCTGAAGGATAATCTTGTTCCTGACACTTATTTTTTGAAAAAGTATGATATATTGCAAGTATTTCTCAACATGTCACTCACCTATAGTCCGGAAAATTAGAGATTCTAGAAATCCTTTTTTTCTCCTTGTTTTTCTGCAATGTTTTGCATGGTACTAGTTACTCTTTGCTTCCCTATAATTCATTGAGCTGTTTTTAACTTGATGTACTGGCTATATGAAATAGTTATAGAATATAAAATAAACAGAGAGAGACATACTATTATGAAGGTTTTTTCCCAGCTGAAGTAGATGAAATATATTCAATAAATCCATGGGAATCAGTACTAGATGCTTACAGACATAAGATTTGTGTGTTCTCTCAATTCCTTTCTTCGAGTCTAGGAGTACAAGAATATCAGTATATTTGTAAAGTATCTATAATGATGTTTGCCACCTTTCCAAAGTGTTTTGTGACCTACTGATGAAAAGCGCAATAAAGCATCTTGGTGGTATTAGTCAGACCATAACAGGAGGGATTTTTCTCAGAGATGTCAGACAGGTTTAACACCAGTTTTTCCCTGAGCTCAGTAGCTGAAATGCCCTCTTGTCAGACTTCAGCTACTCCTGACACTTGGGAATGTACTCTACATTTTAAATGAAGCATTAAACTGCCGCAATATCTTTCCACTGAGGAATATCTTGATAATTCACTCACTCAACAGAAAATATATGGATTTATACATCCAGCAATGTGACACATGAAAAATACTCTGGATTTTGTCAGTATCAGGTGTAAAACGAAATACAAAACAGAATTCTGCAGCTCTAGAAGCTCTAGAAGAGGACAGAGTGAAGAGGACAGAATCTGTTTAGTCAGAATTTACAGAAGAATATCTTGGCAGCCTGACTAAGAAGCACTTAAGCTAATACACATTTTATTTTCAAGTGCTTTCTTTTTAAAATCCTGTTTCTCATGGCTCTTCTTTCATCTTGCTGCAATGTAGTTCTGTGGACTGTGGAGCTGTAGAAACAAACAAACAAACAAACAAAAACAGAAAAACAAAAACCAGAATTTTGGCACTTAAAAGAAAAGAAAAAGGAATATTTATGAACTTACTATTATTTTCCATGTCTTTTCAAGATTCTAGCCTAAATAAGCATTTTAGATATTATTATGGTGTTACATCTTGGTATCAATAGCTAATTGAGCCTTCTCAGAAAGACTTCTAAATGAAAAACTGTTTAGGAAGTTTCTTCACCCTAGGTATCCTGAAGCAGTATCAGGCAAGCATTCCAGAAATTACTCTAAAATAAGTATTTTATTTTGCAAGGTACAGCACAGATAGCAGGTTCCTATGGAAGAGGGACCTCAAGCAAAGAAAACCCCGGGTAATCATACCGTTACAATATAAGGTTCCCACCCCTCGTATGCCACTTTGGACCAATTTTAAAATTAAGAATCTAAGGTTCTTCATTGGATTCCTTTATTTTCGTCAGGTGGGCCATTTCTTATCTCTGCATGCACCAAACAAGGTGCTGTGTGTTAGCTGCTATTTGGCATCTACAGCTCAGAAGAAAAATAAGTCCTTAGCAGTAGCTAAAACATTCATAAGTTCTCACATTCTGCTGTTTTTTGACTTCTTTAGACATGCTGTTCCCTTCCTTAACTTATCTTTAGGTATACAGCTCCAGTTGATGATCAACAGCTCCATTGTCTTCTAGCTTGAACCAATGCTGGGCCCTTCTAGGCAGAAAGCTCATAAGTTCACAGCTTGCAGCCTAAGTAAAGTTACTTAAGCCGAGTTATGCCAAACAAGTTCTACATAAGCGGTTTCTAAGCAAGTTTTGTAAGAAGTGGTATGCCAAATAGCTTAATAAGCTAAGGTAGTCTGTATTTCCTAACAAAAGTGCTTTTTGTCATTTGGTACCTTTCAATACATCTGTTTCAGGAGATCATGTTACTTTCTTTCTAATAATCTTTTACAGATAATATTGCTGCTTAAGCTGATGCAATTGGGGAAAATGTCAAAAAATAGTCAGCAAGCTTGATGACTCAGGTGAATTTTTAAGATCTACAGTGTTTACTAATGTGATTTCCCACATTGCTATATTTTCTGTTCCCGTGCTATTGTTTTCGTTCTCCATAGTTAATCAGTATATGTTTTTCCAAATTCTGTATTGCCTTCAAGATCTATTCCTGTATTTCTCCTTCAGGTGCTCCTTCCTTACTTATCTTATATTATATCCATTCCTACACCTGCACACGGATTTTGTTAATACTGTGAGCCATCCACAAAGTACAAGTTTGTACCCAGTAGCTGTTAACATGCATCAATTGATACCTTTGTTGTTGAATACATCTGCACTCTTGTTGACCATTTTGTTTTTTGGGGAGGAGACTCAGTGTCTCCCCTTTGTCATACACGGCCCTTATGCACAGTTTGTGTTGATTCATCTTACAGCTGGAAGGTGGGTTTTCTTCCCCACAATCAAAAACAATGTGAAATACAGTTGAATGTTATCCAGCCCAGTGGATCAGAGTTGCCCACTGAAATGGCAGCGCTCTGGGCAGCTTTTAATTCTACTCAGACTTACAGAAACTCTTCTCCGCAGCAGATGCAATTGATTTTTTCAACCAACAGACTCAAGAACACCAAATTGCATCTGTTATCTTCCAAATGTGATCAGAACCTGCCTTTTACATACATAAGAGCTAGAAGTTAACTTTTCACGTTGAAGTGTGTTATGCAGAAAGTGATCTCATTCTCAAAGAAAATATGCATAGTTGGTTGTTTCAAAGCCTCCCTTCCTCTACAGTTATAATAAGTATCTGCCTGGATTGCTGCATTGGATTTAATCAGCCCTTAGTGGGTGAAGTTTTTGCTTCCAAATAAAAAAAATCATTAAACATGACAATTGACTTCATAAAATCGTTATAATTGATAACATGACATTAGAAAGACTGAAAAGAGTAATGATGTTTTCAACAAATAAATAAATTTCTACTTTGAAGTCAGTGTCACAAATTGTGTCTTTGATTAAATAGATGAGCAAATGCCAAGCAGGGAAATAGAATTTTCAGTGATAGTACATTGCATATGAGTATAAAGGCTTATAGTAATTACTAGAAATTGGCCAAAAAAGCTCGAAGTTAACAGCTTAACACTCCAGGAGTGTTAATGTCATCAACCAACTTCTGAAGACCACACTTGCATCTGTTTTCACATTCAAATTGCTGCTGTTTCCTCTTTAGCAGTCATTAGGCAGTTGGTTTCTTTTACTATTTTGCAACAAATCTGCAAACTGAGCAGATCTGAACTGAACTAGAGGTTTCAGCTGGAACTGAGTTATTTTCCTAATTATTATATTCATAATTTTACTTGTTTTGAAAAGGCATTGTTTTTTCAGTATCTTGGAGATGTTGATATTTACTTAAGGTAAATGGGAATATGTATAGTAAAGTGCAGAGAAGGGTGTTTCTGAATTGCTTATACTTTGCTAGCAGCTGTAATGTCACAGAATGTCTGAAAAACTGGTTCAAGCAATCTCAGATAGAATACCCAAGACAGGTTTCCATTTCTGAAAGTGCTGTTTACCTACACTCTCCTAAAGATACTGGGATTAGTGAATTTTAATCCTGTTACTATTTTAGAGTGTGAACTAGGCCATAAGGACAACTAAACACTTGTACCTCAAAGACAAAGAGTGAGCAAGCTGCATATATAGAGAAAGACGATAATCAAACAGGCAGAGCATCATGTCAGTATTTATGTTTCTAAACAGCAGAAAAAAAGGTGTTGAGCAAAGTGGTAGAGCATCAGTATGTCAGCATATTATTGCTGCTAAAGAAGTGAAGTGTTGAGATTAGTTTAAAAAAACTCAATTTTCTTCCCATATTCTCTTTCAGCACTTCACATACTGGGAATTTCTACTTCTATGCCTTTGGAGGACTGTACATGTCTGTGCTTAGGGGCTCTATCTTCCTCATTTGGAAAGCTGTGTAGTCAAACTCTTTACAGTGCAGCTGCAGAGAAGCAAGGTAGATGATGGTTCAGATTTATCTTTCAGACCTGAATGACTTAGAAACTCTGCATACTCAGCTACATTGTTGAGCAATCGGAAACGTACAGTGGAGTGGAGCATCTCCCGTACGAAAAAGGGCTGAGGGAGCTGAGTCTCTTTAGCTCGGAGAAGAGGAGACTGAGGGGTGACCTCATTAATGTTTATAAACATATAAAGGGTGAGTGTCAGGAGGATGGAGCCAGGCTCTTCTCGGTGACAACCAATGATAGGACAAGGGTAAATGGGTTAAATCTGGAACAGGCTGCCCAGGGGGTTGTGGAGTCTCCTACTCTGGAGACATTCAAACCCACCTGGACACCTTCCTGTGCAACCTCATCTGGGCATTCCTGTTCTGGCGGGGGGGATTGGACTGGATGATCTTTTGAGGTCCCTTCCAATCCCTAACATTCCGTGATTCTGTGATCTATGGCTTCCCATAACTTTTCATACACTGACTTTACCACCACGTCTTTTGTTCTCATACTTTCTTGCTGAAGTCGAATGACTCAGCAGCTGAGTTCCTATGCCAGGTCATTATCTCAGACCAGGGGGGATCTGAGCCAGTTTGGAGCTACATGAGGTAGAGAAATAGCCTGAGGAAAATAAAATCTGGGCTTTGTCCCTGTGTTCTTTCGCTGTCCCACTCTCACTGTCTCTGAAAGTTTTTTAATTTCTGGCTTGTGGCTCAAGGTTTTTGAAGGAAAATGCATTTAACAGAGTTGTGTGTGAGAAGCTGTGAGAACAGAGGTTGGCAGTCAGTGGCTGAAGTGCACACAGGTATATACATCTGGGGGCGAAGATGTATAAACTGTTAAAACAAGTTGGGAGATATTTGAAAAAAATGCTAGACCCTACATTTTGGTACCTGACAGCCAGGTAATTGACTTTGTAATTCTTCAACTTTTCACACCCAGATCACTGGTATACCTGCAATTTTGTTTAAATATACTTATTTTGCCAGTATGGTAATATTAGGTGTGAATAACCTACAGTATCTGCCACAAACCTTTTATCACAGCATGCATAGTGATCATCTCACCTCTTCTGGTTTTTAACGCAGTTATAGCTATCTTAATACACATAATTCTGGCAATTGAAACCCAGGTTTTGCTCAAGTTATTCAATTAAGCTGAAATTGCTTGTAATGTAGTGCCATAATTGTAGCAGAGGAATCCTTGGAAGATGGTAAGTAGGTGAGATACTAATTAAATTCTTCTAAACTTCAGTAATTTAATATTCAAAGGAGGCTGAGCCTATGTAGTAGCTGCTCATTGCATTGCCACCGGGGATTACAAAGGAAGAAACCTTAACAAAAATAGCAGCCTTCAAATGATTTTTGCTGGACCTTCCTGACTGAAATTTGGGGGTTGTTAGTATTGCTCTGCCATTCTAGATACTAACACAGTGGGTCACATCCATCTGTGGGAGAACTCTCTGCAGACTTAAGTAAGATCATGTGTGGGTGGATAAGTACAAAATTTTCCCAAACACTGCTAAACCTGGGGATGATGGTTGTGTTTATATATAATCTTGAAAAGCCGGATTCTTTTATATTCAGGCTTTTGGGAAAAGTAGGTTTCAGCCTAATTTAAGCAGCAATACAGTTCCTTTGATTTTCAAAGGACTCTAAGCCACAAACTCTTTTAAATTCTTTTTGAGAATCTCATCTGATAATAAAATGAGAGGTGTGGGAGAGGATGAAATTCATCCGTTTTTGAATTCACCCTCCTGTAGGAAAGCTCAGATTGTCTTGTCTTTGCTACATCAAGATTATTGACCAGGTTATTAGTGCAGTCCTTCCAGGCCCCTGAATACATCAAAGCAAATATTCCACTGCCTTTCTCATTATAGCTATCAGTAATGATCCAAGCAAGACTGGTCTGGAGATTCCTCCCTAGATGCATATTCTTTCCAAGCCTCTTAATTCAATCTGAATGATGATTATGATAATGTAGGTTATAGTATTACCCAGGGGCTGTGATTGTAGTGCAGAGTTCCATTGTCCTAAGCTTAGGAAAAGC
Organism: Columba livia; assembly: GCF_036013475.1. NCBI lineage: Eukaryota > Metazoa > Chordata > Aves > Columbiformes > Columbidae > Columba > Columba livia. Next base: position 8,381,749 of record NC_088602.1, read on the forward strand.
TTAAATGTTTTAATACCATGGAGTTGTCCAGGCTAAAACCAACACAAGTGAGCAGAAATTAATAGGAATCCATGTGTATATTCAAATTTTGTCCAGTATTCAATCTACTATAATCAAATTATATCTACCTTTTAACTATTGCATAGTTCCTTTGTAATTTCCTTAGCTAGAGATGTTCATATCTTGAGGCTGAATTATAGACCAGTGCTATCTTATTACATTTATTAGCTTTTTCCCATTAGCACTGTGCTGATGCTTTGCATCTCACTAAGTGAGAAACACACAGACAAATATGCTCATTTTGAAAAAAATCCCCAAACCCTTGGTGTTAACTGAAAATGGCTCTGTGAATATAGGAGTCTCTTTTTAACTTAAGAGACCTAAACAATTAGAATCTGCTATGATTGCCCAGTGTAAAAACTAACCCCCTAACCAACTTAATGTGTTAATTAATGTCCTTGATTTAATTCTCTACATGTTGAACCGAGTTGATGAGTGTTACTATACTTTCAATTAAGTGGGTTTTTCAACATAATTTTCCTCATAATGATTAGTACAAATAAGTTTTCTTAATTATGGTAAGGTGAATTCTCCGTTAAGAGGCTCGAGATAAAGTGTAGCAGTGTTTGGCACATCCTTCTGGGGACCCTTTGTTCATGTGGACACCCATCTCCACCTCTCTTTCACAGAATGTTTCTGCTGATGTTTGTTGGCTTACTAAGTGTGATATTGAAGACCTGTGCTAGGTAGATGGTCTTATCCAAATTCTCCATAATATTTGAGCATTATAGTTACTATTTAGTAATGGGTTTAGCATACTGACACTATCTGCCTTCTGGGAGCGCTTGTGGAGGACACAATGGTGTATGGTAATTCTGTTCTCTGGCAATATTTTGGGGTCTGCAGTGACATTTGAACGTGTGATAAGATCCCACTAAGAAGAAATAAGTTAACGGTTTGCTGTAAAAAATGAAATAACACCAAGGCAACACTTTATTGAATGCCAAAATGAAGAAGTTGCAAAAAGTCCTTATACTCTGGAAATATTTTTCCCTTCCTCTAGAATTGCCTGTTGCAGGCAGGGTCTTTCTCAGCTACCCTTTCCCTGTAAGATGAGTGGACTCCTTTGACATCCGTTTGACTGTGGGGAAGGAGAAGGTCCACTTGCTGAGGGAAGCGGTGGTAGAGACTACCCAGGCCGCTGTGTCTTATGGCTGAGTCTGAGGAAAGAATGGGCATTGGATGGCACATTAAAAAGATGGAAAAAACAGGAAATAACCTTCTTCATGTTTTCAACACCACCCCTATCCCCAATTTATCCTTTTGATGGCAGCTCACACTTGATGCTCTTTTTGCAAATAAAGAAGGGGAAAGTTCTGGGGGCACTGGACAGCAGTGTTTTGCACTGTTAACAGTACTAAAAGGCTAAGTCGTGTAGGTGCAGTGGCAGACCATGTTGATCCTGTGTATTCATGCTGTATTTCATCCAGACTCATTTATTTTTCTGAAGTACTAACGTCATAGAGTAGAATCACAGAATTACAGAGTCATAGAATCATAGAATTATAGAATAATGGAATCATAGAGTCAAAGAATCATAGAATCACAGAATAGTTTGGGTTGGAAGGGACCTTCAAAACTCATCCAGTGCCACCCCTGCCATGAGCAGGGACATCTTCACCCAGATCAGGTTGCTCAGAGCCCCATCCAGCCTGGCCTGGGATGTCTCCAGGGATGGGGCATCCACCACCTCTCTGGCCAACCTGGGACAGGGTTTCAGGCACCTCATTGTGAAAGGAATCTACCACTAACTTGTCCTCATTGTTTTTGCTTAGCCTTGGACTATCAGTGTTAACAGGTCTTTTGTTGGGCAGGCTACAAGGGTTCAAGGACTATGGAGATGAAACTTGATCCTGCAAGCATAGAACTGTATCTGCTTGGTACAGTCTGTTTTCCAGAGAATTTTACAGAGTCTGTTTTCCAATTTGCAGTTGAGGTAATTTAACTCTAGATTTTTAAGACCTGGTGGTATTGTATTTTTGCAAAAGAAAAAAGTGGACAAAAATATTTCTCTCTTACAAGTAGCATTAATTATGTATAATAAGATGACTGATGGGTAGTTAATAAAAATTTGCAGCATCACAGCTGTTCTATTTAGAGAACTGTATGGCAGCAAATGTTTGTCTGTCTTTTAAGAAACGCTAGGAATGATCTTGGGAATTACACGTCAGAAAATCTGTGCCAGATACTTTTAATGAGATAAAGGTAATGGGATTGGAACAGGGATAGCTTCTGCAAAGGAAAAACAAGTTTATCTTCACTTAATGGAATCTCTGATAGTGTCAGTGTATTACTAAATAAGTGGAAAAGAGTCTGAAGTCATTTATTTGTACTTACTGAATAACTTTGAAAAAGTCCCATCACTCTAAGGTGCTGAGGAAATATTTCAGAAAATAAAATACTATAGAAGACTAAAATCTAAGTAATCAAAACAACTGAAAGAAATAAATGGACTATTTGCAGTGTGGCAAAAGGAAAGCTAAGGTTATTCTAAGACAATCTGGACCAGCGGAAGTCTATATACAGTTTTAAATCTGTCCGAGTATGGGCTATAGAAATACAAATGTTGTAATTATTTATGAGGGAAATAGCTAGACAGGCACAGGGCAATTTGCAGATGGCACACAATTATTCTGGATAGTGAAAACAAGACAAAGCTGTAAGGCATTTCAGATGAATTAAACAGATCTGGAAGAATAGGCAGACGACAAAATATAATTTTGAAAAATATGCAAATCTACAATGGAAATGGAAATATAAATTACTCATACATACTTAATTAACTGGATGTTTTAGAGATGGCTTATAGCTTTGTGGACAAATCCTTAAATACAGTAGTGACTGAATTCACTAAGCAAAACATTTACAAATGAATGGCAAAAAACAATAACTGAAAAATTGAGCACATTCTCATGCCATAAGAAGTTATATAACATAAAGCTCTTAAAAATTGAAAAAAAAAAATAAAAAGAAAAGGAAATACCTTTTTTTCTCTTACCACTGCAATCTGTGTATTTTTTAATGTTTTCTGAACAAAATACTGTATTAGACCATCATGTCAATTTTTTCTCCCTTCCCTGTTTTTCTTCCACTTTGGAGGTAAGCAAATACAGGAAAGACGGAGCACGAACTCATCTGGAATTAGATACCAGTCAGTCAATACAGGTAAATATGAGAGGTGGCAGAGTGAGAAAGAGAAAATGTGAAATTTCCACCACAGCGGAACCTTCTATTGGCTTCACCTTCTTAGAGGTGAGAATTTAACAACACAACTCAAAGGCACAGGAGGGGAAGACTTGTTTATTCTGCTGCTCATAGATCTATTAGTCTGAAATCTGGAAATATTTCATGAGACAACATGAAAAATCAGGAGCATTCAGATAGTAGATAAAAAAGTCAGAACATATGAATCATATGCAACATGCAGATGGGTAGAGAATTATGTTTTAGGAAGGTTTTCATTTAAGCTGTAGGGTATGTGCATGTTGCTGTCCCATAGGTCTCTCTTTCTGATCAAATAGGTCTCTATTTAATAGGATGTAATAACCTGAATATAACATTTTCAAGGTTGTGCAGATTGGAAACTCCAGAAATCTGCCAGCTCAGTGGCAATTTCTGGAATCTGCAGGTGAATTAGGCACACTAAACTGTGAATTAGACTCTCAAAAAAATTAATGTAGGCGTCAGTGGCAGTATAGTCTTAAATTCTTCATGGATGGGAAGCGTGATGTATTGTTTTCAGTTCTTCACAATTCACTCATGTGTAAGAATCCTCACGGCTATCTTATGATATGTTTTATACGTACATGTTTTATACATAGAACATACAATCAAAATAAAGTGCATCTCTTGAAACTTTACTTGTGAATTTTATGCAGTATTTTGATCATGCTCATAACAAAACTTCGACTTTTTTCCAACAAAAAATCATTGAGAAGGAATTGCACTTGGAATATTCATATTACTTTTCTGCATTATTGATTGATGCGGTCATACAGGGACTGAGGGAAACAAAAGATATTATAGTCAAAGTAATCTGGTCATCTACTAATTTCATTTAGTAAAAGCTGATGATAATCATCTTGTTTAGTGTAGACTTCAAAGCCTTAAATAAATGGAAGGAGCAATTTTCTGATGTCACCTTAGGGGTTGAGTAAGTTAATCCACAACTTCGCCTGCTCACGAAATACTACTACCGAGCTGTAGTAGAAGTAGTAGTAGAAAAACTTTAAAGTTTTTCTGATCAGTTTACTAGTCTCAAGAAATCCAACCAACCAAAAAAAAAGCGGATCCTACAAGATGGTGATGCCTTCTTAGGACTTGTGTGGTACAATTTGGTATTTCATCTTGTTCTTGAAGCGGTGTCCTGAAATTAATAAACATTTTATGATCCCGGGGGTACTAATTGACAGGAAGCTCAACATGAGCCAACAGTGTGCCCAGGTGGGCAAGAAGGCCAATGGTATCCTGTCCTGTATCAAAAACAGTGTGGTCAGCAGGACAAGGCAAGTGATCCTCCCCCTGTACTCTGCATTGGTGAGGCCACACCTGGAGTATTGTGTTCAGTTCTGGGCCCCTCAGTTCAGGAAAGACATTGAAGTGCTGGAGCGGGTCCAGAGAAGAGCAACAAGACTGAGGAAGCCACTTGAACACAAGCCCTGTGGGGAGAGGCTGAGGGAGCTGGGCTTGTTTAGTCTAGAGAAGAGGAGGTTTAGAGGTGAGCTCATCACTCTCTAGAACTACCTGAAAGGAAGTTGTAGCCAGGTGGGGATTGGTCTCTTCTCCCAGGCAGTCAGCAACAGGACAAGGAGGCATGGGCTTCAACTCTGCCAGGGGAAATTTAGGCTGGGTATTAGAAAGAAATTCTTTATGGAGAGAGTGGTCAGGCATTGTAATGGCTGCCCAGGGAGGTGGTGGACTCACCGTCCCTAGAGGTTTTTAAACTGAGACTGGACATGGCCCTTAGTGCCATGATCTAGTCAATGGACTAGAGTTGGACCAAGGGTTGGACTTGATGATCTCTGAGGTCTTTTCCAACCCAGTTGATTCTGTTATTCTGTGATCCCTCTAAAATATTTAAGTTGTATCATGCTTAAATATGGGAAAATACTGATTCTTTTTTGCTCAGTTTTAGGTGACACGACTGCAACTAAACTATAATTTTCAGTACAAAAAAAAAAAAAAAAAAAAATCCACATGTCCATATTTATTGTCAGAAATCATAGCTTAAAGCTAAGAATCTAACTACATGGAGGCTTCACCATGAGTACAGATGGTAACATTTTTAATCGTAAATTTACCACAAAAAGCTATTTCTGTCTTACCTTAAAACTCTCGGCTGCTTCAAGTTGATGCCAAAAAATAATTTCATCTCAATAAAGGAGAAGAAAAACAACCCAGAAATTACAGTGTTTTGTATTGACATTTTTAATTCAAGGTTTGTTCTGGAAAAGTCAAAACATTTTATTTCAAAGCTGAAAAATAAATTTGGACTTGCATTTTTAAACTGCCATTCCAAAATAGAACAAAATATTCAAAAGTAAGAGTAGTAAAAGAAATAATGTTTGCCCTCCCAGATAAAAACTTTTGTACTGGACTGAATAAAATATTTCAGGTATACCTGACCTGATTTCTATCCGTGTTTGGTTAGTCAATGAATAATCCATTATTTGCCCAGGCTTATGGGGAGTATGTGTCAAAATATGTATGGACTTTCTGAGAACACATGCAGCAAACCTCTTAGTTTTGAATTTTTCTTTTCATTCATGAAGATACAGAATAAAATTTACCTTCACAACTTAACTATGGACAATTTCCACACTGAGTACTGCGAACTCTTGAATCGTAAATTCAGTGTGTGCAATGAGCCATCTATGAGTGACAATGGCAAAATCTGCATTCCCATTCTGCTCTTGGCAGGATAGGTTGGGTTATTTGCCAAATGTTCATGAGATGCTCCCCCCTCAAAAAGAAACAAAAGAGACTCACTTATCATGTCGTCCCTGAGGTTTAAACCTGAAAGTGTTCAACTGCTTAATGTACATCTGTGAGGCTTTTTAAGGATAAGTCATCATATGTCCTTCCAGTACCATGGTCCAAAGAATAAGGAGAATATGGCTCGGGAGAGATGAGATGTGCCATTTCTGGCTTTCTTTAAGTCCAGGGTAAGTGCAACAAGTTTCTTGCCTTCAATATCCACATACATAATAGGCCAATATAATTAATTACTGTATTTAGGAATGCACTTGAATATATATTATTTTAAATTGTTATGACTTAGTTTTCCAATCTTTAAGTTTTCCCGCTGAGGTATTTGGTATGCTGACATCCAGCTGAGAGATCAGGGTGATATGCGTTCAGGCAGTGTAAAAAAGTCCCTGGACATCAGGTATGGTGCACTCCACTGTAGCTTGAATCCAAATATTGGAATTAACAGTTTGTAGTTCTGTGCTCCTCTGCTCTGCCACAGTCTTTGGTTACAGTCACTCCTTCACCTCCCCCACTCACCCCCCAGCAAAAGAAAAAAGAGAGGATTTAAATTAGTTCAGAAAGGCTTCCTAAGATCCAACCTTCCACGAATAATACTTGGTTCTACTTATAGTACTATATAAATTAAAGCTTCTTATATTTAGAGTCAAAGGAAATGACAAAATCTTTATTTTTACATTTATAACACACCTTGTAATTAATTACAGAGGATGTAGAAGTTAAACTCTGACAAGTACTTTATGAAATGTCATTCAAAAACTATTTGCTTTTTCTAGACTTTAGCTTTCTAAATAATTTGGTGATTTAAAACAAACCAAAGCAAAATGGATAGGATAATAATTATACATGCCTGATCTATCGTGACATTTTGAATTAACTGCAGTAAGGAAAAAATTAAGAATCAGACAGGAAAAATATAACTACTGTCAACTGTGAGCAAGTCTTTTTGGAATGGGGAAAAAAAGGTGGTCAAATAAGTGATGAAAAGATCAAACCTGAAGTGTTTGATATTATACTTTGTTGTAACTGTGTGCTTACGTGTTACTGGACATATCTATATTCGTGCAGAAGTCCTGATTAAAGTTGATGGGGTATTCAATCTAAACACCATGGTATTGTTCATTACTTTGAGTATTGTTAAAATTACACAAACAGTGGGACTTTTTAATTAGGCACCTGGTGTAAAATAGAGTTTCAAAGGGCATTTTACTGACGTGTTTTAAAGAAAAAAAAAAAAAGGCAGTTACGGTATGAGAGACCTAACAAGCCTATGCTTTGTTTGGGTACTTTTCATTTTGTATAGGTAAGAGGGAAAAAGGTTTCAAACCGGGGTGTTCTGTGGGAAAAGCTTTGGAGAATTCTGGTTCAGGGTCTTTTTGAAGATTTGTTTCATATGAATGATTTGAAAAAGGGATGAAGCGCCTTATACTGTTTCAGCTGTGATTTCTTAAGCATTTTGCTCAAGTAGCATCCTGTGTTTTGTGTATGAAATTGCATATAAGTTATTAAGAAATTCAAATGTATCATCATTTTCAGCTGAATGCACAATTTGTTTTCCATCTTTCAGAGATCCTTAATTTGTTCAAAATTTTCTATCTTATTTAACTTCCTTAGGAAGACTGTAAAGCAGTTGACAGTCATATTTATATAAATGTGAATATATATGTACATGTGTTATATAATATATTTGCAAATAAGTCTATTTTTTTAATGAAGGCCTATATATGATTCTTAACTCCAATCTTTTAAAATAATCCAGAGTTTTATCCTCATTACAGCATAGTATGTGCTTCCTTTAGCTAAAACAGCTAGGCAAGTTTCTTCAGAGAATCATTGAATCATACAATAGTTTGTGTTGGAAGGGACCTTCAAAGCTCATCCAGTGCCACCCCTGCCATGAGCAGGGACATCTTCACCCAGATCAGGTTGCTCAGAGCCCCGTCCAGCCTGGCCTGGGATGTCTCCAGGGATGGGGCATCCACCACCTCTCTGGCCAACCTGGGACAGGGTTTCACCACCCTCAGTGTAAAAAATTTCTTCCTCATGTCTGGCCTGAATCTCCCCTCTTCTAGTTTAAAACCATCACCCCTTGTCCTGTCATAATAGACACTGTTAAAAAGTCTGTCCCCATCTTTCTTACAAGTCCCTTTTAAATACTGAAAGGCCACGATAAGGTCTCTCTGGAGCGTTCTCCTTTCCAGATTGAGGTATATAGAAAATACATTTTACAGTAACTACTGTAAGGTAGAAAGGAAGGTAATGTGTAACAAACACCTACAAGGTGCAGAGAGGGGTAGAGTCTTTTAAAAAACACACAGTAGACAAAATGAACACAGACTAGAACTGGAACAAATGAGGAATTTGTAATAGACACTGGGGAGAAAATGAATAAATAATTGTGAAGGTGAAGATATGAGAAACAAAAATGAGAAAAATGGAATAAAAAAAGCTGTGTTGTGCTACCAGTTTTAGTTCCATTCTTTACTCTTTCCTTCAAAGATATTATTCAGAAATAGTTTTGATTTCAAGACCTAAATAGGAAAAGTTGTGTCTTTTGGATTAACCTCTTAAACAGTGTGAAGCCAAAGGGAAGTTACTCGTACAAAATTCCAGCTGAAACGGATCTTCATAATTCTCTTTCCCCCTTTCTGTTGAGGCATTATCTCATTTAGTATTTCATGCAGCATAATCATGATGGCTTCTCACTGTTCATCAGTGAATTACACTCACGTGTGTGTTTGCATTAATAGGGCTTCTGGTTTCAGGTGGTACAGGGGAAGACCACATCCTCATTTCCACAATGATAAATGATTATGAAGTATCAAAAAGGTTTGTGAACTATCATATCTCTGAAGGCTGTGATAGGTTAGTTTACTATCAAAAATTTCAGGATATGATGAAAGACCATGTAATTTTCTTTCTGTATCAGCACCCAGGGAAAATTCTTCCTCTGCTGTAGAATTTCTTGTTCAATGAGGGGAGTCCAAATGGAGTTACACAGGCATTTATTTGAAACTTATTCTGGTCCTTTGAGTCCTTCACCTAGAACATTATTTTGTAGTAACTTGTTCATAGGTTTTTGTCTCTTGGGTATTCCAGGTTAAATTTGTTGAGGAAAGCAAAGTAGATGAGGGTTACTCTAGATTACAACAGCAAAAGAATGGCAGGAACAGTCACCAAATGAGAAAAGTAAGTTCAAGAAATAATAAGTAAAGACATTTCATAACTGCATTTATTTGTTTTGCTAAATACTGTCATAGTGTACTATAGCTAAGGATTTTCCAAAAAATACATCAGGAATAAGACACTAGCTTGGGATGTTCAGAAGAGTTTAGCTGCTCTCTTTAAAATTGAATTAGATTAAATCAGAGTGAAAGCGCTCCTATAAATGCTAAGTTAGCTAAATTTAGATGCATAAATTTATGGACACTTAATGAAACCATAAAACAGAAAATATACTTTCTGGCTAACTACTGGTGGCCATTAAAATGAATATGCTATATATCAGCTAACCATAACAGTTGAGGATAAGAATATTTTAAAAATACAAAAGTTAGGTGATCTCACAACATCCCTGTGTAGCAACTAAGTCTAATTACACCGTTCTCCTGATGAAATGGGAAGTTAGAACAGGAACAGACATCATAAGTGGCTGATCAATGCTCATGGTGAAAACAGGATAAAGAACGAAGCTTCGTAACTTCTTGACCATTACACTTTATATAGTGGGCCATGCACATAGTACATAGATTTGAAAATAGCCCCATACAAAGGTTATCCTCTAACACAATCATATCAGAATAATGACTGCAACCTTCTATTAGGGTAAATCCATTCTCCCACTTTCAGAACAGAGGGAGAGTCGAGCACATTAAAAAGCTCATTGATTAGTTGCCTCTGAGACACACACTGATGGGGGATGTACAAACGTCAGTGAAGGATTTTTCTCTGTTGGAACAACTGGTTTAAAAAGAGCATATTTCTAATATAGATGTTTATTATGAAAAGCATATTTCCAATTCTAGTGTCATTGTATATTGTAATTTAAGGATTAAATATATTTTATTTCTTAACGTTGTCTGTTTCCCCTGCGAAAGAACTACTGATGCAGTGTATCCAGATTAAGATCGATTAACAATTCTGTGAATTTTGCCCAGCAGCTATAATCGTTGGTTGCCTTAGCAACATGGTAGATTAAATCATAAGCTAAAATCCAGGGGGTTCAATTAAAAAATTCTTGTTGAAATTCAAATTCTTATGAGGGTGAAATGACCAGTGATTCAATACGCACTTGAGAATTCTCAGGGTTGGCTTCTTTTTCTTTAGTGTCATTTATTAGAAATGAACCATAAAATTGATGTAGTATTCAGGAAATATTTACCTATTGCATTAGGAGTTATGAAGCTTTGTGGTTTTGTTACATAGTAAGGCACAGTTTAAACTTTATCCTTCTGAAAGAATAAACTGATTTATCATATTTGCTAGGCTATTTTTCCTGTCATTGATACTGATCAGAATTTATGCTAGGATTGGTCTTACACATAAATTAAGAAGAAGTATTTGTTAATGGTGCTTTTGATTTATTATGCTAGGACTTTAATTCATAAACATGCTCCTAAAGGACTTTGCTTTGTTGAATATTGGAACCATCCATGGCTGCAGAGCAGATCTGGGGTTCTCTGTTCTGTTCCCCCAGCTCCACTATGGATGTTTTCAGCAAATCCTGGTAAAATATCAGGGCATATTCACATCCTTTTGACCATAATGATCTTTCTGGTGCTGATTTTCTTGCAACTGTATTGTCTTTCAGCTCTTCTAGCTCTTTTCCTAGTGCTCTGATGGCCATTTATTTGGGTAAATGCACATTTCCCACTATGCTGTTGAGGGAAGTCTTGTTTATTATCCACCAGCCTTTCTCATAAATGTCTTGGCCTCACAAAATAACCTCCAGGTATTCTGATATGGTGCCAAAAAGTATCAACACCAAACCACTAGCATGTTAATGCTAACATTGCACAACTCTTGCCTTTTGTTCTCCCCACTTGTACGAAAGGATGGAGATTAGTAGATTAGGGCTTTCTGTCTTCTCTTGCCCTAGTGAAAAGTTTTCTTCTCTACTTATGTCTGTTGCTGTGTCCCGGGTCTCACCAAAGACAAACTACCTGTTCAGACACTAAATATATTCCACCCCACACAAGGAAATTCATAACCCATTTTAAGCAACATTTTGGGTTTTCTTACTTTAATCCTCCTTAATTGTTAGAACCTCTTTTTCCCCAATATATAGTGCTGACCTTCTTTGTAGATGAAGATCATAGAATCATAGAATCATTTCAGTTAGAAGTAACCCCCAGGATAAGATGAAACAATTAAACTGAGAAGAAAGGAGGTGTTTCTTAAAAAAATAAATAAAAAAGGTTAAATAAACAGAAACAAGTAGAGTGAAAGATAAATGTTGCTGTATGGTTCCAGACACTGAGAGAAAAAACAATTTCTACCACTTGCAGTTGTAACAGAGACAGCCTCCCCTTTCATTCTCTGTTTAAGTCGCTCCATTACGTTTTGGATTTTGTTGCATTTCCTACATTTTAGCAAATATACAGGCAAGATACTGAGCAGCTACTCTGAAATTATTTCTCAGTTGTGCTGAATACTGGTGGATTTCACAGATAAAAATGATAGCAATCAGAGAAAGGCAATTTGATATAAAATTTATTATATTGTATAGATAAACCACCATCACTTGGCAGCCGAATATAAAGACAAATCTGAACTCCTCTGGGCCCTCTGTCAGCAAGAAATCTTTATAGCCATATTTTATTCTAAAAATTATGCCTTGAAACCTTTTTAATAATTCTAGCAGTTATAACAAATTATGCTAAATTACAGAGTAGGCCTAAAGCACGGTCCTAGTTGCCTCAAAATTCTGAATCTATCTTAGGACATAAAAGTGTAGCTCTGGGAGAAAAAAAGTAGAGAATAAAGTATAGGAATTAAAGTGTAGTAAGATAAAAGAGAAGCCTGTGACTAGATGATAGTATTTTCACATGCTCTAACAAGACCTCCTTTTTGTTTTAATAGCATGCTGAAGCCTTTGTATACATTTTGGCTGGGTGAGAGAAACCTTCTGATTATTAAAAGCTAATTAATGAAGACAAAGCGAAAATGGAAGTTCTGCTCCCCCTTTTTCTGGAAAGAACTTCCTGGCTTTTCAGAGTCAGTTTTATGACTAACATGTACTTGCAATTTGAGAAACTCGTTATTTTTGTTTTATTTAATGTTTATGATGGGTTTTGCAATTCCAGCACAGAAATCTCTGCAGAAGTGCCTCAAATAACTGCACTGAAATGCAGTTTTGCTGAATTTTGCTGCTGCTGTTGGTGAGAAAGCTGTTCTGTTGCAGTGTTATTTACAGAGCTGTTCTGCAGCTCTACACAATTCTCAAATGACTTTCATTTTAAGCTCTTCTGGAATCACACGTGCAAAACTCATACTGGCTTCATCTGTGCTCTACATTCCTTTCTTAATTTTGATTACTAATTTGAAATGAATCAACTGGAAGTAGGCCAGAGGAAAACTTATGTGGTGAATGAATGGGTCTCTTTCTTGAGTTCCTCAAACTAAAATTAAAAAAAAAAAAAAAATTAAAATGGAAAGGATAGAGATTTAAAAGTATCTTTGTATATATTCTTGGAAATGTAAAGAAATTACTGTGCATTTATGCATTATGTCTTTTACAGGTAATGAACAGTAGAGAATCTTACCTTTCTTTAATTATATAGAGCCATGAAGTAATTTTAATCTGCATCTTTTGAAAGGCTCTATAGACATTAGTATTATCTTTCTCTTCTATTTCTATTTTGATGAAACAAAGGTATGGAGAGGTTAAGGGAATGGTGAGGAGTTGCACAATAATTTCATGGCTGAGCCAGGAGCTCATCCCGGTTTTCTGAGTCTCTTTCAGTGCCCCAGCAATTCTGTCCCATCACTAATATTCAGTGTTTTTTTGTTCCAAAGTAAATTGTTCGTTGTAAGTCAGAGATGCTTTAATAGGAGAGCAAGACATGATGGGTGAGTGCTGAAGGAGTCATGTTACCACGTTGATGGAATCTTGCCTGTCCTAGCAATGGGGATTACATATTTTCAGAACGTCCAGTTTAGAAGTTTGTGTAAATTGCAAAGCAGACGTTTTTGAAATCAAAGTGCAAGCATTCTTCTGATGCAACTTTAAATGTAGATCTCAAAAAGAAAAAGAAAATCAAAAGACTCCTTGTGTACTGACACCAGCAAGGGAGATGTGTGATGGATTGCAATATTAAATACTTTCCACTTTGTGTGAGGATTTAAATGAGGGTTATGTTAGATGACTGATGAATTACCTAGCTCTTCAGCTTGAGCTGAATTAGCTGGGTAATGGTCATCCAAATTATAACAGAATATTTGGTTAGCTGAGGTAGAACCAAGATGTTTTCTCAGCCCAGAACACATCAGTTGAAAACTTGTGTGTAGACTGTAAGATCTATTGGCCAGGCCCTAGGAAGGAGATGTGCTGATGGAGAGAGATTGCTTTTCAGGACAGCTCGCAATGAGAAAGGTGTTAAGAGCAGAGGAGAATGGGTTTGCGTCACACTGTGGACTTTAACAGATTGCTTTCCAACCGGCCAGCACAAGCAGAGCAACTGCTGGCGTGTAGCACGTAGTGAAGACGGATACATACCACACTGCCTGGCAAACATACAAGCAAATAATTGCATCAGCAAGCCAGAAACATGATTTTGATCTCTAAAGCAAGGAGGTAAATGAGGAAATAATTTTAGTTTTTATCTAGGCTAACCTAAAATATTAGTTCACTACATTTTCTCCATTTTCTATACTCTGTCTAGCTACAGTTTTTAATATATAAATTAAAGGTAAAGAAATTCTTTTATTGAAAATACTGTATCACAGAAAAAAATGTTTGTGTTTGGAGGCTTGCTTTCAGTTCTGTTCACAGAATCGGGATCAGACTGACACAATTTTTTCCTGTTAAATCTTCCTCTGATTTCTGGAATTAGTATATAACTTCTAGTGTTGATGCATAATAGATTCATGCCTTTTGCATCTTTCAGATCAAGTTTGCATTTTAATGCTAAAATCAGGGCATGAGTTAATAAAGTGCAGTGGCGTCCAACTTAACTCTTTCATTGCCTTCTGTAGATATTTCTACTAAAAAATATCAGGCATTAAAATAACATAAATCAAGGCTAATAATCTTCACTAAGATATCTTTAATATACCCTTTAAGGTAATGCATAACATCATGAAGCCTAACATGGCAGAAATATGTAGTCTGAAGTCTTGATGCAGCACTAAGTCTACTTATTCAGAGCGTATATGTGTGTGAAATGAATATTAATATCGGAAATATGTTTGGTATCGGCATATTTTACAGTTCCTTCCTTGCAGCATACAAGAGAAAGCTCTGTGGGCATTATTCAGCTTAGTGAGGAAAAAAAAAGTCTTATGAAATTTTAAAGTGATACATTTGGGGATGGTAGAGTAGTCTGGCAGCACATTAATCTTTGCAAGGGTTATCTGTCCCTGGTGGAAAGCGCATGATAAGGTGCCATCCTTTTAAATCTCCTGGAACTCTATGGACAGGAAGGATGGTGAATGTTTAAATCACTAAGTTTTTGTAGAACTTTTTATTCGTAAATATTGGGACCAAGGACTAACTTTAAATGGCTGTATCCCTGGGTATTGTCAAGTAGTATCTTCAAATATGTGATTACAATTGCAGTCAGAGACTCTGGCTAAGAAATCAAACATACTATCTAAAACAAACTGTAGGCATGAATTGCTTTAGCAATAAGCAAGGGTTATGTTGATGGTTCTGTATCAGGAAAGCTCTTTTCCTTAAATAATTGCTAGAAAGTCCAGCAGAATTCCAAATAAATTTGTTGGAAGAGGACGCGCATGTGGGGGCACGTGGCCCCATAGCATGAATGTATAGTTTGACTTTTAGAGTACACTGGGGTGATCTGATACCTCTCTTGACTTAACTGAGCATCTGTGTCTGTGAAAGACAAACCCAAATATTTTCATTTCATCCTTTTAGAAAGCCAGTGGAAAAAAGAGTCAAAAAAGCGTACTGAGACGAAGATGTCTTTGAATGCCACTAATCTTATTAAACTAAATGATCATCTGAGTGATACGCTTAACCACTATAATTAATTGTACAGAAGGGATATGATTACGTGTTCCTGTCTGTCAACTCGTGAAAAAACACAAATGAACATTTTCTGTTCAGTAGTATAGGATGTTTGCGAATGCTATGTCGAGATGTTATTTACCTGGTTTTTAGACATCCAAAAGTTAGGTGTCTCAGTCCAACCTTGACATCACAGATCCTGTCATAGTCACTGGCAAAAAGTAGACAAAGTGTGTTGCCAGTTTTGTGGTTTGTGTCCGAGATTATGCGAGAAGTGATGAAACACTCTCAGAAATTCCAGGAGCTCTGCACTGTCAGAACACAGGGCTTGGAGTGAAGCTTGTAGGTGCTATCGGCTTTTTAGGGATGCTGCAGCCCACATCAGGTCCCAAACCGGCAATTGGGAAGTATGCACTGCAGGGTGAACATTTGGATGGAATTGACTGCTTGGAAGCAAAGCAGGGTTTCATTATCTAGGGAGAAACAACCTGAAGAAATCTTGACCTAGTGGCAAATTGTGCAATTTATGATACCTAATGGCTTTGCGAACATATCTGAAAATTATTTTGCAGCTACAGCCTAAGATCTCCATCTATACAATATAATACTGAGTTTATTTGAATAGCTGTAAAGACACCCAGGCACAGAATAATTTGAGCCAAATAAGAGCTATTCTGGCTTCTTTCAAAAATAAACCAGACAACAACAGAAAACAAGTAGCAGCTCTATGGTTGTGGCAATTTTCCCAGTACCATCAGTGAGTGACAGCTCTACCGTGGTGCTTGAACAGCACTGTGGAGTAGGAGGTGCTGCCCTTCCCAAATAATTATCAGTTTTTATGGAAGGGAGAGATCAGGAAATGTGCCTATAGCAAAACCACTATAACATACAAAACTGACATTAATTTGTTTGGAAGTGGTGCATCTGTCACAAATGTTAATATTTGTTGACCAGCTATAAACTTATTTAAGTTTTTAACTTTAGAAATAAGCTGGTCTGAGGTGCTGGTTTTTGTTGGTGTTTTCTTGTGGTTTCACAGAATCACAGAATGTCAGGGATTGGAAGGGACCTCAAAAGATCACCCAGTCCAATCACCCCGCCGGAGCAGAAACACCCAGATGAGGTTACACAGGAAGGTGTCCAGGTGGATTCGAATGTCTCCAGAGAAGGAGACTCCACAACCTCCCTGGGCAGCCTGTTCCAGTGTCTGTCACCCTCACTGAGAAGAAGTTTCTTCTGAAATTTAAGTGGAACCTTTTGTGTTCCAGTTTGTACCCATTACCACTTGTCCTATCAGTGGTTGTCACCGAGAAGAGCCTGGCTCCATCCTCATGGCACTCACCCTTTATATATTTATAAACATTAATAAGGTCACCCCTCAGTCTCCTCCAAGCTAAAGAGCCCCAGCTCCCTCAGCCTTTCCTCATAAGGGAGATGCTCCACTCCCTTCATCATCTTTGTTGCCCTGTGCTGGACTCTCTCCAGCAGTTCCCTGTCCTTCTGGAACTGAGGGGCCCATAACTGGACTGTTTTGTTATGTTTGTTTGTTTGTTTCTTTTTTTTCTCCTTTTTTTTTTTTTTTCTGTCAGCTTTTTTGCTTTAGCCCAGATAAAATATAGGTCATCTTTCTTTAGTTTTCTATATCTTCATATATTCTGCTTTATTCATAACGTTTTCTTTTGAGAAGATAAGTATACACTCTACGCAGTCAATAATAAAAATGTACTATCAAAGCAAAGGAATGTCCCATCAGCTGTTCTTGGATTAATCTGTTACGTCATGGTAAAGAAATTTTGAAGCAACACTCTCTCTGGTTCCTGCATCGTAGACATAAAAGGTTCGCTCATAAACTGAAAACCTCTGAAGTAGAATGAGGTGATTAAAAATGCTTGAAGAGTGACAGACTTTTAATGAATTATGGATGTGGTATTGATATTTTCTTTTTTTTTTTCTTAAACAACTTAGTTGGTAGATGTTTTGCTGCATTTCAGAAAGTTACCTAATTTCTACTTCATAAAATAAATTACTGCTTAGGTCTTATGGGGTGGAAGTACAGGCAAAGGAGTTTGGGGAACAAAATGCCAGATAACTTTCTTCCAGTTACTGTGAGAGATCTATGCTTGAGTGAGTTGGAGAGCAAAGGTAATGAGAGCAGGTTGGAAGGAACGATACTGTGTCCAATTTGTACCAAGCAAGGAGACATTATAAATGAAAAAGAAATGAATAAGAAAGAAAGATAAAATGAGGAGGGACACTGACAATTTCAGATAGGTAAGCTAAGAAAAGATGGCCCTGTCTGTACAGTCATAGCAAGTTCGTTTTGCGTGGATGGGTTTGTCAGAGAATTAAAACACTTCAACCTACCTGTGTCGAAAGTTACATATTGTGCTTCATACAGGTAATATGCTACCTGCCACCCTAATGGAAGAGGATTAAAGAAGAGAGAAACATGGCAAATAAATGTGGATGCCTTCGTAGAGATGTTCTGAATTAATAGAGTTCAATGACTGGGAACAATCGTTCATATTATACAGTGCCAGGAGCTGTCAGCTAGGATTGGTTAGCAGAATAATGTTCTGGCGTGAAGCGTAGTGGAAAATAGTAACAATCTATAATATTAATTGAAAGGTTAAGAAAATAACAGTGAGATGGAGAAGGAAATAAAGTCACAGGAGCTTGAGACTATGTCTACAGTTGGAGCTTTTGCCCAGTGCAGGTATATAGAAAATGTTTTCATTTTCAGTATTAAGCATTTTCTGAGTCACTGCCAGATATAGATTTATTAAAAAAAAAAAATAATAATAAAAAAAAAATCTGGCTTATGCATCATTCTCTAAGTCTACAAAGCAGCACCCTTGTGTCCAGAGTACAGAACCAGTGACCTCCAGAAAGGAGTACCTCTTGGAAAACTTCAAATATTCTTGAGCTTTTATAAAATGATCAAGTTATTGTCCAGACAGACACCTTGTATTGCTAACACTTTATTCAGCAATGCTGTGTGAAAGGTCATAACATCTATCTTGTGCAGTAACTTAGAAAATAAACTGACTCACAACTGCCTATCTGACACTCCACCATGTTTGGCCTTCTCTCTTTCCACTCCTATTACCCTAGTTATCTCGCCAGACTGTCTGTGAACGTGTCTTGGAGACAGATTGCTGTTACATGTTGGCTCAGCTATTTTATCCTCATTTTCAAATCTTTTTGTCTGAGGATGGGTATATTCACTCCTGAATGTTGCCAGTATAAGCATTTGAGAAGTTGATAAAAGGTCTGGACTAGTTATGCATGAGGCTATTTATTTAATATGACATTGTTAGTCACTAAATCACACACACGTAAATAAGCATAAATCCATAAATTGCATAGGCATCTTGGACAGGTAAGCCACTTAGATTTCTGATTCCCAAAGCAAAATTGATCTTTATTAATCAACCTGTCTGCCTCTGTAATAAACTCCTGTAGCTCTCAGTGTGTGGCCTCATAAAATGTTTTGTAAAAATATGCTCCTCCCTAAGAGATTTCAACCAGCTGTTAAGCAAGGCAGCTGAACAGTTCTGCTCAGTTGCCGTCTAATTAGAGTTATGCACATTACTGAAGTTTTGCTTTTCAAATCTTGTAGATATAATGCTTCAGTTCACATTAAAAATGTGATACAGAATCTGTGTTTTATCTTCAGAAATGTTCTATCATATGTGGGGATTAAAATGTGGAATTTTTAAAAATAACACTAATGTATATCATAACACAGATGTGGAAAATTATTTAATCACAAAAAATATGTGAGTACTCCTAGAAAACACAGTATCACTCAGATAATTTAATACCACGGGCTATGCTCACAGCTGAGCAAAGGATAAATTGCAAGTTCTTGCATAGCTTCTTCCCTTTGTGTGGGATAAATTACATCAGAGTTCAGTGCCAGAATTACTATTTATTTATAAATGAATTCAGGGCTTCTATGGTTGTCAATTTTTATTTTCATTGACCTGCGGTACACTTCTAAAGTACTTTCACATGTATTGAGAAGCCTAATTAAGTGAAAGATATTACTTTTTGTAGCTTTCTAACATATTTTAGGCTTTCTGCTTTTTAAATAAGTGCGGTTGGATGAATCAAATACATGTGACTTTTGCAGCCCATTGTTTGACCTTTCTTCCCAACTGAATAATTATTTGTAGATTATTCGGTGCCTGATGATGGCAATAGCTGGGTATGTTTTAAATGCCTAAACCATCTAGGCAGCCTTTAGTTTTTTACCATTTTAACCAATAGTGTCTGAACCATGGAAATAGGCAGGCTCCCAGTTCCAAGTGAATATAAATTCTTGCATAGTGCCTAAAACTCTGAAATAACTTCAGCAAAATAACAGAGGCTCTGCCAGAGTCAATTGAGAGGAAAAAAATGATGTTAATCAGGGAAAACTCCCATTTAAATAAGTGGAAGAAGATAATATAACTCTGAGGTATTATGAAGGGGTTGGTTTGTTTGTTTGATGCTTGTTTGTTTAGAAGTTAAACCTCCTGCAGACCACCCCAGATATAACTATATCCATCCTATGTATAATTGTCTATTTCTTGAAATTATCATTGGGAAAATTGTGCTGCATAATATCAGTCAGCTACAACTTTTACAGTAGCAAAAGCCGCATTAGGAAAATACTGAATTGGAAATAATGTTATATATTATGATGATGTTTTAGAGTCATATTTTACTTACAATCCCGATTTTAAAACCTGCTCAAGAAGGACGCATAAGTAAAACAGTCATTAAAAATTATAACAAATAACATCTTAAGACTCCCTTGATTGCTCTGACTAGAGCTTATCAATGCACATAAAGCAAACGGACCAGATGTTTAAATGTAAATCAGACTACAGTATATCAGCTTTAACAGCCTCCTTCATACTATGTATAGAAAAGCATCGTGAAAAATTACCTCACTTTCTAAAGTCCCGAATTTGGTAAATACTTTGTAAATCAATTTGTTATCTCAGATATTCAAAGGGCATATACCTTCTTGTAATTTTGGACGAGTTTCAACTGAAGTAAGTGACTTTGTTTACATACATTTCAAGCATTTCTTCAAATTGCTTGCTTTTTTTTTTTTCCCCCAGTCTCTTGCATTTGCATTTATAATGCAGTTTGCCTTGCCACTGCACCATGTTCAGTGCTTGTGTAACTAAAAATGCAGGTCTTTCTCAGCAAGACATATTGCACGTTCCTAAATGTACAGCTGTGGAGGCTGAAACCCAGGCTATGTGCCCTGTCCTGAACACAGATGAAACTGTGACTTATGAAGTACTGTCTGGTATTCAGCATCTCTTTGCATAGACAAAGAAATGTGAGATTTACCATGTAGCATTTATCCATGTTATGTTGCTTGGAATGTGCACTGGGGATGCAATCGAAGCCAAAAGGTCAGAACACTCTTTCCTGTGCTTGTTCTGATGGAAATCCCATAGATAGGAATAGCCGCATTTTGCTACTATGTAGTTGCCTTGAAGTATACAGAGATAATGCATTCATATAACACATTTATGTTGTCATGTTGTGTCCTAAGCCTTAATGGTGATTTATTGTTCATAAAAGCTGAGATAATCAAAAGGTATATTGCTGTAGTCCTCTTCAGACTGACACCATCTGAGACTGGAGGATTATGCTGTCTGCTTGTCTCTTCTTTAAATCACAACAAATTACCAATACATTTGTGTAATACAGTTGCATTCTACCATCTTTTTGTTGTCTTCCTACAGCACTACTGTAGGCAGAGTATCTTCTCAAGTGAGTGTTACTTAATCTGTTATTTTTAAGAAACTACGGAAGCATAAATACTTTTTATGTTCTTGAAAGGGGGGGGCTTGAAAGCAAGAAATAGACATGCCAGAGGACATTTTAACAAAACAGTTTTGGCAATGGTCTGTGCTTAACTGATTAAAATAACGACTGTGGGAGTGTTAGGCAGGTTAGTGTGAGACAAGAAGGCAAGTGGAAGCACTCTCCTTGTTAACCTTTGCTTGTGGGACTTGCTGTAATAAAGATCTGGTCTGGATCAGAGCTGGGGCTCACCATAACCCAGACCAGCTGTTCGCATTAATGCAAGACCAGTAGGTTGTGACATTCAGCAATATCTGGGAGCCCGGGCCTGCTAGGATGAAACACTCCTGGAAGTCTGAGCCCTTTTATCACTTTTACCTTCATCACTGAACCTTTCAAGACTTTGAATGGTGAAGAGGAGGGAAGTGAAGAGAACAGATTGTTTCTCCTAAGATCAGAGTTCCCCTCCAATACTGGGAATGGCATTTTGGCACGTTGCTCATTATTTAATTCTCTTGGCTGGAAGCATGAAGCTTTTTAGAGCTTTTGGTTCCATTCACTATATAGCTGGCTCCCCTAGAGCCATATAACAAATAACTAGAGTCATTCTAGACACCTAATCTGGTGTATCATTATGTGGAGGGCAAAGATGAGTTCTGAAAATCTGAGTATATTAAATATTTTATGTGCTTTGCTGTGGGGAGAAACAGTCCTTTGTTCAACTTCTATTCTGCTTCTGGGAGGTCTAGGCAGGTTTATGGTGTTTACCAGTATCCATTAAAAAAGAGAAGCAGCTAATTTATTGCTTTTGTGGTACTTTCTCTCCTTATCTAGAAGTTCAGATAAGTTCTCTTCTTTTCTAGAAGTCCAGATAAGTTCATGTTAGCATCTTCATGGCATTGGGGTGACATGTGAGAAGACAACCAGTGTGCCTGGCTTGGCAAAAATCAATTTTCAGAAAGCTGGGGGAGAATCTCTTAGGCTGCTAAATGTATGAATCCAAAGAATTTCCAGCAAGATGTGCAGAACAGAAATTTTAAAAATATCTGTTGACTGGGATCCCGAGGGAAAGTTAAATGTAAATGCAATATAGACAGCAGTATTGACAGCCCTAGAGAAGGCTGAAATGTTCTGATTTTTGATGAAAAAGAAAGATAAATATTTTGACAATTTCAAAGAACACTTTCTCAATTTTCAGCTGGTTAGAGAGCTGAAAAAGTTTTGTTTTCTTGAAACACTAAGATTAAATTTAAAAAATTTGAAGTGTTTGAAAAGATGCTATTTTTTATTGTTGTCTTAAAAAGCTATAACCTTTTTTTTCTGGATTTTTTTTTATCATCTTTAGTCGTCTGTTATCCAAGTATATCCCACTAGCCATATGCTGCCTCAGTTCTTCCTCTGGTTTTCAAAATGCCGAAATCCTCTGCAATGAAAATTTTCCCTCCACAGCTGTGTTTTTCATGCTCATCCTAAGGAATGGAAGTAAAATGGATGGGGGTTACACTCAAACACTACTGTTAAGAAAACATGGTGTGAGAAATTTTCTCTTATCCTTTGTTAGTATATAATTCCTTAACTAAGTGAAATATGATCTGGACAGGTAAACCTTCATTTTATATTTTAATATTTGCTGTGTATTTTTCTACTTCTGAAGATCTTCTCCTAGGTGTGAAAAGAATAACTTCTTGTCTTTGACCTCATATTCCTTTACAGTTCTTTTTTCTTTCCAGTCAAACTGTGTATAACACCCTCCTTTATTACCGTTATTGCTAAAGTGGAACTTTTCATGTGTCACATTACAGTGAAGCATTTGTATAATCAGCTTTGTTATGGACTCAAACAGACCTTTCAGCAGAATTCTGTAAGGTTCTGCATCTCACAGCGTGGGGGTAGATGCTCCTTTTTCTATAATGCTTTCTATCACATTACTTCACATTTGTTAATACTTTTATCTTTAGACTGTCCCAGTGCGGTAGAGCATTATTCTTTTGATTTAAAGAGCGAGCAGCTGGCTTGCAAAGAATAATTAAGCTCATGTAGAAGAATTGTAGCAGAATTAAGGGAGGCAGCCTGGTGCCGGCTCTGCTGTGGTTTGGGCTGTCCTCTCCCTGCTTTGCCTGAGCAGCAGAGATGTGGTGAGGCTGTTCCATCAGCGTGGAGACCCCTTCCTTGTCTCTGCCTGTAGGAAGCAAGAATTGCAGCCAGTCTTGGAAAAAGACTTGCTTTTCTTTATCCATCATACTTAGTAGTAGACCGCCTTATTTTTCAAGAGACTAATTAGAACATTTTCCTCCATATTGTTTCTTTTTTGCATTTCAGCAAGAATGCATTGCTTTTCTAAACCTGGGTTCAGCACCTAAAGTGTACAGCAATGTTGTTCTTAATGATTTGCCTCTGAAATTACTTAACTTCCCAACTGATATTGAACCGTAGGACCTCTTCCTGTGAGCTGTGAGGAACACAGCTAAAGAAAGCTGAGGACAGAGGTAAAGAGCAAGAGCTAAAATGAAAAGCGGTAGAAGTCATTATCTGTTGTATTTGTTTGTTCTCCACGTGTGGGTTGTGTTCTTTAACAGGCACTAAAACCACATCTGTAATATTGTGTCCAGTTCTGGGCCCCTCAGTTCAAGAAGGACAGGGAACTGCTGGAGAGAGTCCAAAGATGATGGAGTGGAGCATCTCCTGTGTGAGGAAAGGCTGAGGGAGCTGGGGCTCTTCAGCTCGGAGAAGAGGAGACTGAGGGGTGACCTCATTAATGTTTGTAAATATGTAAAGGGTGAGTGTCAGGAGGATGGAGCCAGGCTCTTCTCAGTGACAACCAATAATAAGACAAGGGGCAATGGGTTCAAAGTGGACCACATGAGGTTCCACTTAAATATGAGAAAAAACTTCTTCACAGAACCTGGAACAGGCTGCCGCTGCCCAGAGGGGTTGTGGGGGTTGTGTCTCCTTCTCTGGAGACATTCAAACCCACCTGGACACCTTCCTGTGTAACCTCATCTGGGTGTTCCTGCTCCGGCAGGGGGATTGGACTGGACGATCTTTCGAGGTCTCTTCCAATCCCTGACATTCTGTGATTCTGTGAAATGTCAGGTGGGAGCCCTTGAAGAGGAGGGGGTGACTGGGGCAGTTTGGGTTGGGGATGGCTCAACCAACAGCAGAATATGGCTGGAGAGGGTCACATCTGGGAGTGGAGGACTGCTGCTCTGTCAGAGAGTGACCAAAGGCAGCCCAGGCTCTGGTGCAACAGAGCACGGTGTGCATGGGTTCTCCTACTGCTCAGAAATGTGCTCAGTGGACTCAACCCATGCAGGTAAACACATGCCTGCCTGCAAGGAGGTGGTGGCAGGAGGTTAGCCTATAGCTATCCTGTTTGATCTCATCACCTGTAATTCTTCAGTGTTTCACAGTTCAAGAAAACCTGGTTTCTTGTGCACGTGGGTTTTCTGGAGAGCATGAACAGGGACAAGGTCTAGGCCCATTCACCTCAAACTGCTAAATGACGCAGGGTCAGAGGAGTCCATGTGTTTCACTGATACAGTGGCTATAACTTGTGGTGATTCTGCTTAAGCTGACTTTTTAATTTTACTCTTGGGGGTGATAAAGTGAAAGTGAGATTTAAGGAGGGCTTTGAAAGAAAAGGCAGCTTGTAATCAGCCAGAAATAAAATAATGTTTATGATAGGTTGATATACATTCCCATACTTGTGCCTGAAACATTTTTGGGGGTTCTTTTGTGATTAGCAGTGAGATGAACAGCTCACTGAAGGTTGTCTCACTTGCTGTTGCTAATAAAAATATATCATGTGGAAAAGGTGGTCTTTGTGAGCAGGTAAAATCAAGTTGCCAGCCTTCCTGCTCCTGGCCTGTTTTGGACAGAAAGCTGTGACTGGCACAGGACTGAGTTACAGAGGGTGCCTCCCACCTCTGCTTGGCTTTGGCCATGGCAAACACTGTGGCCATGTGCTGGGACAGAGGAGATTTGGGGCTCCCGGGCAGCATGCAGGTTCTCCAATTTCCTGAATGGCCGTTACCAAATTACTTCTTTGTGCCTTGCTTCATCCCTTTCTGAAAGAGAGATAATCCAGCATCACACAGAGTTATTTGTACATATAAAGAAAACAAAGGTACTTAAATACTGAAGGATGGGAGGCATACACACAGTGCTGTAATATAATTGTTTCCACACTGGATTCGGTTTTGTTCAGGATTATATTTGGCAGTCCCTTGCAAAACACACTTGTGACAGAGATAAGCACTGCTTGCAGTGTGTGGATCTTTCTTTCTTTTTCCCTCCCCAAGGATAAATTTTATAGTTTATGTTATTTCCCATGGGAGTACTTGCCATGCAAATACATAACTGTGCTACATACACTGTGCTTTGATTTGATACAAGAATCAGAGCAGCATAATGGCACATCTGAGGATTTTATACACCATTTTGGTTGTCATTTCTCAACATAACAGGAAGAAACTTAAAAATTTCTATCAGAAAGGTAAAGCAGGAATTTGTGCTGAACTATGGACAAAGACAAGGATAAAGTGGCATAATTCTAGATTTTATTTATTTTTAAGGCTGCTAATGGTTGTTATATTACTTGTGTGACTCACTAGAGTTTCCTATGCACCAGCAGAAAGAAGACTAGAAAATCAATTTCTAAAATCAAAATTAAGTACCATAATTAGGTTTGTCTCCATTCCAAAGCTTAACAAATAAAAGAGGAAAAAGAACTGCCTATATTTAAAGCATTGTCTCTTATGCCATTATATTGTAAAATGCTGGAATACATCCCTGTTTGCAGGAATGTACTGAGTCTCAGTGTTTGGCATAGGACTTATTTTGTTTCCATTTCTTGTGCTTCCACAGTTAAAACTCTATTTCATGAAGTCATGTAGCACAATACCTCACCATCTCTTCTCTTGACCTGTTGTGCCACACGTAGCAGTTTAAGGGCCATCTACCGCATCAAATAATAGAAGAGTAGAAAAATAGAAGTGATAATTGCATGGCAGAGGGCAGGTACACAATTTTGGGTGCCTCTCACTTAAAGGAGATCCACAAGAAGAAATGCTTTCATTTATTTATTTACTGCTCTGAAGTTCTGTGACATTGTGTATGAAATTCTTTATGCTCTCTGCTGGAAAACAGTTCCGCCATACATCAGAAAAGGTGGCAGAGGAGAAGCCTGCATGCAGTATTTTGTGTTTTAAGGGGAAATTAGACCTGGGACAAACTTGTGATGTCACAGCTAGGTTTCTGAATGCATAATTTCTAAAGAGAAAATATTTGGCACAAGAAATATTAAGGGAGTAGGAAATTTAAATTGGAAAAGTGTGAACTTCTGCAATCCTTAATGTACAACATTTTGTTTTCTCTTCTTGTTTACATTTTTATCCCAACTTTTTTTTTGCCTTCCCTTCTCCACAAAATTTGTTGACTTAGGTGCTCCAAGGAAGCATTTAGCTTTTACGTCACCCAGGTTTCCTCATCTTTAAAATTCAGGCATGACAGAATTTTAAAAGGTTTATTATTATACAAATCTGTTAGGAAATGTCATAACTGGTAGAAAATGTCATAAGCAGAAAGTCATGTACTGGGCACTGGTGAGACTGTACCTCAAATCCTGTATTCATTTTTGGGCCCCTCACTACAGAAAAGCCCTTGAGGTGTTGGAGGGAGCTCAGAGAAGGGAACGGAGCTGGTGAGGGGTCTGGAGCACAAGTGTGATGGGAGCGGCTGAGGGACCTGGGGCTGTTCAGTCTGAAGAACCTTATTGCTCTCTACAACTACTTGAAAGGAGGTAGTAGTGAGGTGGGGGTCTGTTTCATTGTCAGGTTACAAGTGATAGAGCCAGAGGAAATGGCCTCAAGTTGTGCCAGGGAAGGTTTAGATTTGATATTAGGAGAAAGTTCTTTATGGAAAGGGTTGTCAGGCATTGCAACAGGCTGCCCAGTGCAATGGTGGAGTCAGCATCCCTGGAGGTGTTTAGAAGATGTGTAGATGTGGTGCTTAGGGACATGGTTTAGGGGTGGACTTGACAGTGTTAGGTTAACTGTTGGACTCAGTGATCTCAAAGGTCTCTTCCAAACTAAATGATTCTATGATTCTATTCTATGATAATATTTCACCTTTATGGTAACTGCAACAGAACGGGTTCTCCCTTGGACAAAAGAAAAGTCAGGATGAGTTTTAGTAGTGACACTTGGGGTAACTACCCCTTTTGTAAGAGTAGCCATGGGTTTCTTATAAGCATACTGCCCGTTACAATAGGAGGAAGAACATCTGCCCATTTGTGTCTGTTTATGGCAAAGAATGACTTGGGACTTCCATCTACTTTAACTATTGCAATGTCTGAATGCCTACAATTTACGTCTTCTGGATGGAATTGCAGAAATTAAGGTTTCTGTCTTTCCTAGTATTCTGTTCATTAAATAACATGTCTTGGCATCATCTAACTATTTAAGATAATTAGTTGTGTTGGGGTGGGAAATGATTGCTTGTATGGTCAGCCAAACTGATATCTGTTTCTGCCAATACTGAAAAAAAAAAGCTAGCTACCTTAGTTTCACATCATCAGCTCCGCTTCTGTATCCACAGCTGTGCCAAGTGCTAACATATTAACCTTGGAGTGAAGTGATTGTTTTAAATCTCTGCTGTTTCATTTTTAACTTGTTCCATCTCCTGTCCATTTCACAGGAAACAGAGTTCTGTGAACTCTTGAGTGACTAATCTTTTCATCTGTCTTTCTATTCTTACAAGAAAGGCATTATTTATGACTGAACTGTATTTGTATTTTAAATGGCCCTGTCATCACATTTTATGACTGCCGTGCGTATATATTCAGATAGAGGTAGGAGAGAAACAGAATCTACGGCTAACATCTATCTTCACCACAGGTGTGTGAGGGGGAGGTTGACACCCCACGTGTGCGCTGTGAGGAGTTATCCCTTAACAAGAGAAGATTAATGCCCTGTCTAAAGCTAAGCTGCACTTCTTCCCATTTGCTGCTTAAGTAAAGCAGCGACGTTAAAATTGAAAGTGGAGGCTGGCCGTCAGAAATACTGGTGATACTCGGTGCATACAAACAGTTGGCAAGGTGTTTGAAACGACCATCTGTTTCAGTACTGAGCATCAATTGCCGTTGCTTGTAATGTTGGGGAGCCATGTCATAAAAATAATAGAATTCAACACCGTAGTTGCTTTATGCTTATACCCACGTGTCAGCTTGTGCTAAGACCAGTTCTTCTCATAGAGGTGCAAGAATGCAATTCAATGTGTAGTACAGATGTGCTTTGGTTTACTTAAGTCCACCCACTCATTCGCAGCAAAAAAACCCTTGTAAAATTTGCTCTTAACTGATTATCTCCTGTCTGTGATAATATTGCTGCTCAATTGCATGCATCTCTCTGCCCTTGTAATGTAGCACTTCAGTGAGCAAGCTAAAGTGTATATTACTACTGTGAGCAGACAGCAGCTGGGAACTCCAATCCTTCTCCTAAAGCAGCTTGGCTTGTAGCACTTCTGTAAAATGCAGGCTTCGTTATGGTTACAGTAAAATATTAATAATCATAAAATTCCCGAGTACCAGTACAGACCTAATAAACCTGCTATGGACAATGTATGGCAGACTACTGCATGATATAACTGTAAGAAAATGGCTTGTAGTCTGGCCATTGCTATGCTGTAGAGTTTGGATAGACCTGTAAATGCATGCAAACGGTTAAAAAGCATTACTGATTAGAATTAGAATTAGGTATTTGGCGAGATTTATTCTTCCTGATCTATCATTTTCAGTGGGTGGAGAAAATTACCTCCCTATTGCTTTGTCATTATTCCTTAAATGAACAATGTATTCTATTTTTTTCCTTTAAGTGGAATGAATTGTGACTTTTTATGGCTCCCTATTTTTCATGAATAAATAGTTCAGTAAAGCTGCTAATGTTGATGATAGAAGTCATAAAAAGGAGGTTTTATTGTTTAATGAGTGTTTCCTTCGATTTTCTCAGCAGCTGAGTATACATACGACTATATAAATAGTTGCTTGAGAGAATGTACCCTTTTTTGGTTGTAGTGCAATGATTTCAAATTATACTAATTCTCTTCAAAAAAGCATGGGAGCAGAGTGGGAGAGGTGTTCTACTGTTTATGCATATAATACATAAGACTTTTTTTTCCTGTTCTTTTTACTTTAACATTTGTAGTGTTGGTTTAGCTGTATAATGATGTTGCTTCTCATTTTCTGCACTTTCTTTTTTTTTTTTTTTCTCATCCATGTTTCCTTACAGTGAAACCCCAGCTAGAAATAAGATCTCTGATTTCTTTCTACATTTCTCAGGCCATCTTTCTCCCTTGTCCTCCTTTCCCTCCATTATAGCACACTCGGTCATCACACAAATGTGGAGAGGGGCAAGAGTCTGCCACTTGGTGTCATAAAGGCTTTCGCACCTTGGAGAATCCATCTTACCATCAGCCCAGAGTTCAGAGAGCTGGAGCGGTGTTACAGACAGAGAGCTCTTCTATATCCATCATACTCCAGAGGAGAGATGGCTTTACTCTTTCTTGTGGTCTTATAGCTTTCTGACTGCAAGGATTAACTAAATGTCTCAATCGGAAGCAGCTAGAAATTATTATCTTCCCAGACATATTACGAGGTAACAGGTATTTTGTCAGAAGGTTTTAGGTGTCAAGCAAAAAGCAAACATATACCTTGGATGTTCCTTGACAAAAAAAGTCACTATCTAAGAATTTCAATTTAACCAATTTACCACTTTAAAATGTGTTGAAGGAATTCTTTGAACTCTTTATAATCTTAATGGAATTGAGAGATGTGTGCCTTCAGGCCCAAAGTTGGGCAATGCCATCCAGCACTAGCAACTTCAATGCTCTGTGTAAGTTGTAAGTAGGAGTGTAATATATTCCCTTTTGAGTTCATGTACCCTAGAGAAAATCATTTCAGCCATCCTCTGAAAATCCTGGGGCAGAAAAACTGTTTCCTTGGCCCCAAGAGCCATATACTAGGGGGTTGCTATGACTGTGTTTCCTTTGCTGTGAATCTATTAATTTTTACTTGCTCTTTACCACAGAATTTCAGAGCAGAAATTACTCATGCATGTGTGCATCCCAAAAGCTATCCTGCACACAGGACAGCAGTGGTTGTCCCACATGTCGGTATCACCACTATTATAGGTGGGAGGGCAAGGGGCAGGATTTGTCCTATAATACAAAGTACTATCACATAGGCATGAACCCTGTTAAGTTTACAGCTTTGATACCAGCTCTGGCTGGGAGCGACATCTGGTTAGTCGAATGTATGGAACCCAAAGGGTAGGTTTCTGTTTATTGTTTAGAGATTATAACTGAAAGGAGATGCGGGGGTTAAAGCTGAAGTATGTGACAAAAGAAATATAGTGCAGTGCTGTTTCACTTCAAAAATAGGCGTTCATAAGGACTTATCAACTCCTAATGTAAAATAACTTATGATTAAAGGAAGAAGAAAAAACAAGCTTATGTAGGGCAGAAGTTAAACATGAACTTAAAAAAAATAATCAGTTTTATGTTGGAACCACTGTCAAAGAAAAATAGAAGTCCTTGAGTGAGTCTTAAATCCTTTAGTGAAGCATGTCTGACATCAGCAAGTGAACTGAACAACTATGATGTCTTTCTGTTGCAAGCTGAAACCAGCTAACAAAAATATCTCTAAATAGATCCCAAACCACTAGAACAAAGTAAAATCCATCTTCCTTTCATATCTTAATCACACTGAAACATGCAAAACACCTGTTCCTTCACCTTAACGGTTAATAAACATTTCTATTTTTGGCACTTCTGTACCCCTCTCCCCCCCTGCAGTGCTCTGTATCTCATATTTGAACTGCTGCTGCTTCTGTTGCATGCTGGCAAACTGAGGAGAACCAAGGAGTTAAATTTCAGAACAGGAGAAGAGGAGGTGAGCTGTCTGCTACAGTAGTTTACTGCAGCTTCCTTTCATACTGACACATATGTAGTTTGTGGTGACAGTGCTAAAGAACTGCAGACAGGCACTTAGCAGACTGGATGTGAGCTGGATGCAAAGATGCCTCACCCTGAGCTTCCTGCTGGCAGTATGTAAATACACCTGCAGACTGGCCACACTGGGTGTTTTTCTTCAATTTTTTTCAGAAGGCAGCATGAGGAGACCTGACAAAGCAACAGCGTAGTTGAGAGACCTGAACCAGCGTTAGATTCGTGTCTCAGTTGTGGGGGAAGTTTTTTGGTGGTTATCTTTTTTTTTTGTGTGTGTGTGCTGCATATTCAGACTGAAATCTTCATCACCACAATGTTTGCCTCTATCTGGTATGCCAAGAAGCTGGGACGCAGGTTTGTGCATAACGCCAGGAAAGCAAAAGCAGAGAAGGTATGTTCCTAGTGGGAATATAAAGCCTTATGTCTCGTGCAAGCTGCCTGCTGGCATCCTGTTATGTGTCTTGTTAGCTTTTTTTAATACCCTGAAAAATGACCTACTGCTATTCATGCTTTCAAGCAAGAATCCTCAAATATTTTGCATATTAGTTATTAGATGTCGGGGAGAAGATCCTTTCAGAAGTCTGTATGCCCTTTTTTTACCAAGATAAACAGCTGTGTACCTGGTATGCTGTGTGTTAAAGAAGCACTCCAGTGAACTTGTTGCTGTGCTGCATTATTTTTCATAGCACAATATTAGGCTCTTAAACAGCCATTGATTGTTTGCTGCTTGTGTATTTTCTCTAGTGTGGGACCAATGAGAATGTAATAACATGTTAAGGATTTATAATGTTTGGGAATTTTGTTTCATGGTACTTGTTGAAACTGTACTGCAGCATGGATCTCTTATTTAAAAAGATATAGATATGTAAAAATGATCAATACTACATATATTTCAGCATTTTTCTTCTCATAAAATTTAACTATGTTTAACTAGATATTTTCTGGGAGTCCTTGTAGGTAAAATTCTTCTGCCTTCTTTCTTGAAGAACAAAACTTCAATTGTTTTAGAATTTGCAGTAATAATAACTGGGGGATATCAAGGCAATTGCCTTTTGTTCTTAATATAGAAAGCATTTAGTTAGTAACCTGCATTCCAGTTTTGTCTAAATTAACATATAAACCATTTTCAAAATGGGACTAATTCCTCTTTTATAAACTCAGCATTAGAATGGGAAAAAAAAAAAAAACAAAACCAAAAAACTTCAATGTAATGTTATGGAGTTACCTCATTAGTCTGGTAATGACGACTTCCTTTTTTCCTTTCTATCTTTGATGTAGTCCGAGAATTTATAAATGGGTTGCGTTATTATTTCTTTGATATGTGTTCTGCTATGTAATACAGCCACCAATCCACTGAGTAATTATCCATTGCCTGAATTCCTCTGTAACTGGAAAAGCTCTTCACCTAGAAAAAATTATTAGCAAAAATACATTATGTTTAGGGCTGGGGAGGGGAGAATAGGCACAGATTTGCCTTTTCTGCAAATTATTCCCAGTGGTTAAAAAGGCGCTGTGTGGTAATTTTGAAATGTGAGCATCCAAGCCATTGGGAAGTTATCCAAAAATAATAGTGATTTATATATTCCACATCGCATGCATGAGGGAGAATAGAAATGCAGAGAGCTATGCAGGGGACTGTCAAACTTTCTGTGTCGTTAATCATATTTCAACAAAGAGAGCATCACAGAAACTCTCCTGCCGTCTGCGTGTTGCTATGGGAGGGAAAAAAAGTTGCAGACTGGATCTTCGTTAGTCCTGAGGGGCTCCCTCCAGAGGAACGTTCTCTTTCAGGCTTCCTCCAAGATGACAGAGGCAGGATGAGTGGACACATTCCGCTCCTGACACAGTGGGGCTCACTCAGCAGCTTTAAAAACACATTTAGTATGCTTTGTTTGAAGCATGTATGTGTATAGATTATTCCAATAACCTTGAAAAATTCCATAAAACAGTGCCATAATATTCACTAAGAAAATATATTCTCTATAGAGGCTTGTAACATAAACTAAAAGAATGCTTTACAAATTTTGGCTCTTTTTGTCTAAAGGTATAGGAAATATTTCTGTATAAATCTATTATAATGCTACTCATTAATCTCTATAGGACTTTCAAAATAATCAAGACAAGTCAGGTCTATGCTACTCAAACTTTGAAGCTATATCATAATTTTTAAAGAACAGCACTTTTTAAACATTTCTTGAGCATGTTATTAACATATTGGCAAGGGAATTTTATTTTTTCCCAGAAGAAAAGTATGCAAGAAAACATCTTGTAAAATGTTTACTTATTGTCTTATATCAAAAATAAAATATCTTTCTTGGAGCTTTATGCCACAATCAGGGCTCACTTTTTTTTTTCTCCATAAATCAATAGCATATTTCAGTAAAGGCAGAAAGTCCTATTCCTAGCAGAATGCTATTTCAGTAAGTGGTATTGATGATTGGAAACTGATCAACTCTGACATCTTCAGTACAATACCTTGGGAACAGGAAAACACAGATATGAAAACAGATCTGTCAAAAAGTAAATTAAAAATAACACTTAACTGCATGGCTTGTTTTGGTTTTGTCTTTTTTTTTTTTTTTATAATGGTTGAATAATCAAATTATTATGCAGTTTTAACTTACGTATTTTTTTCTGGAAGAACAATTAGCTTTTTCTCTGTGTGCCTGATCTGAATTAAACATTGTTTTCTTAATGTGCTTTTGGCGGTAATAACATACAGCAATAATTTCTAAGAGCCCGTGTGTGCAAAAATAGTTTCTTGCAGTTAAACCATGGATAACAGGAACCGGAAGAGTATGGTTCCATTACAGATTTTTCTGTTATGCTAAGCTTCTTTGGATGAGTAGAAGTCAATAAATATTTTAAGGAGTATTTCTAAGGAACAGGAATTTTGTATCTGTTTTCTTAGTATCAGAAAGAAAATCGGGGGTCGGCATGACAGAAGAGGGTTTTAGCATGAACTCGTGTGCACACACAAATATGCACAACCTGACAGAAGAGTTCCTTAAATTGTTGGAAATTTGGGTCTGAAGCATGCAGAGACATGACTTGAATTTGGATTTCCCAGGTGACTACTTAGGGAAGCAGAGTTTTCATGGTGCAAACCAGAGCGTGCACTGCCACGGGGTGCACACAAAAACAAGAAAAAGGGTGATGGTGGGGTCGGTCCTTTGCGGGAAGAGCAAAGATGGCATTAACATGACAGTGTGGTGCTCCTCTGTGTGTGCTCTGTACCTGCAGGAGGGTGTCTGGTTGTGACGATGTGAGTGGACTTGGCTCACAGTGTCTCCATCTCTTCCAAAGCTGGAGTTCCCATCCCTATACCTCCCATCTCCACATACCTCCCAGGTCCTCATCTCTTCATAGCTGAATATGGGGCAGTCCCTGCACTGGGAGAACTGACATGCAAATTGCTCAAAATGAGTGGAACATGCTTGTTTTTGATACCATGAGCCATGCAGAATTGCAGCCCGAAGACTAGGAGCTCTCAGGAGTCAAAACTTGGCTTGTGCTGAAGACACCATTTTGAGGCTTGGTGGAAGGGAAAGGATAAGGGGGTCTCGTAAGTTGGGACACTAAATGTAAGAGGTGGACCTGTAAGCTCACTAAAGCCTGTGGTAGATCCTGGGCTGGTTTTCTTATCACCCTAACCTGTACCTGCTGTTGAGTGCCAGCACTGGTCCTGGCCTGCATCTCCAGTCCTTGTTCCTCTCCAGACTGGCGTTTCCTGGGAGGCTGTGGTCAGGTGTTCACCACAGGGTGCTGGGGCACAGTGTCATTAAGGACTTCCTGATAGACAGTAGACTTCTAAAACCCAGACATGAACTCTTACCCTTAAAATTTCATCTGGAGGGTAGAGCAGACATCTGGGAAGAACTGGATGAACGGTGGCCTTAGGTGTCCTAACCATGATGAGAACATATTTTTCAAGTTAAGTAGTGTGCACCAGTATTTTTGAGTTATATCTTTACAATATAGTGAAAAGCCTTGTTTTAATTCAGAAATGGAACAAAATATTTTTAAATACCTTTAAAGTTTGAAAAATCAAACTTTTTTTTTTTTTTTTTTTCCCAACCAGCCCTGGCTAAAGCTTCTTGTATCTGTAAATAAAATTGGATAATGCTTATTAACTGCTTTTAATGTTCTCTTTTTTTTTTTGCCATGGAAAACTCAAACATGCCAAAGTTTCTTATAATTTATTGTTTTTATTAGGCTGGATCACAAACTTTTCTGGCATGTGTTGGAGTTGTTATCTACAAATTCTATCTCAGTCTGATTGTCTTGGCTTGATTGCTAGTGTTACTCTTGCCCTCAAGTAGTGAGATATTCAGCATACAGGGAACGCTGCCTCTAGTATTGCTTGAAAACAACTGAAGTCCTTTCAAGGCAGCTCTGCTCTTACCTATTTTATTAAAGTTATTAAAATACTTTGAGTTCGTCACATGAAAGGATTATTGTTATGAGAGTAAATGTGATCATTTGAACATCGGAACTAGAATAACTTAAGGCAAAGATTGATGTCTTGAATTTTTCTCATTAGACCACAATCAAGCAGAAATCAAGAGATGTTAACTGCATGTGGTTATGCTATAAAAAATAAGTACTCTAAATGATTGGAAGAGGTACAGAAAACTAACTGAGCAATTAATCATGTTGATCTGAGAGGGTGAGCTAAAGCAGTGTGAAAAAGCTTCTGATAATGCTTCGCTATACTCATAGAATTTGGTTTTCAAAGTTCAGTATCAAAAGTGAGAAAAGACTTGCCAAAGTCACCCTATCATTTAATTTAAATGGGGAAACTGAATAGTGTTTTTTTTTCTGCTTGTTCAGAAGTGGCACATGTTCCAAACATGAGACCTACCCAAATTATAAACACTGTTAGAATTACTCATGTTGTTGAATTTTTACATT
The DNA here is from genome assembly GCF_036013475.1 of Columba livia. Lineage (NCBI taxonomy): Eukaryota > Metazoa > Chordata > Aves > Columbiformes > Columbidae > Columba > Columba livia. The sequence continues at coordinate 8,417,720 of NC_088602.1, forward strand.
TGAAGACCAGAATCACTTCAAAAGGCAGTTTCTCCTTTTGTGGTATTATTGGTAGCAAAACAAGGCCCATGTGAAGAGTCTAAACAATTTGGCTTTCACCATCCTTTTACAAAATAACATGGTTAGAATTCTCTTTCTAGCTTCTAGATGCCAAAGTGCTCTTATGGTGTTATCAGTTCTAAGAAATGATGTCCTGTTGCTGAAAATATGTAAGTTGTACACCAGAACGTTTAGTTTATCAATTCCAGTTTAACTCATTTATTAATTTTATAATTCAAGGCAGAAAACAGGTTTGTATATAATTGTACAAATACCATGCGGTTTTTGGACTATCAATTGTAAATGAAGATTAGCCATCAGCAACATTCACAAACTGAACAGTATCATTTTAAGTGAGTAGGTTTAAATCTAATAACCTGTGGACTGGATAAGTAGAACATAGTCCAGCAGATGGTTTTTTATTCTGTGTGCCTGAGTTTAGAGTTGTTTTGGGTAACTTGAGTATCCTTGGTAGACTGTCAGCCTACAATGAAATATTTGCAGAAGGACAGGAAAATTTGTCATCAGAGGTTAACAAAACTAGGATGTGTAACCAAAAAATATTGCCTGTAAATACAGGCGTATTTAATCATTTTTCTGACAGTGTCCTGGCAATAGTGGAAGTTAACTCTTCATGTCAAAATGACACGAGATATATTGATCAATCTTGTTTCTGCATTTTAATGTAGCTAATTGCAAAGTAGGCTGTTCTAGGCTTTGTTTCATTTTTACCTTGTTTACAAGTAGCTGCCCAGAAATCTAATTTGAAAGAGATTGGAAGTTCACTTGAAACAGTAATTACTCAAAACATAGAATAGAAACTATATGATTAAGAAGTCATTAAAACATAATCCCAGCTAAACACATTTTGCCTTATATTATTTTTAGATACATATTTAACACCAAACAGGAGAAACTCTTTCAGTATTTGCATGTGTACCTTAGATTTCTTAACAAGTTCTTTCTTTTAAAGCAGAGTTTACAAAATTCTTTCCAGTCTACTGGGATTGCGATAAAGTGATAAAACTTGCAGATCTAGTTATTGCTGTGGCTAGAGGTGAAATGATTGCTTCACCAAGGGACATCTGTAGCTGCCAGATGCTGTAAGGGCAAGTAGCTAGTTTTACTTGTATTTGGGTAAAGCAGGGCCCATGTTGACTAGGTTCAATGGGACAACAAAAATGAGTCACTTGTTTTTAGAACTACCTGTTCGAACAGATACTGGGGCTGTCTCAGACCCTTGGAGGAATTTTTTCAAATGGACTTTGTAAGTGCCTTTTTTTACAGATTTATGGAGAGATCTTATCTTTTCACACAGAACCGTGTAGAGAAAAATACATGAGTATTCCTGTATCCACAGCTTGTCGTGCCTTTTGCTTTAGCACAGTTGGAATTCGAAGACATTTTCTTGTATTGTGATTTAATCCAGAAATGTATAGCTACTCAACTCTTATTTTTTTCTCCTTTTATATTTGCAGTTGGTCATAATCCCATATGCAGAATGATTAATATATAACAGTAGGGATAAGCTGCTTAAGAAGAGATTTATTATGCTTATAACTCACTTCCCCCTCACTTTCACCATAATAATAATAATAATAAATTCAACTAATCTCGAAAAAAATGAAAGAGTGATGTTTTAAAATAAGATACTGATCAACAGTAAACTATTGAAGTTAATCCTTTATTTCAAAGTAATATTTTTCTTTTTTTCATCTGTGAGGGGGTTTGCTCCTGTTTTCCTCCTCAATTCTATCTGCATAGGCCTGGCACCCACCTGGAGCGATTAATGAGCAATAAGGGCGACTCCTCTTTTAAATTAGCTTTGTTCATTGAAGAAATACCTGTTAATCAGATAGAGGCAAACTCTGTAAGCAACAGAATATCTTCTCTCTTTGACTCCAATTTAATCTAAGAGGACTCTAATCTTATCTGGCTACCATCCATTAGTGATACCTTTTCCCCCACACATCGTCATTCTGGCATACACGTTTCTGTATGTATTTGTCTCTCAGGTACAACAAAGTATTTAATTCATGATCCATAGGTGTCTACAGCATGTCACTTAAAATGGTTTTTCCTTTGCCGATTTAGCCAGTATTATGATCATCTTAGAAATAGGCTAAGTGACTTTTCCAGTTAAATTTAATCTTGATTGCTTAAAAACAAAACCAAGACGGACAGGAAGACATTCAGGAAACAACTGCCACGCTGACGGCTGCACTAATTGCTACTCTGAGTGCTCATGCTGTGACTCAAATGGAATCAGTTTGGACCTTCTTCTAATGAATAAATAGGTTTATTACAATTGGCTACAAGCTACCCTGTTTTTTCAAAGAAAAAAAATTCTTAATTTCTTTTTCTTACTTTCATTCAATAAATAATTTATAATTTCCCCCTTGTTTTGTTTTTTCTTTTTTTGTTTTTTTAAAAGATAAGAAGTAGTATATCTACTGTATTTGTAAATTTAGTTGGATTTTCCACACTTGGTCTACATTGTATATCATGTTCTGTAAAATCCCAGCGTGTAGCATTGTGAATATAATATTTAATTCATGAGGCACTCATTATTTTATTGGAATTGTTTTATTTCTTTGCATTTTTATGCAGTGTTCAAGTATATTATGAAAATGGCTCATGTGATGTGCAAGTATGGTATCTTTTTCTTTATTTTTTGTCATTACTTGCCTCTCTGTCCTGCATATGCAATTCAAACCAGAGCATAATAAAATAGCTGTTTGATTTACATTCTGAACTGCATTTGGCATCACTCACTATGTTTGCAAATAGAGATCAGTTTGAAACACTGACAAGAAACAATCTGTCCTTTGGCATTAGACTCCCTGGAGAAAACTGAGATGCGAATTCTCTCACTAGTTCCCAAGGTAGTTTATCAAATTATACTTTATGTGTTTTTAATATACTATATGGACCATTACAGCTGGTATGTATGTCACTAGCTCCCACTGGAAGGAACTCTGCCAAAGATGCGTGTGTGCAAACAGCTTTAGTAAAATTTAGACTTATTGTCATGTAATATGATTCTCAAGACAGTCTATTTTTAAGGAGGCACTTTTTCTTTTTCTTCTTTTTTTTTGTGGTGCAAAAATATTTCTCTGCCATAAACTACTTAAAATGTTGATGCATGTCAGGGAAGGATTGGTTGTAGCTTTAATATATGATAACAGCTTCAGATGAACATTTTGAAAGAATCAAGGGATTAGCTAGTACATGCAGTATGAGAATTTTTACCACCAGGAATGAGGCCCAAATGTCATGTGAAGCATTTACAAACTGTTCCGAAGACTGAAGCTCTCTTCTTCACACCACCTTACATATACCTCAGAAAACAGCAAAACAAGGTTCCCCATGTTTCCCACTCCCCCACATTCCAAGTCTCTTCAGAAATTTCAACCTTTAGACACAGAGAAAGTACGTGAAGCGACATAGTTCGGACAACTCTTAGCTCTTCTGAGATGACCAGTGATGATATTAGCGCTGTGCTCATTATATCATATTAGTTAAAGAATTAGGTAATCTTAGCCACTATTAACTAGTCTGAGGCTATCACGTGCCTTTTGTGAAGCTTGGCAATGCAATAACTTTGTCATTATCAAACTGTAATTGGATTTGAAGAGCAAACTTTGCATGTAAACTCAGTATTTCAGTCCTAGACAAAGATATTTTTCAATTTACTTCAGTCTGTCTTCCATTAAGTTCTTCTTCTATATTCTATACAGCAATGTTTAAACAGTGATATTACTCATACTTTAAAAGTTTACCTTACAAGTTACTTTGAGAAGCAAGGTCATATCATTAGGTGCTGAAGTATAATGAGAGGCCCGCTACCAAGTATGTGCTTTGTTCTCTTTATAATCTTGTATAGCTGTACGAGGAAGATGTAGAAAGCTGTTCTACTAATTCTCTAAATATGATACTGCTTTCCAGTTAGCTGATGAGTTATGTATACATAGATGTGGTTTTCTTAGCTGACAGGTTTTCTAAAGATTTTCAGTGAATTATATTCGACAAGACTGTCATGTATTTTTATAAGGTAGCAAAGGGTCAGGATGCTCTATATTATTAATAAAAACAGCTTGATAGATACAAAGTATCAATTTGCTGTTTTGAAATATATGTTCAAGATGAAGTGAAAGCAATCCTGTTGCTACTCTTTGTTTTCAGGATCACTGTTTTGTTTGATGTAATATTCTATTGAATGAACCTTCCTATTGAAACAGGGAACGCTGTTATTGTTCTTATCTTCCTCCAACCTGTCTTGCTTTGCTCTCTCCATTTTTCACATTCATTGCTGTTCATAAGGGTAAAAAAAAGATCCCTACCTTCCTCATATGAGAGCTGTGTTATTTGGGTCACTGAGACAATGGGAAGGAATAGTTTGGGTTTTTTTCTTAGGGAACCAAAAAGAAAAAAGAGAGAATTCCTTATTGTCCATCTTGCTATATATTTAACAACTTATGAAACATTCAGCTACTTTTACAGACCTAAGAAGAGCTAAGTTGAAAGCTCACTGTAGTAAAGCAATATGCTGCATATCATCATTTGTTGCTCAGGTTCAAGATTGGGAAAGATATATCCATGTTGCAATGGCTTCACAAAAGATCCATGTGCAATTTCCTAAACTGCTCAGGAGCCAAGATTTGCAAATTACATTGCAAATGCAAAAGGTAACCTGCTGCAAAGAATATCATGTTGGGGATTTTTTCCCTCCAAATTCTACTTAGCTGGCAGATGAAGTGCATTGTGTTTTCAATTAATTTAAAATGCCGTTTTAAAATTATTTCTGTTGCAAGTACTGCAGGGAACAAACCTATCAGTAAATAGCAAACTGGATAGCCAAGAACACGATTCTTCACTTAACTGGTAAAGGCAATCCCCACAAAAGGGAACATGTTTCCTACCACTTGTTTTAGAAATTAACCATTGCTACCCACAATACAGTTAAGACTTTTATCATTTAAAAGATTGTTTAATTTCAACAAAGCACCTTCTTTGCTACTATTCGTAATTAAATATTTAGTTGTGTAGTAAATTAAGCATGTCATGATCTCTGCAAAGTGGTTCTCCGTTTACTGCTGCATAAATGTTTTACAAGCTGCTGTATTGTTTCTAGTAAATTAATAATGAAGATTTAGATTTTAACTGATTAATAATCTAATTTAGTATTTAGAAGGAATTTAATTTAGGCCTGAAAACAAAATTGAGGTAAACATCTTTGGCAGTGATCCCAGTTCTCTGACAAAGTCACAAAGTGATAAGGAAAAAACAAATCAGAGTAAAAGAAATTAAGAGGTTGGAACTTCGAGAAGAAGCCTTTCCCTGTGAAAATTGAATATACTTTCTAAACTGCAGTGCATTTGCACTTGACTTCTTCTGTCGTATTGCAAATCATCAGTACAGAATTTGTACAGCACCTTCCAGGAATTTATAAGATAAAGAAATATGAATTTGGCATAATCGAAGCACTACCTAGGCTACCTGGGTTACACTAAGTTTATGGTGCCATTGTAGAAAAAATTGTAATACTCCCTAGAATATTACTTCTTTTTCTGATCCCCATAGAACAACAAGTATTTTAGGAAACGTTCAAAAGTAAAATGGTCTAAATACGTTGTTGTGAGGTGTGATGTAAAAAGCTCAACACAGCAAAATCAGGGTTATGAAATAGCTGTGTTTTTGCAATTAGATACTGTAAAAATATGGGAATGAGCAGGCTATTGAAAACTTTGCACACTCTAAAAAGTGGTGAAGTTTGGGCTGATCAAGTTGAATGTCAAAGTAAGAGGAAGGAAAATTAATTGTCAGAAATAAGTAATAAAAAGTTGTCTCACATCTTGCTCCTCCTTCTACAACGTGAAGGCCTTCAGACTGAGCTTGTGCAGTTATAGGGTCTGTGAGCCTCCTGGCTGATGCCTCCTCTAATGTTGTTCAGGGATAACAGCTCTGTTTTTTTGTGTATGCAGTAGTTTCAACCCTTAAAGCTCTGACTTGAGGTAGTCACTGTAATTAAAGCCAATATTTCATTACTTCATCTGGTTGTCTCCTGATATTGAGATGAAATTCTTCACCAAGAACAATTGTGAGCAAACATGCAGATCTCACTTTTTGTATCTACCATATTTAATTTCATACTCTTCCAGGACATTTTCTGCCAGCAGTCCACTTGTGTCAGTAGTCTTTTTCTGCTTTTATGAAGTAGAAGTTTAATCCAAGAACTGAAATACTTAGGTTTAATTTTGATTCTGTATCTGAAACATTATGGTTTTTGTTTTAGAGGATTCTCCTGGATACGTCCAATAGTCCTTTTTGGCTATAATTTTATTGCAATGTAATTTATATACAAAATTTAGCTCTATCACAGATTTTCTGGTAAGAATGACTTGAGTAGAAATACTGTAGTTTATCAAGGATCAGAACATGTCCCACTGTGTTTCTCTGTACAAATAGGTCATATTTGTTGAGTGGAGAGAAGATTATTTTAATTGACATAATTAACTTTTCTTGTGATTATCTTAGGCTTGAAAATGCATTTTGCTCTTTCCCAATTACAGGTTTTTCTCTGATAGAGCTAAACATGCTGTGTGTAATAATGAAGGTGGTTTGGGAAGGACTTAATGTATATAATTGGAAACTAAGATGAGGTAGTCTTCTATCAGCAGGAGGGTAGGAGAGCTGGGCTGTATAATTGAAGTACAGTGTAATGGGATTACCTACAATTTTTAAACATTGCTTTCATTAAAGAAAATAATAAGCATATTTATTAAATATAATCTCTGCTTGGGACAATATTTGTTATTATGAAAAAGCTTTAATAATTAAGCTTGGATATAAAAATGTATTGAACATACTACATCAGTTTCTGGAAAATGCTTTTGTGCATAGAATTTTACTAAAATAGAAAGAGCTTTCACAGCTGAGGCACTTAGCCAGATATTAGTATAGCTCTCATCTAGCATTCACTGTATATTTTTCTATGCGTTTTCAATTTAGACAAGGTCAAACCAAAAGAAAAGTCATAGTCAAATACACTTAAACATTTTCTTTGTGAAAGCTTTTAATGATTCTACTGTTTTTTCTGGTTATACTTCGTGGAAATAAAGGCTAGATTTTTTTTTTTTTTTTTTTTTAACAATATTTCCTAGCTGAAACTGCAGAATTATGATGTTTGAGGAATTATGGGATGCGTGTCTATGACCCAAATTTTGCAGGCAACCACATTACATTCTCTTAGGAGCTCTTCTTGTCCTTAAATATGCATCTGTGGAAATCTTCATAATAACAGAGAGTATTTTCAAACTTTTTAAAGCACTTAAATGTGATTGCTATGTTGGTGCTTGGGATATAATATGGTTGTCCCTCTGGATGCTCTTTTTTTTCTTTTCATTACCACTTTCAAGGATTTATCTTAAGAAAAGCACTAAATTAAAGCGTGTATCTTCTTTCCATAGTCAAATCTTGCACTGAAAACAGCTGCCTTCAACAATCGTTGCAAACCCTCCTAGATGACTTCCAGAAGTTCTACTATGGCAGTACCTAACATGTTATTTATTGTGCCATAAGGTATATCCTTATCTAGAGGATATACATGGATTGGGCTTTACCTATACTATGAGTATACATCATATATTAAAAGTTTCTTCTATCATACTGTACATGTTTAAAAATGCGCTCTTAATTTAAAGAAAGAAGGCTGAAAAGGTTATGTTTGTGTACATTAAGGCTAAATGCATAGTAAAATACTAAAGCTGAGAAAGATGAAAAAGTTCAGAAAGTTCTGAGATGCTGCTGCTGTAATTTCATTCTTTTTACTTTGAATGAGGAATGTATGCAGGAAAGCACAAGAAAAAGAAATCACAGAATAACAGTATGGATGAGGTTGGAAGGAACCCCTGGAGATCATCAACAAAGGTTGCTGAGAGCAGCATACAGTCAGGTTTTTAATATCTCCAAGGATGGAGGCTCCACAGCATCTGTGAGCAACCTGTTCCGGTGTTTCACCACCCTCACAGTAAAAAAGATTCCTTATGTTTGAGCGGAATTTCCTGTCTTTCAGTTAGTGCCCATTGCCTCTATCCTATCAGTGAGAACTACTGAGAAGACTGGCTCTTCTCCTTCACAGAGGGTGTCTTCCTTTCTCCAGCCCTTCACATTTTTCTCAGGGACCTGGGATTCCTGAAGGCCAGTCTTACCAGTAAAGAGTGAAGCGAAGAAGGCGTTGAATACTTCAGCCATTACCATGTCTTGTATCACCAGGTCTCCTGCCCCATTCAGCGGTGGACCCACATTTTTCCTACTGTACCTTTGGCTGCTGAAGTATCTGTAGAAACCTTTCCTTGTTGCCTCTCATGTCCTTTGCCAGATTTAGATCCAAATGGCTTTCCTAATCCAAACCTGCATACTCAATGTCTCTATATTCCTCCCAGTTCCTCTGTCCCTGCTTTCACCTCTTGTATGCTTCTTTTTTTAATCCAAGTTTTGTTGGGAGCTCCTTTTTCATCCATGGAGGCCTCCTGTACTTTTGCTTAACCTCTTCTCATTGGGATAGATCATTCTTGAGCTTGGGGGAGATGATCTTTGAAAAATAACCAGCTGTCCTGGACCCTTGTTCTATCCTGGATTGGATCCCATTGGATTCTTCCAAGCAGATTGCAATAAAAAATATTCATAGGCTTGGCTTATGCATGGTTCTCATTTTTAAGTATTTTATTGCTAGAGAAAATTCAGGTCCAGTCTTAAGAATCATTTGCCAAACTGAGAACTGACAGAAAGATGCCAACTCCTATAAATCTGAACAAGTTGTTCTTGAGGGAATATGTAAAAATGGAAAATCTAATCTTGCATACTAGGTAAAAATGTCAACCTTTAATCACAGCTCTACCTGTCTTCTCAGATGCAAATTTTATTTTAATTTTTTTTTTTTCTTCATTACTCCTAAGGATGATTGTATGTCATGTAAGGTAAAAACTTCTGCAAGCAGGAGGTGAAGAATTTCAAGAAAAAAGCTCTTGTTGTTTGTATGTATAAGAAAAATTATATGATAACAAGAAAGAAAGACATAAGATCTGGAATACATGGTTAAACTCAGTTTTAACTGCCCTAGCTGTGTCTGCCTCAGGATTGTCCCCTTGCCAAGAACTCTCACAAAGAGCCTTGTCTTTGTGTCAGTGCATGTGCAATATAAGGGCAATTTGCAAAAGCTGGCAATGTATTCCCCTCCCTTTTCCCAGGTGGAGGGTTGTTTAAAATTTTCCATCTCAGCTTTCAGCAAATTCTCCATTATCTTGTTCTTGCCAGTGACATTCCCACACATCTCTTAAAAGTTTCTTTTACTCCCCTGACACCTTTCCTCCTTTTATTATCCACACATAAATTTGGCCAGTTGGACCACATAGAGAATTTCTCCTGTGTTTTCTTTTAACTATGGCATGCTGAAGTAGCTTTAGACTCTGATACTGGCAACAGAATGAAGAAGCTTTTTTCTCTGTTGAAGAGCATGGAGATGTGCAAGCCCATAATTTAATGAAGAAAAATGTTATCTTTATTATGGAAAAAATAATGTGGTGGTGTTGTTTCTGTTTGGTTGGTTGGTTGTTTTCTTTTGAGGCAGTTTAAAAGCAAGAAAATAAAATGTTATTGAAAAGAAAATATTGTGTTGATTCTGGATTGCAACAGAGTTAATGAGGGCAATAGTTATTTATCTTTTCTGCTTTAGTTATGGTGTTGAAGACCCAACACTTTTTCATTAGATTCATTGTCTGAGAAGACAGACCATAAAAGATGCTTTGCAGATGCCTGGCTGTAGCTTGTTCACATAGTTCATCCCTCCCGCCTTCCATTCCTAAGACAACTTTCCATTCTGACAGTTCATTGGCCCTGATTAAAACTCCTACCCCCCTCATAAACACAGAATTGATAATGTTTTTCAATCCATTAATCAATTAGCCCACTTTCTGGGGTCAAATTATGACCTTACCAAGAATTCAAGAGAGAGCTTATCACAGCTGTTTTTCTTGTCTCCAACTTGAAGACATTATTTCTTGTAACAGACTGGATGACTTTTGGCTTTGTAGTGTGAGCATTAGTTTCCAACAGGCTGCTGAGTCCGAGGAGTTTGAATGGATGATGTGATAGAAGATGAGATGTTATCAGTAATTAGAGTGAGAAAATCCACTCACTAACACTTTTTTTCTTTTTTTTTTTTTCTTCCTAAAAATCTCACGTATTAAAGATAATTAAGAATGAATTGAATGAGAAGCTGACAAGGGAGGAAAGAAAACACAGAATCAAACTCACTTGATTGCTTCTTTGCATGTGGAATTTTTAAATTTTCCTTCTTCAGTATGAGAAGGCATTATGTTCAGGGGTGTAAAATATTACTACCAATTGACCAGACAGTATCCCCTGTTTTAGAAGAAGTGTGTTTAGACAGTGCAAAGTGTGTTGCATGCTGAAATGCTTTGTTTACAGGTAATATTTCTGGCTCCTGTGAGAGCTGAATTAAAATGAGTAAAGTAAAAGACAGGAGTTAGAAACAGGAATACTGAGCTCAGCTTTGGAATCATGCCAGCTAAATGCAATTAAATAGATTAGGACTGAAGAAGAAGACACAAAAACTTCACTATAGATGCCAACTGGAAGAACAGGAAAGGGCAAAATATAACCAAGGGAGATCATACAGAAAAGAGGGAGAAAAAGCAAGAATGCTGGAGCATTAACAACCACAAGTGGCAAAGGCAAGCAGTCACTGAGGGAAACTGGAAATCTGTAAGGTAGGATAGAAATACATTAAAACATTAAAACATTTCTGAGAATAAAGGTACTGTACCTATATTTATGATCTAGGACGCTGTTAGTAACCTGAGCAAACATTAAGATCAGGAAAATGAAGGGCTTGGAACTTCCAGCCTGGGAAGAGCCACATCGGGTGTGCCAGAGAGGAAGGTGAGTGGCTGAGAATGCACAGCAGGGTGCTGGTTTTTGGGCCCACCATATGCAATTTCAAATAAAGAACATGCCAGTTCTTGCCTTAAAAAGTTTTCTTCATTTCTTCAGATTACATCAGTAGTTATATCTTTTTCATTACTCGTTAATATTTGTTTTCCCAAATATGTAAAATATGTCTAAAGAAGAACATTGAAATCCTAAGGAGAAAAATATATGCTTTAGTTGAATTAAAAGGAATTATCACTAATTTTTGTGAGTTATTGATAAAAAAATTACGTTATTAAATTGTACTTCATAATATATGATGGAATCAGAATCCCCAGTGAATGGAAGACAATTTTCAATAGCTATACAACTTTCTTGATTGTTTCCTTTTCATCTTGATTTTCTGAATAGATTTAAGTGCTTTGGACTGGTTTTGCTCATCATTTAATGGAACAAGTTGGGTAGAGAGGCTAAGTTGTCTTGTTATGAATCAAGAACATGAGCCTTGAGCTGAGCCTGTGCCAAAAGTTGCACCCAGTTTGCTGAGGTGCTGACGGGTAACTATTCATTTAGGCTGGGCTATCAAAGGACAAAACAGACCACTGGAAATACACACTCACGAGTATTTCTGGCAGTAGATGCCAGCTTTCCTTAGTCACACGTGGTTGCTAGCTTGCGGAAAGATCTTTGATAGTTATTTTACAGTTTATTTGTCTCTAGAGACTGTGATTAAAAAAGCAGCTATACATTCAACATGCCCATGGACCAGATTGGTGCTTGTTAAACAAAGTTAGAATGACTGTAAATTGCCATGTGTTTCAACTAGTTCCATATTATGATTTACAAGTATCTTCAGTATACTGCTTTTCCATCAGAGAATATCTCCTGGTAATAGTTTTAATTTTTGTTGTTTTTTCTTTAATATTTAAGAAAAATGTGTTCAGGCTACTTCTCCATTGTTGGAAGCATCATCAAGTGACATCATGCTGTAGTTGCTGTGAGAATCTCTCTGCAACTCTAAAACATTGTGCTTGATTTTGTCTTGGAACAAAAACACATTTTTGAAAAAATGTATTTCAACAGATGGGATTGCTCTGGAGCCAGCTCTATTGAGTAGCAGGATGCAATGCAAGCAAGTAGCTGAACAGCGCACACTTAGGCAGGTCTGCAAGTGGAGTCAGTTGATGAGGACAAATAAGTCTGGCCCAATCTGGTACGCTGTTAGCTTGAGACTTCCTGGCTCCAATAGTAACTGTTTGCTGACAAGACTTCCTCTTCTGGGCACAACATAAGAAGTAAGAAGGTATTTCTAAGGAAAGGCTTTGACAGCTAGATCATATTTAGGCCTGTCTGTATCCTAAAAAATGAAGTCTGGGGAATTTCATTACACTTTAATTGTGTTCCAGCACCCATAAACCATGTTTCTGAAATGTTATCCAGAACATATAGGATGTTGACTGCCTACAGATATTTTCTTATAGAATAATTTAGTATCATTCTGGGATAGAACGGAACAGAACAGAACAGAATAGAATAGAACAGAGTAATTTCAGTTGGAAGGGACCTACAAGGATCATCTAGTTCAACCGCCTGACCAATTCAGGGCTGAACAAAAATTAAAGCACGTTATTGAGGGCATTTTCCAAATGCCTTTTAAATACCAACAGGCTTGGAACATCAACCACCTCTCTAGGAAGCCTGTTCCAGTGTTTGACCAACCTCTCAGTACAGAAATGTTTCCTAATATCCAGTCTAAACCTCCCCTGGCACAGTTTTGAACCATGTTCATGTGTCCTGTCACTGGGTACCAGAGAGAAGAGATCAGCAATTTGATCATCCCACCCAATCACCCAGTTCTGATTTTACAGGAGTGGGGCAATAACATTGTGAAATTCTTTTAATAACCTTAGCTGGTAGCTTCAAAACTGAGTAAAAATCTTGAGTGTCTGCTTTTTATGGTATTATCCTGAAACACCAAAGTATTGACTTTTCAGAAAGACAGAACCTTTGATGTCTTTTACAAGATATTCTGCATTACAAAAGATTAAAGCCAAAAGATTTACTCCCTATTGGAGCAGGTCAGGTTAAGTCAGATTTACGAGCTGTACTTTGGCATGAAAAGGAAGTGGAATCAGTAGTGGCAACTTTTTTTGTTTGAGTTCTTGTATGATGACAATCTACATTATAAACACTGTTTGCAGAATCTTTTTCTAGTAATGCTTTGTGAACCTATGAACCTTTGTGTATCTTTCTCTTTTCCTGATAGTTTTGTGTCTTCCACCATTTTCACTGAATTACCATAGAGATTTACTGATGCTGTCCCAAGTGTGCTGTACTTTTTTTCTTGCCAGTCTGCCTAGAATCTGAGAGATTTCTGGATTTTTTTTCTTTTTTTTTTTTTTTTCTTCTTAAAACAATGTTACATGGTTTTAGAGATAATAGAAGGATCTTCACGCAGTCTTGAAACACAGTAAAAATATGTTAACATGAATGAATGTTTATTGTGATTAATCAAGATTCAATAAGGAAGACTTGGTATCAAGCTGTTTTCTGTAACTGCTAATAAGAGGAGCATCACCATCAGCACCAAATCATAAGTACATAGATTAATATTCTTATACAGTTAAACTGTGAGAAAACCTAAGTTTGTTTAACTGATACTACAATACGTCAAATCTGTTAAAGATAGTTACCACTGAATGGTTCTATTTAATGTGCAGTCGTATTTTTCATAAATTATTACACAGACACAAAAATAAATCGGTGACATGGATCATTCATCACTCTTCGTCTTATGTGTACTGTCACCATTTGCCTTTGCTGAGCAGATGATAGGCAATCAGTCAGTAATTTAGGATGACTTCTGTTCTGAATGATCAAAACATCACATAAATGCTGAAGACTTTTTTCCTTAAAAAATAAATAAATAAAAAAAAACTCATGAAATATAAGCTTTCCCACCTCTTAGGTAACAAGAGCTGCAATACACAGGACTAAGAAAGCATTATAATAAAAAATCCAAATATAAAGTTGTTTGATATTACTGATTACGTATTACTATTTACTGGGCAAATAGTATAATGTGGATTGCTTACAAGAAAACTCACACTTACAAAGAATATATATATATCCTGGTATTGGCTTGGACAGAACCAATTCTCTATTCAGTAAATTTGTCCTTTCAGTTAAGTTTATTGTAATTAACCGCACTTTCTGAAGCTAACTACATTTTTCAGTCAATATCTGCTCCTGGAATTGATAACACTTGATGTTTATACTTGTTAGCAAGCTAAAAGCAGGAATGGCATGCAGAAAGGCCCATGTTTATACTTAGAGAAAACAAGGTCACTGAAAAATCTCGTATGTTCCACAAGTGAAAGGGCCGTATCAGGGTCACATCTGCAGGGAGGAGCAGACAGAACAGGTGACCAAAAATTGACCTACAAAGCATTCCACCTCATAGATTTCATTCTCAGTGTGAAGCTGAGGGTTTAAGGGGATCATGCTCTCTTCTTTCACGAGTGGTACCCAGGAGGGGGACTCTGCCCATTCTCCTGCCTTTAATCCCAATCCATGCACCCCTGAATCCAGTTCCTGTCTGCTGCTGATCCAGTCTGGGACTTCCTGGTGCCTGCCTAGCAGTGCTCACCACTGAGATGCACAATTCTTCCATCATCAATGGAGAAGCTCAGTGTCCTATACCTTTGTTGTTTTGTGTATTTTTCATTATCACTACTATTAGTATTATTAATAATAGTATAAATATTATTCTATTCTTTTTGCATCATTATTATTAAAGCTGTTTGACTTTTCTAATCCATAAATCTCTTCCTTTTTTCCTTCCCTTCTGGGGACACAAAGGGTTAATAGAGAGCATCTGTCATCTGTTTAATTGCCAGCCCAGCCTTAAATGGTGACAATATAGAAAAATATCCAAATCTCATTCATGTTCTTTTTTCATTCAAGTTTCCTGTTAAATTAAATTTCCCTGTGAAGATCTCATTTAAAAAAATCCACTTAGTATGAGCCTTACCACACTTACTGAGTTTAACAGACTTCAGTGACTTTAATCTGGGAAATAGTTGTCAACATGCAATGCACATCTGCTTGTAGATATGAAATGACAAATCCCAACGTGTGCTAAAAGACTTAACCTGCTGTTTGCACAGAGTGAGAGAAAAGCACTAAGGATATTTGACAACATTAATTGCACTAAATTATTCTATACATAGACATCTATATATAATCTGTATAATAAAAAATTTGCAAGATATGTATTTCTCTGGGCGTGTGATTTTGGCACAGAACACAAGAAGTTCAGAATTTGTGTTTGTAAACTTGATGTTCACTGGAGAGGCAAATGGTGAATAAGAACATCTATGTTTTGTCCCATCCTCCTCTGCAGGTTCTCCTCTTCCATTTCCCCTTTCACTTCTGAGTTGCTGTTTGTGTTGCCAGCTCTTCACAGCTGGAAGTTATCTTTTTTGTGTTCATTTTTTGTACTGTGGGTCCTCATGATCTGTTGGATGACTCTACACCTGCAACTTTAGAGTGATTACAGATGCAATATGTATTAGGGTAAATACACCTTCATATCATAAATAGCCATTCTTCGTTTAACTAGTTGGGTTTGTTTATCGTATGGTCACATGAGAAAAAATTTGCACACATGCTGGTTTGGTAAGGTCTGCATAGTCTAATTTTTCGCACAATCACATTTCCTCTGTCAGTGGAGACGGTCACATTCAGGTGTGATTCACATTTAAATATGCCGAATTGCTCCCTGGAAACGCTTTATTCACCATATGGCGAGACAAAGTTGACAAGGCTTCTAACACAGGCAATTAAAATTAGCTGAAATCTGTCCAGGTCCTAATGTACACATCCTCTTTCACCTCTTTGCTCTTCCTCCCTCACAAAGATGAGACTGCTATAGAGAACACTGTGCTCCTCTGTAACGTTTGGCGCAATTCCTGCTGAGCAAACTTCCACCTAGCACGAAGGGTTCCTTTCTGAAGCCTATAAAGTCTCACAGTATTTTAAGAGCCTGTATGACTAGTCCCAGCATATGTATGGTAGATCTTTGTGGTGAATAACAGGAACAATTGTGCGAACTCTGGATTTCCTGGGGAACAAACCTTATGTCAGTAGTTTCCTCACTGCCTTTTACTAAAATGAGGCTAGGAGAGCCCAGCAACTGCTTGGCAGAACGTCAAAATGCCAATAGAAAACACGTTAACAGTAGTAAAAAGGGCATATGGAGATCCTGAATATGATGCTGGATTTCCTATAGTGTCCACAGTAGATGAATTCAGAAAAAAATATTGTTTGAATTTTAGATTGAGTAAGGTGGTAAACCTCAGCCACTGCATTCAGTGCTTCCTCAGCAGTTCAGAAATAGGAATGGTAATTAGTAGTGAGCTAGGCGTCTGTGTTTAATGCAAAATTTATTCCACATCTTAGACGGTTATATATGACTGAAGTATTGATTTTCATTGTATCTGTCAGAATTTAGCTGCTCATTCACACGTGTGATATACCATAATCATTTGCAGGCAGGCTCACACCTCTTTAAGACTCATTTCCTCTGTAGATAATATACTGCAGCTCCCTGGAGACCTTATATGCATATCACAAAAGCAGCACAAACAGCAGGCTTGCTAATCCCAAAACAAGTGATTAATATTAATTCCTATACTCCACTTCTGTCAAAGGTTTTGGAATCAGCATTTTTCTTTTGTCCTGGGAGAACATAAAATAAGAATACAAATTCTAGGATGTCTATGTAGGCAGTCTACTTTTATATCAGAGGGTGCTATTTTTTAACTTACTTGCATAATAAAAATGGTACATCAACAGAGTTTCTTTCCCTCTCTTGCTTTAGTATAAACAGTTTTTTCTTTAATTTAAGAACAAAAATATATGGTATTGCATAGTCACTACAAATAAGTTACAACAGCTATTACATTACTTTTTAGACAATATCTGTCACAAGTAACCAACAAAAATATGTTCCTGACCATACTTTCATATAAACACTAATCCTGTGACAAGACCCTTTCATTCCCTGTCTTTGTCGTATCTCATTTCCTTTTTCCTTAATTGGAAATTTCAGGTCTGGGGTGAAAAAAGATGGTGTACACTTGATATTTGATAATAAAGGGTTTGGGTTTCTGTAGAAGCTTTTCAAGAGCTAATTAGAACAAAGAAGCTGATCTTTACTAAAAGTAACATATTTAAATGTCCTAATGAAAAGTTAGGTTACACTTACATTACCATCTAGAAGACTTCCTGAGCAGCACAAATGCAATATTAAATTAAGAATCTCTAGTCATCATGATTTAAAAAATAAATAACTAACTTATACTCTCCCATCTCAAAAAGGCTAATATATCGTTTTCAGCTTGTTAGTGGTTTATCTTGTTAGCTCAATATAAAAGGCAGAATCAACAACAGTGGAAACACTGGAATTTGTTGCAGTGAAGACCTGTGGGTTTTTTAGAATATTTATGACTGTTTCTATCTAGTGATTTTTAAAAAAAATAAAAAAAGGTAAATTTAATTATTTGGAATTCCCTTTTCTTTTTCTAAACTCCTGTAATGTCTACTAAATCAGGTCTGGAAACAGTGCTATACCCTCCAGACTTATCCTAGTTCTTCTGTATTTAAATGTGATTTTCTAGGAAATATTCACTAATTACATTTTTCAGATACATTTTGTTTTCTTAAAAGTTATCTTTAGCAATTAATTTGAATTTATCTTCTATGTATAAAGCTATTTCTGACTTTTGAGTTGAAAAATTCTACATCATATATCAAGCTGAAAAATTCACATCATTCTACCAAGTGATCCATTGGCGAGCTGAAACCCACTTCTTTTTAGGTGCTGTTCTAGCAGTGACTGACTTGCCTGATACATCTACTGATACATTGCTCATTAATCTTTGTTAAAGATCAAGTAGCATTTGTTCCACGATCAAAGAGTACTTTTCATATAGATGACTTCCATAAGGTATCTGATACAGAGTTCTTCAAAACACTATGTAATTTGAATTAATTCATTTAAACTGTATACATTTTAAGAAACATCATGCGATCATTAATGAAAAGGAAAAGCAATGCTTCAATGCATGAAGAGTGTAAGTCAATATTAGTTCCTGAATTCTTAAATGGTCATTTGCACTATTATAGAGGAAAATACTTAATTCTACTCTGTCTCTGTTGTGAATGAGTCCCACTGCAAGCCAGTTTCTTATTTCAAGATGTCTGTATTGGTGTTAGTTGACAAGATAGTTCGAAGTACACACTGTTGACTTTAGGATCACAAAGGTTTTCCTGAGAATTATGTGGGCATAGAGAATGGAGATTAAACTTTTAGCATAAGCCTGGACTTGTTAGCAGTTAAAGCAAACTTTTTATGCATCGTAATGGAATAAATATGGAAATTGAAAGGGGAGGATGAATGCTGAATAAGAAGAAACATAATTTTTACTCCTTTTTTTTTTCCCTAAAGTATAAACATACTAAATTATTCAGACTATAATAAGGGGAGATAGCACATGAAATTATATCTCTAAATCTATCCATAATGTAGTTGTATGCAAGATATAAAACCTGAAAGCAAAAACCTATTAAAACAGCATACTGAAAACACTAGAATATTTGTTAATCTATGCATTGTTTTAGTTTGAATTCTTTTGTTCTTTTTCTTCCCACTGTTAGATAGGGGAAAAGAAATAAAGAAAAAGGCATTGCAAACATTTTTATGAAGTACTTGCATTACATCACTTAGACAAACAGCTTAATTTTGCATGGGTCAGAATCAATTCAGTCAAATGACAGCCTGTACTTTCCAGATTGTTCTTATATTTGGGGTAATGAATATGTGGTAAACTGTTCAGGTAATGAAATGTCAACTTGTTTATTGGGATATTCCGTAGTCTCTACTGGCCTGTTGGCAGATTTTTATGTCCCAAACATGGAGCTTGAAAGGAAACTTTGACTACTGCTGGAAATTTTGTGTCCCAATTACATAGTACAGGGCTGTGTGTAGTGTGTATATATATGTATGTATATATAAATATATATATATTCCTGGCCCGGCACAGAGAAATGTCACTGCCACATTTGCAAACCCCTGTCTTATAAAATCTGTTATAAGCATCAAATAGGTTCAAATTACCTATGAAGCTTCGTCATAATATAGCTGCATTTTAGCTTTTCCTTATTTTCACGTTTCTTTCAGAATGTCATTCAGAAGAAATGTTGCGGTTCTGAAAGTTGTCAGTATGGTCCTTGGTTTCTAACTCATTTTTTAAGTGTGATACCACTTACAGATGGTAAATTGGTGGTTAGAGAATTCAATGATTGAACTGATTTCCTACAACTGGAAATAGTTGGTGAGGTTTTCTTTACTTTCTTTCTGCTATCAGAACAGAACTTAAGGAAGAAAAATTATGCCTGACAGTGTATTACCATTATTAAAAGAATATGACTTTCTGACGTTTATCACCTAAATGAGTGCAACTTTGCCTTGTGTCTGCTTAGTATATTTTTCTCTTGATTCTTGACGGTACCTCATCTCATGAGAACTCCTGACATAATTTCAGTATAATTCTCTGAGCATAGCTACATATGTTGGGATTGGAAATATATTTACCATGATGTCCAGCCATGGTCCAGCTTCAAAACCAAGGAGAGTGATTCTTAAGTTCGTACAACATGATGTTTTGGTGGTGCTGGACGTTACCTTCCTGACGAAACATCACTTGTTTGTCAGAGTCCTGTGATGTCTCCCTCTTTCTAATCTGAGAGAACCAGATTATTTTCAAATGTTACATTTTTTGGCTATCTACTTCTGTTAGTCCCCTGGTTAAGATTTCTAAAAATATGTTTTTTCAGACCTCCTTGTCAGTATCTAAAATTTCACTGAATTTGTAAGCCAGGACTCTTGTCCAAATCCCTTGGTGAAATATCAGAAAGAGTCAGAAGTCTCCCATGAATGGATAACACAAGCTGTTGAGCCTTCTTGTTTTACCTGAGAAATGCTGTGCTGCTTTACAAATATATTGAATGGAGACCATAGGAGACAGCTGAAAATTATTTAACTTTAAAATACTCTCAGATTAAGTTTAAAACATAAATAAAACACAGGAGTGTTTTTCAGGTGTTCTTATTAATCTTAATTAATTCAGAAGTTTTATATGCTAATGTTTATTTTTTTAAGAAAGGATACTTTAATTAGCTCAGGATTCTTTTTAAACAGATGGGTTATTCTTCTCTAGTTTGTGATAGAACAATGTC
The DNA here is from genome assembly GCF_036013475.1 of Columba livia. Taxonomy (NCBI): domain Eukaryota; kingdom Metazoa; phylum Chordata; class Aves; order Columbiformes; family Columbidae; genus Columba; species Columba livia. Next base: position 8,438,012 of record NC_088602.1, read on the forward strand.
TGACCTAGGAGAGATTATCTGACCTAGAACAGATAAATTTGGTTTTGGTGTTTATAAGAGCTCAGATATTTTTTTGGTCTTGAGAACAAGTGAGGAGGTAAACAATTTTTAGGACTGAGCCAGATGCCTCAAATCGGGCAGATGAGATACAGTTTGAACCAGTATATATGAACTGAACCTATTTCCACCTGGAGTATGTGTGCCCAAGAGAATTTTTCCTGTTCACTCAAGTTCTGATTTCTCCCTGACATCCCGTAATACCTAGCTGGAAAGGAAAGGGTTGATGGGCTTTAGTATGGTTTAGCACTTGTGTGTGTTAGAGTTAAATGTGGCAAAGACTGGTAAGCAGAAAATACAAACTTTTTTCTCTCATTCTGTTGAACCCCCTTCAATCCTTTATGTTCACTTTCTGTAATGCATTACGTATTTGCCTTTACATTAAATATCCTGTTTCCAAAAAGACAAACGTCATAATTTGTGATTTACTTTGTAATTCTAACAGTGTTCACTGTCTCTAGATAACAGGGAGGAGGCAAGGGAAATTTCCTAATAACCTTGTGAAGAAAGCTCATCTCCATCTGAAGGCTGCCTTGCTGCCGTTGTCTTTCTGAGCCAAGAGCCTGTTTCCCCACCTTGCCTTTTTACTCTAGTCTTGTTTGTATCTAAGGACTTGTATTAAGTGCTACTAAAATAAATTTATTAAAGTGATATTCTGCTACACTAATGCTGAAAGTTAATTTTCACTGCTCCCTGAAGGGGAAAGTATATCAGTAATTGAGGCGTTACCCTTGCGGTTCTGTGAACCTTGCCGTGATGTATGAGAGATGTCTTGAATTATTCATTGTTCCTTGTTAGTTATGTTTCTCCCAGGTTTCTCTGGGTAGCTGATGTCATTTGTGGAGGTGAGTTTTTAATATGCAGATAGAGCCCAGATTTGTAAAAAACATATCCCTTTTTAATTTTAGTTACTTCTAAGAGGTAGCATTTTATTTCTGACATTTTCTCTTTGTCCATATTTTAGGATATGAAATGTTTGGAAAACTTTAGAAAATAAATGTTACTTTGTTTCTTAAACTTCCTACACTGACAGAAAAAAACCTTACAGAACATTACAATAATGCTGATGCTTGCAGTCCTTAGGGTAATTTAGAGCTGAGATCACAGAGAATGCTTACTGGGATAAGCATTCCCATTCTGTTTTATTTAAAATGACCTCTACATATAGGTGCACCTATTACTGAAATTCTACACGTTTATATTTCACACTTGAATGCACATCCATAAAGACAACCTTTCATAGAAGCAAAATGCACATATTCACAAACGTAGAGTTTTTATTAAAACTCTTTTCCAAAGTTACCAGGTATCTCTTAGTTTTGCTAATCTTAAATTACTAAAAAAAAAAAAAAATATCTATATATATGTATGTATATTAGTTACTAATATCCAGTCTAAACCTCCCCTGGCACAGTTTTGAACCATGTTCATGTGTCCTGTCACTGGGTACCAGAGAGAAGAGATCAGCAATTTGATCATCCCAACCGATCACCCAGTTCTGATTTTACAGGAGTGGGGCATAACATTGTGAAATTATTTTAATAACCTTAGCTGGTAGCTTCAAAACTGAGTAAAAATCTTGAGTGTCTGCTTTTTATGGTATTATCCTGTTACTTAATCCCTCATCTACTTACTGGCAGGAGCACCAGTTTCACCAGCACAGATTTGATGTCTGGGAGTGCTGTAGGACAAGCTGTAAGAACAACCCATTCTGGCATAAGAGCAATTCATTATATAAATGTCACAAAATAAGACTGTCATCTCTGTGAATATGATCTAGTTAGATTTTTATTAGTCCTCCAGCTTTGAATTCCCCATTCCACAGGCTAATGAATTCTCTTTCTAATTTTAAATAGCTACATAGATCAGAGATTACATTTAAAATGTTGTTATTTTCTAATGTTGTCCATCAGTACCAATCCCACTAAGGCGAACAGAAATACGGTCTCAAAGTGATACTAAGCAACAGGGAAGGTACATTTACTCTTGAAAATATTTGTCACCTTGCTTGTTGCTGATCTCATCACAGGTGAAGTGAATGTATTTTCCTGCTTGTTCAAGGAAGGAAGATGTGATCATATGGTTAGACCTTGAAATAAAGAACCACGAAGGAACACTTTATTCGTCTTTCAAACATGCAGAAAACATCTCTCTACATAATGAGACATTTTCACTTCCATGTAGCTTTCTGAGCACCGGGAGGACAAAGGCAGGTGCACTGGGCTGCCTGGTCCACTGGAATACATGGTAGAAAAGACCAAATTTTATCCTAAGAACTACCCAGTTATCTCCTCAGAAAACATGAAATCATGCTGATATGAAAGCTGAATGTTTCCTGGTTCAGGAAAAAAATACGCTTTCGTCTCTTGGTAGGCAAAATTGTTTCTTGTGGTGTAATTGAGTACATTCATCAGTTCATACAAGATTGTTATAATTGAAAGTCTTAATTCTAGCTTTGCAAGGTCACCTTGGTCCCTGATGGAGAATTACAATGAAAGCTGAGAGACTGAAACACTATTCCCAGATTCTGCCTCTGACCTGCTTTTCAAATTATCTCACATTTTTCTTTATTTCCTTTCTTCATATGTGTGTGGGTATTTTTACTGTACATTCTCTTGAAGGTAGGAATTGTCTGTTTTAATGCACCAAGCTTGGTTGTGGGTTCTGTCCTCTCTGAAGCATCAAATTAGAATAAAAGAGATAAGATTCTGACATGTGAAGGGCTGTTTGCACTTTGTATTAATGGTTAATAGAAAAAACTTGTGAAACACCAAAATGCATAAAATCCATCAATTTGGGTATTAATCTCAGCTGCGGTTCAAAGATAAATTCTCCTTAAGTAAATGGTGCAAAGTAACTCATCTGGCTTCAGTATTAATATTTTGTGATACCTGACATTGGCAGTCTGATTTCATTATTCTTTTTTATCCCTAAATAGCAAGGGTTTTTTTACATTGTACATCTTGCTGTTACAGGCTTTATTGCTTTCCTAGTGAACTTTCTGCCCAGTTCATGCCTCCATCTAGAGTGATGATTTAGCTCTGTTGACATGGTGATAATATGAAGTTGATGTGGAGAGCTCTGGATGTGCCAGACCTGCTGATATTAGTGTAAATTGCTTAACTAATGCTCTGCATGGAAGTTTGAGAGTGTCCCTCCAGACTTTGGGAGGGACAAATTTACCAGAACACATTCTGAATTGAACCCTTTCCATTCTTGCATGGTAAAACAATACAGGGTACAAAAGACGTGCAGAAATTCAAAGCTTGAAGAAATGCTTTGATGTTTTTGTATAATCAAGCAGAAAAGGAACAGACCGGCTGAGGCAAAATCTAATGGAAAAGCAAACACATTTGCACATATTTTTCAACCTGAGAAAATAAAAGTTGAAGCTATACTTTATCCAGAGAGATGTAAATGAAGTTCTGAATAAAAATGCAGCTGTTCTATTGTATAAATGTCTCTGCAACTCTGGTTATCATACTAATAAGATTTTAATCTGCAATCCTCCTACAAAAAGTAAAGGACAAAGCGTTAAGGCTCATTCCACTAAGATGTCTGCATGGACCTCATTCAGGAATTCACAGCCTCTCTCATATATTGTGCTTTTTATTTACCTGGAACTATCATGACTGATATTCCCTTTGGCAGTAGCGTTACAGCTTCCCGTACCTGCCTGACACTGGCATTTTAGATGTTTATCGCAGAGGAAAGATGTGTCCCAAAATGTTCCAGTACTGAAATTGCAACTGAATTCTGCCCAGAAGCTTTAAAGGAGCTACTGGGAAAAAAGAAAAGGAACTATGTAAATTACAGGCTGGTTTTATGAAAGTAGAAAGCAAAGCAGTTTTCAAGTATTTCTGTGTCTCAAAGTCCTGAGGCTACAGAGAGCATACTATGATACAATATTTCCATTCTATAATGGAAACACAGGAAAATGCATTTTAAAAGTAATTACTTCCTTCCCTAGACTATTCCAATTGTTCTTTTCTGAGGAACCCTGTTTCGAGCTAAAATTTTTGAATGAAATATCTTTATGTAATCTACTAACAGAGGTTTACAGGCGTTTTAGACCGAGCTTAAAGATATTTATTTTTTTTTTTTTTTACTCGTTCTATGTGTCTAAGAATAACTAGAAATCAGAAAGCAGTTTGTGCTTATAATCTGTAGTCTTTTGTGAAACACCTTGGTCTGAAGACACCCATTGTGATAATTAGCATCATCTCTGTTTTGTGAAGCAACTGTGTTATCTGCAGACCTCCTGCCCTTTTCATTTTGCTCTGATTCCTGTAGCTATGGGAAACAGAGGAACTCTGGCATTTCCCTCTAATTGTCACTCTTCCAATCTGGATTTATACATGTGAACATACTCAAAAACATATGTTTATGACTATCCGCACGTAGGTAGTTCAAATGAAGAAAATTAGCAAGAGGTTTGCAATTTTAATAATGTTACCATTTTAACCACAGTATCTTGTAAACAGACAAAGCAAAGCAGGAGACACAGGATTTAATACTTAGACTTGACATTTCAGTTCAAATTAGAACTTCTGTGCAAAACCTCTTTGTTAGGAGACTGATGCACTTAGTAAATCAAAGGAACTTTTGAAGCATGATTTGACACGAAGAGCAACGTGTTAATATTCTGATTTCACAAAGCATAAAAATGTCAGTTATCAAAATGGTGTTGATTATATTTCACAGCTGCTTATGCTGATTCCAATGAAAAGACTTGCGGGAAATTATTCCAAAGGATAAAACTGGCTGCTCTAGTACCTTTTCAAACATTTTAAACCATTAAAAACAAAGGGGTTGTCAAGAATAAAAACACTTAGATTGTGAATAATTTGTGAATTGAATATAGATGGATTATTTAAGTTACATTGTAATACAGATTCTTAATTATGACAGTGATGAGCACTATAAAAAATTCTAAGAACTAATATAATGCACTAGAAATAATGATGTAATTAAAATCTTGTGGAGATGAGGCCATCAATCATGTTTTAGAGATAAAATTTATGCATTTGAAACCCTACATTCTCTACTGAAGTCTTAATTTAGATTGTACTGAAGTATTCAGTGGGTCATGAAACCCCCATTTGGCTACTGATAATACGAGAATAACTTCTCTTCTTTCCAGAGAATTATAAGGATGACTCAATGTTTGAATAGTCTTCATAGTTCCATATCTACTAAGCATTTTTATTTCATTACCATGGTGATACATAAATTCTGACGTGAAATAAAAAGTGTTAGGTATACCAGCCAGCAGGCAGTTTACAGTGCATACGCTTTTGGGAAGGAGAAAGAAATGAAAAAGAGCAAAAATGTTTTCTGTCACGAAAGTATGAAAAATGCAGCTATTATAAAAAACAGTCTTAATTTTAGGTTGCTCAGAGAGTGTTCTTTGAAATAACATTTGAGAAAGATCACCCATTTTATGTGGTTCTTTATACTCTTTGAATACTTAATATTGGCTTGTTTAAAGAGCATCTAAGGGATAAACTCTGGTTTATAGCATCCATGGCAGAATTTGTAATTGGTAGATCCAATTCTTCAATGAAATTGCTAACAGATATAAAGAATTATTCATCCTGTACTCTTTAAATGTTGGAAGAACCTGTTAATCTCTAGCAGCGTATTTGCTTCTGTCAGGTGTAACTGTACACATGTAACATAGCCGAAAATTAAAAAAGTCATTTAATCAGCAGATTAGTCGATCTGTTGGCTCTTTTTTCCTTGCCATTAATTAGAAATCTCTACTGACAGAGAATAATGGAAATTCTGTAATTATTAACTGAAACTGATAACAGCTCCAGTCACATATTCAGGTAATGATCTTGCCAAGAGGTTATCAATAATTTACGTGTTAAGGAAAAGGCAGTTAGTAGATATGAATATATTTTAGGAATAAAGATATTATCATATCTTCTCTTAAAAGTATAGATCAATTCTGAAAAAAAAGATGTTCATGTCAGCAGGGTCAGAAATTAAATGAAGACAGGTTTTGGAAAAGAGGGAAAGGAAAAAACTCCATTTTCCTTGTGGCTGTGATCACCGGCCAGGTAAAATGGTGAGCAATATTGGGATGAAAGTCTTCATGTGTGTTATGTAGAAGCTTCAAAACAACTCTGAAAAATAAAATCAAAATTCTAAAACTGTTATTAACTTCAAAAAATGTTCCCTTTAATATTATGGAAGCAAAAGATTAGAGTCCAAAAACTGAAGAAAGAAATCCCTGCCTGTGCTGCGAGGCAAAGAGAGCAGATGGACAAGCTCAAAGAGCAGTCATATCCACCCTGCTACATGAGGCTCTGCTGCCTTATATTTTTGTGTCTTTTTTTTTCGTGGCAAGTAGGGAAATAAGATGTTGGTTACACCTAGAATTTATTATTCATATTTGAATTAATTAGAAAAATAGCTATGCTGGGTCTGCCCAAGGAGTCTATCCTGTTCAATGTCCCACCAAGCAGATGGGAGTTATACCAGAATTGAGAACACATATGTGATAGTATTGTCCTAATCTCCAGCTTTGCAGCTAAGAGTGTTACTCTAGTTAAAAGCAGTTATTTTATTCACTGTTTGTTTAATTTTATTTCATTTTTACCTCTTTTTTTTAATGGTCTACATACTGTGATCTCTATATTAAGATTTCCCAGAATGGTGCACAGAAGATCCCTTTTTATTCAGCTCTCCAATGACATTTTTCACTTTGTGCCTCTCTCTATTTTTGATACCCCTGTTTCCTTTTCATTGATTACTTTTCCTCTAAATTTGGTATACATTAGCGTACTTACCCTAGCTGGATTTTATTTGCATTTCTTTGATCTTCAAGCTTTCTTGAAAAACTGGTAGGAACTGGTTTCCAGTTAGAGTTCGAAGGTGAATGTATTACTTTGCTCATTAGACTCGAGAGGAGTTTCTCTTTCTTTTATCTACCTTTTTTTTTGTTTCCTCCCTCTCTCTTTTATTTTCTATTCCTCGCTTATTTTCATTTCAGTAGGCATTTGAAATTTCTGGTGGCATTAACCAGCATAAAAGTGATTTCTGTTACTAATATTTCAGTGCATTCTGCTTTAACGGTGACTCAGAAGCTCACTAAGGAATGTGCCAGTTCTTTTTACTCATTGCAGAGGCTTCTGGTCAAGTGAATGAGTTTAACACAATTATGAAGCTGTAATACACCAGCAGTCATAAACTGCTTAAGGGATCTCAGAACATAATTGGCACAATTTACATGTCTAGGTATGTCTCTCATGCATTTTAGGTACTTTAGAGAATCTGACACATACGACACGAGAACCTTGTCTGGAGTGGGGGCTGTAGGTTCAGTAGGATACCCTGGGGCATCTAAAATAATCCTAGTCTTAAATTCATAGCCAGCTGAATTCCACCCCAGATCTTTTATTTCATATTCTTAACATGCTGTAACACTTTGATGTTCAGTCTTACCAGCGTTTGCAGTGTTGTGCACAAAAGCCGAGATTTTGGGTAATACTCTTTTTGGTTTTTCCAGTATCACCCAACACACCTTAGAGATGGGGTTTTGTTGAAATTGCCTGTTTGCTTTAAGTGTGATTTTTGTGGCCTCTGTGATATATATACATTGCCTCAACCATTAAGAGGGAAGGGAAATGATATTGCAAGCTTTCTAAAAAAAAAAAAAAAAAGAAATAATAATAATTAACAGTATTTTGATTGTTTTCAAATTCCTGTTGTTTATACAGAGTTAGGCATATTGAACAGCAGTGTCTTTCTGGCTTTTTAGCTAATAAGGAATTTAAATAGTGACATCTATTCTTGAAAATTATTGAAATTTTAGTATCTGCATTCCTTTTATAAACTGTCTTCAGTCTGTGTTGAATCTCTCATTGGAGGAGTGGGGAGACAAGCTTTCAGTTGTTTCTTTTTAAAAAGTAATTTTTATTTAAGAAGAAATTCCTTGTTCTTGGGTGGGGGTGGGCAGTGTATTTTCTTATTAGTATTACAGAATTAGGTGTTAGTGAATTTATATACAAAATTTAAAAAATTCATTGCAAATAACTAATAGCGTAAGTTTTTATTTTTATTTCCAGATTAAGGGAGGTTCTTCAAACCTTCGCTGATCTGTTTGTCATTAAAACTAGAGAATAAAAATCCTTTATTTCCTCTATTGGCTGATGAAAATAAGCCACTAGTAAATAGAAACCAAAGGAAATAAGATAGGAATATCAAAAAAGGTCACTTCGACCATCCACCTGAATCAAGACAAGATCAGCTATTCCTGATAGATGTCTTTATACTGCACTGAAAATTCAACATTTTTCTACAGTCATCTCAGGCTATCTACTCCAGTACACTTCGTATTTATGAAAGTTTCCTTTCCGAAAGTTTCCTTTCCAAATGTTTATTCAAATTTAAGCACTTTGTATTATTCTTTTAATAAATACATAGTTCCTTCTTATTTCATCAATCTTTTTCTTTAAAGGCTAGTATACCTCTTTGTCACTTCTTCCCTCACTAGAATAACTAAAACCAGTTTTTTCTCCATATATTACATTTTCAAGACCTTTGGTCTTCCTCTTGTCTCCCTTTTGGACTCACAGTTTTATGCAGTTTTCAACTGAAAACTCATTTTGCAGCTGATGTATTTCCAGCTGAGGTTTCCTGCTGGCAAGGACCAACCCCCATCTTTTTTCTTTTAATATTGTTCACAGCCACCGACTCTACAAAAGTATCACACTGAATTTTGTGTAAATTAGTAGAGAAAGTTTATAAGAAGATATTTTTTCTATAGCATTTGCTGATATCGTTGGTAAAATGGAAAAAAGAAATGTGAGGCAACCCCTTCAAATCTGATTCTGACTGAAATGATCCTCTGATGATGTCATCCATGATGTTTTGTGCTTCACAGTGAAAATATGACTTCTTACCCTAAAGCTGGAGAAATCACAGAATTTTCTCAATGACACAATATTTTACAACCAGCATGTGAATTCACCACTGAAATTCAGCAGAAGATTAGTTTAGAAATTTTAACAAAACGATCAATTGTACAAGTGTTGAAAATAATGAAGATGATAAAACACCTTAAGGAATCACAGTGCTGTGCAAGTCATGATCAAAATTAGCCAAGCAACAAAATTAATTTTCCCTTGGACTGTTTTATGTCCCTTCTGATAATAATGATAAAGTCAGTTTGTGCTACTTGAGAGTCATAATTTCTTTTTACTTGTCTAGATACGACACACACCTTCCAACTGAAAATGATGCTTTGCTTTGAGGGATGACTGGAATCTTTCTGGCTTGCTTGCAGTTTCATTTCTAATAATTTGGTGAAGGAGGTGACTGGCATTGCTCCAGAACTAATGGTACTCAGACTTTCAAGTCACATGTATGGTGTGTATCCTCCCCATCCCTCTACGTTACCCCCCCAAAAAAAACAAATCAAGCCCAACACCAAATCCATCTTGCATTGCAAAATCCAGAAATACTTATTTTTTGGTGCTTCATTCACCTGCCTTAAATATATCCTAGTGCTAATGCTGAATTTGTTTCCTTTGTGGTCCCATACTTCTAAGGATATGAATTAACTACAAGGAATGGTCGAGTTTCATTTCTGATGGTCTTCTTTCTCCTCATTTGACTCTTTAATGCACACTGCCATTCTAGTTTTATACCCAGTTTTCTTACTTCTGAGTGGATTATCTGGTAAAAACATAACAACACTGCAGCCTTTCCTTTGCTATGTGCAAGAACTTATTCTCCTTTTTCAATGTTCCTGCTGTTCCCATGAACATTGACAGGAGCTTTGAGAGTTGTCCCAACTTGCTCAGAAATTTCCCAGTAATTATTGAATTCAGTGCTCAATAGTACCAGCAGATAGACATTTGGACACTGAGTTTATTAAGTTATGCCTGCAAAAAGGGGGGGACAGCAAAAAAGCTTTTCTGTACATTTATTTTTCATTTGGTGTTAATACTCATGGAAAACTTGCTCTCAAATTTTACGTGAAATGAAAACAACTGTGTGAAAGTAGCAAGAACAACTTCTATTAATGACAAGTATAGCAACTTGGCTTCCAGAAAATTGAGTCAGATGCTGCAAAATTTGCAGCCAGTTCTTTGTGTTTCCAGTATGTTTGAGCAGAGTGCAGAGGGGAGGGAAAGGTCAGATAGCTTTTCCACAATTGCAACTTTGCTAGCTATAGGTTCTGCTTAAGGCATTATTTTCCTATTATTGTTTTGGTGTGTGTGTCCTTGCATGGGCTCAGGCTTGCATGATTGATTTTAAAAAAATAAAAATTAAAAAAAAGAGAAGAACCAGTTCAGCTCATCCAGCAGAATTCGTAGCCCTGTGGCATTTAATTATGTGGCTTTGTAAGCTATATTCAGGAAGCTTTTTATTTTTCTTTTATTTTTCTTTTTTTTATTATTATTTTTTATTTTTTCCACAGGCTTTTCATAAGGCTACTACATCTTTATTGGCTACATTGAATATGTGTCGATGGAGTTGTTTTTCATGCTGCATGAGTGCACTGATGCTGTGATCTGCCTTTGGCAACTATAAAATAGAGAACGGTAACATTAGTACAATAGAAGAGGAACAGCACAGGACACACAAGTGAGAAGGAACAGCTACTGCACAGCCTGTCTCATATAATAGCTGTTAATAATGGATTACGACCCTCTCTGAGGCTCTGAGAGAGGTCAGATAAGAATTATAACCAATTCTGGGGCATGTGCATGACATAAACTCAGTTTGGGATTGTGCAATTAATAGCGACGAATGCCACAAACTACAGCAAGAGTTATGGCTTTATAATTTAGAGTACGGAATACTATTGTGCAAGGAAAACGAAAGGTGTTTCATGAGGATTTGAAAACAGATGTGTAAGGGAAAGGTGGAGTTTTTTTAAAATATTTTAGTATTTTTTTTTAAAGTGAGAAAACAGTTGTGAGAAGACTGGTGATAAAAATGAACTACCTAATGGTAAATAACTCCACCTTGATAAATCACAGAGGAAGTGTACCCAGTGTAAAAGCCGCATCTCATGAGGTTTTGCGCCCACATTACCAAAAAAGATGTTCTTTGGATGGGCAGAAAGGAAAAAGCCAGGAGTCAAGCCAGCTGAAGTGGCCATCTCTTCTTACTATTTTTAAGTGGAGACAAAGTTTGGAAGAGCGCCTACTGAAGAAGCACAAAACCAAGCTGAATTGTTTTCAGGTAATGTGTCAGTCACACAATATCTTGGCTATTGTAAGTAATATAATTAAACATAACCGGCAACCACATGTGGTTGTGTCTAAGAGATTAGCATCAGATATGTTTATCATGTATCATTCCTAATATGCACTAATGGTTTGGAAACTTGTTATGAATATGTTTTCCAAAATTTATTAGTGTACAACCAAGTACATGATTTAAAAGGCTAAGCCCATTCTTACTGGTGCTTTCTGAAGTATCAGCAAATGCAACAGTATATTTTGCTGAAAATCATGGAGTCTTCTTTGCAACTTCTCTGATGAGAGTTCTGAAGGAAGGGATAATTCATTTTACATATAAATATGGCTATATTAATTTTGTAGTGCATGTAATAAGTGTTATTTAGTATTATAATTTGATGATTACAAATGAGCTCTTATTCGCTCTGCATTATATTTCTTTTTCCATATTTGATTAAAAGCAAATTGAAAATAAAAAATGTTTATTGTAAACATAGCAATTATGAAAGAAGAATGTTGACAGTCCCTGTAACGTGGGCAAGTTATCACCATGTTTCAACTTTACAGTTTGGAGTCGCACATTAAACTGCTTGAAATAAATATGTATTTGGAAAAGTCAAAAATACAATAAAAATGGTATCTCAGTGTGACTCAGTAAGAGCTTGGTTGAGTTTAAAGTCTTCTGTGACTTCAGTGCAAACAGGACTTCAATAATAATCTCTAAATACAACACTGGATTATTTATTGCTAGCTGTGTTAGACATTAATATAATAAACTGTATATAATAGTATATACATCTGTTTTCAGGATATTTGTGTAGTGAACTTAGTTTCTCCTGTTAAATTAATACTCTGATTTAATAAATTTATTCTCATCGATGCTGTTACTTGTAGATGAACATTTAAAAGTCATGGATATAATGATATCTTGTTCTAAATTAACCTTCAAGCAGAAATCCTTTTAAATTTCAGAAGACAAAATTTAACTGTGCAAAAGCGTATAAAGCATTTTTAATTGAGGAATGGAATATAATATAGTTCTGGTAGTAATGCTTGATTGATAATGGTGAGTGGGTCATATCAATGATTCACAATTCCAGCCTTCTCAGAAGCTTCTTTTTTTACAATTAAATGTAGTGCAGGCTCTAATAGAGGATTATTTTGAAGAATTATTGTACTGTTCTTATTAAGAATAATCATTTACAGAATGAAACACTTTGTATTCATTTGACTGTGTTAAACAGCAAATTCAGAAAACCCTCTGGAAAATGTTATTTTATTTCACATTCTCTTGTGAAAAAAGAAAATCAACAAATTCCAGATGTGAAATATTTTTAAATGTGTTTTTTCTCCTTCTCATGAAATAAAATGTTCCATAACACATATTACTTTGATTAAAACAAATACATAAGTTTTTTATCGTTCCATCATTAGCTTGTGCTAGCAGAGGGAAAAATTTTTGAAGGAGGCAACTTTGTGTAACTCTAAAATAGATCTAAAATAGAGATTGAAAATATTGTCACACATAACATAGGAAAAAAAAATATATATATATATACTGGAATACAGTTAGATTTGCCATTCAATATAAACAAGACAAACTTCATGATGCTATGTGAATTTTCATAGTATGATAAGTATAAAATTATTTGCAAAATCTCTGTAGCAGCTTGGTATTGACATTTAGTGTAGGTGACTGAGTCTTAAGAGGCGGGAAAAAGAGCAAAATAGCTTGGGTTCATATACTGCTTAATTTGAGTGTGGGATGAATAGTCAAGAATTGTATTTGTTAGATGATAATAAATTACAAGTTTAGGCAGCAAAGACAGTCTGGATGATGAAGTGAAGAGAAACAGGGTGACATGCAGGAGTCACCCTTTCAATGAGGTAACCTGGAGGCAAGAGGAAATTGGATTTCAAGAGATTTTCACCTCTTCAAGCAAGCGATGGGGAGATGTGCTGTATGGGCCATCTTGAGGATAGTGAACACAGCATGGGGACCACATACCCCAGCAGACCAGAAGGTCTCTAAGCTTGGTAAAAATGGCCAAGAAAATCCTCAGATACAACAACCAGAGCAGAGTCCTTCCCAGTATCAGATGACTCAGACATTCTATCCTCCAACTCATCTGTTAGCTGGTGGACAGGCACAAATGACAGAGGTGCACATCTGGATAGAGCAGCTATGTTGTGTGGATAAGTTTTGGGTGCCAGGTGGTGGCACTGGAGGGGTTACCGAACACCAAGTTGGAGAGGGAGGTGCTGATCTCTTCCACCTGGGATCCAGTGACAGGACACATAGGAATGGTTTGAAGCTGCATCGGGCAAGCTTTAGGTGACATGAGGAAGCATTTCTTTACCAAGAGGGTGGTCAAACACTGGAACAAGCTTCCTAGAGAGGTGGTTGATGTTCCAAGCCTATCGGTGTTTAAAAGGCATTTGGACAATGCCCTTAACAATTTGCTTTAACTTTTGGTCAGTCCTGAGTTGGTTAGGAAGTTGGACTTGATGATAATTGTAGGTCCCTTCCAACTAAAATTCAATTCAATTCAATTCAATTCAATTCAATTCAATTCAATTCAATTCAATTCAATTCTAAATCTATTCTATTCTATTCTATTCTATTCTATTCTATTCTATTCTATTCTATTCTATTCTATGTATTCCCATGCTACTAGGAGTGGAGGAAGGCTCCATTTCCAAAGTACGGTGACTGAGGTGGTGCAGATTTTGGTTAGGGAATTGCTGTAGTGACCTTCCTACATTCTCCTTTCTGCACATAGAGGACAGTGGGAAATGAACTCCTAGAGCAGGAGTTAGCACACCCAGTTAATGAAATTGAGTGGGAATTGTCTTTTGTTCTCTTCTGGCTACTATGGGACACAGTGTATTTGGGTGATGGACGCTTGGTCCATCTAGTATTGCTGTTCTTGTTTTGTACTGCTGGTATCTGGGATAGGGTTGATTTTCTTTTCTTCATAGTAGCTTGTATGGTGCTGCGTTTTGGATTTGTTACAAAAATAGTGCTGATAACACACTGATGTTTTAGTTATTGGTGAGTAGCACTTACACAGAGTCAAGGCCTTTTCTGCTCCTCAGATTGCTCTGCCAGCGAGTAGTCTGGGGATGCACAAGAAGTCAGGAGGTGACACAGCTGGGACAGCTGACCCCAAATGACCAAAGGGATGTCCCATACCATATGCCATCGTGCTCAGCAATAAAAGCTGGGGAAGAAGGAGGAAGGGAGGGGACTTTCAGAGCAATAACATTTTTCTTCCTGTTACCTGTGACAGAGCCTCATTTGCCCGGAGATGACTGAACACCTGCCTGCCCAGGGGAAGTAGTGAATTAATTCCCTGTTTTGATTTGCTTGCGTGTGAGGCTTTTTGAACTGTCTTTGTCTCAACCCATGAGTTTTCTCACTTACATCCTTCTGATTCTCTCCCCCATCTCACTGGTGGGGAGTGAGTGAGCAGCTTTGTGGTGCTTAGTTAGCATCTGGGGCTAAACCATGAGAGTTTTTTTTAGCAGACAATGGATTTTATCATGACTTAAATACCTGAGAAAACTAATTTTATTCCAGTTTAAGTAATTTTTAAATTTTTTATTAAAAATCATATTATACAATTCGCAGTATACTTTGAAGAGCCTGTCAAAAGCAAGAAAAATAGAAACTGACAAAAACAAGCAGGCTCATAATGCCTTACAGAAGGTGTGCATGCAGTCAGGCCAGGCCTTTTTAAAGGTTTCTATTTAAGATTTGTTTGTGAAAGACCATGGTAGGTGATTTATTGCTTTGGGAACCTTGGTTAAACTGTGACTAATCAAATTGTCTTCTGTCTGCTGTACTAAGATTGGGATGGCTACTGTCTGCTGCTTGTCATGCCTTGTGGACTTGGATCAGCACCAGGGACTCATGAAACAGCACAACTGGTTTCTATAATCTCTCACTAACCTCTGCAGGTATTTCACCTGCAATACCATGCTTTAATGAATAGGAATTCAATCTGGAAACAGCTTTTTAGGTGTCCTCTTCTTATTATTTTTTTTCCTCTGAGCAAAAGAAATTACTATCTTATGGATATTCAGTTGAGACTGCTTTTAATTGTGCTTCATAATGAGATTGGAACCCTTCTCACCTAATCTCCATAGGCCTTTATCACTCTGCATGTTCAAAATCTGATGTTTAAAGTTCCTTGAAGTCTGAGAACTCAGGAAAGTTCTTCATTGACTAAATAAGGTCTCTCCTGAACCCTTTTACTGGCAAACCTAGCTTTTTCTTTCACAGATGCTATCATGATAGCAGCAATTTTGACTTAAAGTTCACGTATGCTGCGTGCACATCATGCTTTATGTTCACTTTTCCAGTCTTTAGCTCCCCTGAGGGGCCAGTATTCACCACGGAGCATGCCATGTATTTAGACTCAGCTTAAGCTAAGTGCCTGCCATAAAAATCTTGAAAGATGTAATTTTAACAGAAGGGGAAAAAAATTTAAGAGTTTTCCTTTCTATGTAACTTACAGCATGCTATGCCACCAGTTGTGCGCAAAAAACTCTATGTTGTTTTGAGGCTACTACATATGAGTTATGTTTGGAAGCAGTTTGATGTAGTAAGTCTTTCCTTCTAGCTATTGCAGTTTAATGCCAGTGTCCCCTATTACAGAATTGAATAGAATAAAAAATGTATTCAATTTCTTAATGTAATTCTACTCTAATTAGATAGGGAAAGGAAAGTACTATATATAATTGCTTTACTGCATAAATCTTTCATGGCCACAACAAATCCTTGTGGGAAGAAATCCAGCCTTCCTTCCCATTCTCCCCGAGTCTTCCCCTGCTGTCACCTTCTTCATCTTGCCTTCTGGTTTTGTTTTTTGAAGTGCCAAAGTAGGGAGTTTCAAAAGCAAAGAACCAGAGACAATAAAAGCATGTTTATTTTGTTTGACATATACAAAGCAGTTATATTCTGGAGGCAGAAACTGCAACTCCCTTCATAGCCCATTTTAATCTGCTATATTGAGGTGATTAGTCATATAGATATTTCTGGACTACTATACTAAATGCACGTAGGTCAATATTACAAAAGGCTTGGGTTAGCATCATTGAGAATGTTACGAAGCATTTCATAATGATAAATAGTGTGCACCAAAAGATTTTCTTAATACTTACCTTCCAGTACGACTTCACCACATAAAATCTCTGGTGAACTATAAGAATTGATTCTAGAAAATTAAATAGTAAAGGTAAGAACTTGTAGCTGTGTCCTGTCCTTTTAGGATGCAAAGTTCCTCTTAGGAGATCAGAAGGAGCAGGGCTGGAGAACAGCATTTCATCTCATGACGTTCTTCTCTGGTATTTGACTGCAGTCTGACTTGTATAAGATGAATGTAGCCTTTTAAATTACTAGGTTTAATAAAATTCAAAACAGAGAAATATTCCCAGACTGGAAAGGAAACGTGATATAATTTTACCCAAGCTTAGGAACATCAATAAGCAGTGGATGGGACTGCTGTGGATTGAATTGTCTTTTAGAAACCTGTCATTGTGGTAGATAAGCACCACATAAAATGTGGCTTTAATATTTGAAACCCAGAATCATTGCACCTCAAAGAGTTTTTATTAAGGGAGCTGGAGTACTGCTTTTTTACTGCACTTGAAAAGGGTTTATAGATACATTTCTTAATTATATTATTTGTGTTAAAAGTAAAATTAGCCTGCAAAACACTCAGAAGAGACATTTGTAGTTTTATAGTCAATGTTTATTTCCCTAGAATAGTGTTCTTCCTGACATCCCAGTCTAGCGTGAACTATGGCAGAAGGAAAGCTGGTATTTACTTTCAAGTTTCTGATATCTGCCTTCTTCAGGATGCCAAACCACTGTATGATGCTGTAAAGTGTGTCTGGAAAAGCTGAAGGAGGAGTTCTATTAAGGATGGCAAAAAGAGTCACGGAGATGTACTTAAGTTGAAACCAGTCACTGTTCTGCTTCCACCCCCTTTCCCTGCCTTCCTCCTGGTTGAGAGGTGTCCGTTTCATACCAATATAGACAAACCCTGAAAACTTTCATGAAATACAATTCTTTGTGGTCATTTCAAATGCTGAGTAAGATTTGGGAGTGAAGTCATATGGGGCTTCCATGGAGTTGTTCGTATCACTTGTCATATTTCAGGCAATTTCCATGGAGAAGAAAACGTGCTCACAAAACAGGGTGGGTACCAACAGGGCTATGGTAATGATGCAAGTGTGTAGGATTCCTAAATATTTCTCAGGTGGTGGATGCATTTGACAAAATAATTTCAGAGACTGGAAGCAAGTTACGTACTATATTCACTGGGGTCTGCAGGTTGTACTAGGGTTTTGATCTTTCAGATAGTTTTACAATTTGTTTTGTATACTTACACTAATCAAAATACACCTGTGAACACACTGCAGCATGTTTTTATGTAAAAGCAGAAATATTTCACTACGATGGTACATGTATACTTTCTGGAGGTGGGAGTGGTGCCCTTGGATGCAAATGTGGTAATTTTGAATTGTATTTTATCCTGAAACTTCAACAGTTTCTGCAATAAGAATCTTAGATGTTGTACACAGAGGACGTGTTTGTTGCTGAAAAGGTGATGGTGCTAATAAATCCACAGTAGTTCATAATTCTGATTCCTGACACGGTCGCCTGTTCATATTGTGAGAAACAGGGAACAAAACAATGTGCCACCTTGTGGCTTCTGAAGCCACTGCAGTTAGTTTAATAGAGAATGGTCAAGTGATGGCTGAAATATTTTTCATGCCCTTTCTTTCTAGCTACTGGGTTGCATACAAGCTCTTGTTGAGAGCAGAAGTGGGAAATACGTCTCTTTTTTGGGGGAGAAAGCGTGTTGTAGGCCACTGGAAATGTATTGAGGTGAAACACAGGAATTGGGGTATGTTTATTTTTCTCCCTTCCCCCTGTTTTTCCACCAGATAATGTCATCCTTGAAGCAATTTGCTATAATTGTTCTTCACTTATCTAAATGTTATGCTCTTTGCAATGGTAGAGTTGGCTTTTATTTGTGTATTCTACTTGTACTCTGTAATTAAAACAATTACCATGCTGGCTGCTGTGTCTTTTAGATGGGAGCTTTTAGCAACATATAAACAGAAGGTCACAGCTTAACTGGATGCATTGTTTTACTCAACTAGCTTCAATATAGACAATCAAATATGGTTTTTTTTCTATTGCAAACAATGTAGCAATGATCAGGTTTTGCCTGGATTATGGAGCAAGGTGATATAGTAAAGCCCCACAACTAAACCAAATTATTTTCCAGCCATATTTTCAATAAAAGCTTTGTCCTCCTTGTGATTAATTTTGTGGCATATAGTGACAGTTTACCTATGCAAAATTGTGAAACAGAATCTCATGAAGAATTAAAATGTCTTTAAACAGAAATATCGAGTTATAGCCAGTTAGGCTTTACTGCAGTGTCAGGGAGGATGAGTCAGAGTGGCAGAAAAATGTAACAAATAATGGGGCATTTTTGCATGCAGGACTCAACTGACAGATCAATGAATATATTAAAAGACATGCCAGACCACTTTGGTACAAGCTCTCTGCAGAGTGACCTGCTGTTTCCAGGAGAAGGAATGAGAGGAGGGGATTCCCTTTGCTGCGATACCTTCTGCACTGGGAGTGAGTGTGGCAGAGAGCACAGAAATAACAGTTTATAAAAGCAAAAGAGGATGGTAGATCTATGGGAGGAAGCAAAGGATTGGCCTTTCCAGAGGTGGCTGCCCCAGAGGCTCCTGTGACAGAGACCGTGACCAGAAATCAAGCTATAGAGTCCAAGACCAGAATCACAGTGATGATACTGCAGTTCTGGGAGATTATAATATTTTCTAATTTCAAGCATTTCTCTTACTTTTAGAAGAAATGGTGTATCTGAAGTTGTTCTTTTCTCCTTTCTGAGGAAATAGAATAGAACCATAGGATCATAGAATGGTTCATCTAGTTCCCACCTCCCTGCCATGGGCAGGGACACCTTCCACTAGACCAGGTTGATCAAAGCCCTGTCCAACCTGGCCTTGAACACTTCCAGTGATGGGGCATCCACAGCTTCTCTGGGCAGCCTATTCCAGCACCTCACAACCCTCATGGGCAAGAATTTATTCCTTCTGTTTTTTTTTCTAAATCTCCACCCATTCAGCTTAAAGCCATTACCCCTTGTCCTGTCACTACAAACCCTTGTAGAAAGGGTGTGTAAAACACGCCTATTTAGTAAATAAGTAAAATCAGGTTTTTGTCTTTTTCCCCTCTCCTGGGGTTTTTGTCTCTTTCCCCTCTCCAGTTTACTAAAGCTACATCCTCTCTTGTTTGAGAAAGTTTGAAATTCATAGTTTAACCACTGTTCTTGAGGAAACCATTGTAAAACATGGAACACAGACTTTCACTATCTTGTTGAAAATGTACCTACTTCTGAAGTTCTTTTTATGAAGCAGTTGTCTGATGGGTTTATGATGGAAAAACTGTGGCAGGATGTGGAGAAATCACACATTCTTGACCCTCTGCTCCAAGTTTCGATTCTTGTTGCTTGAAAAATACATGAAATGTTGAATGAAAACTGAAGATCTAAATATATTCATACTTCTGAGAATGATCCCGTTACGTCAGATTAAAAGTATGAAAGAGCAGGATAAAGAAACACTTTCTATCTGCACAAATACTTTTCAGAATTCAGAACTATGTCTTGTCTTTGAAAAGAAAGCATTTTGCAAATTTCCAGTCATTCAAACTATTGTGCAAGCACTGGCCAAGTCAGAGCACAGTTGGATCTATCTTGGTTTCAGCCAGAATTTGGCAGTGAGATTACTTGACTGTATGATGATTTGACACCTTTGTGTGACTCATGCCTTTGGATTGATTATTTTTGCACATGTTTCTAATCAGATATCACTTAATTATTGCTGAACAAGAAAGTCGTGAGCTCTTAGATATTAATCTTGGAAAAGCAACAGCATGATTTGGTCGTTGTGGGTAAATGCATTTTCTCTTTAATCTCTGTATTGAAATGAAACACAGAGATTATTTGCAACACATGCTTCGGTGTGATACTTAATATTTGGAAAAATGTTCTGTCCCAGTGGTCATAATTTCACCTTTGAAATTTTAAAAAGGGTGTCATACAACTACTGGGCAACAGAAAGGCAAACTTTATACAAAAAGCTCAAAATTACAAAACACAAAATACTGTATGGAATTAATTTGTGAAGAATTAGAAAGTTCAGGAATTCGCAGTTCAGATCAACCTTATAAAAAAGAAAGAAATTTGAAGGAAAAATATCTCTGCCAGTATGAAACAGTGCAGGGGAAAAAAAAAAAATAAAAAGGAAAAAGAAAAAATAAGAAAGCAGCAAGCTGGGTGGAGAGTTTTAATGGGAATATACTATGAATGTATGTATATTACAGGAAACATCTCTGATCAATATTATTCTCTATATAGATAAACATATAGAAGTTTCAAACTCAAGAATTGGTATGTAAGATTCATAGCACAAATACATGTTCAGATATTAGAGCCCTCCATGGGAGGACTGTAGCCCACATTCTTTCTCAGAGACATTTGTTAGGGGCTTTGTCCTACCTGGTCTTGGAAATCTCCAAAGATGGAGATAACACAACGTCTCTGGACAGCCTGTTCCAATGGTTAAATTCTTGTCGTGGTCATCAGGATATCCACTGTGTGCTTTTCCTCCTTCTTCTCATTTTCTTCATAAATCTGAGTCTCCACTTCTGTTCAGTCGGTCTTAGTTGAGGCCAGAAAAGGAGAAAACTACGTTGAGATTGGTGTTGAAAAAATGTCTCCAAAAAAACAAAATTTGTCTGCCATTTAACATATCCTATTTGTTTTATTGAGTTTATCTAGTAATTTTTAGGCCATTTACTGTCATTATTTTCTAATTTCTCTGACATTACTTTTTCTCTGTTGTTAGTAACTGGGAACTGATTTCATCCTTCCTTGCCTTGATCCACAGTGCTTTGCATAATGTATATTAGGTTACTCTGTGACAGGATTTTTCCTTCTTTGTGAAAGTACTATGTAATTGCAAGTTATATTTAGCTCTTTTTCATATTCTTTGTTTTGAACCACTTGCCAGATCTCAATAGTTAACTTCTGAAAACTTCCAGTCTCTGTTTAATTTTTGATATATGGGGAGTAATAGGAAGTGAATGTCCAAAAGTATAGAAAACGTTGAAGCCAAGTGAGGAAATATAGGAAGCAAATCAATAACTAGCCAGTGTATTTTGAAGGAAATATTTAGGAATGCGATATGAACTTCTGAATTTCTTAAATGTTTTTGTAAATATTTATTTTACTAGAGCAGCTGTAGCAGACTTATAAGCAAATGTATTCTTAGGCCAAGTGCACAATATTGAAAAATGCAAGTTGGTTTTGCTTATTTTTTTTTTTTTTTGTGATTCTTGTAGTACTTTTTTGTCTATACTGTGATCTTTCAAGTATGCAACCATCTGAAAATATATTTAAATAACATATCTGCTTTGGTCTGGCTTAAGCGTCTGTACAATCAGTGAACATTAATTAAAGGGATATAAGCTGGCATATGTGGATAGTTATATGCAAAATTAGATAGATGAAATAGTTGTATTTTCAATTATATTTTTGAAACCTGGAAAGTTTCTATCACAAGGGAATTCTGTGTATTCCTTGAAACTGTTTCAGCAGGCTGATAGACTAATATGAACCTTGTATATTCATTTATTGTGTTGGCACTTAGGAGCAACAGTCTAAAAGACTCTTCAGAAGAGGGGGGTAAAAGATGGATCACTCATTAAAGTAACTTTCAAAATAAATTTATAGCAAAGGTAATATTATTTACCAAGACTATCTTGGAAGATGTCAGGTTTTATGCTTTCAATCGTTTGAAACTGCTCTTAATGAATCTTTATGTCTGATTAGTACTTTTGCAAAATTCATTCAGATTTGTTGTATCCATTATTTTGAAAACTACTTCAACACTGCCTTTTAAAAATGTGTTTGGTGAGAAAAAAAATTAATAAGGTTTTATAAAATTGGTATATTAGCATTGAAATAATCAAAGTTGCATTTATATAAGGTTAATTTAAATGTAAATACACTTGTGTAAAGAGAACTGTTCTTAATAATCTGCCATAATTCATTGACTGGGATCAAAAGAGTTTCATATCAAGTATTAACTATTAGTATGCAAAAAAAACCTTAATTTGAAAAGTCAGGACTTCAAGGTATTCTTAAATTTCCTTTGTGTAAAAAAATTTGCTTGATATCATGGGGAAAGTAAATATGTTTACTACAAATGCAGTAGATGAGGATTTGGGATTTTATAGACCCTGATTCTGGGTTGACAACTAACCCTCAGAACATTAAAAAAATCTATAGAACTGATAAAAAATGTATAACCAATAGCACGTACGACTATTAGAATTGCTTGATTCTGCCTACACAAAACTCCATATGGCTTGTGGGGGGGACAGGATTTCACTGAGCTGGGAAGTCTGTGAGATCCTTGTGTTGGGGACACTTGCAGATGCTGGCATCAGGAATCCTGTGCAAAGCAGGGCTGCCAGAGGGGCTGGTGGATTCAGATACGTTCTCACACACATACCATAGCTGTGGGCTTCAGTTACTCATGTGGTGTCACTCCATAGGCAGGCAAGGGTATTATGACAAGGTGCACAGATTTTTCCTGTAGCATGGGTTCTGGTATGACAAAGACTGGATTTGACTGAAACTACACCTCAGGATTATGGATTGTATCTCAAAGAACTGGGAAATAGCCCAAAGTAGCTCCTGTGGGCTGCTTGGCTCCCTACATTGAGTTCCTCACTACAAGAAAGACCTTGAGGTGCTGGAGAGAGTTCAGAGAAGGGAATGGAGCTGGTGAGGGGCCTGGAGCACAAGTGTGATGGGAGTGGCTGAGGGACCTGGGGCTGTTCAGCCTGGAGAAAAAGGAGGCTGAGGGGAGACCTTATTGCTCTCTACAACTGCCTGAAAGGAGGTTGTAGCATGGAGGGAGTCAGTCTGTTCTCCCAAGTAGCAAGTGATAGGATGAGACAAAATGGCCTCAAGTTGCACCAGGGGAGGTTTCGGTTGGATATGAGGAAAAAATTCTTCACAGAAATCATTCTCAGGCATCGCAACAGGCTGCCCAGGGCAGTGGTGGAGTCACCATCCCTGGAGGGGTTTAAGAGACATATAGATGTGGTGCTTAGGGACAGGGTTTAGTGCTCGATTTAGGTTATGGTTGGAGTTGATGATCTTAAAGGTCTCTTCTAACCAGAATGATTCTGTGTTTCTACGAATAATGTTGTGTCACCTTCCCAGTGCCCTTCTGCAATTTGCCCTTGGGTTTGACTTGGATGCACAAAGGCACTCAGGGCAGAATAAGAGAGGGAGCTTGTGCCAGGCAATTCAGATTTGAGTTTACACAGAAACACAGAATGGTTGGGTTTGGAAGTGACTTCTGGAGATCATCCAGTACAACCCACCTGTTAAAGCAGCTTAATCTGCAGCAGATCACATAGGAATGCATTCAGGCAGGTCATAAATGTCTCCAGAGAAGGAGACTCCACAACCTTTCCGGGCAGCCTGTTCCAGTGCTCTGTCACTCTCAAAGTAAAGAAGTTTCTCTTCATATTCAAATAGAACCTCATATACATCAGTCTGTGCCTGTTGCTCCTCATCCTATCATTTGGCACCACTGAAAAGAGTCTGGTTGCATCCACTTGGCATCCACCTTGCAGATATTTGTAAGCATTTATGAGATCCCCTCTCAGCTTCTCTCCTGCAGGCTTAACAGACCCAGATCTCTCAGTCTTTCCTCAGAGTAGAGGTGGAGGAACAACCTCCCTCAACCTGCTGGTTGCACTCTTCCTAATGCACCACAGGTACCATTGGCCTTCTTGGCCACAGGAGTACATTGTGGACTCACGGTCAACCTGCTGTCAACCAAAACTCCCAAGTCCTTCTCTGCAATGCTGCTTTCCAGCAGGTCAACTCCTGACCTGTATTGATACCTGGGGTTGTTCCTCCCCAGGTGAAGGACTCTACGCTTCCCCTTGTTGAACTTCATCAGGTTCTTCTCTGCTCAGTTCTCCAGCCTGTCCAGGTCTCACCGAATGGCAGCACAGTCTTCTGCTGTGTCAACCGTTTCCTCCACATGCTTGGAGGTGACATCCAGAAAAAGTTGTTCCATCACTTTTCCAGGGAAGGAGGTGAGGCTGACTGGCCTGTATTTTCCTGGGTCCTCTCCTTCTAGCCCTTTTTGAAGACTGGAGTGACGTTGGCTTTATTCCCTTCTTCAGGCACGTCTCCTATTCTCCATGACCTCTGAAAGAGAACGGAGAGCAGCTTAGCAACAACATCTTCCAACTCTCTCAGCCTTCATGCGTGTATCCCATCGGGGCCCACGGATTTGTGGATGGCCAGTTTGTGTAAATGATCTCTAACCTGATCCTCACCAACCAAGAGAAAGTCTTCCTTTTGCCAGACTGTCTTCTGTCTCTAGGGTCTGGGATTCCTGAGGGCCAGTTTTAGCAGTAAAGACAGAAGTGAAGAAGTCATTCAGTAACTCTGCCTTCTATGTGTCATGATGACACCCTCCTCATTCAGCAGCGGACCTACATTTTCCCTAACCTTCCTTTTGTTGCTGATGGGCTTGAAGAATCCCTTCTTGTTCTCCTTTTAGCTAATTTTAATGAGCCTGTGCTATGTAGTCAATCTCTCAGAGGCATAGCACAGACTTTCATGTCTTACTTTGCTCTGTATTTGCTGAAGTTCAGCTCAACACCTACTACTGCAGAGGCTTTGCCAGTACAGACTCAGTAAACAAAACAGCTTTTTGTTTGGAAACTCATATTCCCTCGTTTATTGTTTTTATTAGTTACTAACAGCACAGTAAAATGAAATCTGATATTGTCATTAAGAATATTCAGCAGGGGGGAAAATTATTATCAGTCAAGTGTACCTGTTAGAATAGCACAGACTTGTCTTAGAATTAGTTATATTGTCACCATTCTGGTCAAAAACAAGCATAATGGGGTGATAGATTATGTGTATTTAATGGTGACCATCCTTTGTCCATATTAGAAGATAACCTTGAAAAAAAGTTATGAAATATTTTAGTGACTCTAAAAGATTCAATGTGTTTTACATCTAATCCATGTTTATTTATTTGCAGCTTTTATTATTATGCACTTTATCTCATTACTTTTAATATCAACATGAGTACAATAAATGAAATTCTGTGCTAATTGGTTGCATACAGTCATTAAGATACTTAGACTCTGGACTGCCACAGAACAAGGATAGGAAGTAAAATCCAAGGCCTAGTAAACTGTGAATCCTAGTTTCTTTAATGAAGTACTAAAATTAATTAACATGAATTTGCTGGATCCAGTGTATATCCACTGATGACTGGTGGCTGGTTTCCCCTTTACAGCACCATCCAAGCTGTGTTTAAAAGTGTCTTGGCTACTATATCTTCCTTTTAATATGTTTATTAACCCCCAGCCGGATGCTGAAGCATCTTGTAATAGAAGTGCTAACTTAGTTTTGACTAGACAATCTCTTGGTGAAGGTATGAAAATGTATTTCTTAGCATCTGTTATATCTAAATGTGAGCAATAGGAAGGCTTGGGAAATGCTTTTTCTCTTATCACAGAAACAGTTATAATAGCGGAAACGTAGTAAGATGTGAGTGTCGGGGTGTCTGAGCTAGGGGAATGGGAATGTAATCAGAAATTTCAGGAATGGAGACTGAAATGAGTTGATGTGGAGAGTGAAGGAGGGAAAGGTGGAGCTGGAGGAGAACAAAACCTGCACGAGCAACTGCAAGGAGGACAAAGGAACCTGTGCCCGCTGCAGCATGTTCTCTGCGAATCCAAATCAAGTGGATTTAGAAAAAAAGTCAACATTTATTTTTATATTACTGATGCTATAAAATCCAGATTATATATTTTATTTGTTATAAGTGTATGTCAAGAAAAAAGATTGATTAGGGTAGATTAGAGATTTGTTACAAAACAAAGTTGTTTCCCTGGAGAAAGTCATTATAATTATTCTGCCATAGTTATCACATCTGAGTGCGGTGTGTAGAACTGACAACAACTACTGCGGGTACATTAGCTTGAGTCTATCTATACAATCACTTTTCAGCTTGTAACTTTGTAAAAGTTTACGTGTTAAGCTAAGATTTTCTGTGCTCTGTTTCTGTGTCTCAGTGTAATTAATCTAATCATTTGTTTCTGTGTTTTCAGAGTTTTAGACAGAATGATTTAGTAATTTACAGACTGATATTAGGGAGCGAAAAGATACTATTTATTTTCAAAAAGAGCTAACTAAGCTTGGAATTCTTTTCTGTATTCCTGATATTCCAGTGCATCTAGAAGAGCCAGATGGCTTTTGTTAAGTGTAGTCCTTCGGAAAATGCAAACAAATTTGGCTGAGTTACAATCCAGAGTTCACACAGGCTATTTGCTAGAGATAATAATTAAGTCTTCAAAGAGCTAATTTTTCTTGCACATGCTGAAGGTCTCACTGATCCTCTTGCTAACCAACATATATGGGTACTTTTTTTCACAGGAATTAGACATGATTAACTCCAAGATGAAATCAGCTTTCTGCTGTAACAACTGCACCATCCTTGGATGTGTTCGTGCGCTGGAACTGAAAGCACGGAGTCTTTGATTTTTATGCCCTAGAATAATAAGTCAAACTGAGACCTAGACTGTATTGGCTTTGAAGCAGCACTGTGTTAACACAGCTACATTTTTAGTCTAAGTAGCCTACAGACTGGGCCTTAGTGGTTATATGAATCCACCTTTCTCGATGGATGCTGGGAAAGAAAGGGTCAGAAGAGTGAAGCTTGGAATGAGTATGGGAGAGAGGAAACATGATCATTTGGATAACAAATTCTAGGGCAAACTAAAGCATTGAGAAATCACAACAAACAAACAAGCAAGCAAACAAAAACCTAAAACCTCAACTGCCTTTGCATTAATCTTGTATGCTTGATTTATCCACGCTTGATAATTCAGGAGTTGCTCAGCCTCATAAAGCACACGAAGTATATAAGAAAATTAATGTTGACATCAGCTGCTGCTTCTTTTTTTTTTTTCTTTACTTGCTGCAAATTAGACCCAATGCTTTCAAATTGAATAGTGAGAAAATTAGGCATATGCAATGACCACATGTGATAATGTCATTTTAAATGGCTTCCCGAGCTGAACATAGAAACACTTTGGCAGAAGAGGGGGTCAAAGCCAGTAGTCAAGGGGATGATTTAGTTCTTTTAACTGTAAGATCTTCTTGATTATCGTCACACACTCTCTGTTCTGCTGCAGATGAGATGGAGGTCTTGAAAACAGTTTCATTCAGATAATCCTAATTTATTTTCAGAGGAGAATAGAGAAAATAAACTTTAGATTCCTAGTCTTTCCTTAGCTATCACAGATTGTATATTTTCTTCAGACTGAGGAATGTGCTTTGCCCAGTTAAACAGTAGGTACATATGATGTTCCATATGGGTAAGTGACTTTAATGATCATTCTGAAAAGCTTAATCAGATGGCAAATATAACATCTGTTTACATATCTCCATTAGAGATAACTAACATTCTTTTCAAAGTCACCCTCAGGGTCTGGAGAGAGAATACCGTGGGATAACTCAGTGGTTCATTACTGGAGAAATTGAGAATTATTCTTTTTGTAGTTAACATCAATAACTACAGAATTGCAAAAGGTCTTGTGAAATATGGAAATTACCGTAATCAGAATGATTTAGAATCTGATGAGATCTGGCTCTAGAAGCAGAAATGTGACTGTAATGAAGATGGAGATACTAAGGCCCAGATTCTGAACTGCTTATGACTGTTTAAATGTGGTATTTATTTGCACATGGGAAAGGAGACAGGCCTTTAATTCCTCTGTATTATATCATTAGTTGTACCCAGTGCAGTCCATATGTGCTAAGGTGCAATTCAGAGCACTGTGCAGTGCCCAGCCCAGCTTTGTTCTGGTCACAGTGTCATTCAGCCATTTGTGAAATAGGGTTACATTTACAAGCCCAAGCAAATAGGGACCTTTCCTCATTGAATGAGTTTGATTATTGTAAATTGGTTAAGTGGGTTTTAATATCCCACCAAGCTTGTAGACTTCAAAATGAGATTAAATTATTTACTTTTCATGATTGAAACTAAATTGTGTCTGAGATGTTGCCTTACAAATGCATTGATATTTTTCCATTGTACAGGTGAATTGACAACTTAAGAATGTAACTGAAAATAGTTGCTACAGTGGAAGCGTTGGCTATGTTGTGCACTTTTCTTACAGCAAGTTCCATTAAAATATCACAATCATGGGCAAAATCCATGTGCTATTCACTCTTCTCTTTGTTGTGTTTGAGCTCACTGGTTTATGTTGAGTCCTTTAGGCCACAAGTGAAATAATGTTCTTTTCCTAACTTTTTTTTTTTTTTTTTGATGAACAAATCCTGCTGTTAAGGTCTTGCTATGAAAATCCTTCCATGCATCCTGATATAGAATAATAGAATTATTTTGGTTGGAAAAGACCTTTAAAATCATTGCATCCAACCATTAATCTAACACCATCAAGTCCGTCTCTAAACCATGTCCCTAAGAACCCCATCTACAGGTCTTTTAAACTCCCCCAGGGATGGTGACTCCACCACTGCCCTGGGCAGCCTGTTCCAATGCCTAACAACCCTTTCCATGAAGAAATTTTTCCTAATATTCAACCCAAATCTTCACCTCCCCTGGTGCAACTTGAGGCAATTTCCTCTTGTCATAACACTTGTCACTCAGGAGAACAGACCAACACCCTCCTTTCAGGTAGCTGTAGACAGCGAGAATGTCTCCCCTCAGCCTCCTTTCCTCCTGGCTGAGCATCCCTGGGTCCCTCAGCCACTCCCGTCACATTTGTGCTCCAGACCCTTCACCAGCTCCTTCTCCAACACCTCAAGGTCTTTCTTGTAGTGAAGGTCCCAAAACTGAACACAGGATTCAAGGTGGAGCTTCATCAGTGCCCAGTACAGGGGGATGGTCACTGCCCTGTTCCTGCTGGCCACACTATTGCCAATACAAATCAGGATGCTGTTGGGCCTTTTGGCCACCTGGGCACACTGCTGGCTTACATTCATATATGTCCCATTTCCCAGTGCTCCAGACTTGTGGGTTCATTTCTTCACAGTTTGCCAGATGTATGATAACCAAAGCAAGGAAATTTGAACATTACAAATGAGATTTATAAAATAATATTTTGTTTTAAGCTACACTGGCATGCAGTTCCTGTCTTCAAAAGGTGAAGACCCTAATCACTCAGCAGAGTCCTATGTTGGCTTTCTTCATTTCATTCTAGAACCTCACTGATAGCAGAGGTCTGCCACAAAGTTATTCAGGTAATTAAATGGGAGGTGAATGTCTTTCATGTATTAGCTGGGAAGCAGCTTTGCAGAGGAGGAGCTGGTGGTCTTGGTGAGCACCAGGTTGATCATGAACCAGCCCTAGCAGGAAAGGAGGCCAACAGTCTCCTGGGCTGCACCAGGCAGAGCATTTCCAGCAGGGTGAGGGAAGTTGATCCTTCCCCTCAGCTTAACACTTGTTCCTTCCCATCTCAACTATTCAGTGGTTCTGTGAACTGAGAGTACATAGAAGTGTATGCACTGTCCTTGGGTTGCTGACATGAGCAAAATAGGAAAACATATCTAGAGTGAGGAAGAGTCAGGCTGGTCACTTCAGTTTGCTGGTGAAGTACGAATTAAATTAATGTTGTATGTTTTACCTAAAGTAATAAAGTAGGTTTGAGATGTTTTGTGTTGGCATTAAAAAAAAAAAAAATTATAAAGAAGTATCAACATAATGATTACCGGGGATTTTTTTGTTCTATTATTTCTGTCGAAACCTAAATGTATGCTGCAGTATTTATTTGTCTGTGTTTTGATGCTTAGAGAAAGAAAGAACATGAAACAACTTTCAGTCTACCTTTTAGCAAAGTGATTGGGACAGGAGTCAGATTCTGGCAGGTGTGTGTTTCGGAATGGGGACAATCAATGTGAAATGTATTCACATTTGGTTTAAAAGTGACCAGGACCTTTTTGTTTGGTTGTGGTTTTTTTTTGAGAATTTGCACTCATAGACTGGGAGCTCTGGTGTCATCCTATATCTGCTCTTATCCATGCCATAATGTGTTTTAATCACAGACAATTAAATCCATACTGGATAACCACTTGTTATTAGCCAAAACGAAGCTAGATCAAATTCAGTCAATAAGTACCTGATTGCTAGGCAATTGCTTTCACTGCTAAACTAGGTAAAAATCAACTTATCATGAGATGAGCTCAGGCAAGACACTCTGCACTGTCAGGCTTTTTCTAATAACAGTGAGATCATTGGAAATAGGCATCCTCACACAGAGGGTCTCATTGGTGTTAGGTGGGATCATCTGTTTTTGCTAGTCAACTCAGCAGTTTCCAGAACTGAGATACTCTGAAGAGTGCAAAGACTTGATTTTTAGGTCAAGATAAACCTGTTGAGTCCCATCTAGACTAAGTTCAAGACTCTCTGTTAGACTCCATGGCAACCTTGTCTTGGATGAGTCTCTCATGGTGCCCTACTGTGGAAACTTAAGTCATACTTCCAGTAGTTTTGTAAATATAGCTTTTATTTTGTTTTCCTTAGTTTAAATACAATCTGAGTCACGGTGTGTGTTTTGTGTTAGTTGAAGTAGAATGTTGCTTATTTCAGTAAAAGCAAAATATTAACTTCTAATATTGATTTGGTATGAACCTCTGTTTTAACTGGGTGGGCAGATTGCTTTTTGGATGGCAAATACAGATATATGGGCAAAACACTGCTTACAGATCTTTACAAAAGCCTCTGTCCAGAGAAAAATGAATATCAAATGTCTTAGAAGGGAAAAAAATAATGAAGATGAGTGAAGGTCATAGAAGACATTCAATACAGAAGTTATTTGCATGGCTTTATGTAGATAATTGGCTTTTGAATTTTGCTGCCGAAATTCCAGCTAGACATAAAAGATTTTTTGCCTGTAAAAATTTTGTAAATTATTTGTCTGTGACGAGACAAAAATCTCCAGCTATTTTCTAAATCTGCACTGGTTACTTTCAACTTGTTGCACAAGCAAAATTTGTAACAAAAACGTGTGTATGCATATCCTCAAATACCACAGAACATACGGGACCAGGTTCTCCAGGGACTGTATTTGTGCATTTAATTCCCCAATTCCTTCAATTTGTGGGCTGTGAACATGGACACGCACAAAAAAGTCTGTAATAATACAACAGCTTGTCAGGACATTGTGTAGACCCACAGCTCGCTGGAGGACAGGAGCTGCAGGGACTCTCCCAGGTCAGGGCTACATGGCCAAGCCTGGTGTCACTGTCCTGACCAGGGCAACAAGGACTGCCCTGGGCACCAGGCATCTCCATGGGGATGGGACTGGGCCAAGGCCAGGCTGAGATGTCCAATGGGTGGTCCAAGCTCAGCAAGGTTCATGTCTATGCAGAGTAGAGCTGTGGTGGACTTGGAGACTGGTAACCTCAGACTGGGCTGAAATGGGGTCCTGGGCTGTGGCCTCAAGGTGTGCGGAGTACCCGGAGAAGGTTGGAAGGGGCAGTCAAGTCTCCTAGTGCCCTCATAGCCCCGACACTGCTGTCTTCAGTTTGCTGTTCATAGGTAAATTGTCTTGCAAACCACTCCACAAAGAGCAAAGGATTTAGAAGCCAAAAGATATGCAATTGAACTTTCATACACCTTTCACTCTGTGAAACAAATATTTTGTGAAGTTCAAAAAATCTAATCCCCTGGCAATCTACTAACAGTTGTCAAATGATGTTCATGAAAAATATATTGTTTTCTAAAAGAGAATGGAGTGTTAGTACTTAATGCAAACCAGTGCCCTCTTTTGCCATGTGAATGCCCTGGATAATTAATATGAGACTGATTTATTTTAGATTTTTTTTAATAGTTTATTCAGTTTTCTCACATTCCTTCAGTTGTTGGCAGTTCCACAGAATGGATTTTCCAGACTAAAATATTTTGTCTTCACCTGCCAAGATCTACAATCAGTATTTAAATAAAATAGTTGGGAGGAAAGAATGAGGTAAACAAGGCTGAGTTGACTCTTGCCAACTTTGGAAATCTGAAATGATTGTCACTTCTATCAAACAATTAGATACATTTACATTAAGGTAACTTTCTTATGTGGTTTACACTAGGTGAGTGTCTAAAGCAGAGACACCAAAGACTGACTGACCAGTCAAACATCAAAAGATGTGCTCTACGCTAGGGGACATTTGCTGAGTAAAGGAGGCATTTAACACTTGTGTTTAGTGGTTTTTATTATTCTGGACAACCTGTTCCTGTGCTTGATCACATTCATGGTAATTTTTTTTTCCTGGTATCTGATCACATTTCCTTTGCTGCAGCCTGTGTTAATTGGCCCTTGCCTTTTGCTGCACGGCTCCGAAGAGTCTGGCTCTGGCTTCTCTGTAACTATCCATTTAAGATGAGGGTCAGCTAGATTTGTCTCTTAAGCCCCTTTCTTGACCTGAAAAAAGCTTTCTTATCCTGTCCGTATACATCATGTTCTCCAGCCCCCTGACCATCCTGATGACTTTCAACTGTATTCACTTCAGTTTGTTCATCTTTCTTTTACTTGTTAGCCCAAAACAGATACAGTATTTCAGATGTGCTTTCATAATACTCAGTGGAAGTGAAGAACCACTTTCCTTGATGTCCTTTCTACACTTCTACCAATGCAGATCATTATATGATTTACCTTCATTGCTGTAATGGCACACTGCTGACTCCTACTCAACTTGTCCATCAGGACCCCAAGGTCCTTCTCTGCAAGGCTGCTTCCAGCCAGTCAGTCCCCAACCAGTTCTGTTGCATGGAATTACTCCTTCAACTTCAAGAAGTTTCTGTCAGTGTATTTCTCCACTTGGTCAGGATTCCCATGGATGACAACCATGCCTACCAGTAGATCAATAACTCTCTCCAATTTCTGAACTGTGATTTTTTTTTTTTCTCTATAAACTTCTGATGGACTGACATTAGGAATACCATTCTGTAGTTCCCCAGATCATCCTCTGGCCCTTCTTGAACATGGATGTGATGTTTGCCTTTTTCAGTTATCAAGACTTTTGACACTACAGACTTTTGAAGATGAGAAACATCTCTCTACAATGTTGGCAAGCTTCCTAAGCACTTTGGGATGAATCCCATCCAGTTCCATAGACTCGTGTGCATCCAATTTATTTAAGTGGTCTCTAGCTTCATATTCCTGTCTTGTAGGTTGCACTTCCACCCCTGGACTTTGCTACTCATTATAAGGACCAGGAAGGCTGGAGAGCAGACATTGCCTATAAATATTGAGAAAGCAGTCACTTCACAACAACAGCTTTTCCATGTCTTTGTCACTGTGTCCCCACAATTTTCTTCATCTTCCTTGTGTTGCTGGTATGCCTATAGAAACCTTTCTTGTTACTCTTCATGTCCATCTCCAATTTTAACTTCAGCTGAACTCCATTAGGTCCTTTCTAGAGAATATAAATAACAAAGAAGACAGAGCTGGGAAAGTATCTTTGCAAATAGTGCTATCTGCTCAGATTCACTGTTTCTGAGAAGCACTAAATATTAGAGATTTCAAGTAATAATTTCCCTTTTCTCACCAACGACAACTTCAGTAAAAAATTCCATATTACATTCACAAGTCAGTATATACATGGGCTGAAAGAAATCTGGATCACTGTTGTTGATATATGCTCCTTTTTCCTGTTGTAATTTTTGCAATCATATCTATTTAAGCACATATTTAGAAAAAGCTATTTTGGCATAAAAGCAATTCACTAATCAGTCGTTAGTCATGAGAGAACAAAATTATGTTTGATTGAAATGGTAGATGAACGTGCAATCATGTTTTGCTCTGAACTAGTTAAAAATATACTTTCACATTTGTGTGAAGTTTTCTTTACATAATTTCAGATTTGCCGTTTAATAAAGACAAATGTTCTGTGCTTGACGGCAGAGAGACAGAAATCCAGGAAAAGTGGAGACTACTCTTCCAGAGTTATCTGCCAATAGCACTGTTTATTTTTCCTGGGACTACCGAGTTAATATTTATTTATTTACTTATTTTTGTGTCCTGAACTGTAATTATATATACATTATAAAAGATCTGTAACCATAGTTAGTACCAAGACTGCAAATTGAGCTTTTGTTTTATCTACAGACACTGAGTTCCATGAGTGAGCAATGCATTTTAGAGGAACATTCCTTTTCAGCTATATTTAATTGTTTACCATATTTATTTCCATATCTTTCTTTGGGTTTTCTTTGAGACAAGTATTTGTTCTGTTTATGGAATTCAAGTAACATTGAAATATGTTAAAGTGCGACTTAATAAAGGGAAGTTAGAATGGAAAAGGTATTTGGGGTCCTCAAAGAGGAATTAAAAATATTGAATTTTGAAATATTTGTGACCATATTTCTGAAGGAAAAAAAAATTATTCAGCAAGTTTTTGTCTTTTGTTGTTGCTGTTGTTTTAATTTCTTTGTCTGTTTGTTTTCTGTGAACATTTACATGAAATCCTTCAGAATAGAAAGTATCTTTTTGAGAACAAAGAGTCTTGGTTTACATGTTGGCTTAATTTATTAAGCTAACAAACTCAATTTGTTTTGAAATGGTGCATCTTGTGCATGTGTTGGTTTAAGACTGTGTTTTCTATGCATTATGCTATCAGTATCTCTATTTGTACACACACTCCAGGAAATTAAGGTAATTAATACAATTTTCCAGGAACTCTCTTGCAAGAGATCCCCAAGTATGCAGACTGTTTTTATAAACTTGTTTTATCAATATTCCAGGGGCTGTTCATTTTGTTGTTATTGTTGGTTGTTTGCTTGCTTGTTGTCGTAGTTGTGGGGGTTTGTTTGTTTCTTGTTTTGTTTTGAATATGGTTCTCATCACTAATCTGTCTCTAACAGCTATCGGTCACATAAAGTTGCCAAGGTGTGATCCACTTTAGACTGCATACATTTTAAAGAAAATAGTAAGATTATTGTAGAATGGAAGACCTGACTTATGAAGGACTAATTAACAAACTGGAAAAACAAAGTAACAAACCACGGGAGCTATACTGATCTTTTCATTTGAAATTAATTCTTACTGAGAGGGATAAGTAATGATTTAAAGTAAAATGAGAGAACAGAAATAAATTGTTGAAAACAACGAGATGGAAGTGGAAAGTAACTCAGCCAAATGATTCTCAGTGTGTGAACTATTTGACTGAAGAGCTGCTTTTCTAGCTAAAAGTTAGACTTTGCTTCAATAAATGATGCACAGCAAAATGAAAACCTTGCAATAGACTTCATTACCTACTTTTCAGTATATGACTCCTCAACCATTCTTTGATGTGCTCTGATATCTCCTTTAGGATTGTAGACTGCAGTTCTATGAAATCAAAAGTTTGTTGTGGCTTTAGTTTCAAGCTACTAATTTCTTCTGGCCTTTATTCTTCTAATCCTGCTTACCATTGCACATTACAAAAGCAAAATGTCAGAGATTTCTACCAAAAGGAGAAACAGACCAGACTTGTTTGAATTATCTAAATGTAATTTGCTACTTGACAGTATATGACATCTCTATTTCCTTCCCAGGCTAATGTGCTTTCTGTGTGATCCGGTTATAGATCAGGTTATTTTCCTAAGATAGCAAGTGGTTCCAAAAGAACTCATGTCTTTTGTTACTGAGGATTTACTTTCTTGGATGTTTTTATAAGAATAAAAGTAATCCTCAAAAATAAAAGGAAGAGAAGTGTTCTCCTGTCTCACCATGTTTCCTCTTGATTTAACAAACACAGCTGCAGATGGCTGAGGGACATGGCTCGTCCCTTCACCTGCTGTATCCTGCAGATCTTTCTCCTAAGTGTCGTTCTGGGAAGCACATTTAATTTTGCCTTCTCTTCCTAACACACAGTAGAATCCTAAAGTAGCTATGAATAGCAGGCTGTCTTTACATCCACTCATACAAAGAAATTGCTTTTTATCTTAGCCATTAGCTAGCACACGTACAGTGCTAGCAAGACTATTTTGATTATCTGGTTTGACCTACTGTACAACACAGACTCCAGAATTTTGCCCTCCATTCCTGCATTGAGCTCAATAACTTCTAGCTGTACCAAAGCAAAGAGCAATTGGTCCAGGCCCTTGAGGTCATTTGGTGCAGATATGGTGTAATGTTATAGGTGCTCCAAGAAATGCCAATAGATTGATTTTTCTCTTTGAAGTAATTAAGACAGATATTAGGAAAAAAATATCCACAATATATACAAACCTCTTATGTCTGGAGGGACTCTGTTTATGGACAAAGTTCTTTTCAATAAAAAGCCATCAAGGATTCATCTTGCTTCCGTAATGTCTTTTTTTGATTCATGTTCCATCGTTGTTGTATTAATACACAGCACATGGACAGGACATGTATGTGATTCCTTTATGAAAACATACTAGGATATTTCTGTTTGGGAAATCTTTTTAGATGCTGTTTTTGACTGAAATTGAATCTCAGGGTTGGCCAGGTATGGATCGATTTGGATAGGTGGACAAACATCACTGATTTTCATTATTCTTTTAATATTCTATCAGTTGAGTTCCAGTCAAATGGCTTTGCTGTTGTTGTGGAAGTTATGTTCTCCACTTAAAACAAGTGATTCCTTTCCAAAGGCTGAAGGAGCTTAGTAACTTGGATTCTCAGTAATATATGCTATAAACCTTGTCTTTTTTTTTTGGCTGTGCTATGTGATCACGTCTCTGCTTTCCATTAATCTGCGGTGAAATATTACAACTGCCCCTTAATAAGACAGTGCCAGAACTGTGCCAAACTCTTCAAAGATGTGTATTATGAACAAAACACAAATATCTTCATAGGGAATAAATATTTTTTATTATCTCTTAATAAACTTGACTGAAATTCTTTCAAAATAAATTCAATGAGAAGCAATCTGTTGGAAAGAGGATGCTCTAATAGGCATTGTACTTAAAAAGAACTTGCTTGAGTTGGCTAATTGGCATTCTTTATTTCCTGAGTGGATTGCCAACATTAGAATAAAAAATAGACTCCTGCAAAAATTCTAGCTTGTTTATATTGTCCTCTCTCTTTATGCAGTGCATGCAGTTCATCTATCTTTACACAATGTGACTCTGTAATAAAAATCCTCATTAATTTATTCTATGGATATCTCCTGTGTGTTTATGGTATACTTCTACTACTTAGGTTACTACTTGAATGGAGACCCAAAGTTGTTGACTTTCCCTTGTAAAATCAAATATCAACCATAGTAAAGCTGTTTTATTCTAATTTAATAACAATAGCTTAAGGTACTGTAAATCTTCATGCAGCTGAAATTGGGCATATGGATTTTAAGTAACTATTACCCATTAACATTTCTTTATATCCTTTTTTATTATGTGAAAAACAGTGTTGGAGTATTAGGCTGATACTGAAGTTCTGAAGTGCAATTCCTAAAAATCTGTAAACACAGAATCCAATCTTAAAAAAGCTGTCTTGAATTTGCCAAAGTGCTTGCATTAGACCCTTTAAACTGAAGAGTTATTAAAGAGGTTAAAGATCTTGGACTCAGAAGTGCTTGTCACAAACTGCCTGGCAAAAGATACTCAAGCAAAGGACTTTTGTTTCCTATGGTAGTGGGTGGAAGTTTAAGGTTATATTTAAGTGTTTTGGGAAAGTCCTGAACCCGGCCCTCTCTGTCCTCAAACAGCATGTGGAAAAGAGGTGTCGGTAAATATTTTCCACATAGTGAAAATGATGGTTGCAACAACCTTTCCTGTCCTATCTGCCCTGTGCATTTAATCTATCTTTTCTAAACAGATCTTTTTGCAGTACCTTTTTAAGTTATTTTGCTTAATGGCTTTGTGTGAATCTAGTTTAGGGTGAACCAAAGCACTAAAATAAAGTGCACAAAATTCTCTAGAGGAGAGAACTCCATAAACTATCAGACACCTCTACCTGAAAATAGCAGGTCTTGTAAGGGATATTTCTGTATTGACATGGAAATGCTCTTGTATTTCAGTCTTTCTACTGCAATTTTATGATTCTTCGTTTTACTTGGATATGAAATTGGTAAATCTGCTGCTCTGTTCTCCACCAGCTTTGACATGATTGACTTTGACTTAATATTCCCAGCTGAGTGTTGTTTTCTTCTGTTGATACAGTTCCCTTCCAACCCCTTGTCATTTTTCTTTTTCATTGTATCTTGATTTCTAAATTATTGTCCTTATGTTAACCCTAAGACATGCAGCTAACACTGAGAATGGATATGTTTGTGTCTGCAACTCTTACTGATATTTTTACATAAAAATGCAAAGCTTGAGATTCTTCCTTCTATTTAAAGGATATGGGGATTGTGCTACTTTTAAAGTAAATAGTCTTAAAGATGATTGACATATTTCCAATGAAACTTCCTTAATGATGAAATAACTAAATAACCATGTTTTATCACATTTTTCATCTTTTATTGTTTTATTTTTGTTGCTGTCAGCCTATATCTCTATCTTGTATTGCACACCTGGAGGATGGGAGGAGCAGGCAGACCAGAAATAGAAGCTGAGCTGTTTTATTTCAGATGTGTCCTTCCCAATTCCATATGTTCTGTTTTCATTAAATGAAGTGTGTTTTTTCATTTTACATATGGGATAGTCACTGAAATCCAACAACTTGCCCAAGATTTCTGAGGTACCCTGTGACAGCAATGACTTGTGCCAGATCACTTGGCTCCTGGCCTAATCTTGGACTAATCACAACCATTCCTTCTAGCCTATGTCACCACTAAGACTATTATTTCTATACAAGCATAATTGCTTTCCACCAAACAAACAAATGAAAAAAGTGGTTGCAAAGACGTTGCATTTGACTTATTTCAGTAGCCTTGCAATCATATTCATAGTTGTTCTCATTATATTTTTTTCTAGAAAATATTTGTAGAAATTTCAGGACCACTAAATAAGCTGATCCATGCCCCGTTTATTAATCTTCTTTCATTCTGTATTTTTTATAGTTGCATAACATTGCATTCTTGGTTGGAGGGAAAAATCTGTTACTACATCTAAATCATCTTCACTCATGCTTCTAGCTTCCCTTTCAGAACTCTATTAGTAATTTTTGTTTCCCATATGCACTTTTTGTTTCCCATATGCACATTTTTGCCCGAAGCAAACTATTCTCAGTGTTTATTTTTGGTGTATGTCCAACATTACTGTAATCCAGTTACAGTTCTTTGTGCTGGTAGAATATCAGCTAAATCTATGTGCTCCGTTTTGTCATGCCTACTTAAAATTTAAAAAAGAAAATTAGTGAGATTTTTCCACAACAGTATCAGGTCAAACACAGTTCACACAGTGTACTGCACAATATTCAGTTTTGCTTTGTGCACCAGTTATTATCAAATTAGGATGATAGTTGGGCATGTGGATTTGAGCCATGTGTTAGTCCAAGTTCATCCAGAAGCGTGTGCCATCCTGTCTAATGCAATGGTTCAATTACGGCTGATGAAATTGCATTATCTTTTGAGTTCATCTTTCCATGTTGTCTAGCAATTAGTTGTACATATACATCCCATTTTCAAGTGTTTTTGTGTAACATAAACAGTGAGAAACTTTTTTAAAATATATGGAGAGTTAATAATTTATTAAAAGGGATTTTCTAAGTGTGAAATAGCCTAGAACTGCCAGGTAGATTCAGGGTAAGTTCAGTGGTGTCAAATCCATTTGAAAAAATCTTTTTCCACATTCTGATAAGAGACCATTCCAAATATAGTGTTTTAACAGGGGATTAATACATTTACAGTCAAGAGGATGCCTTTGCAGTTCTGATTGTTCTGGTTGGGGTGTAGTAAGGTTGCTAAAAGGTCACCTACTGCTTTAAAATATAAGACTATGGGGGTTTATGATAGACATTTTAGTGTTCTGGTACAGGTGACTTCACCCAATATTATTAGTGTAGAGATGCGTCTAGTCACAGAATGTGTAATTTCTTCCCACTCTCTAAAGAAGTTGTAGCTGTTGCTTGCTCTGCTTATTTTTTTAATATCTTTTTTGGGTGGCCCTTTTAAAATTTATATGTGAACTTCTTCAATTAGACAGATTTCTCAAAATAGCTCTGAAAGACATATTTAAACTGTTTGGGTTTTTTTAGATTCTGACTGGCATTTGAGAAAGCTGCATCATCAGTATATTCTGGAGCGTACTGGGTAGCTTGCTATGTGACAAAAAAGGTGATGGTCTTAAGCTGATGGACACTGCTAATGTAGGTCTATGATTATGAAATGGAATCTGAATTAAAATACAGTTAAAAGTGATGTTAGTTTCATATCCGACAATTTGAATTACAATGTTGTCAAAATATTTTCTCCGCTCTTAGGGCCATAATTTTTTATTAAGAATTACTGCTAGGTTGCATTGTTATGTATTTTAGCAAGGTCTAAGCTTTGAGGAATTTTAGGTTAGTAATTAGGAGGAGCTAAAAATTAAATCAAGTCTTTTTGCAAAAAAAGCATTTGTAAAAATTCATTTATCTCATTTGAAAGTTTATTTGCAGACAGTCATAGTTGTCTCTTTGTCTTTGAAATATTTAAATGTAAATTTGCTTTAGTTTTTAGATGGTGAAACTATGCATATCACATTAATTCTGTTTAATTTTTGTGTACTTAAGTCCTAGTGGAACACCAATAGACATAAGGGGACATAAGGGGACATAACAGACATAAGTTACATCATCCTGCATTTTTTAAAATTAATTGTGTATTTTCTATGATTAAATGTACCTTAGACTGGCTTAGGTTAAAAAAAAAAGGCAACTATAACAAAATGTAGATACATGGGGTTCCAAGATCCACCGAGCCTAAAGGGGCTAAAACCTCAGTCACCTGAGACTGGATTATATCCCTGAATCTCTTTAGATGCTTGAAAGGCTCAGGCCAGATTTCATGTATTTTGCACCCCTGTCACTTCTATGAGAAGAAGGAAAAGAAAATACTTGGAAATAAAGACTGCAAAAAAAAAAATAAAATAAGGAAATGCATTGTATTAATAAGAAAAATGCAAGAGAAAACTCTGAAGAGAAGGTTGTTGACATTCACTAAGGAATTTGTGAAGAGTAAAAGAAGAGGAGAAAATGATACATCAATCATAATCTTGAAGACCTTAGGCACAAATACATATTATATATATATATTCTATATACAAACTTCTGAAGATTTGTTCATTTGTTGCATAGATCTTTTCTAAGTGGCTTTATTTTTAAATTCAGCCTCTTGCTCTTTTTACATTATGTTTATGTACATTAGTACATACCAAAGTCTACAGTACAGTTTAGCATTTAGGACAGATAACATTCTTCCTGAACTTGTCATTTGCATCTTCTGATGCAATTTTATTGACAGGGTCTTTTCAAGCACGCAGGGAAAAAACAAAACAAAACAAACACTCCCATGTCTGGTTTGATCATTGGCAAAAGGGTATCTTTTTCAGTACTTTGTCTAGATGCTATTTCCACAAGAAAGCACTTTGCCTGTAAAGCTCGTACATGTAAATCTGCTTCAGCAGGGTGCCTGCAAGTTGTGTCAGGGTCAGCTAGAAAAAGACTTAATCTTCCTGAAAATTGCAAGAGGGTTTTTTTCATTTGGTCTGGGGGTTTGTTTGGTTTGTTTTATTTTTGTTTTTCCTTTTTCTCCCGTGGTTTGTCATCCAGAAGGGGATGCAGGCTCACGTCCCAGCCACGCAGAGCATTGATTGCTTCTGCCTGCAGCGGGGATGCTGTCAAGTCGCCGCGCGAGTGGAGCCCGGTATTGACAGCGAGCTGCTGGCCAGCAGCTCCTGCTGCGCCCGCTCCCGCCATGCCCTGCCGCTGACTGCTGCCAAGGGGGCTGGAGAGGCCCCGCAGAAGGACCTCACCACCGCCAGGAGAAGCATTTCCATGCAAACTGGCCAAAGGGAGCCCTGGGTGTGCCATGCACGCACACCTTCCCAAGCAGCACAGCTGCGGCAGGGAGTCCAAGGGGTCGGA
This sequence comes from Columba livia, assembly GCF_036013475.1. Classification (NCBI taxonomy): domain Eukaryota; kingdom Metazoa; phylum Chordata; class Aves; order Columbiformes; family Columbidae; genus Columba; species Columba livia. Next base: position 8,480,423 of record NC_088602.1, read on the forward strand.
TGCCGGCAGGAAGGTGCCTCCCGCAGCGAGGGATGCCCATTGCACCTGTCCTTGGCACCAGCATCCTCCAGGGCTCCAGTATGGCTCTCAGGCGCTTCCCTCTTGGGGACCTGGGGGTGCCAGCCAGAGCAGGAGCAAGTTTGTCCCTTTGTGGGACACGGTGCGGAAGAGCCCCCAGCAATCCCCGGCCAAGCCCCAGAGCAACCCCGGGGAGCGGTGGTCAGAGTGTGCCTGTGCCCACGGCTGGTCCCCCCCAGCACAGGTGAGCCCGTTCTTCACTCAGGTGACTTAGAGGATGCTCCAGGGAAAGAAAGTGAGGTTTGGTGATGTCTGCAACTTTTTGTGCTGTGTCTTGATTTATGTTTAGAGGTGCCTTCTGAAAAAAATTGTGTGCAAGGGTGAGCTGTGGGTTGGTAATGTCTGTTTGAGTATCAGTTCTCTGTGTCTTGTGGAAACCTGTGGGATCCTCTTGGGAGGGTTTTCTTGCTAAAATGTTTTGATTTTTTATCTCCAGTTTCTACAGACTTTGTATTCCGTTGTCTTGTGCAAAGAAATGCAGTGTTTATCCCCCTGTGTAATAGATTTTGCCTGTTTGTGTAAATAGTTTGTTTTCAAATATTGTGCAAAGTTAATAAGGATATTTTAAATAGAGAACAGTGGAGGGGGGGTGGATTTATTAATAAGAGAAAGTGTGAGTTGTTTTTCCTCTTTTGAACTCCAAATGTAACTGAAATCTTTAATAAACAAAAAATAGCTGCTTGGCTTTCACAAATCTATAGATTTTTATTTAATGGCATGGTAGTGTATTTTAAAATACAAAACACCTGAGGTCTAGGATGTTTACAGATACCTGTAAGCAATTAGACCGAGAAATACATACCAGATAAGCCAGCTCTGTGAAACAGAAATCACAGTGACACTCATATGATGCTTAATATTAAAAAGCATTAACACTTCTTCCACTAATGCATGTTTTAATTTATCCCTTAGAAAACATTAGACTCATTCAAAAGCTCTATATTATGTCAACATCAAATCCTTTTGCCATAATTCCACACCAAAAAAAAAAGCAGAATTTAATGTTGAAATAGGTTTTTGAGATATATGTGTACTTACTGAAATAGCATACACTAGAGTTTAACTAGCCTTAGCCCACATTGAACATGTGCACCCTCTCTAGAGATTAAATCAATTCTTTGATGGAAATGGTTTTAATATATTTTCACTGAACAGAAAAGCAATAAGGCAAAGGATTGTCAGATAGCGTAGCTGCACTTTATCTAGTCTTATGGCCTAAAAAAAGTGATTTTCTGTTGACTGAATGTGATTGCTATATATAAAAAGCTTCATTTTTGCTTCAAATCTATTATCACATGGAAAAACTGAGCTTTCTGATATATTTTGGGGTGACCAAAATGTTGCATGTGACTATAGTATATGCTATACATTTTCTTTCATATACAGAGAACATATGATTATTTATGCCTGAATAAAGCCAATGTTAATATATAAAACATAGAACTAGACTTTGTTCTAATTTTAATTATAAAAAGCTCCAAACATTATTTTTGGCTCTGAATAATTTTTGTTTGGAAAGAACTTGAAGAAAAAAAATACTGTAAGAGAGAGAGTTCTTTGGTTTTCAAAGGTATAAAATTTATAAAGAGAAAATTGAGTAATTTAAAAAAAAATTATTAAAGGCCACTTCTAAGACTACTTCAGTATCTAAGTTATAGATGCATAGTAAAGGTCCTTTAGTATTTTCAATGCCTTCGTAATCACATCCGCTTGTGTTCAGATAATGCCAATTTGTTCAGTGTGTGTATGTACTTTTTACAATTTTGCACTCTGCACTGTAAACTTTCTTCACTTTCTTAATACCAACTACCTTTTTCTGTTTAGGAAAGTTCCTTTCTTGGGTTTAACCTATAATGAATCAATTTACCACCAATCAAACTGATGTTCTTTGACTACAGATGGACTGATATACTTACTTTGGCAAATACTTGGTGGTTTTTATGTCATAGACTTGTGATGTATTTTGTTTCAAATAATAATCTGTCTTTTTTTCTCTGTGCAAAGAAAGCTTTGTGCAAGCTATGGGAAGAAAGGAAAGATTCTATGTGTGTGTGTATGCTCTTGTATGTATGTACATTTAGACAATGATTTTATCACTTATATTACATACATGCAATATGGGAAAATATAATAAAGCTGCCCTTAATAATTGCCCTTACTTTGGGGATACAAGTTGAAGTCAGTGATGTTTTAAGAGGGCTATATTGGCTGAGAAAACTGCTGTCTTTCTTGTCAAAATAAAGAGCAGTACTGAAATAGTTATATTTGCTGGCCTAAAAAAAAAAGGAAAATTTATTTGAAATTTCCATCTTATGTGTGAATGAGATAATAAATAAGCCAGTGACAGCTTCAAAGGTGGAGGTTTTTTCTATAAAGTTCCAAGCATATTTTTCTTCTGCTTGACATTTTTGGGAGAGACTACCTTCTTCAAGAGTAGGAAAGGGCACGTAGCAACAGGACAAGGGGAGATTTAGATCAGATTTAAGGAAGATATTCTTCCCCATGAGGGTGGTGAGACACTGGAATAGGCTGCCCAGAGAAGCTGTGGATGCCCCATCCCTGGAAGTGTTCAAGGCCAGGTTGGACGGGGCTCTGAGCAACCTGGTCTGGGTGAAGATGTCTCTGCTCACGGCAGGGGTGGCACTGGATGAGCTTTAAGGTCCCTTCCAACCCAAACCATTCTATGATTCTATGAAAGACACATATCACGTTGGAAAAACTGCTCCTTGATTAGTACTACAGTACCAAATCTAATGCATGGGTCCTTAATTCCTGGAATGTGTACTACATAGCTGTTACTAATGTACAGTTTATTATCCTGATCCTGCTAAAAGTATTGATTTTTATTGCTGAGGACAGGGCTTTATTTTGTTTACCAGTTCCTCCTTCTTTAGTTACGTCAGAGCAAATATTAGCTTTCTAGTATTATTGATATTTTAACTGTTTTAGAAATTCTACTTTACTAGTTTGCATGTTTGCGTTTACTTGTAGTTTCATGTTGAGCTGTGGGTAGAAAAATGCTCTCAATTTATCCAACCAGGAATTCATTTGGAATTGCAAACTAACACCTTCTTAATTTTGAAAGTGAGTTGAAATTAAGTTTAGAAAAATTTTATTTCAAGACCTAATGTGTTTTTTACTTCCCTTTTGGACAAAGTCATTTACAGTTCTGCTTCCTTTAAGAAAGTAAGTTAGTAGGCAAATTTCATAGGTCCCTCTTGCCTGGAAATATTTCTGTTTCTCTGCTGTGCACTGGCTAGCTCAGTCATTGTTGGCATCCTGGAGTCACACAACTTGTGTAATTCATTAGGAGATTTAATATCTAAGGCTCTAGTGTTGTGCTAACTGTGAGATCTCTGAGCAAGATGAGGGGAGGGGATGTGAAATGGAGCCAAGGCGGTGATCTGAACCTTTCTGTGGGTCATCCTAACATTGGATGTAGTCTGTAACATTGGACGTACTTTCACTTTTTGCGTATATAGACTGCTGTCACATGTCATCTACTGATTAAACAGATTAGAAATGTATGGTGACACGTGTAGCTGAAGGTGTGCAATGAACAGCTATTATTTGTGCAGAAGGGATGGAAGAATAGGGATCTGTGCTGCCCTGATTACAGGTTGAAGAGATAATTGCAGACACTGAGCTGTTGTGCTTGTTTTAAGAAGTCCAAGGTATAAATTTTACTTCTAAACACTTTTCAAATATGTAACTGCATGTTTTCAGATTCCTAGATCTCAATATTGTTAAACAGCAAAGAAGAGGAGGAAGTGAATTCCCATCTTTGGCTGTTTCCCAGTTCAGAAGACACTTCAATTCAGCTAGCTTTATATGCTATTAAATTTTTAACCCTTCTGTTTCAAAATATTCCCAGGGAAAAGCACCTAGTCTCAGCTTCCTGGATGCGTCATCTGCAAAAATGCATACATGTGTTTTGTTCCAAAAACTTACACAGAAGTGTAGATTTTCACATATATTTTGAACAGTTCCATGTTGTTGTCAGCTTTGATGACTTTTTTGGTTGGTTATTTTTTTTCCAACAATACCAGAAGAGATTTTTTTACTGTCAATGTATTTTAAGATAAATACCACCACTGAGCTGTTTTGTTACCCAGTGGAGAGGCTTGTGAGCTAAACCCCAGTTTACAGATGTGGCATGACTTGAAAAAGACAGCGAGCAGCCGAATTCTGAAGTACGAGCTGAGAGTGGTCTTTAGACATTGAAGGCCTTTGGTGCTAATGCAGAAATTTCAGTACATTTTTTGAGAGCTCTTTGAGTGGCGAAATGAGGTGAGAGCTTTCTCAGACGCTTTCTGCTACGGAACGGAGCAGGAGGTCTATTTCAAGAGACATCATCTCTCCTAACTGTATAAAGAAATGGTTTGTCATTGGTTTTGTTTTAGAAAGCTCAGATAACTCCATTCAGGTTCACAGATTCCTACATGTAACCAGCTACTCTTGTGTCAATGAGGGTATATTGAGCTACTTTAGTTAGCTAAGGGAGATCTTTTCACTCTAATTTACTGTGTTCAGGTGCCAGTAAAATAGCAGTTAAAGGAAAGCCAAATAATGCTGTTTATTTGGTTTTTAACTTTTATTTTAATCTTCAAGGCTATTGAGAGCTAGATGTCACAAGTCAAGAGTTAAATATTTGATGTAACTCTGATACTGTTCAGAACGATAAAATAGAGATGAGTTCCTGGGTAATTTTTAATGGAGAAAGCAGTACATACCACATTCTCAGGCTGGTATGTTCTTATCAGTGGATTTAGGCTATAACTCCTAAGTTTTACAAAGTTATGTCTTGATTCAGCATCTTACTTTGCATGGATCATTGTTCTGCATTCGCAGAAGTAAACTCATTTGTACATCCTTTAAGTGACAGCTGCACAGACTGCTGACAATGTTTCAGAACAGAAATACAAAAGCTTTTAGCGTGTTCTTTTGCAAGATGAGTAGTATTGTTCTACCAATTCCTGTACCCAGTCCCACTGACTGACAGAGGACTTTGAGAAGTCCAGCATTCTGGGTAACATTCATATCTGACACTCTCCCAGGGCAGATGCTTAGAAAACTTGATGCTTTTACATTCATGTTTAACCTATTTCTTCTACCAAAAGCAGGAAAAGAATTGTTAATACTGAATTCATAGCATTTAGGTTATGTTTGGCACAAAAAGGAGGTCAAAATTGGCGGTGGTGGCCTTTGAGTCCCATGTTAGTGGTGTAGGGAATGTTCCCAATCAGAAGTAACATGAAACATTGCATGATATTTGTTGGCGAATACGTTTTCCTTAAAGACTGTTCATATGATTCGGGTTTGAAAGATGGACATGGTGTGTCATGAAAAGATCAGAAACTAAACATGCTGAGACACATTGGGACTTTCTCTATAACATAAACTTTTTAATTTATTTATTTATATTTTTTTTCAAAGTGGTAAGGAAAAAAGAAAAAAAAAAAAAAGAAAGAAAACCCCAGCACTAGTTATGGGTTTTTGTGCTCTGTTATTCAGGAACCTGGGAATGTGTCATTCATTACAGATTTTCCATGGTGTTTCAGGGGGGCATTCAACCACATCTGCTTGGATTGATAACATGACATTGCTTTGCAATGACCATTGGGAGCAAAAGAATACTGGATAACATTTTCTTTTCTTGTATGATATTTTGTCTCTTTCTATTAATGTATCAGGTCTTTCATCAGTATTAATATTTTTGATAACACATAATTTTAAGTGGCACCAAAGACAATTGAGAAATAGCCATAGTTACACAGTTCATTAAAGGCTATGTGTGCGAGATATTCTATATATTTTCCTATAAATACTGAAAAGGATGAATACATGCTATGTACTGTACTAACCAATGTTGCAGTGATTTATAGTTTATCTACACAAATTTTGGCTCCTGCTGATTGTTGAGTCATAAATATGTTAATGCTTAATTTGCATGATTTGTTGCACCATATTTAGATTTGCATTTAATTAATCCCATGTTTCAAAGCTTTTCCTCCTAGATGCCTCAAGAAGCCAAGAACATTTTCTCCTCTTGACATATAATTTGGCTTCTGGGATTTTCAGGAGGGATTTAAGAGGGCATGGGAAGGGAATAGTAGAATTTGGAAGGGGTTTTCTTGTAACATTGGTAATTGGCCACAACTGCACAACTGCTCTGATAGTCCTGCTATTGAGAAATTTATCTAATACTTGGCGTGAGTATACACCTGTGGATAAACTGTTCATCATATTTGAGAACAGAATGGCATTTCCCTAGCGTCAGACTGGCAGAGGCCAAAAGGATTAATCTCCCTTTAAAAAATAAAGAAATAAAGAAATAAAAATACATATATATATATATATATATATATATATTCTGCCATGTAACCCACCTCTATGAATATCCTGGAATTTTCACTTAACAAGCTCTTTACCATCACAGGAATTTACAACACAGGAAAGTCTTTGATCTCGTTCTCTATTACTATGGTGGTACATGGCACACAAGAGGATTTTAGTATTCACGTCTCTTACACTGACTCATGAGGTTGTAGGCTGCTGGAACTTTTTTGTGGCATGTCAGCAGGACTGATAGACTGAACACTCCCTGGACTAAAGGGAATTGAAAAAACAACAACACAGAATCACAGAATGTTAGGGATTGGAAGGGACCTCGAAAGATCAACAAAAACAGTTTGCCTTATGGCTTGCCTAAGGAATAAGACTTGCTACCCTAGTTGTGCTTTCTGTCTTATGTTTCACTACATTTCAATTGGGCATTCAAAGATGCAAAAGCTTTATAGAATCTCAACAAGATGGTTTTTGTCTAATCAAAACAAAATAAATGAGGAATGGTGCATGACAGTCTATAGCTGGATGCTGAGCAATGTCTAAGATTGACACAGGATTTGTCTCAGCTATTTTGACACAACTTGAAGACACAACCTGAAAATCTATTTCTGTTTTGCAAATGGCTGTCTCTACTGTTCTGGGCTATTTGGATAAACTGTAAAAATGTCAGAGTTCCCTATTAAAAAAAACACACACACAAAAAAAACTGAAGGGAGTTTCTGGTTATAGCAATGACAGGATTTACAGAATTTGCCAATTTAGTGCTCTGTTTCCTCATGTCTGCATGTGGAGTTTGGATAAAAGATAACAAAAATAAAGCCAAAAAGTCCAAAAAAGATTTATGGATTAAATTACTTTGCTTTTAAGAACTGTGTTTTCTTTGAAATAAGCCATACATTGTTACAATAGAGTTTATAAATTAAATAACATGTATTCATTTACCTTTTGGTATAAGTATTTTTTTAATACATAACCGCAGTTAATCAGATGAATCGGCTCAATGGTCACCTAATTTTGAAAAACTCCCATTGTTTTGAGAGTTAGAAATACAGGGATCAAAAAGGACTTCTTTATGTATTCAAAATAGAGGTTCTGTAATATCTAAATGGAACATCAGAAAAACAAACAAAATGATCCTTTTTGTAAATTCCAGTTCTGGTATAAGCTTGCTTTTAAGTCACAGGAGCCAGTTATGAATGCAGTACAAAATCCAATTTAACAAAATAGCATCTGGTTTTCATTTAGATATATTGTACTTTTAATGAAGTTTTACCTTTCTGATTAAGTATTTGTACAAGGAGAAGCAGGTTACTTCAGCAGCTGAGATTGCTCATATAATTGGTCAAACAGAACATCAGACAAATGATTTTCATCATGCATTTCAAATGAGAGCAGAATGGAGCAGCGTCACAGGCTTCCAGTTACTGTCTTAGAGCAGCTATGCTGGACTCAGATATAAAGGCAGTTAACAGAGGCTCTTAAAACTCCTTGTTTACATTTCTTTTTCTTTTTAATTCTGATAAACACCTCCTCCATATTGAACTAGTATTTGTTGCATTCATGATCACAGAAACTTGCTATTTATCCGTTTGCTGGTTTGTCCAAGTTTTTATGTTGCAGTCATCACTCGCCTGATAGCTGAGCACATTAAATATTTATTGAAAATGTAGAAGCTAAGCTCTGGTTTTACTTTTCTTCATTCTGTAGGGTCTATTTTGTGAAATATGTGATTCTGACAGCTTTGTGAAAGAGAAACGCGGCTGTGTGCCACTTAAGAGTGGCTGCCAGAGGAGTGGGGTTCTGGCCCTGCACTTTGCTTCCTTGTGCTGCTTGGTGTGATTGTGTGTGGAGCTCAGAGAACTGATATACCAGAAAATTAAACCAGAAAAAAGGAATAAAAACTGTGTTTGAGAGACCTATTTCATGGCTCAGCGTGATGTCCATGAGCACAGCTTCTAGCACCAGCACAAGGTTGAGAGAAGAAGAGTGTGACAGGGGACATGTCCCGGGAGATAGTGCACAGCTGCATCTTTCCAGGGCAGTGATGCTGAATGTGCCATCTGATGTGTGTGGTTTGGTTTTGACAACACGATGGCACTTGGGGGCCTCCCTGTGCTAAGTGCAGAAACTTGTATCAAGCTTTTTACTACCTCCAAGAACTCAGAAAAAATGTTTCGCTTAGGGAACGGAGAGTTTTGGGGACACCTTGTTCTCTTTCCCTTCTACTCTCACACCTTGTGAGACACACCTGTGTTCTCTCAATATCTGTCCATCTTGCAGTCGTCAGTGTAGAAATCACTTGCCCCAGGTCAGTTGTTACAATTGAATTTAGCCCTGTGAGACTGTGCTCAGGCACACAGACTCAAACAGGCAAATAACAGTTTGCAAGAAGAAACAAACATTCTTATCCAGGTATTCAATGAGAAGGCAGTAAAAAAAAAAAGGAAAACCAACCAACCAACCAACCAAACAAACAAACAAACAAAAAACCAAAACAGAGCCCTGGTCTCACATTCTCTCTGGGACTGATGCTGTCTTCACATTTGCTACCATGTTCTGAATGGTCTCCTGTCTTTGTACGCCACCAGCTTGCTCAAGCATAAATTTAGAGGCAAATGCTTTAAATCTGTAGAAAAGATCTTTTGTTTTATTTTCAAAGAATCACAGAGTGGTTGAGGTTGGAAGGGACCTCTGGAGATCATCCAGTCCAACCCACCTGCTAAAGGAGGTTCACCAGAGCAGATCACACAGGAATGTGTCCAGGCAGGTTTTGAATGTCTCCAAGAAGGAGACTCCACAGCCTCTATGGGCAGCCTGTTCCAGGGCTCTGGCACCTCGAAGTGAAGAAGTTTCTCCTCATATTCAGATGGATTGCAAACTGGCTTAAGGAGAGAAGCCAGAGAGTGGTAGTCAATGGTGCAGAGTCTAGTTGGAGGCCAGTATCTAGTGGAGTGCCTCAGGGGTCAGTACTGGGGCCAATATTATTCAATATATACATTAACGATTTAGACGAGGGAATTGAGTGTACTATCAGCAAGTTTGCTGATGACACTAAGCTGGGAGGAGTGGCTGACACGCCAGAAGGCTGTGCTGCCATGCAGAGACCTGGACAGGCTGGAGAGTTGGGTGGGGAATAACCTAATGAAATTTAACAAGGGAAAGTGTGGAGTCCTGCATCTGGGCAGGAACAACCCCAGGTTCCAGTATAGGTTGGGAAATTACATATTAGAGAGCAGTGTAGGGGAAAGGGACCTGGGGGTCCTGGTGGACAACAGGATGACCATGAGCCAGCACTGTGCCCTTGTGGCCAGGAAAGCCAATGGCATCTTTGGGTGTATTACAAGGGGAGTGGTTAGTAGATCGAGAGAGGTTCTCCTTCCCCTCTACTCCGCCCTGGTGAGACCACATCTGGAATATTGTGTCCAGTTCTGGGCCCCTCAGTTCAAGAAGGACAGGGAACTGCTGGAGAGGGTCCAGCGTAGGGCAACGAAGATGATTAAGGGAGTGGAGCACCTCCCTTATGAAGAAAGGCTGAGGGAGCTGGGTCTCTTTAGTTTGGAGAAGAGGAGACTGAGGGGTGACCTTATTAATGTTTATAAATATATAAAGGGTGAGTGCCATGAGGATGGAGCCAGGCTCTTCTCGGTTGCAAACAATGATAGGATAAAGGGTAATGGGATCAAGCTGGAACACAAGAGGTTCCACTTAAATTTGAGAAGAAACTTCTTCTCAGTGAGGGTGACAGAGCACTGGAACAGGCTGCTCAGGGAGGTTGTGGAGTCTCCTTCTCTGGAGACATTCAAAACCGGCCTGGACATGTTCCTGTGTGACCTCACCTAGGCGTTCCTGCTCCAGCAGGGGGATTGGACTAGATGATCTTCTGAGGTCCCTTCCAATCCCAAACATATTGTGATACTGTGATACTGTGAACCTCCTGTGCTTCAGTCTGTGTCCCTTACCCCTCCTCCTATCATCGGGCACCACTGAAAAGAATCCGGTCCCATCCTCTTGACACCCATCCTTGAGATATTTATAAACATCGATGAGATCCCCTCTCAGCTTCTCTTCTCCAGGTTGAATGGACCCAGCTCTCTCAGTCTCTCTCCATATGAAAGATGCTCCAGACCTCTAATCATCTTTGTAGCCCACCACTGTACTCCTTCCAGTAATTCCTTGTCCTTCTTGTCCTTGTGGGGAGCTCAAAACTGGATGCAGTACTCCAGATGAAGCCTCACCAGGGCAGAGTAGAGGGGGAGGAACAACTTCCCTCAACGTCCTGGTCACACTCTTCTGAATGCACCCCAGGTACCATTGGCCTCCTTGGCCACAAGGGCACATTGTTGACTCACGATCAACCTGTTGTCAACCAAAACTCCCAAGTCTGAATGGCAGCACAGCCTTCTGGTGTGTCAGCTCTTCCTCCCAGTTTGGTATCATCAGCAAACTTGCTGAGGGTGCACTCAGCCTCTTCATCCAGGTCATTGATGAACAGGTTGAACTGGGCCTAGTACTGACCGAAAGGGAGCACCACTAACTCAGGCCTTCAACCAGACTCTGCACCATTGATCACAACCCTCTGAGCTCTGCCATTCAACCAGTTCATATTCTATCTCACCTTGCTTTCATTCAGCCCGCACTTCCTGAGCTTGCCTATGAGGATTTGCGGGAGATGGTATCAAAAGCCTTGCTGAAGTCAAGTTGGACAACATCTACTACACTTCACTCATCTACCCAGCCAGTCATACCATCATAGAAGGCTATCAGCTTTTTCAGACATGATTTCTGTTTGGTGAACCCATGATAACTACTCCTGGTCACCTTCTGTTCCTCCACATACTTGAAGGTGATGTCCAGAATGAGCTGTTCCATCACCTTTCCAGGGATGGAGGTGAGGCTGACAGTTTTCCAACAGTTTACTTATTAAACACAACTTTTTTTTATGCAATGTTAGTAAGACACAGTTTAAAAGCAAAAACAGAAAAACCCCAAACAACCACAGTTATTAAAATTTACACTATGTAGTACTGAAATATCCATCTTCCATTAATACAGCTATGTCTCTGTACAGCAGTTTTTCTTAGCTGGCTGCTATTTCTGCTCTGTCGGTAAAATATCTCACTCCTATGAAATATTTTCTGGTTTTTAATTGTGTGTATAAAAATGGAAAAAAGAGTAACATTGAGTATGCTCATTTATAGTGTAAAAAGCTTTATACATTCATGTTTTAATACATATAATGATTTAATACATTTATAGGTAAATGATGTTTTATGCAGCTGTGCACAAACCGAAGCAGGACAGATATTCAGGTCACATCATCTAATGATGGTAAAGCAAGGATTTTTTAAAAAATTGATAGGATATGGAGCTATTTAATAATAAAAGATCTAAACAATTTGGTCATCATCAGTTTTTTTTCATTAGACATGTATATCTCTGACTTATCAGAACTTAGTACAGCTCTTGGTTTCAGACTTGGACTTTTTATGGCACTTCTTCCCAACACACAGAAAAAATATGTGTGGAATGAAAAACAAACTGCTTGAGAATCCTTAAATCGTGAGAATGAAATTCAGGTTTCCCTGCAGCTGATTAATATTTTTTGGACTATCCATCCTGCTAATGTGTATGCAATTATACATGAAATACATGAAAACTTTTGCAGCAATGTTATTCGTTCAGTTATTAAGAAACTTATATCCTCAGTACCCATCGTTTTAATTTTTTTTGGGAACTGCTTCTTAACATTGCACATTCAGAGCAGAATAACAGTAACGGTGGATTGCTTATGGGTAGAAGTTTTCTGCAGGTGAATAACTAGTAATAACTGGCTAGAGACATAGTCACATAAAATTTGAGGAGGTTGGAAAGTAATGGGGGGAGAGGATGCCACATCTTCAGACTTTCAAGGAGTCTGATTTTTGGAAGGACTCAGCTGGGCATCCACTGAACACATTAATCATTGGGCATTTGTGAAAATCCTGGCCTACCAGATTTTCAACAACACTGAAAACACTTACAGGCTGCTATTATTACAATTCTAACTTTTTAATCAAGATTATTTAAATCTCTAATGATTTTAGAGAAATGAAACCCTACAAAAAGCTGAGGACATGCAATACCAGTTTGCTGCAATTCAATTTGTCTGTAACATACTTAATATACAATGCACCTCATGTATATGTACTATATGTAATAAGCAGAGTCATGATATACTGCCATTGCTTCTGGGGCTGTTATTAGCTTGCTCCGCCATTGCATGTATAGAATAGTAGCAATCTGATCCCCTCTGTGGGCATAAGTCAAAGAAAATACTGCCTTTTGTAGTTCTCTTTTTCTTTGAGTTGTCATGGCAGTATTCTCAGTGGATCTTCTGTTTTTACTGAGATGCATTTAATTCTATGTAGTCAGCACAAACTTGGAACTGATACATTACTCTTCATATAATTTGTGGTGAAAATGGAGGTTATCACTCCTAGTTGTTTTGGTTTTAAACACTGGTTGCTGTCTATCAGCTAAACTAGTCCATGAACCAAGAAATAAAACATTGCTTTAATTATATGGAGAGTACAGAAAGGAATAAATCAGCTCTTTGTAGTGGATGAAAATGCAGAATTGTGGAAATATTTTGCTGACTGGCCAAAAACTAAAAAGCTCTTCAGATCTGTAATTCTTAGGTCCTTATATCTTCTGACGATAGCTCTTGTCATGTCTAACTAAAAAGTTGCCTTTTGCTTATTTTATGCAACACCCTTTCAAAACATGTTTTGGTCCTGGGGAAATTTAGTTCCTGTTTTCCTTCTCACCTTTGCCCCTTTCTGTCTTCTTTTTGAAAAGCCCCATTACTTTTATGTAACTCTTTTTTTTCATACCTCATCTGTATTTTCACATTTTTGAATTGCTGCCAAAAACAGTAGTGGAATTACTGGGTTTACCTGTATGCTCCCTGTCTTATTTCCAAATGGAAGTCTTTTTTCTTGTGGTTCACTTGTCAGGATTTGTCCTCAGGTGATAATAACTTTAATGTACTTTCTGCCAGTTTCTATTTCATCATGTTACCTCTTGCACTTGAGGGTTCAGCAAATCTGACAAGATAGCAAAATGCAAAAGGGAACAGAATTGCCACATCAGAAATATTTGGTGGCAGAGGGCCAAGGGGTAAAGGATCTTGAGTTTGGTTTTATAATCATAATATTAGCAATATTAAAACTGCAAAGATGAAAGATTTTTTTTAAATTTATTTATTTTTTTTTTACAAACTCAAGTCTTAGTTGGAGTTAAATGAATAACCTGGGGCAGGGAAGGTGATCAAAGCAAAATTGTTCCTGTTTGTGTTTTCTCTGGATGCCATTACTGCCTGATGTCTTGACATTTCTTAAAGCACCTCAGAAGGAACAGCTATATGATTCTTTTGTTCTCTGATACATTTGTGAGTAAGGTCAATGTTCATTTGATTTCAGACTGGGAAGGCTGAGGCAGGGAGGTTAACAAACATTTTGTGGATTCTACATAAAACAGAAGGGAGATTTGCATTTTCAATCCCTTTGTCATAGCTTAGTCCTGTAGGCAACAGCTAGGCTGGACCAACCTGCACTGTTTGATGAATTACTCTGATTTTTAGCTGGTTTATGCCGGCTTCTGGCTAACACATCTGTGCGGAAGAGTATCTGGAATCTATTCTCCACTGGACCTCCAAGGGCCTTTGTGCCCACCACAGAGTTGTTATGTCAAGCCCATTCCCCTTGCTGGGAATCTCAGTGACTTCAGTGATCCTTGAGCCTGTAAGTGTTGATCTTTTCAAGGTTAGTGGTTCTTCATATTACTGAAGGAAGCTTTCTAGTGGGTCTTTGCTGAAGTGGGTCAGTTTGCATCAGCTCATTCAACCTACAAGAAACTTCAGCTAAAGGAAGGGTTTTACTCTTGGGGTGATGGACATATTGGCTTGGTGGTACAAAGCAATTACTCACCTAGCACTACTTCTGGGCTGACCTCATTGCTGGGATGTTGTTCAGAGCTGGACAGCACAGTTTAACCAGTTCCTGTACTATCAAATTGGTAAAGTTGGAATAAGAGGAGAAAATACTGAAAATGTAAGAACAAAACAACGACAAAAAGTCATTAAAGGTATCTTTAACATCTTAAATAATATTTTTCTCCGCGGACATCTGCAAAACTGAAGTTCAATAAGAAGCCATGCCGGAGGAAAGTGAAAACTGTGGATCACAGAATCACAGAATCACAGAATGTTAGGGATTGGAAGGGACCTCAAAAGATCATCCAGTCCAAGCCCCCTGCCGGAGCAGGAACACCCAGGTGAGGTTACACAGGAAGGTGTCCAGGTGGGTTTGCATGTCTCCAGAGAAGGAGACTCCACAACCTCCCTGGGCAGCCTGTTCCAGTGTTCTGTCACCCTCACTGAGAAGTTTCTTCTAATTTTTAAGTGGAACCTCTTGTGTTTCACTTTGAACCCATTACCCCTTGTCCTACCACCGGTTGTCACCGAGAAGAGCCTGGCTCCATCCTCCTGACACTCACCCTTTATATATTTGTAAACATTAATGAGGTCACCCCTCAGTCTCCTCTTCTCCAAGCTAAAGAGCCCCAGCTCCCTCAGCCTTTCCTCATATGGGAGATGCTCCACTCCCTTGATCATCTTCGTTGCCCTGTGCTGGACTCTCTCCAGCAGTTCCCTGTCCTTCTGGAACAGTTCTTCTTCTTCTTGAACTGTCCTTCTTGAACAGTTCTGCACAATGATTAGCAGGTTCCTAAGCACAGTGAAACAGGCCGTGTTAGTGGGACTTGGCATTACCGCAATACTTTGAATGCTGAAGTCAACCCAAAAGTTAAGCACCCTGCAGAACTGGGACCAAAGTAGTAGTCCAGTCTGTAATTAGACTGGCTGATTAGAAGGTTTTAGTAGTTTATGCTATTGTCCTTTCCATTTCCATGTAAAAGTAAAGCAAACGAAGGAAAATACTGAAAAAATCCATCTGATATGTAAATTGACAGGATTAAAAAAACAAAAAAAAAAGAAAAAAGAAAAAAAGTAAGGTGTTTTCAAAGCTGAATATGTCAAATACACACAAAATGCAACTCCTGTATTTATTCATAACTTTTAATATGTTTACAAAGCACAGTAACAAAATTGGCAAATGAGAGGAGGAAAGAAAACTCAGATTCAATCTACTAAAGGTGTACAAAAGCCACAGAAGCCAGTTTTAATTGCTGCAATGGCTGATCTTTTACTACGGCAGCACTAGTGGGAAAAGATAATAAAGTAGGTTTTCGGTTGATCTGAAAGTATTATAAACCAGTATTACTGCTGCTGATTGCTGGATGCAAAAGTTCAGCCATCATGATGCAAGAGTTTTGTAATGGAACTTCGCAATCATCATACTATTCTTACTTCCCTTTGATTGAACATCCAGTAAGAACAGCCACCAAAGCCCTTCAGACTTAAACAGCACAAACATATCTACAACCATAAACAAATACACCTGCATGTATAATTGTGTGTTTATATTGTTCTTATTCTTCTAATGTAAAAGACTTATGAAGTGAATGTCTCAGTTATCTCAGTCATTTCTTCTTAATGTGTTAGAGGTTTGTAAACAACTCTTTGGCAAAACTCCAATGAAGCTTTATAGAAATTATTCGCCACTAAAAAATATTTTTAAAATGAAACATTTTAATGTTTCATAGGAAGGCAAATCTAGTTGGAGATGTGGAAAAGGGTGAGGTACAGTTAAGTAATTCTCTGCTGGAGACATAGTGGGTATTCCCAGCTGATCTGTTCTGTTCTATCTAATTATAAAAACGTAATCTTACTGGTTGAATTATTTAACATGTATTTGATTTGTAGCAGTACTTGCTTTCATAGAAATAAATATGCATTATAAGTGACATTAGACATATGAGGCATAAAGGAACCTGGAATGCCATTTTTCCTATAAAATGTAGGGGGGTACCTGGGACAGTTGTGCCTTTGTGTATAAACTGTATGAGCTTTTATTTGATCTAGTTGCATCAGCTTTTGTGATACTTTGTTCTTTATTTGTTATGAGTTCTTTATTCATGTTTTGTCATCACTGTCTTGACCTGAGGTATTACACATCTGTAGTGTTTTCTCAGAGATACTGGAAGAGCTTTAGGTATTCCATAAGATCATTTTTAAAATAGTAATATAATAGAAAGCCTCTGCTGTAATTGGAGGTATGGTAGGTCCAGTAGGGGTGGGTTGGCCCCAGGTGGCAGCCAAACACCCACACAAAGGCTCCCTCAATGCCCCTGCAGCTGGGCAGGGGACAAAAGAAGAAGCAAAGGGGTGAGAAAGCTCAGGAATTGAACTAAAAATGGGGAAGCTGCTCATCAGTTACTGTTCCAGACAAAACAGACTTAATTTGGAGAATTTACTTTATTGACAACTAACGTAAACATTTAATTGCTGAATTGGGTATTAAGAAACAAAACAGAGTTTGGGAGCACACCTTTCCTCCTACTTTCCCAGGCACAGCTTCACTCAAAGAATCACAGAATTACAGAATGGTTGGGGTTGAAAGGGACCTCTGGAGATCATCCAGTCCAACCCACCTGCTAAAGGAGCTTCATCTACAGCAGATTGCACAGGAATGCATCCAGGCAGGTCTTAAATGTCTCCAGAGAAGGAGACTCCACAGCCTCTCTTGGCAGCCTGTTCCAGTGCTCTGACACCTAAAAGTAAAGAAGTTTTTCCTCAGATTCAGATGGAACCTCCTGTGCTTCAGTCTGTGCCCATTGCCCCTCATCCTATCGTTGGGCACCACTGAAAGGAGTCTGGTCCGTCCTCTTGACACCCAGCCGTGAGTTATTTATCAGCATTGATAAGTTCCCCTCTCAGTCTTCTCTTCTCCAGGCTTAACAGACCAAGCTCTTTCTTCATAAGAAATATGGTCCAGACCCCAAATCAGCTTCATAGCCTGCTGCTGGACCCCCTCCAGTAGTTTGTTGTCCTTAAACTGGAGAGCCCAGAAGTGGACACAGTACTCCAGACACCTCTCTTCCCTCCTTGTTGCCTCTGTAGGTCACCCTCAGTCCCTGTGCTGAGGTGACAGGAGATGTGGAAGGTTGAGGTCAGGATGTAGCGGTTTGTCTTTACTTCTCCTTCCTTCTCACCCTTCCTTCCTCCTTACTTATGTCCTCCTCACCTGTGTGGATCCTCCATGGCCACAGTCTCTTTGGGGGAGTCCCTGCTTCAGCATGAACTTCTCAATTGATCACTGCCTCTTTGGAATGTGCCACCTTCTGTTGTTCCCTCATTCTCTCCTCCTCCATTTTCTTTCCTTTATTAAATATGTTTTAAAATTCATATTGAACATATTAAGTATGTTTTCACAGAGGTGTCACCAGTTTGGCTGATGGGCTTAGCTGGGTCTCTTAGTCTGTTTAAATCTCTCAGATTTACAGGACAATGTACTCTGTAAATTAAACTTTTTTATAAACTCGTTAAGAAATGTAACAGACTAGCTGCAACCACTTTCACAGTAAGCGATCTATTTTATGTCCTAAAAGATGATGGTTTAATCTTTAGCTGTTCAAGCTGGTGAAGAATTGGCTAATTAATTATGCTCCCACTTTTCAGTCTTCCACTTCTCTGAGAAGCAAATGGTACCAATTATGTTATGAGATCATATAACAATGGTGTTTGGTCAAACCAAAGGTCTATTCAAGCCATTATACTAAGCAATATACAGAATTTTTATGGAAGGAGTCTTAAGGAAAGGAAAAGGTACCTGTTCCTTGCTATATATGATTCATGTTTCAGAATTTCCACAAATTATCACGTTTATTTGGTCAAATAATATATTTTCTTCGCAGGATATTGCATTTTAGTTCATACTGACGTATTTTTGCAGCATTTAAATTAGTGTAGAATTTTCTCATTAACCAAATAAATAGTGGGTGCAGGGCTGGAGGGGGAAACAGCTTTCAATCTCTGTTTTGTAACCTCCACTCTACAAAGCTACACAGATTCTGTTGCAGAAAAAACCCAAAACAAGAGAAACAACAGGTTTTACCTCAGGCTGTTTACCATTTGTTTTTTTCTTTGATAAATTTTATAACTTTAGGATTTTTTAATATTTATTTTTTGTTTCCTTTTTTAAAATTAGTATTAATTGCTAAACTTGACTTGGTTTTTCAGTTATTTTTGCTCCTTCTGACAGTATTTTTCAGTTAACTTTGACCATGAGTACGTGGGGTCCTAAAATTAATTGTTACTAGTAGACAAAAAGAGAAAGTTTAATACACAGGTAAGGACATACTGCTTAAGGCCACCTCTTTCCTGCCCTTGGCCCCAGTACCGTATAGTTTTGAACCTCTCTCCTCTCACCCCTTCTCCCTCTCCACAAATAATTGCTTCCTACTTCCTTTTGGAAGTTTTTTTTATGAGGAGGTGAGGAATTGGGGAATATAAATGTTGTTATTTCCAGAATTTCTTCCTTCATACCTGATATTTCCATTTCATCATGACTACCTTGCAAGTCTGACATTCGGATTTGCTTTAGAGTTTCTTTGTTAAAGGGTGACATCTAGTTCCAGAAAATCTGTGTGATTTGTCAGAGCAGACAGCCCCCGTGTACGATGTACCCTCCTCTCAAAAATATGTTGTCACTAAAATCCTGAACTTACTGAAATATTCAAGATTTCTGTGGGCTCTGGATTTTACTGTGGATAAAACTGACATGCCTGTTTACTGATGGATGGATGGATGGATGGATGGATGGATGGATGGATGGATGGATGGAAGGAAGGAAGGAAGGAAGTCAGGTCGTTTCTGCAGTATGACAATGCAACCCCTAAGCGCAAATAAACCTGAACAGGTAAATAAAAATCCGAGTTGTGCAGCATGTCTTTGACAATGAAGGCTGGAGTAGTGTTCTTTAGGAGAAATAAGAAATCATCCATCACTCTCCTGTGGTTGTCAGGGTAGTTTTCTTGGATTTAGTCACATTAAACAAATCTTTGTAGGTTGATTCTTAAGGTTTTTCACCAAAGCCTTTGCAACATTTTTTCTCATGCCAATTCTGTATTCAGTACCTTTCAAATTTTCTTTCTGTTCATGAACATATTTTGGCTGTGATTTTAAGAGGATCTGAGAGTTAGGTGCTTTTTACATTGGAATGTAAATATAGGGAGATCTCCTGAGTTCCAATGAGGAAAATCAGCTATATAGAATTTTGTCCTAAGTAACACAAAGGGAACATTTTAATTTTCACACATATATTTTCACTTTTGAATAGTGGAACACCATTTAGTTCAGCAGTTGCACTATTATCCCAAAGTGAAACAGCTGTCTCGGATCTAATCTCACCCTCCTATCCTTCCAATGACGTTTTTTGATTAACTTTTTATTCTTAGGATAGCAATTTGTACCAAGGATCTAATTAAGAACTTTATGTAACACAGCCAAAGTCCTCCTTTTGCAAGTCTGTCTCACCTCAGTCCTACTAATGTTGCAGCTTTCGGTATGAAGCATTCAGAAATGTCTGATATTTCAAGCTATCTCTTCTGGTTGAAAACAATTTCAGCTATTGAGAATCGGGAATGGGATACATTTGATTCTTTAGTGCCGGTAAGGAAAATTGTAATAGTTCTCTAAAATAAGTCAGGTTTTTAAAATTTAAATTCTGTGGGTTAGGCTTCTTTTGGGGTTGAAAATGGCTTAAACTGAGCTTCTATGTTGAGCTGAATGAACGCAGACTTCTGACGATAGGTCTTCTGTGTTTCTTACTGATGAATGGGTGAGTGGGAAAGAAAAGCCTTTGATAACATTTGGTGATTTCTGGGGAGAAAATGCACAGTTCTCAATATCTGGATTTAAAAGATAGTGCCAACATTTCTTTTTTATCATTAATTTAATGATAAAGAGAAAATATAACTACATTATGTATGTATCTTATTTCCAGAAAATTCTATAATTGAGATATAGCTTTTAAATGAGGGAGTATTTATCAACTGAATTTAATAAATATAAATTGAACACATGGGTATTAGTGCTTATCACCAAATGACATACAGTAATATGCTATTGTCTATTTTGTATAAAATAAAACAATTAAGTTGACTCATCTATGTTTACATCAATATGTGTTACTAATTTTAACAATGTTGCTTTTAAATATTTTGAAAATAAAAAAACACATTTCACTTATATTAGTGTTGTGTGCCCTGGAAATATTTATTTTCCCATATGCAGTAGCAGATGCAGAATGATGCTTTAGGTGACTGGGTTAGATAAGCCAGACAGAGCACACTGCAGATGAAAAAAAAGAGTAAATTGCTTTCTTCCATGTGAAAGGTAAATTTGAAGAGGTATTTTTAAATGAAAATACACTAATATTGTGCAGAAGAGATATATATATGAACTGTTAAGTATGTTACCAACAATCTGAAGAATTATTCAGCTACTAACTGTATCAGATTACTGCTAAGCTAATAAGTGAGCAAAACTAAGTGCCTTCAATGCCAGTCGGGGTGATAGGAAAACATGCTTGCACTTCTGTGTATCACTAGAGAGCCTATACTGTAATCAAAGAAAACATTTCAAATGTATCCCAAAGCATAAAGTGGCATGTGAAGGATGATCTGACTTTAACTTTGGAGTCTCTTGATTTCTCCTTGTTACAGCTGCCCTAAAAAAACTAGAGCCTCCCGCAGATTCTGTGTTATTCTTGCTGTAATATTTTCTATGTCATTTTTCTCCTGCTCCTCTGAAGCACAAGATGTTCCCATTTCTTGTCCTCCCAACCAAACATTTATTTAGTATCAGGGTCAGGTCTACAGTGGGGTTTTTATATGTTAGTGCTCAGAATTGGTGCGCCTGCCTGTGAAGGTGGGTAGCTTTTGGAAAGGACCATCAGGTGTTAATTTGCCCCAGACGTCCCATGGCGAAAGTCAGGATTTACAGCAGGCTGAGAATGGTAAAGATGATATTTCTGTCAGGCATCATAATTTACTGGCTGAGGGGGATATGTTGAAAATTTTCCATTTCATTTGGAGGGTGGAATTGGTGCCTAAAGAGACAGGGTAGGAGGAGACTGGATCTGTCCAAATGGGTCTGTGGTAGAGGCTGCCTCGTGTCTGATTGTTGGTTGCATGAGACAGATGTTGTTTTTTGAGGCTGAAGCACTGTTGTACAGGGGCAAGGGAAATCTAAGTTCCTAAATCTGGATATTTTCACGACTGCACTCTTGGATTCTGATGCATATATTTAATCTGCGTCCTGCATAAAGCAGACAGATCTTTTTTGTGTTACTAATTGCTATGCTTAGTCCTCTTCCAGGAGTTCTCTCCTAGTGCCTGATATATAGTGCATAACTTCCACTGCTTGCTTTGTAGGGAAATGCTGGTTTGCTTTGGTTTGGTTTGGTTTGGTTTGGTTTGGTTTTTTGTGGTTTTTTTTTTTTTTTGCCTTCTAACAGTAATCAAAGATTATTTCTGAAAGTCCTTTCTTGGAGCTTCTCTATTAAAAAAAGACACTATCATATCAGAGACAGACATCCCAGAGCTGCTTATCATTATTGTTATTATTATTATAGGAAGAAGTTGCCTTGACGTTATGAACCATTTAATATTCCAGTGTTTTGGGGGATCATGTAAATGCATGAAAGGTTGTTGTGACATTTGAAGTTCTTCTAACTGATTTGCAAACCCATCTTCTCAATCTTGGTAGAGCAGTTCTGACAGTTTTTGGGTTTTATGTCTCTGTGATTGTTGTGTTTATTGTTCAGTAGTGACAGTGAGAGGTCAATGTTGTCTCTGTGTACAAGGTTGTTTCATTTTGTGGGATAAGTGGCTTTTAGTTACCCACACTCACGCGGTAAATCCAGAGAGTGCAGAACTGTCCCAGTCCTGTCCTGGTCACTGTATACAAATAGTAGCACCATAGATTTTTGTGTTTTACACAGCAGAAAACGTGTCTTAACATCAGTAACTAAAAGATATTCTGTAATCTAAGAAGGGTCACATTTCAAAGTGGTGCGTTGTGTTACTTTTTGTGACTGCCTCATCAGTAAAAGTGCCACGTTACTTGCTGCTAAATAAGTCACTGTTGAAATTGCCCTCATCTAGTTTAGTTCCGTTTAAGATAATAATTTTTTACTCAGTGTTTCTGCATCCAGTTTTAGCCAAAACAACAGTTTAGAAATGACAGAATTTTAAAATGTAAAGATGAGGAAAGACTTCGTAGGTCATATTGCCCATCTGCCAGAATGTGACTACTGCCTACAGTATGTATTTTAGTGCTTCGTCTGAGTTTATACAGAGAGGCTTCTATTCCTCCTCTAGAGAGATTACACTGTAGTTTGTTGAATTTGTCACACAGTTGTATCAGTGTATAAAATGTGTTTGCCTGCCCTTGGCATGAAATTGAAAAATATTCCCATGTTAAACATAGCAAAATATTTGTTGAAAAACAGGCAAGTATAATTTTTCTGATATGAAGTGTTTCTTGGCATCACTCATAACATCAAAGATTTTTTTTTTTGACATTTCTTCATTTTGCTTTATTCCATCTTCTTAAGTCTGTCCTTTTAGTATTGATACACCTATTTGCACCCCTAATCTAATTTTGTTAGGTTCACAAAGATGCTCTTCCCTTGTCAATTCTTTGACAGGGATGGCCTTCATTTTTTTTCCGGGCTTATAATTTTGATTTCAGTAAGCTGTATTTTTGAGGTCCTGTACAAGTTATTTGAAAGACTGTCAGTCTTGGTTTACCCTCCAGTCACATTGTGCTTCTAAGAATTGTAATGGCCCCAGGCAATTTCTTTGCTTAAGCAGTGGCTTAATATCATAGAGCTGCTTTTATGACATTGTTACTACTCATCTCAAGTTCAGTCCCTTTACATGGTTTCATTATTCTACAAACCTGTGGTGCCATGTTGCGTTGATTTTGTGTTTTGAAATTTTTTAGTAAATACTATTTCTGAGAAGTCAGAGGTTGACAGCAATAGCATCTTAATAGACTATATGCTAGGAGAAGTGGGTGTAGCTTTCCTTCTCTGTGGAAAACTCCTCTACGAATAATAATCAGTTGCTACTTTATGTGTTTCTATTTTTCACAATAAGTTTCCTTGTGGCTGCAGTACTGCTTGCACTTGCTCTTTGTTGCTTCTACTACTCAAATCAACATTTTCTTTTATAATTGAAAACCTTCTTATGCTCCAGTCTCACCTCCAATAAATGACTGTAGATTTGTAAGAAAACAGGATGAATAAATAAAAGACACTGAACAAATATCTGTTCTCCAGTGAAATTTCAGAGTAGGTGTCTTGCAGGCAAAGCTGAGACTCGACTTAGGGAATTTAACTTTATTGCCAGTTAACATGAACATTTAATTATTGAGCTCTCTGCCTCTCCTTTTTCCTCACTCTTTTCTTTCTTATTAATAGTTTCTTCTGCTCATAGAGGTGGCTGCAGCACCTACTACCACAACCTGGTTGTTCGTGCACAGTATAAGGTGGAAGGAAGGCAGGAATAATACAAGTTTCGTGTTTGAGTGGGGCATATTCCTTAAAATAAAAAATTTAATGTAGCAGATTAAGGAACAGAATCACAAAATCAGAGAACATCCTAAGTTGGAAGGGACCCACAAGAATAATTGACTCCAACTCTTGCCCCTCCATTGGGCAACCCCAAAATTCACACCATGTGTCTGAGAGTGTTGTTCAGCATTGTTAGGTCTGGGACTGTGACACCTCCCTGGGAGAATAACAAGGTACAAAGTCTAGAAATTGGATTGACTTGTTTTTGTTTTCCTATTTACAACTTTTTAAACTGAGGGAAATTGGTCCTAAAAACAAAAGAAAATGACATATCTGTATTTCCACCAAGTATCCTAAAACAAGATTTCATCATCCTATAAGGAACATTCTCTTTTTTCACCAAACACTTGATGGTGTTACGCAGATTCACATGGAGAGTCCTTGCTAAGCTTGGCAGCCTGTGACATTCCTGCTGGGTGCTACAATCTGTAAAATTACGGAAAAAGTGGCAGTTCTGGCATGTGCTGTCCTGCACGTCACCCGCAGAGCACCCCGTCTCTCAGGCAGAAGGATGTCAGTGAGAAAACTGAGACTAAAACTGGGTGACAAGCCCCATAGTAAAATACCAAATAGTTGTAATTTATGTAACAGTTCATCTCCATTGAGAAATGCATTTTCTGCCACATGAGGCAAAACCTTGTAAAACGCCTGACTCAGTCTGAACCCTCGATAGCTCACTTTAAACACTGATATCTCTTATCTCTTGAAATAACATACTGTGAGTGCAGTGGTCCTGCAGCAATTTAAGCTTTGAATAAAGCTGTCGTCAAGCAATGTATTTGAAATTATTTTGTTAAATTTGTTAATCATGTAGTGATTCTGGGACATGAAGGGACACTCTGGGACATCAATTAAAACTTTTCCAGAGGACGTTAGAAGTTTGCTTCTACTGACATAAAAATCAAAACCTTCTTTGCTCCAGCACAGCCCAGTTTAACTTTGAATTTGTTGCAGGTATTAAAAATCAAGTTTAATTCTTTAACATCTTCCTAAATACTATTAAATATATCTTCATTGAGTTGAAGCATTTCGCAGAATAGTTTTGTTCCTACACATGCTTAGCTAGAATCAGTGAGTTAAGTTGATGCATTTTATAAACCACAGTAAACCCCAGCTCTTCTCCTGGCAGCTTCAGTGCTGGAACAGGGCCAGTGGTGATTTTGCTAATTCTGTTATACCTGAGAACCTTTCTAAAACTCTAAAGATGCTTCTTCTGTATTTCTTATTCTTTCCTGTCTATGGAGAGTTAGATGTAACACCAGTAAGTCTTGGTCTCTTCTGCTCTTACCAAGCGGAGGCACATGCTCTTTGATATTGATTCCATTATTTCTGGGCTGCTGTATACAGTGCTTAATGTGATTGATTAGTTCCTGAAAGAAGATGTTTGGTTCTTTAGAGTTTATGTTCTGATAAACCTCTTGAATAGATAGCAAATTCTGTTAAAATAATTTTCTTATTTCACATATAGTTTTACATTCATTTTTCTTGTTGTTGTCATTGCCTGTGTTGTAATTTTTAGTCCATTTGTTTCTGTGCTTTTGGGACTGGTTATAAATTCTCCATGCAGGAATAAATGTAACACTCAACCTGCAGGCACTTCAGGCTGTGAAAACGTAATAGAATAAGATATGGGAAAAACGCTTTGAGAGCTTAGTGTACCATGATTTTAGAAGTAAAAAGTTATTCCATGGATGATGCAGCCTTCACTTGTGAAGTGAAAGGAGGGATAGAATGGCTTTGGTTTTGCTTTCATTTTGTTTTCCTCTGAGATAAGTTTAATCTTTGTGGACAGCAAGGCTGAATCATGCACTGTAGCATGCAACTGGGTCAAATAGGATGCCTAAGACCAGGTCCATGCTTTTGTCATAGTATGTGCTTGAGTGTATGTGTATACATGTGTATGTGCACGTTTGTATGCATGTAGGTGTCTATACATGCATATGTACACACACTTGTCACTCAGTCTTGATAGTTTCTGTAGAAAGTTAAAATCCAGCTGAAGAGAAAAAAAAAATCTTTGTTTGAGGGAGTCTATGCCCATGAGTAGTGCAATCTATTAACTTTTTTCAGTTAAAAGAACTTGACAGGTATTCAGGGTTACTTTCCTGTTCTATTTGTTGTGTGTCTCTTCTTGAGTGTAACAGTCTTTTATAAAAAAATCACATATCCATTAAAAATCGCATAAAAATTTCACGGTTTTATATGTCATAATAATGCCTATAATAGACATTAAATGCAAAAGAATAAGCAACTTAGGGGGAAGGGGATCCCCTGGATCTGAAAAACTGCACTGCTGTTACCTTACTTTCATGAAGCTGCTGGCTAAATGCATGCATCTACTATAAATCATGCCAGGAGAAAAACCAAACTAATATTGAGTATACACATATTAGCTCAAATTTTTAATCCATTGAAGCAGATCAATGTTTGACCATTAACTTCAGTTACGCGGAGACTTTCACCCAGAAGTTTTTAGGTCTGATAGACGTAGCAGAATGTCCGTAAGGTGTTTAAAATGGAAGATGTATCCAGTTTGATAATTTTGCAGTATAACATAAGTTAGCTTAGTTCTTAGGTTTTTAGTAAAATCACTCCATAACACTTTATTTTTGCAGTGTATCTTTCCACTAATATTGATTGTAGTGTCAAGACAGATTTTTCAAATGTTTCAACCTTTTATAAAATTGTTATGAATAAGATCTGAAAGACATGTATCCGTATCAGAAGGCAGAGTTTTGATGATAATACACTTATAAAAAGACCATATGGAATGTATTTCTATTTTTGTTCTCAATTCTAATGTTTCCACATCCAGAGTTAAGAACATAACAGAAACTGGCATCGCCTGGATTGGTTAAATCTGTTATTTTCATAAGAGATGTGATTTAACACAGACTTTGGGGAAAGTTCTGAAGTACAGTGGAGATCAGATCAGAGATTTAGGAAACAAATGAATGTTTATGGCCCATTCACTTTCAAAAGGCCGTGAACATGTGCTGAAGCAGTATTTCTAAATACAGGGTTTAGGCCTAAATTTCTGTTCAAAGCTAGAGCACTGCATGCAAAAAAATTGCATCAATTTTTTTTGTGAGTCAGTGGAGATGTGATAATGGGACCTCCGTGTGAGTCTTAGTATGGCATTTGGCATCCTAGAATGAGACATATGGATCCTCCTTCCCTAGTGATAGGAAGGTTAACACCTCAAAATTTAATGGGTAATAACATTTAGTTGAATAATATCTTCACTGGAAATTCAGATGCATCATAATTATCCCTCATTCTCTATCGAGCTTTTCCCATTGACATTTCTGTGTCCTTCACTGGATCTGATATTGGGTAAAAAGTCACCGTTATGTTAATCATTGCTAATTCAAATTATTAACAGGCAGTATCAGGTGAAACTCAACCACTGTAAAGTAGGTGCTTTCTTGCTATTTCTTCTGGCAACCTGTGGATCCGCACAGAAATGTTAGGTTTTCCTTAGGTCTACATAATGTTTTTGTTCAACAGTGTCACAGCTAACGCAATTTTAAATAGGAAATTATTCCTACAGATTAAATAAAAACCAACACAAAACCCCAAGCTCAAATGTAAGGCCATGTTATTTGAAAGGTACTATTTACCTTTAAATTAAGTGGCTTTATATGGAGTTGTATTATTTATGTAGGGAAAAGCCTCAAGGATATCTTGAGGCATTTTTCTTCTATTCTTGACAGCTGCAGCCTGGAAGCAAAGCTGCTTTTGACTTTTGTTTTATGTCTCTAAGTAGAGGTAGGATTGTTTGCTAAAAAATCACTCTTTAGATGTTCAAAAAGGCTCCCTATCTTTTTATATTTTCTGTTTAATAAAAAGCAAATGACTTTTTCTCCTTCTTGGTCTTACAGTTTGTAATTCAGTGGCAGGTAAAACGAAGATTTTGTGTGTTCTGTGATCTCGAGGCCTCATAGCATGCTGGAGAATTACTATTCTGACATCTAAATTATCATTTAATCTTTTCTGCCATTGTATGTCAGTGTAAATCTTTTTCTACATTTGCGAAACTTTTGAAAATATGAAATTAATTTAAACTAGTTCAGTGTTACCTTCCCAAAGCCTCAAACAGTCTGACATATTGTATCTGAGGGATGCGGCATGCCCTATTCATGTACAAATATAGGGACTGCTCCGCTTCATGTTAGTAAGATAGAAGTTGTTAACATTTAAAATAAAGTGAAACTGCATCTGAATATTACAGAGGGTGTGGTGGATTTTAGAGCTGACTACCTGGGAGGATGGGCCCTTAATTCTGATGTACAGTCTAGAGAGTCAACTGCTTGCAAAAGATGGTAATAAGCCACTGACAACTCAACTTACTTCTTAAATGATAATACATACACTGTTGTATTACGCTAAATTTCACCACCTCTTTATTTTGAGTTTACTTAGGTGTATTAGTGTAGATAATAATGGTGATTCCTTAACAGGAAAGCAAGCAATTAAAATTTCTGAGTCAAAACTGCAGCTAGGAATACCTGTATGTAGATAGTTTCAAAATGATCACCTGGTTGTTTCAGTTTTTTCTGGTTAAGAAGTATGTGCTGTGCTTGTTATTTATAAATTAGTTACCATATACCTAGGCAAGTAGTTTCACAGTCTGGTGTTGAACACAGCACTGCATAGTAGGAACAGTTTAAACCAGGAGTAACAAATGATCCGAAAAGAATGAAATTCAATATAATATGGATAATCTATAAAACTGTGAATGCTTAAAGTAAAGTGAGTCAACCAAGATAATGCTAGCACTCATGGTAGAGGGAAAGTTCATCTCGTCTGAGAGGTATGAGTCATGTCATACACTTGTAGAGAATTTGGTAGCAGAGTAAATGTTATGAAGTAGAGCGTGTGCCTTTTTGTTCTCTTTCTACTGGCTTCAAGTCTTTTCACTGTGTCTTGCTTTCAAGTTGTGCTTTTGGTGGAAAAGCAACTAGACCGTCTGACTCGCTGCAAGCAGAACAATCTCATATATATTTCTGGAAGCAAAGTCTGTTGTGCTCAAGTCCTTTGAAAAGAAGAAAAAAAATCTTCCTCCTTTTTTTTTTTTTCTTTTTTTATTTTTTCCCCAAAGCTATTCAAGTTTTGTCCTAGCTATGGCAATCTGTCACTGCAGCTGTCAGTGTGATGCCTTTTCTTCCAAGCACAGAGATGGCTCAGCTGAAAGCCCTGCTACAAATCAAGGGCAGGAAAAATGTCTGTGCAGGAAGCAGTAGTTATAAGGCTGATAGACTATGCGGTACATTGTCAGCAAAATACAATACTTCACAGGTAAGGATTAGCGCAGAAAGGAAAGTGCATGAAGAATGGGGAAAACAGGATCACTCAGTTCGCTACACTCAGTAAAATTCCCTCTTTCGGTGATTGGTTTGGATTTATTTTGCAGCTGGACAATTGTGAATATGCTCATGAAGTCATCTTCCCACCTTTAAAATCTGATTGCAAAATCTGGGAGCCCTCTGTATGCTACCTGACTTAAAAGAGGGCTGTGTCTTTCCTAAACTAATTGCTACTGATTTGAATTCATCCTGCAAGTTAGGAAATTAGATGTGTAAAATTTAAAACTGCCTACATTTAGATAGATTATGTAGTTCTTGCCAACCAACATCTCTCTTAAAACTTTGAAGGAATTAACCAATTTTTTTCTAGAGTTCTTTCACAGCTGGGAACAGCCAGGTAAAAAATAATTAAATGTCTTGCTTAAGACTGCAGAGCAGGTCAAAGGGCAGAGCTAGGAATACAGTCATTATCCTTGTCTTCCAGAAAGCTACTTCTTCTCACCCAGTCTCAAACTTATATTCTTTATCTATGTGTGGATATATAGAGTGTGACAAATAAGAGGCAGCACTGCCTCAAAGACACAGTAGGCAGAGATTCTCAAAATAATCTAGAAACGTTTTTTGTGTGCATTTCTTAATTTATGTACAATTGGAAGTATTCTTGATGAGCTGATGAATGGCTGTGATAGATTTGTCAGTGTTCTCTCTAAGAAGTGAGTAGATATCTGGCTAACTTTTTTGAGAATTTGATGAATCAGTGTATATGATGTGGTTTTTAAGTCAGAATAGATACAGACGCATCATCCTGGAAGGCAAAATCCTTCTGACTCCCTGTTGCTACTGATCTCCTCTTGACCTATCCCTTGAGTAACTTCACAGTGATAACAGGACTATTTTGATGCTATTGTGTACTCCACGACTAGCACTATATTTAGGGCTCTCTCCAGTGGTTGCCTTCTCAACTCCGCATAATTAAAGCCACCTACTCTAAAACATGAGATACAAACAGGACGCAACTAATAAAAACAGCTCAATTTCCTGCACTTAAATGCAATGTTGTAGCTCAGGATGTCAGTGTTCTTCAAATTACCGTACATTAGAGAGACTGAAACAAAATGTTTCTATTAAATCAGTGTTCCCATTAAAAAGAAAATAAAAATAAAAGTCACCACACAGATTTGCTGCCCCACAATTGCGCACACACATACACATGTGAACAGAAGGAACAGAAAAGAAAAATACACTTATTATATTAGTTGTGAGTGAACAGTTACAGTCAGTATATCCATCTGAAACTATTGCTCTGTGAATTTTCTCATGCCTATCTGCCTGAACACTGGCAGAAAATCATCATTTTGATAGCTGAAGGTCAACTCTTCCAATCAGGCAAGAGTACAGTAAGCACCAGGTTAAAATGAACTCTGAATGATATTCTTGCACGGATGCCAATTCTTTACAGGCTCTGTGGGAAGGTCAGGCAGGGAAGAATCACGCTATTCAAAGGAGCAGCTTATATGCTCAGACTTTTGCTGTGGAAGGGCTGATGGGCCAAGTGGGAACCTGGGGGCCAGGAGTAGGTAAGAAGCCCACAAATTGAAACATCCTGGTGGGTGCCTCCTGGAAACCTTGTCAAGGCTCATGAAGGACATAGGGTAAAATGTGTGACTTGTCAACCTGACAACTTTCTGTGATGAGATGAGTAGCTCTGTGGATGAGGGGGAATCAGTAGGTGTCTTTTGCCTTGATTTTGTTTCTCTGAACAAACAATTATCTTACAATAACTATGCCAAAATTGGAAAGAAACTGCGACATCCTCAAAGCATGTGAATTGCTGTACTAAAGTTAGTTTGGGTAATTTTACTTAGGTTTTGATATCTTGCAGTGAATATTTGGCAATAGACATACAGTGTTTTCAGTAGTTCTGTAATCATCTCTGCCACGCACAAAGAGACTCTGTGGTCTATACAGCTTTGAAGTACAGACAGTCTTTCATTGGCTAATGCACAATGTAGATAAATAGAGCAAATGAGCTACTGTGCTAGGCATGACTACATTCATCAGCCCACTACAATGGCTGAAGAGTCTTTGCTGACCAAGTAGGCATCAGGCAGACAGAGAACAGGTACCCTTCATCACTTTTTATACTACACTGACTACATGTTGATCCTTTTCCTCCTGAGTCCTTGAGTTATTATAGAATCACAGATTGGCTGGGGTTGAAAGGGACCTCTGGAGATCATCCAGTTCAACCCACGTGCTAAACCAGGTTCACTCAGAGTAGATCACACAGGAATGTGTCCAGGAGGGTTTTTGAATGTCTCCAGAGAAGGAGACTCCAAACATCTCCCCCTTCCTTCATCTTCCCACACCTTTTATACTGAGCATGGCCACATGGTATGGAATAACCCTTTGGCCAGTTGGGGTCAGCTGTCCCATCCATGCTCCCTTCCAGCTTCTCATACACCTGGTATGACGTGAAAGGCTGAGAGGTCCTTGACTACTTATCAACTATCAAAGCATCAGTGTCTTATCGACATTATTCTCATTCTAAATCTGAAACACAGCGCTATAACAACTAGTCAGAAAAAAATTACCTCTATCTCAGTTGAAACCAGGACACATAAATATCATAGTATATGTGCATATACACGTACTACATACTGATAAGTAGTGCAAACAAAAAAACGTTGGGGTTTATCATCTTGGTTTTGCTCAAACACAAAAAAGTAGATTTGTAAGGTAAGGGCAGCTGAAATCCTCACCCCCAAGGTTGCCTAATTGTGAGCTGAATAAATCGTATTTCTTATAGTTCTATTACAAATGAATGACTAGTTATTATATATTCAGGATGTGATCCAAAGCCTAATGAAATTGAAAAGAAGGACCACAGTGAGCTCTGATTTGGAGGCTGAGAATCTTTTTCCTTCAACATTAATTGATTGAACAGTACTCAAAGTTATGTACTGCTGTATGATATGAATTCAAAGGGAAAACAAGCTTTTAAACTTTTAATTTAATGTATCTTTATGAGTATTTCAATATGAATGAATTTCATATATTTAAATTTATTTTCTCTCCTTTTTCCTCTTTCAGGCAAGCCCTGCACCTATAATTGTCAACACAGACACCTTGGACACAATCCCTTATGTAAGTAATATTTTTTAATAATATATAGAAATTGTTTATTTTCCCACAGCAATTCTATTCAGTATCACGTAGAAGTTATAAACAAATCTTACAACTAATCATGTCTTTCAAAGTTATATGGTTAATTCTTTTCTAGAAGAAGAAATCAGGAATGATAATTGCACTCAGATGAATTATAGCATATTATATTCACATAATTTGTAGTTTAGACTTCATCATGTAAACTGTAGCTTACTAAAGATGGCCTTTCTTTGAAAAAAACCCTGTGATTTCATTAAGCCTTTCGCCCTTACCAGTAATATGTAGTGTGAATATTTCCTTTCAGAACAGCATGCAACCTCCTAACTTATTAAGATACCTAGAAGCACACTGTATTAGCAAAGTGGTGCAAACAGATCTTCTTTTGTCTGTATTCCTTTTGCAGAGGAAAGCTGATAATGATAACAGCACAAACTAGATGACTCTGTGTTTTCATATTAATATCTCTTCATTTTTTTGACTTCTACAAAAAGAATTTTACTCTAAAATAAATGAATGTTTTTATTAGAGTTTAAAAGATCTGCTTTTCTACAAGCATTTGATATTGTTGTTATTTTAGACTGGGAAGAGTCACGTCTCTTAAATATGTCACACAGCAGAGCTACCAAAGAGGGACTTATTTTGACTATCAAAGCAACTATAGTTGAAAAAAGGGGAGACAGAGAAAGATAAAGTGAATACATAACAGGGTAAGAAGCTTAAATGACCAGAAGCAAGAAAAGCAAGAAGAAGCTAGCCAGCCAGTATATAACCTTTCTCCTTGCATGCCCTTAGTTATCTTTCTGAAGCTCCTGATTAACGTCTCTCATTCATCATGTTTTGTCCACATCTGTTTCTTATTATACAAATGCATAAGCCTAACTATTTATCCACCTACACCAATCATATTGCTGCGTTGTGCCTTCTAGAAGACTATTGATGAGGAAGTTTAATAGGGTTGACCTGGCCAGCTTGTTTTTTTTTCTGAAAATTCATAAAACTTTGAAATTACCATGCAGAGCACATGTAAAGATCAAAACCAAGAGCAATTTAGAAGAATGACACTGCTGTAAAGCAGAAGAGAATTAAATCCCTTGTTGGGAATTTCAGCCATTGGGAAGGGTGGAAAAGTTAAATAAAATTCTTTTCATTTACATTCAGCTTTATTAAAAGACTTCCTATCATTTCTAAGCCTGTTTTCCTTCCCAACATCAGAACCATCTGCTCTAGTCTCACTTTCAACAAGTCTGGCTTTTCTTCTGTTTTAATGAGACATTTTACACTTAGTGTTCTCTAGGTCTACGAAGAGGGACATTGTGAGCCCCCGTTCTCATTTCCAGTCTTGGACCTGTGCCCAGGATACTCTACAGCTATGGTGTTAGAATTCCTAAATACAGATGCAATTACCCTAGTGACAAGATGTTCAATCAATATGATTTATTCCCATAACACATTCTAGCAATACTTATACACTTTTGTACCACTTTTATACTACTGTTCCTTTCTCTTAAAAAAAAAAGGAAAAATGACGAAGCACATTCAAGAGAAATATTGACAGTACAACTGAAAGGTTCCTGTGGGCTGTTTCAGTCTCCAATACATGATGTGAACTAGATAAATAAACAGAAGATGCTTGCTGTAAAAATAGACAATTCTGAATTAGACACCTTTATCTTACCTGGTGCATGGGAAGAGTCACGTCTCTTAAATATGTCACACAGCAGAGCTACCAAAGAGGGACTTATTTTGACTATCAAATAGCAAATATCAAGGTGAAGCATATGTGCTGAGTGCAGGCAAAAACAGGGCATGAGATCTTTGCTTTACACATAGGCATTTCTTTCTGATCAGGATTTGATTGCTTGAACATTTTCCAAAATGAGACAGATAGACTAACATATGGAAAAATGATCTCTCCCTCCATCCTAACATATGAGAGAGTGGGCTAGGAAACCTGTGTTCTCTTTCCTGCTCCTGGGACTAGTTCAGTTTAGGTTAGTTCGGTTTCATTTTGTGGTATTTCCTCCTAGGAAAGTGCTGTAGTCACCGTGCCAGATACATGTTTGATTGTGTGTGCATCTCCTCCTAGCACTGGGAACCTTTCAAAAACAGGTTTGCAAACAGCATGTGGTGTGTTGACTCTGGCCAATAGCCAAAGATTCTTCTCACTCCCCTTTCCTGTGGTTCAGTGAGAAAATGGAAGGAAAGTGAGAAAAGTTGTATATTGAGATAATGACAGTTAAACAGGGAAAACAAAAGCTGCATTGGCAGGCAAGGCAGAACAAGGAATTCACTTACTACTTCCCATTGTCAGGCAGATAAAATCACAGAATAATTTTGGTTTGAAAAGACCTTTAACGTCATCAAGTCCAACCATTAACCTAATACTGGCACGAAACCATGTCCCGAAGAACCTCATCTCTACATCTGTTAAACCCCTTCAGGGATGGTGACTCTACCACAGCCCTGGGGAGCCTGTTCCAATGCCTGACAACCCTTTCCAGGAAGAAATGTTTCCTGGAAAGCAAGGTTTCATCATGTGCAGCAGTTACTTGGGAACACAAATGCCATAACCATGAATCTTTTCCCTTTCTCCTCCTTTCTCTGAGCCCATGCTTAGCATGACATCATATGGCATAAAATACCCCTTTAGTCTGTTGGGGTCAGCTGTTCTGACTGGGTCCTCTCCCAGCGCTTTAACCATCCCCAGTCAACTCGCTGTTGGGGGACGAAGGGCAAAATGAGAAAGAGAGAAAACCTTGACATTGCAAGTGCTCTTCAGCAACAGCCAAAACATTGGTGTGCTACCAACACTGTTCCAGCCACAAATCAAACGATAGAGATGTGTGCTACTGTGAAGAAAACTAATTCCATCCCAGGCGGACCCAGTGCAGCCTAGAATACCATGTGGGGCC
The DNA here is from genome assembly GCF_036013475.1 of Columba livia. Taxonomy (NCBI): domain Eukaryota; kingdom Metazoa; phylum Chordata; class Aves; order Columbiformes; family Columbidae; genus Columba; species Columba livia. The sequence goes on from NC_088602.1 coordinate 8,515,820, forward strand.
TGTAACACTGTGGGTTATTTTGGGGTCTTTGTCTCTCAAATATTTGGAAAGGCAGAGGAAAACCTTCCAAACTGGATGAACTATGTGTGTAATAATGCAATCATCATGATGTCATTTATCTTACAGGAAATGTAATTGAGCAGATATGTCCTAAAATGTTTTTTGTTGTTTGTTTTTTTTTTTTAATTTTGTTTTGGTGTTTTGTTTTGGTTTGTTTTGGTTTGGTTTGGTTTGGTTTGGTTTGGTTTGGTTTGGTTTGGTTTGGTTTGGTTTTTTTCCAGACATGTCAGTTCAGAGAGATAACAGAAAGCTGGATTTAATTATTATTTTGAATTAGGAACATGAGTCAAGCACCTGCCTTTTCAGCACTGTTAGGACTTTCAGACATGCCTGGAGGAAGACTGTAAATGCCTAGGAACATCTCTGGCGAACGCTTAAGTGTCCTCAGAGTTAGCTAGATATTTACTAAAGCTTCAGAAAGGTGTCATTCTTTTAGTTACCATGAAAAAATATCTAATACTATAGGGACAAATTTGTCTTTATCAAAAATACTACACACTAGCGAAGTAACACCTTAAATTCCAAATTCAAATTAATTAATAGCAGTGCACATGGATCCTGAATTTGGCAGGAGTATAGATGAGATATTGAAATTTCCATTACATAACATTCAGGGGTATAAAGTCTTTCAGTTTCACCAATTCACCTTGTAGAATCTTCCTATCTACCATTTTGGCTGTGTGTGAATAGTTTCAAAGTTAAGTTTAGATGTCCACCTGCTTCCATTGATCTGTCACTAAGGATGACCGTATAGAATTGTGGAGTCACAGAATGTCCTGAGCTGGAAGGGACTCACAATGATCATCGAGTCCAACTCCTGTCCCTGCACAGGACAACCCCACAGTTCACACCGTGTGTCTGAGGACATTGTCCAGTCTCTTCTTGAACACTGTCAGGCTTGGGGCCGTGACACCTCCCTGGGGAGCCTGTTCCAGTGTCCAACACCCTCTGGGGGAAGAACCTTTTCCCCATGTCCAACCTAAACCTCCCCTGGCACATCTTCCTGCCATTCCCTCGGGTTCTGTCACTTGTCACTAAAGAGAAGGATCAGAGAAGTCAAGTTCAGTTGTGATATTTTCTGTCCAAAGCTGAAAGCAGTCATGATGTAACTGGGCATAGTGTAGCTGATCCTCTCTCATAACTGTAGCGAGTCTAAAACACCCAGAAGTGTTAACCTTCAGAGCCTGAGTCATCTTAGATCCATGCTATCCAGCTCCTCTTCAGGCCTCAAAGCACACTTAGAGTCCAGGAATCCTCCTGTGGGAGGAACAGGCAGAAATGTTTAAAATTTACCAATTGGACAGTGCTTCCTATGATCACATTCTTTTTCTACCATCTTGGTTTTCTCTAGTCTTAGATGCTTGTCCTTTCATTCTTCCATTTCAATGTGCCTTTCACAAATCTCAGTAACACTTCTAATTTAACTTGTTAAATAAAATTGAAATACAAGTGGATATATATATAAGTGATACTTCTTATGAAAATTTGACATACTAGTTTTTGATTTCTGACTGTTGGGGTTTTCTAAAATGCTTTTCATGACAACTAGTGTTGCTCGCTCATGTGTTTAAAAAAAAAAAAAGCTACTTTAAAGAAATAAAAGAATATATTTCTTTTTCTTTTATGAAAATCTATTTTTTCTCAAATAACTGATTTTCATTGTTTTACAATAACAAAGTAATCTATTTTATGTCTTATTTTCAAATTTTGAACATAGGAATAAGTCTAAGTTTGTAAATGTTGGTGAATCAAAATGGTTTTACTTATCTCTGACATTAGTAGCCACAACTGACAGCCTGATACATCCCTAAACAAGGTCAGGCTATTTTTAATGTTGTTGCATACCAGATGGAGACTTTCCATGATTTCGTTCAGCTGTTGGCTCAGCAGTGCGAGAAACCTATCTCGTTGTTTTATTTATGTGATGTACCTTCAATGCATTTCCATTTCAATAGCATCTCTGCTCATCCTCTTTTCCATCTTCCTCCAAAAATTCCTGAGTGTTTTCAGAGGGAAGGGGCCTCGCAGCAATGATTAGCATTCACAAAGCATTTTCAAATGTAATGCATCCACTGGTCCACCAGAATGAAATTTCCTTTTTACAGTTGGTATACAACTGGTAAGCTGCATGATTAGTCTCATTAATATTCTAATGATTTAAATTCATGTAATTAAATCCTTTGGTACTGTGGACATTCTTCAAACCTTTCAACTCAATAGTCTGGAAAAAAAATATCATCCTGTGAGGGATTGTTTTTATCAATGTGCTTTTCTGACATGAGATAAAACAAAAGGCCACATTCTGTTACACTGTGTGTTATTCCTTGTAATTTGGGCCTGCAGTGTATAACAGAAGAAACAGCTAATTAGCTTTGTTTCTAGGTTCAGTGGCTTGACAACTTTGGCTTGCCAAGCTTTGGTGGGAATAAATTTGATAAGGAGCTTCGATGGTACAAAACGAATTATTCTGTGGCATTTTAAGCACAATTAAACATTTGTGGGTGTTTGTTTGTTCTCTATTCTTTGACTGTAAATTTTAGATCTTTTTGTATAATGAGAAGCATTAGTTTAATAACATATGAATCATCTCAGTTTCTCTGTTGTATAGAATAAGCTTCATTTATTTCTTTTTTCGTTTCCAAAATGCTGTATAGTTAAGTTAAAAGTAGCTAGAAGTCTGGATTTGCTGCAACACTTTCAGAAATTGATGGGAATCTCCCTGTTTATTTAATGATGGAATTTCTTTTTCCTTTCAGCTTAACCAAACATTAATTAATTAATTAATTAAGTTCACTCAGGTACTGTGATTGTTCCCTTCCTCCTTCTGTCTTGTCACAGTGCTGAGATCTAGGGTATACGTACTTTAATCTTCTTTTGGTCCCAATGAATTCCTCGTATTTCTTCAATCTCCCATTGTTCTTCCAAATTATTACTATTTTTGTTACTATTATTACTGTTTCTCTGTCATCTCAGTCAGCCAGCACACCTGGATTTTGCACATTAGAAGAAGGTGCATAAAGACTTAAACGAAGGGTGTGAAGAAAAATAAATTCCTCCTCTTCTGACTGTAAAAAGAATGGGGAAAATTTTCAAATTTCTAAGAGACAGTCAGTACTCTAAAGGCTTTTATTGGATAATATGAATGTAGGTCGCAGCCTAGACCTAAAGAAGTAAACTGGAGGAGGGAGGTGACCTTATGTATTTCTACAATAAAGCATAAATAATGTGACACTACATATTGAATATGAAGTGTCATATATAACCAGCACTGATGAGCAAATTTTTCAAGACAGTGGTAAGAGAGGATTAAAAAGAATTTCTTGTCTAAAAGAGTATGATCTGGATTTATACAAAAAGTAAGGAGCTCTTGGAGCTGGGATTTTTTTTATTAATAAATGTATTAACATATATAAAATTATCAACATAATTATATATGTATCTATTTTCCCATTTACTTCACTTCAGAATAAATTTGTTGCTTCTTTCTTAATTAGTTTGATCATAGTCTTGAAAGTCAGATTGCACATCTTATTATCTTGAACGACTCTTCTATTTTCCAGATTGTTAAACACCAGTTTTGTTTGCTTGTTGTTTATATTCACCTTTCAGTCTGCCAGTTAATGTGGATTACAATGGAAAAGCAAAATCTGGTAGAGCTCTGTGTAGCTTGTAAAAGCTGCATTGGTTTGGCTTCTCTGTATCACAACAATGATGTCTGCCCTGGCAATCACTGCTGTGTTCTGCATGTCATCATTTCTGCAGTGGGATAAGAGCTTTCTCTTTGATCGCACCAGTATTGACAACATTGATTCAAATCATATTTATAAAATATTTTGAGGTGAAAAAAGTGCAACATAACACAAGACTAATTAATTAACATAAAACAATTCCCCTTAATCCTGAAAAAACTTAGTCCTGCCATCTAGTGACTTAAATGGATTTTAGTATGATGTATAACAGAAAAATATATTGTTGCTGTCCAAAACCCAAAGCAAAAGTACAAAATGGATCTTATGAATCTGATTTATTTTGCCTCTGTTTCATATACAATGTTTTTCTTTCTGAAAATCAATATATTTCAAATGTTTTGTTTTAAAATATATTGTTTTAGAAAGAAACCTCCTTACAAAAGGGGCCAAGGTGATTTTGAAGTAAAAATGTAATTGCTTTCCTGGGTTTCTCTTTTGAATTCTGGATAAAATTTTGAATATTTAAGCATCATGAAAGACATAATTTTTACCTAGGGAAAAAACTTTTTACAGTAAAATAGCTTCAAAATTTGGGGCTGATTTCTTTATTCTCCTCAGGAATGAGCATTACTTTGCATATTTGAGTGCTATGTATCATCTTACACAAAGAAATCTGAAGAAAACCTTCATTGTTTCTGAATGTGGGTAGAAATATCAACATCCTGTCAGTCCAACAAGTAAAAGCATCTGTTGGTCATGTATCTAATTATTCTTTCACGCTTCTATTCTGCAAAATTATAATACTTTCAGTTTTCAATTGCCTGTGAATAACCTTGGCATTTAGATTCAGTCAAGAAGTTCTTTCTACAGATATTGGATTGAAACATTCCCATTATCTTATTGAATTGTAAAGAGAGCACATCATACATTTGTCTGTGTCCCTCTGCTGCAGGTGGACACACCACAGAAAATGTGTAATGCCTTGTACTTTTTGGATTTGGTCTCCTTAGAGTACATGTCCAGATAATGGGTGTGCCTGAGAAGCAAATTCCCTGCATTTACCAGTCTTTAGTTCACACAGTGGAGTTTATGAAGCAGACTTTCTGACAAAATCTAAACTTGGCAACAGGCTTCTGGATACCCTCAGGATGTTGGTCCTTTGAACCACACTGAGATAAACCCCCTGAAAGAGGCACCATGCTTTGATTTTGCAGCCATTCCACCCTGTGAGTCTATTCCTGTTGGGCTGCTCTTCTTGTCCTTGTAGCTTTTTCCATGGGGAAGCCAGCAAGGAACTGCTCTATAAGCTCTTTCTATCACCCTGAGAAACATCATATATATTTTCGTGGGTGTGGGGGTCTGTGTACATACCTCTCCTCTATGCCCAGCTATATTTCATTTGTAATTCAAGCGAGATAATTTGTCCATGAGGTTGGTATGTATTGCAGAACACAAACTATGTCTGTTAGAGTTGTTTGAAGCGCTTGGAGATTTGAGTTAGCCTAGAACTGCATGGTCCAAACTGGCCTAAATTAAATGCAGTCTGAATTTGCTTTCATCTTGCTCTCCCTGCCCTTAAATTAGCTTTTGCTTTTGTGTCATTTTTGATATATTACACTACAGACCCACAGTTAACATTCCTGGATTTTGCAGCAGTAAGCTGAAATCAGTAAGGTCTGTGGATTTGAAAGGATCCAGTGGTTAAGGTAACCTCTTGAAAACATTCTTTTATAGTAGAATCCATGGTCTTAAGCCATCAAACTCATTGTCTTCCTTAAATATTTCTGTTCATTTTATGTTTGGTTTGGTTTGGTTTGTTTTTCCTTTTTGCATAAAAAGCTTAACTGGACTATATATTTCAGAAATTGATAAAGCTAGTTTTCCACGATGATAGCTTTATTGTGAATGAGCAAAGCTTAAGGACTACAAGTGAATAATTACTTATTTATAGACTTAATTTCTTCATTATTTGAGACAATGGCACTTCTAGGTAGTTTTCACTGTGTTAGCAAGGTGTAGAATTTAACTGAAAGCTGTTTTCAAAAGTGAAAGAAGAGTTAGCACATATGTCGTTATCTTAATAATTTCAATTATGCTAAAGGAAGAGCTTCCCTGTTCCATAAGACTTCATTTTAAAGGACTTCAGACCTGAGTTAGGCAAAATTTAGAGTACTGTTGTCAGAGACAGACCTATTCCTTTTACTTTGATAGCCTAAGAAGTAAGGAGAATGCAACTGCTCAGTATTAAACAGAAAACTATTTTTGATGAAAAGTTGAAAATAAAAATACTGGCTTCGTGTCTTATTGGAAGTGGCAGGGCTTAATTTCTATGATGCTCGGTCTTTTAAGATGAGACACATCTGAAATTTGTTTTATGAGTACCCTTTGGAATTTTAAGGGTATTTATTTTTTATGTATGGTATTGATTGATGTTTTGCTTTGCAAACTACCTCTTAAAGTTCAGCCAAGGGAAGGTTGTTATCCTGGCAATACATAATGCAACATTAGTAATAACATTGGATAGAAAAGTTTTCCTTACCTTATGATCTCTTACGTATTGCTCTTGACATTACCCACTGCAGTTTTTATGAGAGTTTTTTCACATTATATGTGTTAACTTTAAAAAAAAATTAGAATAGCTGCAGTGTGTTCTCACTCTTTTCCTACAGCAACATAAGTACATCTGAATGAACAAAATTTTGCTGTAATAAAAATGCAACATTTAATAATTGAATTTAAATTGTCATTGTCCCTCACTGTTAGCTAGGGATTAGTTGATCCATCATGTAACACTAACACACCTTCAGCACAGTTTCAGGAAATGTTCTGAAGCAAAGTCCCTGCTGTTGCAAGTTGTGAGTGTTGACTGTTTCGGAACGTGACTTATTTCTAATCCACATTTTACAATATAAAAACCCATGTTACTTTTAATGCAGTGATCTGGTGGATCAGCCACAATGGTAATAATATTTTTAATCAGTGTTTAGATGACCTAGCTTTCTGTATATAGTAGCAAACCCAAATATTCAACAGATAATATCTGTTTTCCTGATCTTAAAAATCCCAGCTCTCATAATTTTCTACGAAAGATTGACTTGTTTGATAGTAATAGAAAGTAAAGATGCCTACATGAGATAAATTTCCACTTTGTGGAGTTTATTAATAAAAAGGAATGACAACAGAAGTGCAAATTTTGTATCTTACCTTATCATATTCCATCAGCTGCCAAGTAATTTCTGCCTGTAAACAGTTCTGCATGAAGATGGCAATAGTTTAAAACTCTGGATTATTTATAGTCACAAATTATTTGTGCTGAATTTTTGATGGTTTATGAAGCTAGGCAGAAAACTTCACTTTGCTGGACTTTGGTGTGATTGTCTCATTCTTTACAGAGCTCAACCAAGCAGTAGTGCGATCATTACAAAATTAGTTGTGTATAATGTCCAAACTCAAGAGTTAGACTTTGCAAAGGTGATGAAAATGTGAGCATAGTACACTGGGTTTATCTGGAAGCTCTTGAGATTATAATGATTTTTCAAATAATGTGCAGGATATAAGTTTGATTAATCACTCCGTTTTCACCATCATCTTTCTCTTTAGTAGAAGCAGATTGTTGTTATCTTAACAGTGCTCTTTCTTACTCTATAAATTGTGAAAGTCTCCAACTGTCCATATGACCTCTTGTTATTCCCCCATAGGAGGACAAACATACTTGCAGCTGGTGCTTTCAATACTGTTTTCTTTCTTTTTAAAGCCACCATGTATACCTTTAATTTGTTTATAAAACAAATTGGAGAAGTGCTCCTCTTCCATTCTCCAGGCATTCAATTTTCATGCAGAAGGAAACAAACATATTTCCCTTTTCAACTATCTTGACATTGTTGAAAGGTGTCAGTCTTTCAAAATAGGGACCAATCTCCAGGAGCCATTCTCATGACTTCAGGAGATTGATCTCATCAGTAAGACAGGTCAGTCTTTAGTGAGGACTGGGCATCCCAATTTCAGTTCCATGTCTCAAGGAACCTTATCTCTATATGCAAACCCATAGAAGAAAAATAAATTATTATTGACTTTCTACCCCATTCTTGAATTCCATATATTTTTAATATTTTGCTGTACCTAAAAGCTAATTAATTTATATTTTGTCAGCATTCCTCTACTTTACTAAAGTTAAAGCTTTAATATTGTATATAGTTTTCCATCATATACCCTTTGAGTGCAGTTTCTTATTTCCAGGTCTCTTTCTAGCCATTGTTCTTTCCCTGCCAATTCTTTGTAAAGAATGACTCAAAGAGATTATGAGAATAGCTTTTCCTGTCACATTTTTAATCTTTCTGCTATGGTGAAAATAGGAGATACATAACAAAGAACATAAGCCTGCAAACGTAAGCAATTTTTTTTCTCAGTTTAGTCTTACATTGACTGTGATAGAGGAAAAAAATACTATATTTGCAATATGCATGCATGAATTATTACATGATGTTAGGGGGTTGCTGAATTTGGTAGCCTGATAGATGAGAGGCTGTTGCAACTCCATGCTGCAATATCCAACCAGTAGCAAGGCTGTGTGTGTGTTTCCAGTCAGTGCACACACAAACAGGACATGCGGACACATATACACACAGACACACAGACACGTAGATACACGGCCACATGGCTGAACAGAACACGGATGCAATCAGCACTCACACAAACAAACGCACCACCAATGGCCTCATTGTGTCCATCCCAGTTGTCTTGGACTCCTTGTCCCTCAAAGTTGGCAGCTCTTCCAGTTGCCTCATGTGCACCCCCCCATTTACACACAGAATAGAGCACTTGTCACTGAAGAAAATACATAGAGTTTAATAGAAGACAGGACAGATGATGCTCAGCAGATGCAGGACATGGACAGGGGAGTGCACTGACCATGTTTGCATGGTCCCAACCCCACAGGCATATGTCCTAACCCCATGGGCAGTGATACCTTTCCCAGTCTGTAAGGTGCTCTCCAGGTGACCATGATGCTGGGTGTTACCTTTAGCCCATGGGGTTGAGGTTTCCCTGGGAAGGGACAGGTCTCCAATGGGGCTATAGGGGTGATGGGCTTTGATGGACTGATGGGTCCTGTGATCAGCCTGGGAGCAGCCAGGCAGGGTGCCATCTGGGCTCCCTCACACGCAACTGACTCTTTCCGTTCTTTTCTAGGAGTGCAGATGAGCTTTTATGACATACCCTGACAGATTCCAAATATTGGATTAAACAGAAAAAAAAAAAATCCTGGAAAATGACACATCTGCAGAGCATCAGAGGATGTACAGTGTAGTAAAGCCAAGGAATGGCTGTTTAGTGGCTTATGTATAACAGAGATCAGCTCAGGTGAAACTGCTTTAGCAGGTGGGTTGGAATAGATGATCTCTAGAGGTCCCTTCCAACCCCAATCATTCTGTGATTCTGTAATGTTCAGGACATACATTATACGCAACTCTACCTATGATGATCACTGACCACTAACTTTATTACATATTGAAGAGATACGAACAAGAATGTTTTCCAAATCTCTGCTGCCAAATAGTTTACAGTTTATATGTGGAAATCATAGGCTTTATTATGTCAGGAAGCCTATGTAGCACATGCTAAAGATACTTCATATATTTGGTAAATTATGCTCTGCTTCTGAAAAGAGATGATGCAATACTTGACACTTTAAAGTGCTGTTGCATAACATCGAACATTTTCAAAGTATTTCTGTGTTGCAGTTGTGCACTTTAGTGTATTAAAAATAGTCTTATATTTTTTCTGCCATAGGTTTTTTTCCAACACTGCCTTCCAAACCTGAGAACCTGAGGGAGCTTGTTGTGCAGTGCAAGCTTTTTGTGTTTGTTTTAAAGAGCATTATGTGTCAGCATTTCTCTCAGACTTTTTCCTTAGTGCTTCTAAGCATCTGCACTGTTGTATGCAGTAGTTAAGATGTAACCTTAAAAGCTTTATCTTTTTTTTTTTTTCTTTTTCTAGAGTACTGAGGCAATGTATAGAAATAATTTCAAAAATAACATTCAGGTTCACCTCTTAAGATTTCATCTTTGTATCAGAAATGAAACCGAAGACAGATGGAAGTGATTCTTCCCTTTCTCCTTAGATTTCAGTTGAAGAAATTTTTCGGGGAAACTGAAATTTCTCTCAAAATGATGCAAACTAATTTTTCTTACCAAGAAAGCAGAAAGGCATTTGAAGCAATTTACTGAATTTTGGCTACACTTAGGTTGTGATTGGTGATGATCAGTTGTGCTGTACTGGCTGCCTCTCAGGGTGCTCTCTATTACACTATTAATCCCTGTGAACAACAGCTACATCAGTTTTCTCTCTCTGAGCTTGTGAAAGGGAGCACAAAACCACTTTGATTTTGTCTCAGACACTCAGATTGTCTTTTTACTTTTTTTTTTCCTTGCAGCAAAATTAATTGGGCATGAGGGAGCTGCTCTGCTATGCTTTTAGTTGTAGAGTGCAGAGGACTGCGGCTCTGTGGCTCCCTGGCCAGACATACACTAAAGCGTCTACCAAGATTTTAAGAGAAACAGTGAACCTTTCTGCTGCTATAAAAATACTTGTAAAGCAAGTGATTCGTGCATAAAAATCTTGTCCTGTGGAATACATGAATATTTGGTTATAAATGTGCATACACTTTATTTATGTAAATATTACTCATTTTTTATTATTTGTGCAAGTATTTTTTTTACCTTTTCAGGTCTTGCCCCTCATGCAGGTATAAGTACAGCCATACATGATTAAATGTAACATCAGTTACAATAGTACAAGCCCAGTGACACCAGTGGGATTGCACCAGTGTTACTGAGAGTGCAGTTTAGCCTTCAGTATTTGTGCTGGAGTTAACAGACAAGAAGAAAAGAACCCAGAGGAATTCATTGATTGCGGTTTGTTCATAGGCAATGGGGTGAGAGAGCAGGGAAGGGATTATAAACTCTCAAATACAAACAAAGCTACTGGGAGAGAATTTTAGGTACAAGGTATGAGTCAGAGTATGCTGCCATTTAACAAATTGCAAGAGATTAGACAATGCTGGTTGTATATTTATTTATTGAGGAAGTGGGGCATGCCCATTGTGTATGTTACATATATTTCATAATATGATTGCTACATAAACATGTCATGGATGTCAAAGAATGCAGTAAATTATTCTTCCTGCCTGGCCTAAAATTAGTATGTTATTGATTTCTCCCTAAAACTGACAGAAAATTTTATCTTAAATGTTTAAATAAATCAAACTTAATCCACAGTTCATGTATTAATTTCTGCCTTTTAAACCTTCCAACTACAGTTACTGACATTTTAAATAAAATCATGCAAATTACAGTATTAAATATTATTAAAATAACCTTGTAAGTCCCAAGTTACAAATACTTCATAATCTTTGTTGATGAGATAAGGTCAATCAAGAAACAGAAGTTTTCCATTTTCATGTATCTTGTACATAGAATAAGATACTACACAAGAAAATCATGTCTAGAAATGTATTAACTGTTCAGACTGTTGAAAACTTTCATTTATTTTCTTCTAAAACTGAAATGGACCAGAGATATAGGAACCTGACAAAAAGAGAATTTATGATAACTCATCTGTTAGGGTGTCAGCAATAACAGAGGCACAGAAGAAAATGAAAGGCAGAGTGACTGGGAACTTCTAAAGTGGTACAGTAGATGACCTGAATTACACAAGAAAGAATGCAATTTTGTGGAAAGAAAAGACTGCATCCATTACTCTGGAATGCACAGTTTCAAATTCCTGCACTGATGTATACTATAAATTTAAGATGCAGAAATATAAGGATTTTATGTTTTGTTTTGTTTTGTTTTGCTTTGTTTTGTTTTTTAAGATGCAAATCCTAACAGTCTCAAGTTTCTCTATAGTCAGTGGGCAAACACAGGTTCCTCAAATGGCACTTTCATCCGAAGACTAAGGCACATGACATATATCACCCCTTCTTGATTCCTCTGTCTAGTACCTGTAAAATAAAAGCCTAGACAATGGCTTAACTTAGATTTCTACCTGTTAAATAGCTAATACCATGGCATAGAAGTTTCTTTTAGTGTAAGAGACAAGGCTGTAATTGCAAAAGCTGCAATATGCATTCTTCCTCTTTTGTTGATATTAACTGTGTACAACCTGGAAGTGCTAGCTTAAACAGAATTCACACAGGGATGTAATTTCATTCCCATTTACTGCGAACCTCTTTTGAAATCGTGATCTCTGCTTTGATCTGCTCCATGGATTATGCCCATGGAACTGGCAGTTTTGTGATGGGTCTGCATTAGAGGTATCAAGTGCTTACACTTAACAACATATAGAAACTCTTCTTTTGTCGTGTATATGGCCAACACCAGAATACAAACAAAACAAAGAGAAGACAAAGGAAAATTTGATGGCTTACATTGTGAAGAACAGAGTGTTATCACATAATATGTAAGCTGCATGAAACAAGAATACCTAGGAGAAGGGTATAAAGTTTTTTTTCTTTGTGAAAAGGGTATACAGTTTTTCAGACTGTAGAAAATGTCAGATCTATGGAGACATAACAGCTACAAAGATCTAAATTGTTGCTGAATAGGAGAAAGTATTGTAAGGAGTGAGAGCAGAAAGTAGGGAAAACCAAAAGAGAATCCCTTATTTGGATGAGATTTTGAAACTATTCATTTTTTTTCCTCATATCCACTATAAACCTCTATTGGTCCAACTTGAGGCCATTTCCTCTTGTCCTATCAGTTGCTACTTGGGAGAAGAGACCAACCCCCTCCATGCTACAACCTCCTTTCAGGTAGTTGTGGAGAGTGATAAGGTCTCCCCTCAGCCTCCTTTTCTCCAGGCTGAACAGCCCCATTTTCCTCAGCTGCTCCTCATAAGACTTGTATGAATACAACATGAACTCATGAATAATCCTTAGGATGAAGTGGGATGAGATAACCTATGTTTAATTCAGTATGTATGTGTGTGTGCCTGCATCTGAGAAAAAATGTAAAGAGCAGGTTTGGAGGTAGTAAGAAACAAGTAAAATATGAAAATCAGAGAAAGCAGTGGAGGCTGAGGTGTAGATATGAGAAGTTTCGACTAGTGCTAGGGGCTAGTGATTCACGAGAGATAGTGAAAACATTATTTTGTACTGAACAAGATTTAAAAAATTAGGTATGGCAAGATAAAATTAGGGATTTGCGAATCTACTGGAGTTATAATGGTTACTTGCTAAATAGGTATTTTCTCCTTGAGAATGGAAACAAGAAAACCCGAGGTAAACGTGAAGGAGTAAGAAAGAGAGGATGAGTATGGTACACAAACAGTGAAGAAGGTTGACTTAAGATTAGACCTGGTGAACAATATAGGAAACATAAGAGGAAAAGAATCATCAAAACCCACCCTTTTAGCAGGGTACAAGTTGATCAAGACTGTGCTGCAGATCTTTACAGGTGTTGATCAAGGGCTGGATTTGGCTTCTCGGAGCTCTGTTAGTTGTGTGTTGAGGGTGATATCTTTTCTAAAGGATGTACACTGACTGGTGGTCAGGTGCCCTGTAGGTGTCTGTGGAAGGATCCACAAATCAGGGGCAGATATACTGTAAGACCTAATCCTGATAAAATATAAATTTTATTTCAAAACTGGTCTTCCACTTTCGCACAAGAAGAGTTGTACTATGACAAGAAAGTTTTAGGTTATGGTAAATTTTAATTCAAAGATCTTGACATATTTTCCTTGTTTCTTAAAGTAAATATGGGTTAAAGGAAGTGGGCTTAGTTATGGACTGCGATTAAAAATAAATGTGGGGTATCTTATTTAAAAAGCCCACAAAATGCACTCACTCAGACAGAGAAGACTAGCATGAAAAAACTTTCCAGCAGCCTCTTTAGTACAGTTTTAAAACACAAAAGCATCATATTTGAATTAGAGAACACAGGAGACTGTTTTCTATTGTTTGCATGCAGCGAGAAAGAAAGCTTCTAATACTCTTGAAAACAATATCAAAAGGACATCAGCAGGTTTCCTTTGAAAATTAATGAAGAAATTATCTAAATCTGGAGATGGCAAAGGGCTAAATAAGGATAACTCTTTTGTCTGCTGATAAAACAGAAACCATGAAGGGCTATTTAAATCTTATACTCAAATGACCTTGATGTTTCTGAAATGTAAAATGGACCACCTTAATTATGCAGCGAATTTGACATTTTTAAAGGAAAACATATCCTAGGGTTACTTGTACAAGAAGAATTTGGCAACCGTGTATTCTGATGAGGCATGGGTGGTTAGGCAGTGGGTGAAACTATCCAGCCAAAATAATAAAATTCTCATGTTAAGTGAAAATCAGTGGCAGGGTAGTTATCTTCCTATGTGTATGATAATGGACGTAGAAGCAGCAGTCTTCTTTCTTGAAGACAGCTGAAAAACAATATCCAATTAAATATAATTAAAATGGGGTTTGTTCGCAATAAAATTCTACAGATGTTGCATTTTTTTAGTCAAAGTAGTCTCTTCTTGAAAATAAGACTAAGCATGACAAAAAACTCTAATGAGAAGTTTCATTTGAAAGAATAGGTACAGTGGTTTAAAAATATTACAGTTGTATAAATTGTGTTTTGATGCTGTTGGTGCCACAATCATAATACAGTTCTTATCATTAAAATTCATATGATGACATCTTCATCTTATTGAGTGGGTGGATGCAGTTGTAGATGTGTAGAAATATAGCATGCAAGAATTAGGCAATGCTTACTTGTTTGAGTGTAAACAGGTCTATCAAATCAAGTGACTGCAGAAGTTTAAAAAGAGAAAAAACTTACCGGTAGAAATCTTAACAAAATGAAAGAGTACGTGAAAATTAAAAACCCAGCAGAATGGTTTTCTCAAGGATTTTAGGAATCTATCATAATCTGTAGAACTGATTTTCATTAAGGGACTTACTCAGCTGCTTATCTCATCCTTAAACTGCACTAAATGCGAGAAACTCCTGCAAAGTCAGAGTAAAATTGTAAGTTCGTCAGGTGCTTATTTTGGTCTTCTCTTTGCTGTGCTTTATTTCAGGTTTTTCAAAAAATGCCGTATAAAAAACTCTTTTACCTGTTCCTTACTTCTCATTTTTTTGAAAGAAAATGTCACTTGAAGATGACTAGTACTTTCTTCTTAGAAAGATAAATAAACTCTAGTAGTGATTAGTGCATCACCAGGAAATCTCTCTTGAATGCTGGAATCTAGATAGTTACCATACACTACATATTTTTCTTAAAAGACATTTTCTTCTCAAACATTTGGAAGTCTTCTGGTACAACAGGTGCAGCTGTAAATCAAAGGTAACTTTTACCTTATCTTTGTAAGTAGTTATTTTAAACATTGGATCTTAACTGGATTATGGTAACTTATTCTACAGAAACTGTAAGTTCATCACACTCCATATCATGAATATATGTAAGGTCAGGAGACTGAGTAGCCTTCTTCCATATGATGTGTATGTCGGTGATGCTGCTCTTGAACAGCAGGGCAACAAAGGCCCTCCAAGTTATCCAAACATTTCATGCAAACCTCTTCTTCATGTAGCACTTACACATTTTGTCCTGGTCAACAGTATCTTTTTTCTTCTGCTGGAGGTAAAATACGTTCCTGGATGAGACACATTTTAATTCCAGATTCTGTGTGTTCAAGAAAGGATGTGGTTGTTTGCATCCTCCCATGGACCTCATCTTGTTCACCTGTTGCTTCTGGCAGAGTCCTCTAGGCCTACTATTGTCACAGGTGTTGTTGAGCACTCTTTCTCCAAAGAGGGGACATCGATGTCCTGAATAAGAGACAAAAGTAAACAGCAATGTATCTTGGCAGCGAATAGAAATGTATCTTGGCTTTGAGCTTTAGGAGAAGGGGACAGACTGAGTTGTTCCTTGAAGACATCCTAACCTGTCAGGCTTGTGGGAGCAGGTGCTGGATATCAAGCCATGCATGTGCTGCCAGTTACAGGTGCAGACAAGCCCAAAAAGGCAATCAGAAAAGCTGCTAAACCAGAGATCTGGCCTTTCACTGCTATATAATTATGAAAAACATATGGCAGCCCTTAATTAGAAGTTTGGTACCAGTCTACAGTTAGGAGTAATGCAGAGAAAACATATTTAAGCCAAGTGCTCACCAAACCTAACACATCTTTTTTTAGGGTGTTCTTGTATATAGTGAAAGAAAACCTCAAGGGGACAACTTATCTAACCTACCTGAGATTTCTAGTGTAGGATGAAATTAGTTGAGACCTGGAAACACAGAATCACAAAGTGTCAGGGACTGGAAGGGACCTCAAAAGCTCATCCAGTCCAATCCCCTGCCAGAGCAGGAACACCCAGATGAGGTTACGCAGGAATGTATCCAGGAGGGTTTTGAATGTCTGCAGAGAAGGAGACTACATAACCTCCCTGGGCAGCCTGTTCCAGGCTCTGTCACCCTCACTGAGAAGAAGTTTCTTCTCACTTTTAAGTGGAACTTCTTGTGTTCCAGTTCGAACCCATTGCCCCTTGTCCTATCATTGGTTGTCACCTAGAAGAGCCTGGCTCCATCCTTGTGACACTCACCCTTTACATATTTATAAACATTGATAAGGTCACCCTTCAGTTTCCTCCAAGCTAAAGAAACCCAGCTCCCTCAGATGTTCCACTCCCTTAATCATCTTCGTGGTTCTGAGCTGGACTCTCTCCAGCAGTTCCCTGCCCTTGAACTGAGGGGCCCAGAACTGGACACAATATTCCAGGTGTGGTCTCACCAGGGCAGAGTAGAGGGGAAAGAGAACCTCTCTCAGTCTACTAACCATTCCCCTTCTAATCCACCCCAAGATGCCATTGGCCTTCCTGGCCACAAGGGCACAGTGCTGTCTCATGGTCATCCTGCTGTGCACCAGGACCTCCAGGTCCCTTTCCCCTACGCTGCTCTCTAATAGGTCGTTCCCCAACTTATACTGGAACCCGGGGTTGTTCCTGCCCAGATGCAAGACCCTACGCTTGCCGTTGTTATATTGCATTAAATTTTTCCCCTGCCCAACTCTCCAGCCTGTCCAGGTCTCGCTGGATGGCAGTTTCTTTTCACTGAGTATAAAGAGAGCTAGATGACAACCTCTAGACATGAGGAAGAAATTTTCTACAATGAGGGAGGTGAAACCCTGGCCCAGGTTGCCCAGAGATGTGGCGGAGACATTCCTGGAGACATCCCAGGCCAGGCTGGATGGGGATTTGAGCAACCTGATCTGGGTGAAGATGTCCCTGCTCATGGCGGGGGTTGGACTGGATGAGCTTTGGAGATCCTTTTCAACCCAAACAATTCTATGATTCTATGATTCTCCCATTTCAGCATTATAAATATCAAAATTTCTTGAGATTAAAGCTATCTGTTGTGTCAATCTTGCACTCCTGAAAGATGGGGAAGAATATTCCCAAACTGAATTGGAAATGCTGATGATTTCTTTGACCGTGAAGAAGAGAAAACCATACAAAAATGTTCAGAATTTTTCATAGTTATCTAAAATCACGCAGGACGTAGTAAATTTTGCTGTGTGTTCTTGCTTCAATCTGATATGAAAGCAGAATTCAGGAAACTCTGTTAAAAGATATGTAAGAACAGGTTCCCAGTGCTTGCAAGAAATAGAAATTGCAGAATCAGAAAGCTTGTTTAGGTGCTTTGTCAGGCTGGAGACCGTCAAGTTAAAATGGACAAAAACAGAGAGTATGTTCGTGTGCTGCTAAATGAGAGGACCGACAAGCCAGTTCCAGCACTGGAGCCATGATTCTCCTGCTTAACTGTTGGCTCACTCCCTGGCTATTTGTTTCCAGCAGGCTTCAGACAGAAACAGCCTTGAGCACTGAGACTTGGCTGAAAATTGACTTTAATTTAGCAGTGTAGGCACAGCCAGAGAGTCTAAATATGTAATAAAATGTTGCTAGCAATGAATGGCAGTGCATACATCATCATTCCACCTGCCTCAGGTAGATGCAATCTCTTATTAGATCCTTTACGAAATAACTGCACTGCTCTTTTGAGCAACCGGAAAGAAAAACAGGGCAGTGAACACTGCCTGTGTAGGTATATAGAGTTAAATCGCAAAAGGAGTTGGATCAAGATCAGGCTTTTGGTTCATATCCTCCCACCTGCTATAGAACCTGATAATGGATCTCTGCTGTGGTTAATGGCAGTTTTAAATGAAGACCTTTTTGGAATGGTGACTGTGGATGATGAAAGAAACCCCTCAGATGATCGTGATCAAGATATTGTTTGTGTGCAAATACAAATTGAGTATTCAGCCTGTGTTTCCTCCTTTCATTTTTATGCAGAGGTTGCTCACTTCTCATGTCCCTCTTTTTCCCATTTTGCTGCACTAATGAGTTTTTAATGCAAAGGAAAAGTGATTATAAGCAGTGAAGCAAAGACAGCTTTATAGAGCAAGGCTGAGGAATTGAACACATAGATCAGAGCTATCCACCAGGCTAAGATAAAAGAGAAGTTCATGAAACAGACACATATAGATAGCTTTGATTTCATTATCATTAGACAAGAAAGGATAAAAAATGGAATAGCTATAAAGCTGTTCATACCTAGTAAGTTACTTACATTAATAAAAGAGTCTATGCAGAAAGCATTAAAATAACATAAAATGGGAAAATATCCTATAGTATTTTTTTTCTTCATCTCTGTTTTTAATATAGTGTAATGTGATTATCAGATTGTAGTAATGTAAAAATACAAATATTATGTATGTATTAAATATTTTATTAATTGATGATGTGTTTTAATTTCATTTTTATGCATGGGTTATTTGCTTGGACTTCTACCTCTCTTTCCTTTTCAACATGAATTCTGGGGATTGTATTTCTATTACTGATTTCACGCTTTATGAGATCTTGAATTGCAGACAAATTAAATAGTTAGTGGCTTGTATAGGAAGGTTTTGTTTGGTAGATACATGTACCTAGTTATAATATTCACAAAAGAAGTACCTAATTACGTTTGAAAGGTGCCCAGCTAGATAAAGAATGATTTGCATACAATATTTTCTGATTGCAGTTAGGAAACTAATATAGAAAATTAGCAGCTGGGAGTGGGGAAGAGTAATAAATGGTCTTGTTCTGACATATAACGTGTTCCTCCAATATGAGGTCAATCCTAATGCTTCACTTCAACGTAAATTAAGTAAAACACTAAAGTAAAACTATTTTCCAGGAAATATCCTATCATCGCAAAAACAGCCTGACTGACTGGCATAAACTTTTATTTTTATTAATTAATATTTTCTGCCCAAATAAAAAAAAATAAAATGCTGAGTGTCTGTAGTTAAGGGACACTTTGAAATTCTTCAGAGACTTTTAGTAATGGAAGTATTTTCATTGCTACACAGTTTACTTGTAATATAGTTAGCTTTTGCAGCTTTCTAAAAATAGCAGTCTACACATTTTAAGAAATGAAGAAACTAAGAAAGGGATGTTAAGTGAGGTGCCTAGGAGGACAGAAAAAATCCATGTCAGACTGTAACAAGGTTTCAGAATGCTGCTTAAATCAGTGTCGTCTTCCACTGATAGATTTTTTTTGTCCAGCAAAATCCATTTTGGTGCTCTACATTTTGTAGCTTAATTTATTTTGACACTGAAACTCAGTGTATGAATTGCATTAACATTCTGTGCCTTTTTGCCATTCAGCTGCCTATTGCAAAAGGTCTTCTGTCATGTTCTTGCCCTGGGTTAATATAGTAAACAAGATGTATTTCACTATATGTATCAGTGAGTGATTTTTACATAAGTACGCTGAATTTTCTGTCTCATTTTATATTGCAAAGTAAATTGGAGCTCGTAATGCAATGAATAATTAATCTTTCTTCCACATGTGAGAATAATTTTTAGCAACAAGTCTTCTATTTTTGACATGAAACTTTTACCTTGGAAACTATTTAAACATTTGCACAAAGGCCTTGAACAAACCATACCAAATATCAGTCATATTGTGTAGATGACTTGGTTATCCATTATTTCAGTGTTTTATTGTTCTCAAGTTTATAGGCTTAATTACATGCCGTGCAAGACAAAGAGGAACTAAGTAGGTATAATTAAGATAGCCTCACTTATATGTTGAAAAATGTGCTTCAGTAAACTGGTAATACTGGAACATGTGTACAGTATCCCTAACAAATTACCTTGCCTGTGCATTTGAGTAACTTTCTGATTTTATTTTCTTTAGGTTAATGGAACAGAAATCGAATATGAATTTGAAGAAATTACTCTGGAGAGGGTAAGTATAATTTATCCTTCTGTAGCAGGAAAAAATCTAAACTGTAAAATAAAACAAACAAACAAACAAACAAACAATTTCTTATTAAATGAAAAGTGGTTGAGAATAAAATTATTAATATTTGGCTAAAGATGTGCAATATTCTTAACTATGAAAATGTGAGTTATACAACAGGATAAGCCTTCCATGTTTTTAAGAAATTTTGGGTGTAGCCACTTGCGGAGTAGTGTCCAGAATACTTTTCTTCCCCATAACTATGTCAGTGTTCAACTGGGTGTTTGATTATTGAGAAGAGCCTGTGTGACTTGGTAACTCCCTTTTACTTGTAAACTGGCATTGTGAGATCTTTTTCAACCTCCTTGATTTTCTTGCATGTGTGCATGGTAATATAAGACATGTAGTCTTTTGCTATAAAACAAAAATTGCAAAAGTGTTTTTAACTCTCGAGTGACTATATAAAAGCTGTAGGCCATATCTATGTGTAAAGGATACATTTATGCAAGTCTTAATTATGTGAGCTATAACCAGGGCTGGCAGTGAATGCTTTGTTGGTAGTGTGGTTTAAAAGTAGCACCAAAAATTAAAAAAAGAAAGGTTTAAAATTTATGCTGCATCATAACGCCTGGTTCACTGTGTTTTCCTTGTTTTTTTGTTACTTAAGTGTTTTCTTTAGACTGCGGACTTTCCTTGTCACAAATTCAAGACTAGAGTGACCACATATTGTGTGAGAAAGAAAGTCCAAGCTTTGTCATATATCATATATTTACTTTCTACAAGTAACTTAAAGGAGGTTGTAGCATGGATGGTGTTGGTCTCTTTTCCCAAGTAACAAGTAAGAGAACAAGAGGAAATGGCCTCAAGTTGTGCCAGGAAGGTTTAGATTGGATATTAGGAAAAAATTCTTCCCAGAAAGGGTTGTCGGGCATTGGAACAGGCTGCCCAGAGCTTTGG
This sequence comes from Columba livia, assembly GCF_036013475.1. NCBI lineage: Eukaryota > Metazoa > Chordata > Aves > Columbiformes > Columbidae > Columba > Columba livia. Next base: position 8,536,789 of record NC_088602.1, read on the forward strand.
TGGAGTCGCCATCCCTATAAGAGTTTAAAAGACACATAGATGAAGTTCTTAGGGACATGGTTTAGTGCTAGAGTTAGGTTATGATTGGACCCAATGATCTTAAAGGTCTCTTGCAACCAAAATGATTCTATGATTCTATGATTTACTGCTTACAAAGATTTCTGATATCATTGGTGAATTCCTTCAATATTCTACCAACATCCTGGTAATATGAAGATTTATAATCTTGAAGCAGACACCATTAGGCTTCTTTCTACAGAAAATGTTTGAATGCAAGGTCAGATTTACCAAGATGTGACTGATGCCATGTGAACAAATGCCTGTAAGGTAGCAAACTACCATTCAATTAGATACTTAGATTATACAATTCATTGCACTTTTTCTGCATGTTATATTTTTAATTGTCCAAGATAATGAATTTCATAACCATTCAACTTAAAGGGGTAGAAGTTTATGTTCTCATCGATTTGTTCTCTCAGGCAAGTTATGAAAGAGCAATATATCTTTTTACCATAGCCATCCTCATAACAGATAACATATAAGGTTATGAGCACTTTTTATCTACTGTCTCTCAACTGATTTGTGCATCACTAGTTATTCATTGGACTAGAGTTTCCAAAGGTCATTGAACAGAACATATGCCTCCTGGGTGATATTTTGAAAACCACTTTATTTTTAATAGATGTGTAAGTTATCAGTGTACATACTGTAGAACAAATGTGATTTGCGTCTCCTGTACCTGTCTGATGCAAATATTTAGTTATTCATCATATAATACCACATAATATCAGTTAAAGACTGTCCCACAATAGCAAAAACAGCTACAGATTTTAATGGAGGATATTTCAGATTTTTTCTAGATGCTGCTGAATCTGTGGCTTCTGATTATTACTGCTTGAAATGTTCTGTCACATGTATCAGTGTTTTGTCTCAAAGGCAGGGTACTGTGTCTGCTGGTTTTTGTGTGAGATATAAAACACAAGTGATTGCCTTTAAATAGCTGTCATTTATGTTAGACTAAAAGCATTTTCAGAAGAAAGACTTTCTCCATGTTGATTACCCGTTTTCTTCCACAAAACTGCTTTTAGAAATTAGATGGAAAATCATCTCTCTGTATTTAATGGCAAAACTGCAAAATGTATTAAGGTTGCTGCTATTGAGAGATAAAAATGTAGTTTGCTCATATCAAACAGTTGGTAATAAACTTTCCATTTTAGTCCAGTTATCCAAGTTACACAATTCTGCATCCCCAAAACAATCAGATATTTTCTTCATGACATTTATCCACATTTTGAAATGCTCAATATAATTCAAAGGATTTTACAACAGAGAAGATAAATTGGTTGAATATGTATTAGGGCTTTTGCACTGCTGTTTTTTTTTTTCTTTAAATAGCAGAATGAAAGGGAAGGTGGTAAAGGATTGAATACTTTAGAGCATCTTCCAGTCTCTATAGACTTGGCAAGGTCACCATTAATTTAGTTGTAGGAGGTCACCTTCATCCACAGGTGACATAAATTTGTGGGATGTATTTCTGATGAGAGTTACTGGCTTAGGTTTGATCCTTGCCCCAGGATGAAGAGATGGCTACATCCCTTTGGGTAACACAGGACCACGGTGTGCATGTTGGCAGAATACATCCCGTGTGGAGCTGGGGAGCACATCAGCAAGGTCTCAAAAATGCCAAAAGAAAAGCCTGCTGAGGGACCAGGGGGATGGACAGTGCAGAGCTTGCTGAGCATCCCTGGGCTGCCCAAGAGACAGCTCACATACCAAGAAACGGCTGCAATGATACAGGGGGCTTGTACAGAAAGCTTTTGTATTTTTGCTATATGTCATTATGTTGTTCAGTTGTTTCCATTTAAAATGTTGGGTTCTAGTTTCATGAGGCTTGGGGTTTGAAGCTTAAATGGCTTCTGTGGGAGCTCACAAAGATGATGAATTTGAGGCAGATCCACCTTAAAGCTGTAACTGGTGCTGTTCCAGGGGTTAAGGAAGTTGCCGGTACGCCTCTGTCAGCTCCCTCTTTAGTGGCATGTTCTTATCCCTCTTCTCTTCTTGAGTCGTGCCAACCACTAGACAGGTACCATCACCAGTCCCTGAGCCCAAGAGGATCACTGTTAAATAAGTGTTCCATATTTAGAGGCCTTGCAGAGCCTACTTGAGTAACACAATTGCATAGTTAAGAGAAATCAAACAAATTCTCCTCTCTCTCTCTCTTTTTTTCCTGCTTCAGAGAATGTGTGAGTTTCTCTGCTAACTTACAGGCATAAAATGCAGATCCAGGTGTAGACTGAGACCTGGAAATTTGTAATAAACTACAATACCCAAATGGACACTTACACAAAATTTCTTAAAATAAGCCATTAGCTTTCTCTAGCTTGAATATTAAAGATACCATAAAAAGGAAATTCTACATAAATGGCTCATATTAGTGCAGTGATGTTAGTCTTTCACTGCTGCAGGGTGTGAAAAATGTATCCACCATTGTCAAGAGACCAATTGGCACTTGTAAATCAGTGGTCAGTTTAAGAGATGACTGAATAGACTATGTGACAAAGCCTAGCCTAGTGCTCTAAGCTGGAACAAAGTTTTAAGTGATTGACTCCTTGGTACAGCACTGTGTTTGGAGACACATGCTGAAGAGAGGGTTTTGATAGTAATTGACAGTATATCAACCAATATCAATGGTTATCTTGAAGAAGAGTAAAGGCAGTGGGTCACTTAATAATTCATGTTGGATTCATGCTGAGTTCCAGGTCTGAGTTCAGATCTCAGTTCTATTTACTCATCTAACCTTCCCTATTCTTTAGATGTTAGAGAAAAGAGGGCAGTTAGGATTAATAAACCTGTTTTCATATAATCTTTTGATGCTTCAGCACATATTTTCATTCTTTATCTGTGTAAAAGTTAAATTATGTTACGTTTTGTGGAATAGACTGTTTGGAAAAATTATATTCTCTCAACACTGGAACTAAAAACATTTAGTTCCCAGTGCATTGGCGTCATGAGACTAACTGACCTTGATATCTGAACAGGTCAAGATATGACAGAATTTTCCTGACGTTGAGATATGCATGAAGTGTCTCTGCTTCTTCTTCTTTTATACTCCTGTGGATTCTCTGTCCTATGATAACAATTCAGGTTACACTGCAGAATGTCCCTGTTTTTAATGAACCACATTGTTTTACAAAGTTTTTAGGAACTTACAGCTTTGTTTCCTCCTCTCTTTTTCAGATTTGATTGTAACTGGCAATTGAGATTAATAATGCTGAGGGAGAGGTGGGCATGGATGCTTATATAGCATCATTATTTCCTTAGAAAAACAGTTTAAAGATATTCCAAAAGAGTAAATTCTTGATAATGGCTTATCATCTGGGCATCTGCTGTGATAACTCTGATAAATGTTATCCTCCAACCACAACGTGCTCTGTTCAGGGGAGAGACTGAAAACCTGCTGTCTCTCTTTTCCTTTGACTTGATACTTCAGTGACACCAAGTTCCAGGAGATTTAACTTTTTCAGTTTGATATTAGAACGCTGGATTTCCACACTTCCACAAAATTCAAGTGTCTGTTCAAATCTCAGCTAGAAAGGTTAAAACTGTAATCCTAAGTAAACTTAAAGGGTAAAATTTAAAAATCCTGAGGGAATAGTGAAAAAGCAAACCTCGTACATTTTGGTAGAGTAAGGAATTTATTTCAGCCCTGGGCTTTTTTTTTTTTTTTACTTTGGTACCTTATAAACCTAAGAGATAATTACTACTGCACTATTTATTATGCTGATTTCATCACTAATTTCTTTTGTGAAAATGCAGAAATTTGCAAAAATATAAAGTTGTGCATTCCACTGAATGCTGAAGAGCAGGAGGAATTAGACTGTATTCAATGACACAAGGATTTTAATTCAACTCAGTGTCTTACTTTTTATATCTATCCAACTTGTGGCAGAGATCACTACTTGTGTATCTGGGAAAGAAGGTTTTCACTAATAGTCGGCAGCATGTCTGCTTTCTGCCTTTTTTTAAGGTGTTAGATACCAGTTGTTCATGCGTCAGTATGCTTTGACTTCTCAGGAATGAGACTTGAAGACAATGCAGTGCCAGGGAAGTCCTCCCTTATGTGGTTCAGAAACAACAGAGTGAAAAGCATTGGTCAAGAAATGGCCACTAGGAAAAAGGTATTTGCAAAGTTTAAAAGCTTATGCTGTAGACACACACCTTCTGAAAACCCAGAGCGCACAAATCAATATCCAACCATCAACAGCCTCGGTGGAGTGGTCTGACATCTTCCAACCGGAGACAGTAAATCTTTTAAAGTGAGTGTCCCTCAGTGCTCCTCCAAATGCAGTGTTGCTCTCTGAGGGTTTATTTCTGCAGAGCTGTGGATGTTTTCCTCGCTGCTGAGAGCTTTCTGACTGGGTGCCCTTTACTACAGTTCTTCTTTTCTAGGCTCTGCCTGCTTCCCAAGTGAGAGGAAGCAGTAGTTATTTCTGCAGCCTCAGACTGAAATAGATTATAATTCAAAGGCAGGATCCTTCTTCTTAACTAGTTTGTGTCAGGTTTACAGTAGGATAGTGACCTATGGGTGTTTATTGCAATAATGTTCACGCACAGTATTTTTTTCCTGGAAGAGGCTAGGACATTCTGCCTACAAGACGAGGCAGAATTATCTCTGTATGGAGCTGAGTTATCAGCAAACAGAAAATGTGAAACGCATAATTTTTATTGCTATGCAGACAATTTGAAAACTGATCTCTTGGGTATCCATTCAGAGTTTTTTCAGTGTATCTCTCTGTGTATGTGTAACACAAAGTTCTGTAAAATGAAAAAAAAAAGAAAGAAATTGAAAAAGTTCCTTGAAAATACAGCACAGGATTTTCTCTTATGTTTTCTATTTGCAATTGCGGCTTAGCTTAGAGTTAAAAAAAGATTATGCGACTGATAGGCGGTTGTGATAGTGACTGTTGTTCACCTTCAGATAGGTTTGTAAGTGCTGGAGAGAACAGACTCTCTGGCCTCTGGATGCAAAGATTTAAGCAAGGTCTGTGTTCTCCTGTCATCTCTTGTGCCTTACCAGACTTTGCTTTGACCTTAGGTTGTGCAGGAGTGAGATGATGAAAGGAGCTGAAGGAGCCTGGTGTGCAGTCCTGGTAACGTGACACTGAAATACCAGGTCAACATTTTCCAAAGCAACTGCAGAATTTGGTTGCTTTAGTTCAATGACCTAAATTAAGATTCCTTGGAACAGCCTGATTTTTTTACAACATTACTCACCCAAAGCATGTGACTTTGTTACCTCAGAGCAGCCCTAATTTGGCACTCAAAATATAACTAATCACTGGAAAACTTTGTTCTTTGTTCTTATTCTGTCAGAGAGTCATTATTCTGAAACTATTCCTGGTTCTAGAGCTGTGCGTGTCTTGTGGGGGCCTGTCCCACCTGTGCTTGGCAAAGGTACAAAACGTGCCAGTCGAGTGTGCATGGAAAGGCAGAAAAGCCGGGAGAGGAAGGGCTGTACCTTTTGAGGGACAGAAGCTCCTGCCAGGTTTTGTTACCTGTCATTCCCCACATTCAGTGACTGGAAACTCAACAAACCCATGAAACTGTCCTACTGAAGACTATTGGCTAGAGAAGTGAAGGAGTAGCTGTTAGTATTGTATCCCTCTTAGATATATGAGCAAAATACTTTTATTTATTGTTACTGCTGTTAACAATTACATTGCTGCAGGTTGGGAGTGCAGTGAAGCAGAACTGGTGAGTTGGCCACAGTTTTTCCAAAAGCAGTGACAGGACTGGGAGGACTAATCCATTTAATATCCTCTCTGAATAAGGGTGATATTTACTGCTTCAAAGTATGCACTGCTGGAAGAATTTGAGTTCTCCAGGGCAAGTGCTAGAAAATACATGGCTTTCCATTGAGTCTCTGTTTATAAGGAAGGTTTGTCCTACATTTCATCATTGCTACAGCTGTACAGAGGCTGCATCCTTTCATAGAATCATAGAATTATTTTGGTTGGAAGAGGCCTTCAGGATCATTGAGTCCAACCATAACCTTAGTCAAGCACTAAACCATGTCCCTAAGAACCTCGTCTAAATGCCTTTTAAACCCCTCCATGGATGGTGACTCCACCACTTCCCTGGGCAGCCTGTTCCAGTGCTTCACAATCCTCTCTATGAAGAGTTTTCCTAATATCCAATCTGAACCTGCCCTGGCACAACCTGAGGTCATTTCCTCTTGTCCTCTCATTTGTTATTTCGGAGAAGAGACCAACCCCCTCCATGCTCCAACGTCCTTTCAGGTAGCAGTGACAGCAGTTCTCATCCCAATAGTCACAACAGAAAATCCGCAAGGCCACAAAAGGGAAGACAAAGGAGGGGGAAAAGGCTATGAGTGACTAGAAAAAAATATGTTAACTGTTACAGCTTATAGCTACATTGTGATTAGGAAAAACAGCTGAAATAATACTATACATTTAGCTCCCTCTGGGTCCCTATCAAAGAAATTTGTATTTTCATATTGTCATCTTAGAATCTTGCTTTTAAATCTAAGTATCTGAAAAACGTAACATGGATGCTAGCTCAGTTAAATCAGAATAGTGTATTTCCTTGGATTTATCACCACGATGCCATTTAAGCTCCTGTGAGGGCATTATCTCAGTGAATGATTCTCCCCACCATGCGTGTGTGCTAGCTCTTTATTTCAGAGAGAAAGTGCATATTTTGATTTAGGTTGGATGATTCAAGCTTTCCAAGGAAAAGAATATTTTTATTACTATGAATTAGGCTTTTATTCATTTGTATGTTTATTTTTGAATGTCTGCATATTTAATGGCTTTAGTAATTCACATAGTGGCTTGTGAGTATTTCTTCAGAGATGTTCATAATTTGTTTCAATGAGTCCTCAGGTCCAGGAAGATTATGAGAGTTTGCCTGTTTCATAAGAAATTTTAAATAATTGAATATTCTATTCTGAAAGCTCACAGTGGTATTTTAGCATTCTCAAAATAATTTGAATCTTTGAAGAATGCTCAAGCAGAAGAAGAAAATTGGAGATTGTTTGATGTATTTTTTTAAATTTAATAAGAGTCACTCGACACATTGAGACTTTTTGTTCCCAAAGGAGGAAAAGAAATTTCATACTCCAACATATTGAATCGCAAGCCTGAAGTCACTTAAACACTCTGCATTGAAAAGTCACAGGGAATTTGATCATGGAGAGCATGTCTATAGAAAAGACAGACACCAGAAAGAAGGAATTAACACAGTGCTAGAAAGTACTCTGAAAGTGATAGAAATGAATAAAAAATCAACTGCAGAAAAAAATTCCCCAGTAGTAATGATGCGTATTCCATATCAAAAATGAAGAAAAGTTGAAAAGTTAAGCAGCATTTATTTAAGAGTTCAAAACCTGCCCACGTGAGTACAGGAAAAGGAATTATTTAGATTCATCTCTACTTTAAAGTTATTCCTTTAACTTTGCCAAGATCACTGAGAACTTGAGTTACCTGTACATGAAAAGTAATTTCATGCAAATCATAGCTGCCTATAGGCAGCATCTGCTGGTGTTTCTTTTAAATTATTATTATATTGACATTTTATTTTTCAGGTAATCTCACTCATTTATTGCCTTCCTGTCATTTCCTAACTCACTCACTCTCACCAGATAGCTTGCAGTGAGTAATTCTCCTGCCTTTTTGTGTTATTTACGGCTTTACGTTAAAATTACTCTAGATGTAGCTCTTTTGGACATGGCTTTTCATCTTATTTACTCTATTATCTTCAGCTGATGAAGTCCAAGCTCAGGTTTAGTGTTTGGAAAGTGAACGTCTGCAGCTGGCTGGGTGTGAAGCTGCCGTGGTAATGAAAGGAGAGCAGAAAACATCACACGGTGTCTCATGGCATCCCAGGGCAACAGGATCATACAGGCAGAGTGAAACTCCCTGGGTAGGTGCAAATCACAGTGGTTAGCTGAAATTTTTGCAGAGTTAACCTTACAGAATATTGCAGTTTCTGAAAGGAATACTGTGTCCAGTTGTGGCCCCTCAGTTCCAGAAGGACAGGGAGCTGCTGGAGAGAGTCCAGCGCAGGGCAACCAAGATGCTGAAGGGAGTGGAGCACCTCCCGTGTGAGGAAAGGCTGAGGGAGCTGGGGCTCTTTAGCTTGGGGAAGAGGAGACTGAGGGGTGACCGCATTAATGTTTGTAAATATGTAATGGGTGAGTGTCAGGAGGATGGAGTCAGGCTCTTCTCAGTGACAACCAATGATAGGACAAGGGGCAATGGGTGCAAACTGGAACACAGGAGGTTCCACTTAAATTGTAGAAGAAACTTCTTCTTAGTGCAGGTGACAGACACTGGAACAGGCTGCCCAGGGAGGTTGTGGAGTCTCCTACTCTGCAGACATTCAAACCCACCTGGACACCTTCCTGTGTAACCTCATCTGGGTGTTCCTGCTCTGGCAGGGGGATTGGACTGGATGAGCTTTCTAGTTCCCTTCCAATCCCTGACATTCTGTGATTCTGTGATTCTGTGATTCTGTGAATATCTATTTGCAATAAATAACCTTGGTCTAATAAAAGAAAAGTTTGCGCAGTGAAAGAGGTCAGCCTTTTGGACCTGTATCCTAGTCCTCTAGGCTTGTGCAGAGAAGAGGACCTTTTACCATCAGCTTAGAATTTCTGATGTTGTAGACAACAATTTTGCCTGGAAACTATTTTGCAGGAACAAATCCTTTATTGATTTGAGAATTCAGCACAGATTTATGTGTGTTCTTAGTGCTCGGAGAGCATCTCTGTTTTCAGGAAGAGCAAACAGATGGGTATTGTTCTCCACACAGTTCTGCTATTCCAAAAAATAAAAAAGCCTACTAGCAGAAATCAATCTAAGTATTATCACCCAAGCAAATCTGAAGTGTCCCACCCTGCGCTACTTTAAATCAAACAGCGCTAGACACTGAAGAGAGTGAGCAGAGCTCTCAGTGCAGAAGTGTGACTTCCAAATAAACATACCATTTCTGAATCAAAGCCTTTGGAGCACTAATAGGAAGGTACATATACACTAAAAAGGAGTATGTGTGTCTGAGATGCTGACTTTTCCAAGAAAGTAGATAGGAATCTTCTTGCAGAAAGATTGAGAAGGCATAAAATAAATAAATAAATAAAATACAAACTAAAGAGCTACAAAGCAGTGATTTGACTTGGTTTTCACCGAGTTTTGCAACTGGCATTGGCAAATAATATGTAGATTAAAAATGATATGTACATTTAAATAAATTAGAATGATGAATTTACTGGCAATCAATTTACTGGCAAAAAATGAATCACTCTGGAGACGATAGCAATCATCTTGCAGCAAAGATGGTCATTTTCAAGGCAGGACTTCTTAAAAGGCATGTTTGATGTACTGCATTTGTCTCTTCAGGAAAAGCAACGTTTTGCTTCGCAGAAAATTGCCTTTCATTTTTATTATTAATTTGGAATCAATTGTAATGCATAAATGAGGGCCACATAACCTTGAGAAAACAGCATGTCACTTCAGTGAGAAATAGTATTGCAAAGACGGAAAGAAATAAGGGAGAAAAATAAAGGAGGAAATAATCTGATCGTTTACCCAGGCTGAAATCCACAACTGACATAGCTGTGCATCCTAACAAAAAAAAACACAGTATCACAATAAAAATTTCTAATTTGTTTTTTGGATGCAGCATCACAGTTGTTTTCTGTTCTTATGCAGTTCTATTTGAAGTGCTCAGAAGATCATTTATCTTCCACTTATAACTACTATCCAACTTCTCTCTGACTCTATGAAGGGAAGAAAATCTCGTCAAAAGAGGGTCGAGAATTGGTCTGATATACTTTTTTGCAGAGTAGTTTTGCAGGAACAATGACCCATTTTGTAGTACGTAGAAGTTCTTTGGAATTATAGGATATAGACCATTTCCTCTCAAATTTGTCCCTGTGTTTAAAACTGCAACTAAATATCAAACGGGGAAGGTAACTTCAGGTACCTGAAGCCTTAAGTAGTTGAAAAGCAATTGTATGCTGCTCATGCATGTTTTATATTGCAAGACACTGCTTTGCCCTAAGAATTTGACCTAGCTGGTGAGTCTCAAGCATGGCTTGAAAGTCACCTTATGCAGCTTAATGTGATATATGAATTTTGACTGAATTCGATTAATAATTTATTTTTTGAGTGGTTTTTAATTTTGCAGAGTTTAACGGGTTGCACTTGGAGCACAATACACATTTTCTATACCTCCCCTGCAGAACAGAAGAAAGGTCCTGGTAGGATACTTTCACTGTGAAAGTTCTAAGTACTTTTAAGTGAAAATATTGCTCCTAACTGTGGTGATGATGATGCTAAAGTATCTAGTGTTTTTTATCATCTCTCATTATGGGGAAATTCAAAGCCCAGAGAAGCAAGCCAGCTGTAAAAGTAGCATGAAAATACACATATCCCGACCTGTAGTCTAGCAGCCTGCTTATTGTACTCTTTATTATTTAAAGAGTACACAGGAGAAAGTACCTATTCCATTGATATCAAGGGTCTTAACATTATTGCAAAATTTACAGAAGTTTAGGAAAATTAGGAAGGAAAAGAGCAATTTTATATTCTTAAAATGTCCCTTGAATTTTTAAAAATGCTAAAATATGTGCACTAACTACTTGTCCATCCAATATTTATTTAAGAATGAGAAATGTAATATGAATAAGCAGTTTATGCAAAACATTGGCAAATGTAGTTATAAAATAAATACTTGACAAATACATATTTTTATTATATTTCCAAAGCAGAAACAAGGATGCATTAAGCAGTAATGTACTTATACATGGTTTTGTCAATAAATGCGTAAGATCATTGAAACACTGAATATTGAAATCATAGTTGGCTTTTTAAGCAAGGAGAAATGTTATACCTATGCAGCTTATATTATAATTAATCTGCTTAGAGATTTCATACTAAGCTTTCTCATGGCAATCTAGAGATCTATTGTGATAACTCAAATTGGAAGGAATATCTTTCTGAGAGGAAGCTGAGAAAAGCAATATGACATTTCTAGGTGTATTCATTATAAAGTGGCTGAGGGAGAAGTCAGTAAGTGTATGTGTGTGTGTTTGTGCAGACCTACATTAGGAAGGAATCGTGACTGCTTAGAGCTATAAATTTTGAGCTAAAGTAACAAAAGCCATTAAAAATCAATGTCTACCCTGATTTTCCAGCTGCAAACAATGCCATCAGTCATGTCCTCCAGCCACAGAAAAATATCTGTCGAAATGGGCTGAGGAAAATTATGATCATCCTGAAACTTACATACTAGTTTAACTAGGTGGAGGGAAATCAGAAGAATTAAAATGTAGTGAGGATTTAGAGTCTAATGCAACTCTTCAGGAATAAAGCCCCAAACTGTCTTTGATTGTGGGAGTGGGCTATGGCCTTAATTTTCCAATCTGATTTCTAAAGGAGTGAGTTGAACAGTGTTTGCATTTGTCCTGCTGAGTTTTCAAAAGATCTTTGAGGACTGAAGAAATTTCAAGGTATTGGAAGAGAGCTAACACTGTGGTGGTGATTAAAAAGGGTAAATGGTAGAGGGTAAAAATTAATATTATGGGAAGGACAGGGGACACAGCAGGATGTTAGCGCTTAAGATCAGGTTCAGCTATGTTAGTGGACGTGTGTGACACACAGCTGTGTGTTTAGCATATTTTTGAGAGATCATCAAGGCAGATCCAATACTTGGAAGCAACATAGCATACTTTATTGCCATCCTTCTTTTATTTTATGAAAAGTGGAAGATATTAAGTTAAGAAGGCATTAAAGCTACATTTTTGGTTCGAAAAAATAAAGTTCTTAGGGAATACAAGGAGACAGATGCGTGCTCAGTTTTGGTAAGGAGGAAAACTGCAAGACCTATCTTGGCTTTTGCCTCCTTTTTGCAGTCATTTTTCTGCATAAGGAAGAGACATTGTGGAAATAGATGATATTTTTCTCCAGAAATGATTTAAGTAGTTCCTTGAACCTCTATTATGCAGGAGTTCAAGGTAAATTATCCAGTTTTGTCCTTCGTCTTAGATTAACTCTGAAGCACTGATTACTTATTTGGACATAATTTAAAAAGGTGACATTTTTCCAAAATTGTATTTGTAAATTAAATATTTTAATGTCCTTATTTTGAGGAACAGAGCATTTCAGATGCCATAACATAACGACATGTAAAATTCCATAATTTCAATGGTAACCAGAGTCAGTAGAGATCAAACCAACAAGTTTTTAATGATTACCAGATGATATATCAGAGTGTCTTCATTGGAAACCAGTCTTACATAAATGAAGACTGAACTCTCTGTGGTCAATGTGATTATTTAAAGGATTTTTGAAACCTTCAGGAAGAATAGTCTTTAGCTTGTTCAAATTTGCTTGCAATATAGTAGAGGAGGGATAGAGAAAAACCTCAATGAGATTAAAGAAAAAGTAATAAATTTCTGAAAATTGCATACTCATTGAACACAATTGCCAAAAAAAAGTGGTTGAAATAACACATGATTGAAATAAACAAAATTTTAAAACAGGAATAAATATTAGACAAAAGAAACCTAAATGAAATGGAGATAAAAACAATAACAGCTGTCATGAGACAGAAATATACACTTTGGAAATTGTCAGATTTCCATTCTGTTATATTATTCTGCTATGCTTAACAAGTATTTTGCTTGTATTGTATTTTCTCAGGTAAATCTGCTTTCTAGATGCGATAGCTAATAGCAAAAGTGATTTATAAATGCAAAAGCTCTTGGCTCACTGGAAAACAGAGAGTGTGTATGTATGAAAAATGTGCAAGTCAAAGTGAATAATGAAGCCCAGGGTAGCAACTGAGCTGGATCCTGGAGGCCGGCTGCACTAAAGGGACCACAACCACATTAACTATTTCTCAACAGGAACATGTGGAACAATACACTGACAGCACTGTAAAGCTAAATAGAGTTAATTTAGTCCACTGTACACTGCAGAGTCAGTGTTAGTTTGAGGTTCTTTGCATAGGAATGCATTTGAAGAATAACTACATCCACAAAACCCACAAAAATTCCTAGTTGTCAGGCGTACAGTGACAAACCAAGTCATGAAGAGGCTGATAGGAGCTTGAGAATGGTGGAGCACAAAAGCACCAAACCAGGTGGGTTTAGTTTGAGTTCAATTTTAGACTGCATGGAGATCTGTAACCTGTGAAAGTGAATCACAAACCAACATTTTTAAAGCTTAAAATGGAACTAGAACAGTAAACATTATTATAATGTTTATCAGAATCTCAATGGCCCCAAATCCTCTCTCATTCTTGAAAATATAGAATAACAAAAATGTAGGGACAATGTGCGAACAAGGATACCCTGGGAAATACCACCAAAAAGAAAATGCAATGCTTTCCTCTATTTCTTCCATTTACAATGAGCATGGTTGTTTTATTTTGGGTTTACCTTTGTCTTATTAAGGCTCTAGCTTTCAAAGGTCTTTATAGTCGGATGATAATTGTTTTCTTCCTACCTTTGGAAAAAAAAAATATGAACATATTACAGTGTACAAATTGGCTTAGTTTTAATAATAAGAGCGAAGTTATACATCCATGAAGATACTTGGTAAATTGTTTCTCCAGACTGGTGTGTGTTGTATTCTCAATTAGGTTTTCCAAAAAAAAAATGAAGAATTCCAGAGCGTCTGTTTATCCTGCATGTGCTTGCCCTGTAAATAACTATCAATCAGAGCCACATTAGTAGAAAACCTCTAACTTCTTTGAACAAATGTAGTGGTAAGATTCATAGTTGGATATAAAGCATCTCGAAGTTTTGCCTTAGAAGATATTGTTTATGTGGACAGGATATTTTACAAGTCCTCCAACAAAGGCAGTGGTTCCTTTGGATAATACCATAATGCACTTATCTTCTACACATTTGGGAGAAAGGGAGCCATCACCTTTTTTAAAGGTGGTATTTGTGGCTCAGATTCATAAAAGGACTTAGATGGCCAAAACAGCCCCATAGATGAAAGGCAGGCTTCCAGCTCTCTAAAAGTGCATAACAATTCGGGTATCACAGGGTCCCTGTGCATTTCAGAAAATGCTGCCATTGATGCTGGTGACTTTAATTCCACTCTTATGCTTTCCTGGAAGGGTTGCTGCTCATAGATCATCACTCACCTTTCAACTGGCACCAAACCAGATTCATGAACATGATGTCTCTGGGTTTGAGTCACTTAAGAAGTTTGATTTCTGAACTTGCTCTTTTAATAGGGAGGGAAGAAAAGACACAGTAACTGCCTCTCTGTTCCTACCCCACCATTCAGGTGTAGACATGGGTGATTAGGACCGTAACCCAGGGAGCTACGAATAAAGTTCCCATTTCCTAAGAAAGCACTTTAGTCCCCAGGCAATTTGCATCCATATAGTATTGAGATGCTTGAACTTTCCTTTCAAAGAAGAACTTCTGTGGAGGCAAGAATTCATGGTTATCAAGACCAGGAAGGCAATAAATAAGAGGCAACTTTGTGTAATGCAGGGATGTTGATCTTTTTCAGAGAGACCGGCAATTGTTTTAAGGGACTAGTAGGACATTTTGCGTTTTAAAAAAGTTCCAGTCTAAAATCCAGAGACAACATTAGGTGTGCACTCAGTGAGTGGGTAGAAAACTGGGTCTCAGTTCTCATTCCATTTCCAGCTGCAATGGATCATGTCTTCTTGAAATGCTGAGGTTTTTAGTACTTCAAAGATTTGCTAAAGTAGTTATTCAGGATGCTATTTATGATCGTTGGTTTACTGACTCCTGGTCCTGTGTAGAGTAGGGACTATGGCATTGTTTTCATTTCTAAATAAGGTGGTTCCTCATTTGCATCATTGCCTGGATACAGTAGTACCAGCTGGACAAATCTTGCTAGAAATTTTAACAGATGGATTTAAGTCTTTCTCTTTGACATTTCTAACCTGAACACATCTGGGACACTCTGTTCAGATTAATTTTCAGAGTTTCTGGCAGTATCAAAAGCACTTTTGGTAAATTATATTAGTTGTTGCATTGATCAGAACAACTGATCCAAACCTCTCCTGCAACAGCAAGGCCTTTTAAAAGTGCACTGCAAAGCATTTCAGGGATTTGAAGGTCACAATGTTTGTATCACAGACAATGGTGTATGCTTCAAAACAAAAGTGCTGCCAGGAAAGCACATATAAGAGTTCTCTTTGGATGTAAGAAAGGGCAGCATATCCCCATCACGCACCATTTGGGATCTCTAACATTTATACTGAGGAAAACCCAGTCATTAGACATTTGTCATTTAATTGATCAGTGGCATGAATGCTGTCAACAGCAAATGGAAGAGACTACTGCAGAAAGCAGAAGCTGAATTTAGAAGTTTTTCCTGTGGTTTCTGAGTGAACATGTCTGTGTTGCAAGGCAGAGTTTGAATTCCTTGTACTGCTGCTGGGAAGCAAGTTCGAAGGAACTAGACAAAGGCAAGACTAAGAGACAAAGTAAGTAATTCCTAAATAATTTTGTTATTGTAACAGTAAGTTTGAGAAAACAGTTCATTGTTCTGGAGATACTGAGAAAGCAGACATTAACCCAGTGAATAATTTAAAGCAGTATGCAAATTTAAATGTGTGGAGAAACCATTTTTTCTAATTATTTTGTTCTAGTGTCATAAGGCATAGACAAGTGCCTGTAACTTAACTTTCCTTTCCTTTCCTTTCCTTTCCTTTCCTTTCCTTTCCTTTCCTTTCCTTTCCTTTCCTTTCCTTTCCTTTCCTTTCCTTTCCTTTCCTTTCCTTTCCTTTCCTTTCCTTTCCTTTCCTTTCCTTTCCTTTCCTTTCCTTTCCTTTCCTTTCCTTTCCTTCCCTTCCCTTTCCCTTTCCCTTTCCCTTTCCCTTTCCCTTTCCCTTTCCCTTTCCCTTTCCCTTTCCTCTCTTTCCTTTTCATTTACGTTCTCTTTCATTCTTTTTATCTTTGTAATGTATCAGTTAAATAGTAAAGCACTTAGCAATAAAGTTTCCATGAAAAAAGCCTGCTAAAGCAACAGTATTTTTTTAAATAGAATGAAATAGCTCTTCTGTTAAACCTGCAAACTGGCCAAATTCTGCCAATTATGTTTTGTTGTTGTTTTTCTTCTAACCAAAAGCACTGTCCTGTCATATTTGTCAGAGAGGAGAGTGTGATGGTGTTTGCTTGATCTCAGGCAGTAGTATGTGGCCATTTAACAAACAAACAAAGCAGACAAGCTATAACCTGAAAATATATTATAGAAAGAAGCCAGAGAAAGGGCAATATCCTGTACTATATTAACTTACGGAAGCAGCAAAAAAAAGAGAATGCTATTGTAGCAGGTGAAAAAGATAATGCAAAAAAATGAAAAAAGAAAAGGCACCCACCAGAAATTATAAAGGAATGGGCAGAAAGTAGAAATCAGACCATCAGAGAAAACAACAGATGGGACGTTCATCTTGCTTTAGGCACGCACTCATAAACTGATCCAAAGCCTCATGAAGTCAATAGGAGGCTCTTCGCAGCCACTAATGGATTTTGGATCTGGCCCTAATGCAGAGGGTGATATAGGCTAATTGCTTTACTTAGTCTGCTGATAGAGCTGATAGATGTGGTTTCATAGATGCAAACAAGTGAAAAAAAAATGTTTAAAATTCTTCAGCTAAATACATACAGTGTGGAGAGCTCCCAGAAAGCATAGCAGTCAGAAGTTTGTTCTTGCTGATTTTGTGTTTCAATCACCAATTATTTATGTATTTTTTCATGTTTCCATACAAATATTTTATAACTCTTAAATTTAATAATTTTGTATGTGTGCAATGGGGAGAGTTATTCATAGGATTATTTAGCTTTCATGCACTTAGCCTGTTTCTAGTGTGTTACTGATCCTTAAAAATACACAGACTAATGCTAGTATGGTAAATATTTTCTCATCTGTATCACCATGAATTTATTTATTGATGTCCCTCTATTCTAGCTGGATTGGGTGTTGGTTGTTTCAATTTTAGTGTTTCTGGTTACTGAGAGAAACAACGCTAGGGACTGTAAAATTACAAGGGACGTAACTTCTCTGTCTGGAGGACATGTTGTGCTAATAACACATACTAGGTATCCCTGGATTTCATTGCCAATATATTTACCAGATAGTGACTGAAACAGAAATAAATGGTAATATTTTAGATCTCGCTAATGAATATCTCATGTGAGATCTGAGTTCAGCAAAGGAGTTAGGAACAAGTCACATCAAACCAATTGTTTAAATTAAAAGAAAATATTTTAATTTAGTTTCTCAGTGTATAAAGGGAGAACTCTAAGAAGCCAGAGGATGCAGTTATTGAGCTAAGTTGTGGAGGTAAACACTGGAAATGGAGATTTCGAAAGGCTTTCAGTGAGTTTTGCAACTTAGTGGGGGAAAAAAGGCAATAGTGGCCTTATGTGGAGGAAAAGATGATTGAGAGTACAAAAAATGATTGGTTTGTGACAAAAAGTACATCTGAGAGATCAGTATTTTAGAGAGAAGTGAGAATCAGCAAATATCAAGCTGAAAAAGACCTTGCTAAAAAAAAAAATGTAATTGTCACAAGTTTCTTTTCTAAATAGTGAAAGAACAGTGAATAAGTTTTGGAGCACTACCTAGTGAGATAAAATAGTGATTAGTTTTTTGCTGTCTTCAAACTAGAGCTTTGACTCTGTATTTCTTTAGGACCATCATTCTGAATACGGATAAAAGACAAAACAGCAAGTTGTTCTGAAATAGAAGTTATAAGCAAGAAAAACTTCAAGAGCCAAAACTGCATTCAGGTTGTGTGAGGGCAGGTGATTTCCTTTCAAGAATTTTAAATAAACTAATTAAAGTTTTTAACACATCCATCAAGTCAGTGTTCACACATTTGAAGTGGATTATAGAAAGTTCATGTAATGGGAAAGGTAAAATATGTTGTAACCCATAGTTTCAACTAAATAGTCTGCTAAACTTAGAACAGCTTTGAATGTTCTTTGATATTTAGGTCATGAAAATAAATGGAAAATTTGATAAAATTCAACAGAGCTTGGTAAAGCTAGAAGCTACCAGACTAGTCTGATAGCTTCTAGCTTTACCAAACTGTTGAATTTTTTTTGTAACTGACTTCCTAGGGAAAGAAGATCTACAGTCCGTTTCTTGAGTTAAACATAGTAAGCACTATGTTAGAGAATGTGGGGATTAGTAAAAAAACTGTGACATGGATAGTACCTGTTATTATGGGCAATAGCAGGGATTGCTTTAAAGAGGTAACTGTCAGATTGGAAGATTATTAGATGAGTTCTCTAGGATGGTTCTTGAGATGTATTCTGTTTAGTAATGATCTTAGCACAAAATGTTTCCACTTTAGACACCCTTATGTCAGTGAAATTACCTTATACCACAGTGGGTTTTTTTAAGAGTTTTCAGTATGGGGGGAATGTAAGCATCCTAAAGATATCAGTGGGTCATCTAAAGAACTAATGTAAAAAAAGAACTAATGTAAAAAAAGATAATTAAATTTAATCATACAAAGTGGTATGTTAAGTACCTCTAACTAAGAGCAAGAACTTATGCTATATAACTGACAGAGGTGAAAAAGATTTTCATGAAGTAGTCTTGTATAAGTAAATTAATGTTAAGTAGTTGTAAAAAAAGGCAAACTGAAAAAGATGTGCGGGCCTAGCAATATCAAAGGAGGTATTTCCTGTAGATATGAAGAGATATTAAAGCTATGTACCCAAGTGTCATTAGGTACATTGGACTATTGCATTTGAGTCTGGTTTCCTGTGTTAAACAAAATGGATTTAAATGAAGATGGGCTCAGGAAATGGCTGCTGGAATAGTTCAGGTAATAGGCTGGCTTCTGAGAAGAGTCTAAAAACTTGTCCCTTTAAGTCTAGAAAAGCAAAGACTGAAATGAGAAATTAATGCCATCTGTAAATATATTTGATGAGGGTGAAAACCAGAGGGGGAAGATAATTAGGTAGATCAAAGAAAATTGTTGGCTGAATAACAAATGAGTCTGAATTGGCCATGTATAAATGTAGGTTGAAAACTGAATGAAGTTACTAACCTTCAAAGCCATTGTCTGTCCTAACACTGACTTCGTGGTATAGCCTCCCAGTAAGAATGATTTTTGAAGAAGAGGTTGGCCAGTTTATAAATGGGATAACATTATACAGTTGTCTGCAGCAGCCACAGGGCTCAACCCAGAAACCAAAGACACCTTTTTCTGTGATTCTGGGAAATGTGCTCTAGACAACACTCTAAGATTCACATTTTTAAAACCTGTCTATACATATAAACAAGACAGATCAAATCCTCATTTTCATGTAGAATGCATCAAATAGTTAATTGCTGCTCCAGGCCTAGACAGTGATTTTAAATCTACATCTGCTCCAGATGCATTAAAGCATCCCCTACATTCCTCCTCAGGCTACGTGGAACCACAGTCATGCTCTCACCTGAGCAGGTGGTTGGATTCTGCATTTATAGCTCCAGCTGCCCTGGCCCGTACATCACGAGATACTTTGCCACCAGTGTTGAGGTCAGGAGAGGAGCAAGCTTGTGGTGCACGAGGACTATTTCTGAGTGTTGTGGTTAACACACCCCCACCAGCTCAAGACTGTGTTGAAAGGCAGCGTAGATGTATCAAACTATACCCATACACATTTCCCAAAGTTATGTTATGCTACTCTCAGCACCTTGAAAGTGTCATCTTCTCCTTTTTTTGTAAAGTGCTAGGATAATCAAGTTCTGCTTCGTGACTACCGTTCCTTGAGTTAGCACAGTACAAATGATAAATGAGTAACTTGTTATTCATTCACTTCAATTAAAGAAGTCCAAGGAACCTTTTTAACATTGCATTCATTTACAGTTTTCACAGAATTACAGGTGCCCGTAGTTTTGCAGTATTTCACTATCGTTTCATTATTGTTCTGATTCTACTATTGTTTGTTAAGTTGGAAAGATATGACGGGTCTGATTTAAATCATTTTCTTCATGGCATGCAGGTAATAGATCTGGGCTTTTCAGTTCATGTTATTTTTCTAAATAGCTGTTAATGGACTTGAGAAGAGGGAAACTTATCCCTGAAGTACCTTTATCAAATAATGAAAACAAATGTCCCTTGCCAAGTATAGAAAAGATCTTCTAAAGGGCAAGCCTCTTCATTCAAACGCTTTCACTGCATGGACAGAAACAGGATTTATATTTCTTTCTCCTTTTCATTTGTGTAAGTTTAGCTACAACCGGAGAATCCCCTTACTTTCTCTCCAGTTCTTACCTCGAATAAGAGCAAGGGATCTAATCCATCTTTGCCATTGATCATTCTTCTCTTCTGAAAAGACAGATAGAAAACTAATAGTTTCAATTGTGCTTCTGTGACTACATATTATCTACTTTTGAGGTAAATTTCACACTTCTTACTTTGCATTCTGTGTCTATGATTTGTCCTTGACCTGGCTTATTTTGCCAGAGATTAAGTTTTTATCCTGTTGCTGTTTTCTTTCTTATCCATAAGTGCCAAACAAAAGTCTTTTTCCATTCATTGTATCACTCATCACCACCACCCCCAATGCTAAAAATAATGGAAATTTCTGTATGTCCAGAATTTCGTGTAAGTAGTTGAAAACACACTGAATTTCAGTGGGAGTAAAGTAGTTTTCCTTTGTTCATGTGAGTAAAATTTCATTTAATTTATAATTCACTGCTTAGTGCATAGAGATTTTTGGTCAATCTCATTCAAGTTTTTCCATTTTCTCTCTCTTTTTTTTTTTTTTTTCTCCTGATTCCAAGCATCTTAGCCATCACATGCCAAAATTCAGATATTGCAAAATATCAGATTTGGAACTTCCTAGGTTGACATGGGGCCACAGCAGTGTCATTGCCTAGAGTGCTCACTGTGCACTAGGCAAGGCTGGAAGAGATAGTAGAGAGGACAGGGAGGAGAGTTAAAGCACATATTTGCTGATTTATGCAGGACAAGTATTTCATTCTCGATGTTTTCTTGAAAAATATTACATTCATGAGAAGAGGATGTTTGTAAAGAAATTACCTAAAACATGGTGTTAAGTATTAATAAAAACAGATTGATTATCCTCAAAATTACTGATAGCTCTTTTCAACCCCTTCTTCCAAACCAGAAACACCTTGTTGTGCTCTTTCCAATTCATTTGGCATCACTTGCTGAATAGCGCATCTCACCGGTTCCTTGTGTTCACCCATCTGTTTGTTTGCACCACCAGTATTCTGTGCACCTTCTTACACTTAAATTGTAAATTTTTAGGTTGTTTGGGATTTGTGTTTGCACAGCACTTAACAGAAAAATCTATATTTATAATAGTGTATGTGGAAAAGCTCACAAGTATGTCTGGTTGCGTCTCAGCTCCATAACTCCTTACTTCCCCAAAAAGCCCTTCCATGCAGTGAAGTTACAGCTGGTACAAACAGGTCCAGAAGATTCCTGAACCAGCTGGACGACAATTTTTTGGTACAGGTACAAACGGAACTGACCAGGAAAGATGCCTTCCTAGATTTGGACAGGAGCCAACAGTGTCCCTGGCAGCCAAGAGGGACCTGTGTCCCGGGTGCATCCAGCACAGCATGGCCAGCCGGGCAGGGAGAGGATTGTCCCGCTCTGCTCTGCACTGGGGCGGCCTCACCTGGAGCACTGTGTGCAGGGCTGGGCAACACAGGATACACAGGATACAAAGGATATAAAGCTACTGGAGGGTGTCCAGAAGAGGGCTATGAAGTTGGTGAAGGGTTTGGAGGGAAGGAGAGCAGACTGAGGGGAGAGCTCATGGTGGCTACAGCTTCCTCACAAGGGGAGGAGGAGGGGCAGGCGCTGAGCTCTTCTCTCTGGCGACCAGTGACAGAACCCGAGGGAATGGCAGGAAGATGTGCCAGGGGAGGTTTAGGTTGGACATGAGGAAAAGGTTCTTCCCCCAGAGGGTGCTGGACACTGAACAGGCTCCCCAGGGAGGTGTCACAGCCCCAAGCCTGACAGTGTTCAAGAAGAGACTGGACAATGTCCTCAGACACACGGTGTGAACTGTGGGGTTGTCCTGTGCAGGGACAGGAGTTGGACTCGGTGGTACTTGTGGGTCCCTTCCAACTCAGGGCATTCTCTGATTCTGTGAAAATAAAGGAAAGCAGGATGTACAGGTGGACATCATGCATGGCTGCAAGAACCTGATTTTAGGCAGTAGGAGTTCAGGGACCCTGTGGTTTTCAATGCTTAGGGGCCGGTTTGAGCATATCCATATTCTTCATGAGTCATGGCTTCTAGTACTTGTTGCAGTGTATGATAAAATCTGTAATTAAAACAGTAAGCAATTGAGACCACTATGAAATAGAAAAGACAGTAATAAAATTACCCATACAGAACAGTTTTACCTGATGGCTACAACACAGTTCGTGAAGGTGCAATGCTAAGCCCTCTCTTAATTAGAATCAGTGCAGGGTAAGAATGTAGTCAATAAGTAATGAAAGAAAAGCCTTTCAGTTGCCAGTTAGACACTTCAGATCATGCATACTTTATGAAATTCTGAAAACATTGGTAAACATGCAGCAGCAAGTGTATTAAATTATATGAAATTAATGATGGCTTTAGGGGTAGATGAGTTTGGCTGGCATTTAATTATATGTTTGGTTTTTTATATAAATGCATTGCAAGTCATTTCTATACAGTCAAGTTTTTATAGGTTTGATTGTGTGCATTCTCTCATTTGCTAACTGTGTTCCCAAGTTACATCCCTGTTTCTGTTGAGTAACTATTCAAACAAAAAGGAGTTCCTGATGTAACAAGTTGCGAAAGACAAGACCATAAATTTCTGTGCACTTATACAAGAGATCTCTCAGATATTTTTGTAAAAGAAGTTTTTCAAGAGGAATTTTTTCATAAAACTTTATCTATGATACCTCCCACAAAAATATTTTTAATTAATTATCATTCTGATTTTGTTAGATCAGAAATATTTTTTCTGCTGATTTGACCTGAAAGCAATTTGCTTGGATTGTAGCATTTCCCATTGACCATAAATTTCAAAACTTATCAATTCTAATTTTTGCTGAATCTTACCAGGAGGCTTTTCTAATACTAATTGTAGCCTAATTCCATCCTAGTAAAGTTAAAAAATAAAAAAAAAAGGTATTATTTCTATTCATCTCTATTTATTATCTCATTAAATTCAACTATTCTGTATATATATCATTGCTCAAAAGATGGTTTTGACTACAACCCGTGGTAAGAATATGCAATTGTTTCTTCAAATTTCAACCATTTCCTAAGAGTTGCTGAACTCCTTCAGACAGAATTTTTGTCTCATCTCATATCTACCTGTCAAATAGCAAGTAAATACTGCTTTTCTTTTTCTCTTATACTGTCCCTCTCTCGTGATTTAAATGCTACTGATGATGTCAAATTACTACATTCCCTCTTTGGTGAAAAAAACACAGAGTCAAGGGCAATATCAGCGCAAGTTTTCAGGATTGCTTCAGTTTGTGTTCACCAATGTGTCACTGATCTTTAAGGAGCAGCTTGGATAAGTGAAGGTATTGCGGTTTCCAGAGGAGGATATTTCTTGGCTTGACTGTTACACCAATTTGCCAATTATTAATGACTATCACGATATAAATGTTAATGCTCGTAGCATCACGCAGAAGCCTCAAATAGAAATGGGGATTTGTGGTCTGGCTTGCTTTTTCCTCAAAAGAAAAAAAACACTACAAACCCTTCTGGCACTGAAGATTACATTCTTCATCCTTTTGTCTCAGCTTCCTGCCCTCTTGTCAAGAGACACGATCTCCTCCCTACCTCTTGTCCACTCTCACCTTCTTATTGTTTTATTCAGCTTCCCAGAGACTTCCTCAGACTTCTTACCAGTTCTCTTCCCCTCTCCTAGTGTGCCTCTGTGTTCACAAATGTCCTTATTGTCCCTCTTTACCTTGAGTAACCAGTTCAGCTTTGTGAAGGGTCTGATATTCAGCATATGGCTTACTTTGGGGAAAAAATTCCCTTTGCAGGAAAGAATAAGAATTCTCTCCTGGAGAATTTTGTGTATATGGTTTCTAGTTTACAACTGTGTAAGGCAGCGTAACCAGTAGATATCAAAAGTAAAAAGACATACAGACAGTTTCACTGAATATTTATTAAACCTTAGACTCTGGAATTCAGCTTATTTTCTTATATTCCAGTTTACTTAGCAGTATTTCCGGTGCTGATTAACACGACCTGGTGTTAGATTCCCTTAGATTCCTGCTAGGTTAATTATACAGGTTATGCAGTTTCTTACATTATTTTGACACAACAAGAAATCTTGAATACATTAAAGTCAACATCAGACAAAATAAGAAACCCAAAAAGGAATAATCACAGAACTTGCTAGAGAGCTAGAGAAAATGAAAATATGGTAACTAAATGCAGAAAAATACTCAAGAAAGCATAAAAATATTTTTACTTTGTGTTTTTAAGGGACATGTGAAGAAAAAATCATAAGGCTGCAGAATTAAAGTAGTGATACTACAGAGGTTAAGCAAAGAGCAAGACTAAACAGGGAGTAGTGTTGCAAGGAGATATGGAACAAATTAATTTACTTTGCAGAAATGGTTAATACCAAGGTTTACTTTAGCAATGGGCAAAATTGTATTAGGAGTGAGTAGCTGCCCTGGTGCTGGAGGGACATGGGAAATGAACAACATTTAGACCTCATTAGGAGCTCTTAATCATCCTGTTTTCACTTTAGCATTGTGATGTGTGCCTGGGGTGCTGTTTCCACAGCAGAGTCCTTTTGGTGGAGGGAGTCATTTTGTACCTCAGGTGCCTCCTGCTATTCTTCATTGCTGCTCCAGCACTCCTGTTGGCTTCTCCATCCTCTGCTGGAAGAACCCATAAAAGGCAGCAATAGATCTCACAAGCTGCTTTTGAGCTGTGAAAGCAGAATCTGACACAGTAGTTTGGATAAGGCAAACTTATCCTATAATGGGAAAAGTAGCAGTCCTGGGAAAAAGAGTCAGAGAACTTGGTGATGTATCCGATCTCGTCAGCTGTCCTCCACCAAGGACAGGCCTTTGGACAGCCTCTAAATGCTTCCCTCCCTTCTGTTGAAAAGCAGCTGAGCAAAGGGGAAAGTTTCCTGGAAAGGTAAGTTCACACTGAACAGTCGTAGGTGCATATGATGCGTTCTGGTGTTGGTTGTACCATCTGGAAGAAAGGCTGCCTTATACTTTTATTATAGTCACTATGAGTTTTCTAAACCTTAAGAGGAAAATCACGGTTCTGTTTTCTTGGGTTATTAGGTCAGAAGACTGATTCATTCTTACACAAAAATATGTGTTGTAACTGTAGGGTAACTGCACCAATGCTGATGAAAAAAGAACCCCATGAAAACAGCACGTTTTTCTAGGTATTACTTGAAAGAAAAAATACAAAACTAAAATCTGAACTGCTGAATTACTGCTATAAATTGTCAGAGTAGATTTTTGTAAGACTTCAGATACTGAAAAAGAGCTGAAGGAATTAAAAGCAAAATGGAATTTTAGCTTCTAGATAAAATGAAAAGAAAACATCCTCTACAGGAAAAAAAGACTAGAAAATAATCTGTGAAAGTGTTCTGAGAATAGATGTAATAGACGCAAACAATATTGAGCTAATTTTCTGATTTTTAATGATAGAACTATTATGCAGGAGTCAATTACTCTGCTATAAAGAAGAAAATAAAATAGTTGCAGGCACGATTAGGAAGAATGGACTGATTAAGTCAACACAATAGTCTTTCCAGTTCCTGGGGAGAGGGTAAATATTTCTTTAAGACCTTATTAAGAAAACGGAAACAGAGCTGAAGACTAACTGTACAACACCAATCAATACTAACTGATCTTGAATTTGTCCTGCTGAGAGAGTTGGGTAGGATGCCATATATGTGAAAGATGATATTCAGTGTAGGAACCTGATCCAGAGTGTTTTTATCTGTGGAAAATCAATATGATTATTCACGACAGAAGAAGTACATGTGGAGTAAATAAGAACAGGACTCATTCCTGAAGCTGGAATACCTTTAAGCAGCTTCAGTGAAGATTCAGCTGCAGCGGTGGAAGGTTCTGTATCTTTGAAAACAGGGGCCTATTGCTTTTTGCAGTACAGTATTCCCTGTCCACTTTTCCACTAGGAAACCCTGTTGGTTAATGATTTAAGCATTCTCATGAGCTTATAAATTTCACACTGGCTCCTATGAAAAGCTGATTTACTGCTTCTTCAGTGGATGGGCGAGGGAGAGGCTTTCTGGAAGTATAACATCAATGTTGAACTAGTACAGCTCAATAGTTTAATTTTTTTTTCTTTTTTAAAATTCTTCAATAGAAAGTCTATTTTGCGACCACTTTAATTTAATTAATTTAAATTTTTACACTGGACAAAGCTGAGAAAGAAGGCCATTCTTTTTAGTTGTTTGTAGTGACTGAGCTTGATATGAAATCTGGAGGAAAACTTATATGTTCACTGGGGTATCATTCTCTGAGATAATTAGTGGTCTAATCATGTTTCCACGTGCTCAAACTCTTCCCTTTCAGTTTTATTCACCCAACAAAAAATAACCCACCTTTCAATTCAGCGCCCTGTTTGGAGAAGTTTGCAGTAAAGTTAAATGAAAACAAGTTTTCTCTATTATGTTATTTCATGAGCTGACACGGTAAGTTTAAATTCAAAAAGTTTTATGAAATATAGTTATGGGAATCTTGAACAACAGATGGTGGATAAACACTGTACGCTTTGAAATTTTGTATTCATAGCACTTGTTCTGTCTGTGTTGTGGGTTCACTCTGTGGATGACTCACAGACAAATATGCACTCACAGATAATGCAGATAATCACAGATAATTCAGTTCTGAAATTTTCTTGGTTTCCTGGCTGTGCTGTCTAAATGCCGCTAACGAAGCAGTCGGACTTGCTACTCTGTGCATGCCACGCTACTTTGCTGAAAGGAAGGTGTTTTCATTAACTGTCATAATGGTTTTCACCTTTGGCCTGGCAGTATTAAAAAAACAGCCTAATAATTAGGAATGGTGGTTAGCCATGGTGAGAGTGGGAAGATTAATTGCCTCTTGTAGGTCAGTAAGTTTTACAAAGGCATTTCTTAGTGAATTTACCCATGTTTTTTCAGTTTTACTTACGGGTTTTGTGTTTACTATTGTTAAATTTGACTAGGAAATAACTTTTAAAAAATAATTTAAAATGTCTATTGCAGAAGCGTTTGAATCTAAAACAAACAAAGCTCTGCAAGAATTTTGTCTCAAAATGAATATTGAGCACTTCGGAACAAGAAAGAGTGGGCAGCGATGCCAAACATGTTCCATTCTGTCTTTGGTGTTGGCACATGATAGTGGCATAGCACAAAGACAGGACATTTGTAAAATCAGGCTTGTTAGAAAGGGTCAAGTCAAGTATTTTTTACCTAAGTGCTCAAACATTCAATTCATTTACTGTAATATTGATTTACTTGTAAAATATCTCTAAAATCTTGGTATCGTGTTGCGGCTTTTGGCACAGATCTAACAGTTGCTTGAGGCCAAAGTTGAAATCTTGTCTAGTACAGTCACATGCAAAACTTTTAATGCCTTTTCAAAAGCTTCAGAAGCTTCTCTTATGTTATTCCAAATCCTCTTATTGTTTCTACATTTGTTGTTTTGATAGCGTATTTTGAAATTCACTTTTTAAATTAATTTCAATGCACATTGCAGCATATTAGTATTTTTGTAAATGTATTCAACACTGAGTAACTACAATGTTTCTGTGTCACTGAACCAAATTCCTAATCATAATTAAAATTTACTCTCTCTGTATAAGGGTATAATCATCAATTATTTTTTTTCCTGGTTTTATATTTCCGTGGCTTAAAAGAGCTAAGTTGTTAAATGCATCAACATCTCTTATCCCCTTTGTACTGACATATATAGTTTAACAATTCAGAGTAGGCAAAGCCCATTATGTGTTTCTGAGTCCTGAATAGGTGTTAATATTTGCCCATTGTTATGTGTTGTTGTCCTCTCCTCTTGGACTATCTCCGTGTTGTAGGAGAGAATAGCTTTAAACTTTATAAAACCTTACAGAAGTGACTGCAGGAGGGAAAGATCTGGGAGAGATTAATATGCGTCAGGATTCTGTAAGTTGTTATTAACTGTATTGCCAAATCACATAATCACAGAATTTCAGGGATTGGAAGGGACCTCAAAAGGTCACCCAGTCCAATCCCCCTGCCGGAGCAGGAACACCCAGATAAGGTTACACAGGAAGGTGTCCAGGTGGGTTTGAATGTCTCCAGAGAAGGAGACTCCACAACCCCCCTGGGCAGCCTGTTCCAGGCTCTGTCACCCTCACTGAGAAGAAGTTTCTTTTCAGATTTAAGTGGAATCTTTTGTGTTCCAGTTTGAACCCATTACCCCTTGTCCTACCATTGGTTGTCACCGAGAAGAGCCTGGCTCCATCCTCGTGACACTCACCCTTTATATATCTATAAACATTAATGAGGTCACCTCTTCTCCACATTTTAAAAGAATCAAGAAAAAAGGGTCAAGATATGTTCCACTTCCTCCCATTCCCCTGCCCCATATTTCCAAAAATCTCATAATAGGAAAAATCTTTGCCAGAAATTATTTTCTTTTACTTTATTGAAATCTTGTGTATACGTGATGTACACCAAAAATATGTATAATTTCAGATAAATTAAAGCAGTGACATTGCTCTATAGAGAACGCTGAGGTAGGCACTGAAATGGATCGATGTGTGGAACAGCCATCCTCTCTTTCCCTATTCATACAACATCCCACATCAGATTGCTGAGAAAACAAATACCTTTTTTAAGTTTGTTCCCCTTAAGACCAGAATTTAATAGGCATTTCAGTTGTCTGTTTTCATGCAGTTTGTTAACTCAGTGATTGTTGCTTTCATTCAAAATCTAAATCCTTCATACAGTGTCAGTTTTGGCATAAAACAACATGCATGTTGTGGGTATTTTGGCCACTTCTCATATTACTATCTATGATTGTATATCTCACAGGCTTCCTGTGTCCAAAGTTCAGTTCAGTGGAGAGATTGTATTGATTACGTTTATATGGATCCCTCGTGTTTCTCAATAATAAATGTCTGTCTAACTTTTGCATGGATTTTTTTTTTCCTGGATAACTTTGGAGACTATGACAAACCTTAATAGATGTTAAAAATTAATTAGATGTGATACAATTTTTCTTTGATGGATTTTTACCTTTCACATGCCTTTGCTCACAAGTAGATTACATTGCAATGACAATGTGAAATTTGTGTTCTAGCTATAGAATTTTAATGACAAATCTTATTTCATCTGCCCCCTTGTTTTTTTAATGACATTGCCACTATTAACAGTAGATTTATAAATGCAGAGTTAGGCATGCAAAATAAAAATCTAGTGCTGAATGGAGTCTGTGGATATTCCAAAATGTAAGGACAATGTACTGTAGAAGAAGTACATGCATTAGTATATGTTTGACTTTAGATTAAGTTGATGCATATCATGGGAATGGGGAGATGTGTAATAGTTAAAATAACCATTCTTGTGCTTTGAATAAGATTTTAAACAAAATCTGAAAAGAGAAAAAAATAAATATTTAATATGTATTAATACCCAATAATACTGTTTCCTTGTGTTAAATGTTTTGGGGTTATACCTACTGTCTCCATAGTGAATTTCCAGAATGGGTCTTGAGAAAAGCCAGCCAAGGTATCAGCCATGGTTTCTCATAAAGTTTTATATGTTTGGCTGTATATCACTGTTGTCAAGGTGAGAGTTGCATGTGAAATGTTACGTTACAAACTTTTTTGAGGTATCTATCTTCTTTTTTTAAGACTTCTGCTTCACAGTGGTAGAAATGTGATCTCTTTCACGTGTTTTCTTGGGGGAAATATGTTAAGTGAAAGGAAAAGGATTCACAATCAAAAAAATACTTATCTAGGGTGTGGGAAAATGGGATTGACATGCCTCCTCTGCCTGATGTGTAACAGGGATTTTTCCATGGTGAATGCTTAGCTTTGCTGAGGTGTGTCTTTCTCCTGTTGGACCTGTTCCACTTTGAATATACGATTATATATTCATTAGATCAGGGATAGTGTGCCTGGTGATTAAGACACTCCTTTGAAATGTAAACCCCGGTGGTGCCTGTTCCAGAACAGTAGTTTGGTTCAGGTTTTGCAGCACCGATGAGTTCCTCATCAACGACCTGCTGTTTATTCTGATCTCATTCTCTCTCTTTCTTGCTTTTTAGGACCCTTTCTTACCTCAATTTACTCTCTCATTTTAGAGCATAAATTGCATGCCAGGACTAAAAAACTATCAAATGAAAGCTGATTGCAACTGATAAATGTATGTGAAACATTTTGACTTGCACCAATTTGCATGTTGATGAATTGCAGTGCAGAGGTGTTTCTTTCCATACGGTATATAGAGAGGATGTGTAGCATGCCCAGCCTAATCGAAAATGTTCTACTGAATACTTCTTAAAAACCAGGAAAAATGGATGCCACTTATTTTGTACAAAAATATACAATCATCTAAAAAAGATATGTTTATCTTTCCTCATTCTAACAGCTCAATATAGTCTGCTGATATTAAGCACAGGGATTTTAGGAGTGTTATTTGTGAGGATTTTAGCATGTCAGTAGAGTAATGTTCAGTGTCCTTCAGAACACACTAAAATTCCTTAGCACTGAAGGGGGTGCAATAATTCTCTCTCCTTTAGGGGGAGAGTATGGGAATTAGAAGTCTTGAAATTGCAATAATTCATGTGCATATTCATGACAAAAACAGAGAAAAAAAGTTTCCCTTCTAGGGGAACTTACGAATGTTGAGTTAGCAATAAGTTTTATTTCTACTGAAATTGCTTTCTTCTCTGAATTTATCCAATACTGTTGAAAAGTAAAGTTAATGTAGGAGGCCATAGTATCAGGAGCATAGTACTGATTTTTCTGTGGCTATTTTATGAGTAAATTTTCAAATCTACTTGCATTGTTGAAGTATAGACACACAGCCCTTTTCCCTTTCTGAAGGAGAATTTCTTCCAGGTTTTATTTGGTATTGTGGGTTTACTGTCTAGGGGGGTGAATGTAGAATACATTGCAGGAACATAGTAGAAGTAGACTGATGTTTTTTTCATGTTACCAATAACAGGAATTTCAGCTTCATTTCTGAGACCTGCCACTCCTAAAATGGATCACCAAAAAAAAAAGGTCTTTAGTGACAGAAAAAGTACTGCTAATACTATGAAAACTAGATCTGAAACTTTAGGAATTCAGATAAAAGACTGGATTTTCAAAAGCATTTGCTTTTAGCCTGGCTGTTTCTTTTGAAATAAGTGGTAACTCTGTCAGACATCAATAGGAATAGTTTATTTCTTCTGAAAATTCCACTCATCAAACTTATGACTATACATGAATGGGCTTCTCTGTATAAGCAGCACCTGAGCGTGACCCAGAGGAATCTCAGGTTGTGGTCTTTCCATCGAGAGACTGAGATCAAGTGAAATTGTCTTCGTTGGCTTTTGTTTTTCTCCTTTAAAAGTGTACATTGGTCAACTTGAAGTCTGACTTCTATTTGTCTGGTAGGAATCTTGGCTTAGACTGTATGTTCCCCAGCCTGTCTTCCTACCACCTCCAAACAGGCAAAAGTAGCAGCTGTACAGCTGAGGAGGAGAGGACCTTCTTTTTCCATGAATCACAAAATCATTATTCTCTGCCAATGAATCACTGACAGCCACCTTTAAAATAACGTTACTGAACTTGAAAATTGTTATTAACTTATCCTAGAATTTTTTAATATGATTCAATATGATTCACTATCATGACACATAACTGAAGTAGGACATCGGAATTTAAAATTGCTTTAAATTTTGAGCAAAAGGTACTATGTGATATTTTATTACATAAATATTGTTGGGAATGGTAGTCTAGTTCTGTTGCACAGTGTTCTTGTGCATTTATTTATATATGTGCATACTGTATTCAGCACAATACCAAACATTTTTTAAGTGTTGATATAAACAAAGGAACAGTGAATCTTATCTCAACTGCTTCCGAGAAGGGCAGGAAAATATTCCCTAGGGAATGTTTTTGGCCAAGTTTGATAAACATACCTGGTTAAAGATTCTTCTTCCCTTCCTTTGTTCAGAAGGACATCTGTAAAACTGATTTTTCTAATGTAAAGGAACTCTCACTCATATGACAAAGATAATTTGTTTAGTTTCAAGAACTCAAGGTACAGTTTCACCTGTGAGTTTCATCTGAATTTCATAGAGACCATGCCATGAAAGCCTCCGCACTTAAGAATGTAAAGGTACAATTCTTGGAAAAGGAATTTTTGTGTAAGGACTTATCCATGCAAAATGTTTAAATATCATGTAACTCTTAAAAAAAAAAATTAGAAGGGAAGTTTTCAGTGACTGAACTATTCTTAGGCTGGTAACAAATTTTGAAAACTTATTTTATATTTATGGCACTGGTATTTCATAGAGGCAGAGAAAAATTCAGTTTGGAAGGAATTTGTGGAGGTCATCTAGTCCAAGTTCCTACTCAGAGACAGACAGTTTGAAGCTGTGTCAGATCGTTCAGGGTCGTAGCCAGTCAGGATTATTAAAAGTAAGAAACAAAGTGGACAAAAACAAAATTCCTGAAATGTATTCAAAGTGGACACTAAAATGAAATGTTACAATAAAATAGGGTCAGCACAAAACTGGAAAATTTTATTAGATTTAGATGTGTGTCTGTGAAAAACATTAATTAATTGAATCTTATAGAATCATATAGAATACAGAATAGGGCAACAAAGATGCTGAAGGGAGTGGAGCATCTCCCTTATGAGGAAAGGCTGAGGGAGCTGGGGCTCTTTAGCTTGGAGAAGAGGAGACTGAGGGGTGACCGCATTAATGTTTACAGATAGATAAAGGGTGAGTGTCAGGAGGATGGAGCCAGGCTCTTCTTGCTGACAACCAATGACAGGACAAGGGGTAATGGGTTCAAACTGGAACACAGGAGGTTCCCCTTAAATATGAGAAGAAACTTCTTCTCAGTGAGGGTGACAGACACTGGAACAGGCTACCCAGTGAGGTTGTGGAGTCTCCTACTCTGGAAACATTCAAACCCGCCTGGACACCTTCCTGTGTAACCTCATCTGGGTGTTCCTGTTCCAGCAGGGGGATTGGACTGGATGAGCTTTTGAGGTCCCTTCCAATCCCTGACATTCTGTGACTCTGTGATTCTGTGATTCACAGAATCATTTTGGTTGGAAAAGACTTTAAGATTTATCCTTCTTTGTATTTCTTCTCAGTTAAATCTACAATCGAGCATCATGGGGCCTGAAATAAAAGACTTAAATATTATTCAAAATAAGAAAGTGTTTCCAAAGCTTACTTTAATGTGTATTAAAATAGAAGGTAATGATAAGGTCTGTGTGCTTATCCACAAGAGTAGTGCAATGATGGCAAGGTAAGTGAAGCAATAGCAAGAATATTCAGTTATTCACCTTTGGAATTTGTGCTTGAACTTGAAAGCCTTAAGGGCCTTTTAGTTCATTAGCAGTTTAGCTTTTTCTTCCAGCTTACATGCCCCGAAGATCATGATTTTGAATAAGGACAAAAATTAAGAGCTTTACTCATGCATTTACTTTGATGTAGGGTTGCATAAGAGTTGGAAAGAAAATATTACCAAAATCTTATGCTGGATGTAAACATTCCAGAATTTTAATCTAAATATATATATATATATATTTTTTTTGGTAAAGAAACATAATCCAATAAATTTCGGGACTATATGTTAAAAATATGCTAAAAATAATCACAAGATGAGAACAACTAATTATACTCATTTCATGTGAATATGACAGTCAAATGGAAAAAAAACAATGACAACAAAATAGCTTAGACAATACTTAGACAATAGCTTAGAAGTCTAGCTTACTCTAGCGCCTTTAATATTCAAGGAGTCTCAAATTCCCCTAAGTGCTTTACAAAGCAATGCTATAGTGATTGTGCGATCTGTCCAAATAAACCCATTTAGGCACACAGGAGTTTTTTAACAAAAAGACTTGGAGCTACAAACTGGTTTAACCAAGGAGTTTTCACATAGGCTCAAGACATTCACTGGGGTTTTCAGAGCACTGAATTATCAGCAGAAAGGGATGAGGGGTGTCATCCTTCAGAGAGGATTCAGCAGTAAGAGTTTTGTACTTTGCCTTGAATTGCTAGCACTATGAAATGCCATTTGTTTCCATAGCTTCGGTAAAATGAGGTTTCAGTTCCCTAAGTCCTTGTACAGAACGTGTCTGTCTAGTTCTGTCAGAGAGTTACATTTACACGTCTCATTTTCTTCAGTTTTTGCAGATAATTGCGATGTGAAAGCTTCAGGGATGATCATGTCAAGGTTTTAAAAGTAGCCTCCCTCTTGAAATTTTGTTCTTCTTCTACTTCCTGTTAGTGTTTTACTCCTATTTTTTACCTCTATTTTTACTCCTATTTTTTTCCCCTCTGCCCCCCTCTCCTTATGTCTAGTTACTATTACCACTTAGTGGGTGCTTTCCTTGCCTTGATCTGAATTTTTCACTTTTGATTGTGTAGTCCTGGGAGTTCAAAAAGCTCTCAGGGTCTGGTTGATGAGAAGTCTAATGCTGGCCTGGAGTGACCCAGTATGACAAAGAAAGATTTTTTTCAAGTGAATTGAAACTTTTCGCTCCCCAGAAGAAGCATTTGCCTCCTCTAAAGAACATGTATCTGTGTTTTGATGAAACATTTTGGATATTTACTTTTCTCCCATGCTTCTTTTCAGTTACTCATCAGACTGTGTTATCTGTGGCATTTGTTTGCTTTCATTGTATGTAGCTAACTAAAAGAGGACACATGTTCCATAACTTTTTCTGTAGGAGACAGAATAGGCAAGGTTATGATGGTCCCATGATATCCCTACAGATAATACTGAAGAAGGACGAGAAACACATTGAAGGAAAAAGCAGGTGCTCAGAAGCTGTTAATGTGAGTTTATTATTGAGACAAAATAGTGAAAACCCAACCTGAAGAGAGTTCACGTCTGTCTGTTTGCATCAATCTACATACAAGCAGAGGACACATTAGTATTTTTACAAGAGATTTCGTTCCTTGTCTAGATTTGCTGGTTTACAGTGTTGTAGATTTCATGTGTATTAGGAAAAAACAAATCCATGGGATCTTTTTTCAAATTCTTCTCCTTGAATGCTCTACTTCAACTGGACAGAGCTGAGAGAACAATATCACTCTACAGATAACGAGTGAGAGTAAGCACACAGATCAGTTGTAGCTGAAGTAGTTGTAGTTGAAACAGTTGTAGTCGTGTGTATTGTGGTTTTGTAATGAATGTGCTGAACCTGATAAGGGGCTTGAAAACAACAAATGGCACCATGAGAGATGAAAATCTCTACCATATGGAGCATAATATAACTATGGAGTCTCAAAACTCTGGCTCTGGGGAGTGTGCCAGCATACGTGGGAGAAGTGAGAATTTCATGAATTATGTTACTCTTGAGTAGATTTGAAAGTACAAAAGAGTTCAAAAGCACTGTGATAAATATGCAGATGTCCTTATTCTCTCAATGAGGCAGAAATGTGGCTTTGATGCTTAGGCTTTGGAAACTTGAGCTTTGGATGAAACACAGTAGAAGTACAATATAATATAGCATGTGCAAATACCTGAAAGTGTTGATGGAATGATTTAAGACTAAAGAAAGGATTAGATGCGGCAGGATTAGATTATTCTAGCATTAGAGAGGGAAACAGCCAGAGAACTACATATTGTATGGCAGGAAACAGTTTGGTAATTTATCATGTATCACTCTTTCTTCAGAACATGAAAACAATGCTAGTATAAATGCCAGATTGTGAAAGAATTGTAAAGCAGAATCCTGTCTTTTCTTGAAGATCTTGCATCCTTGAGTATGTGGGTTTAACTAACACTTTCTATCAAAACCCTGAATTGGTTGAAAGGGGTTTGCATATTATAAAATCACCTGTTCATTTCAGTGGGATGAAGCGTTAACTTGTTAAGCTGTTGTTTGCAATGTGGCTGTGTTTAACGGGGCACGGTTGAGTGATGGGTAAAACACCCCCAGTATATATGTGCTGTTAAACTAAGAATGGCTGAGTGAAAGGTAGAAAAAATTCTGCATTGCATCACTGTTAGATTAATAAAGAGAGTTGTATTTTTTAGACAAGTAGTACTTTGCGGAGAAAAAAATAATTGAACAAAGCCTACAGAAGTACTTAGCACCCACTGATCTTTCCGGTAATCTCAGATGATCACCCTCTTCTTGGACTTGGTATATCTAGAGGTACTCCCTCTATATAACCGTCTTTGGTGCCAAACTATGTAATCTTAGCTGCTCCAGCATAGGGAAAAATAGAAAGCCAGTGAAGGAGTATTTCAGAGCAGCAGCAAATTCTGGTTTTATCTAATCCTCACATACCTGTCAATTGGAGTCAGAGTTTTCAGTCATCTGTCTCATTTGTAGACCATGTTACTTGATTCACTCTGCTTGCCCCACAGCTCTTCTGGTTGTTTTTCTTCCCTTGTCTCTTGCCAAAAAAAAAAAAATTAATTCCCTACAATTTTCTAAGCTTGACTCATACTCAGCTTTCACATTCTCAGGCTGTTGAGTAGTTCTTGGAGAAATGTAATATCATAGAACATGGGTGAATGTGGTTTATGGAAGGAGGTGTTATTTTTTTTGTCTAGTGGGAGAAGGTGTTGAGTTTTTTTCATCTGAAACGGAAGCATCCTGAGGGAAGAACCCTAAAGGGAGCCAAAGTTAGTTGGTAGCAGCCTTAGCCAGGACTCAGGTACTGCTGTTTCGTAAAACTGGTTTTGTTATTAAAAAGGTATCTTGTGAGAGATTAATTTGGGACATAACAAAAATTTGCTGAGTATTCCAATAAGACTGTTTTGAACATCTGTAGAAAACAACTATTAGTTTTGTATTTCACTTTTTGTAAGTTTTCAGAAGTATGACTTCACTTCAGCAGAAATGTAAAAATTAAAAATGGGTATGCAGCGATCAGAAAAAAAATACTAAAAATGTATTTAAAAGTCAAATTTCATATTATGTGTCTCAGAGTATGTTTCATAGCTCCAGCAAGGTACGTATTTTTCCACCATCTGAAATAAACTCAACAGTAGTTCATGCATTAATGTTTTCTCACAGCAACATTTACTTGCTGCACTAGACTTGAAAAGTAAAAACAAGAAAATGTCCTTTTTAACAAAAATAGCATAATTCCTAAGCCAACATCGCCATCAGAAAAGGGT
Organism: Columba livia; assembly: GCF_036013475.1. NCBI lineage: Eukaryota > Metazoa > Chordata > Aves > Columbiformes > Columbidae > Columba > Columba livia. Next base: position 8,574,145 of record NC_088602.1, read on the forward strand.
ACATTACTTACAAAGAGTAAGAGCCCTGCCTATAGCAGCCAAAGCTGAAAAGCTTTAGCATTTTGATATATGGCAAATTTTGAAATTCTGTCAAATGCATACCAAGCCTACACTAACTTCAGAGGATATAACTTACCTTTGTATTAAAGTATTTGGAAAATTTTGCATAAACAAGTGAAAACCAGCATTACTTCGATTGAAGAAAGGTGAGGATTTACTGAACCTACAGATCATTACTGCTTTTAAAAAGCTGAAGGATAATTCTATTCTAAAATTCAACAGGCAATTTCTTTTAAATGGTATCAAGTAACAAAGTTGATAGGGCCTTTTAAATTTGTAACAATGAAAGACAGAAAAAAAATATACCATGTATTTAGGGTCGAGTCACCTATCATTTTGTGAGCTTTCTCTTGACTAAACTTGCTCTGACAAAACATGCAAATTTAGGCAGCAATTTATATTTTAAAGACATCTGTAAAAGACGTTAGAGAGAAAACCATTCCAGAAATTTGTGTGTGAACAACAGAGCGGAGGTAGGAAACCTACAGAAAAAAAGAAAAAAAAAAGAAAAAAAAAGAAAAAAAAAAAGAAAGCTTTAGATAAAATTTTAGTGTTTTAGGTACACTATTAAGAATAAATAACATGGGCAATGTTTTTGTGTTGTCTTTAATGCATAAAATACTGCTTCTTGTGAACATGTGATTTGGTAAGAGAAGATTTTAAGTCTCAAAATTTTATAGGGGAACAGAAGAAGAATTATCACCAGATTACGAATCACAGATTAAGTTATTTATTATCTAATTAATCACTTTTCCCTATTACTTTTGTTCAAAAGTTTGCAGCACTTTGCAGATGTATTTCATTACCACCTTTCGCCTTCCTCCTCTCTTCCCCAAATAATAAACTTTCCACAAAGAAACAGCAACAAATTTGAGCTCACAAAGCCAGCAAAGGGCAAGAATGCTGATTCTCTTTTACATGATTTCACAGAATCACAGAATCGACTGGGTTGGAAAAGACCTCAGAGATCATCAAGTCCAACCCTTGGTCCAACTCCAGTCCATTGACTAGATCATGACACTAAGTGCCATGTCCAGTCCCAGTTTAAAAACCTCCAGGGACAGTGAGTCCACCACCTCCCTGGGCAGCCATTCCAATGCCTGACCACTCTCTCCATAAAGAATTGCTTTCTAATATCCAGCCTAAATTTCCCCTGACAGAGTTGAAGCCCATGCCCCCCTTGTCCTGTTGCTGACTGCCTGGGAGAAGAGACCAATCCCCACCTGGCTAGAACTTCCCTTCAGGTAGTTATAGGGAGTGCTGAGCTCACCTCTAAGCCTCCTCTTCTCCAGAGTAAACAAGCCCAGCTCCCTCAGCCTCTCCCCATAGGGCTTGTGCTCAAGTCCCTTCACCAGTCTTGTTGCTCTTCTCTGGCCCCGCTCCAGCACTTCAATCTCTTTCCTGACCTGAGGGGCCCAGAACTGAACACAATACTCCAGGTGTGGCCTCACCAATGCAGAGTACAGGGGAAGGATCACTGCCCTTGTCCTGCTGACCACACTATTTTTGATACAGGACATGTATGGACTTCAACACTTCATACACAAACAGGTGTGCTGTGACCACTCTTAACTTCACCTGTACTTACTGATAAGCAGCATTTCTTAGGGCCTAATGAAAGGATCATCACACATTTCTGTGATACTGTGTTTGGATTTGGGTTTTCTGGGAAACAGTAAAACAATCTTATGTCAGGGAAACTTGATGTCCCTACTTGGGCACTAATCTTGAAAGCTGTGGGAAGTACTGTAGGATGTTATTTACATATTACTATTTATTTACTGTTTGCATAGTTCAGCACATTGCTGCTTTGTTACATTAACTTATATTCCTTAACAACTGAGCAAAATGGCTCTCTTAAACCTGTAAGTTAAAAAAATATTTAAGCAAAGATCATTTGAGTAATAGAGGTCGTGGGAGTATGTGTTGTCACCCAAAACATCTTTCTCTAATGGACATTTTGCTGACTGATGGACTCCCTGACACAGGTTTCCTGGTACACTGCCACGACAGGGTGAGGTTGCAGCAATAGTTAAGTGAATTCCATGCAATTAACATCTATTATTTTTCTAATTTAAATGCCAGACAGCTTCAAAATCGTGTTGCTTCAGAAGGTTATCAGAAACTCTTTTAGGAGCACTGAAGTAATAAAATCATTCAAAAAGGGTCTGTGTGAAGCTGGTGTCAAACACTGAGTTCTGCTGTCACCTTGCTAATTAGAATAAAAAAAAAAAAAAAAGGAAAACAACCCCTATGTGAACGTGGTGTGTTTACTTAGTGTGGTAAAATACTAATGGCTTGGTTGTTATATAAGAAAAACTCAGTCTGCCCTTGATGTGCATTTCTGATTTAATTTCTCCTTTTGGGCATATATTCTTCTGTGATTTTGTTAAAGACTGAATGACATTACACCATTTGTAATCAAACTTTGCTCTAAATCAAAATATAGCTCTTGAGAAGGAAAAAAAAGAAATAATGAAGTATATGAAGCATCTGGAAGGCTGTCTTCCGTGGAGAGTCGTAATGTCAGAGGAAAATAACTTCAGTGCTCAGTGTTGGCTTAACTCTGTTTCTATGCAAGTCAGTGTGGAGCACTTCCGAGGGTTGCTCTCTGACAAAATAAAATGCTGCAGCTTATGAATATGCAGCCTGCTATATGGCTGCTTATGGTGGCATGTAAAAGAAGAAGAACACAAGATGAAGGCTACGTAAGAAGAAGAATGAGCCTCATGGCCTTCTGGCTACCCAAAACCACTACCTGCTGGGGATTCTTACTTTCTTTTTTGTGATTTTTATGTTGGCATTATAACAAGCCTTGAGGGAAGAGATTCAAACCCTCCGGAACTTGCAAGTTTTATTTTCTTACCTTAGCATGTGAATCATCCATCATCTTATTCTGACCCTAAATGTTGTGTTCCAGTGTTGGCAGAAGGTATAACACCAGTAACATGAAGTGATACTGTCTCAGCTGGAAGCTGTCTGCCCCTCCAGGGCCAGAAGAATTACAGCTAAGCTTCTTCCCCGCTCAGGCTGAGCTATAAAGAACTCAGGTGATCCTTGTTGAGGTGCAAAGTCCCACCTGAGAAAGGTATAAAGGACACTGGCTTGTGTAGTAAACCTTTAGTACTGACCTTCCCTTTGGAGAAGAAGAGGAAGGAGGCCTCTGAGACTAGGAAATTATTTTGATTTGGTAGTTTGACCTACATTTCTTTGTTTGAAAAGTAAATCTGAGCCAAAAGAGGAATTTGAACTTGAAGGTAAATCCTTGAGAAGCATGAGATATCCATCAAGAATAGGAAGAAACTGAGGCAATGTTTTTTTAAGCGAAGCTGGGTGTGTTGTAGGATGTTAAGCCTTTTATCAGGATGTGTATATGATTGAGGCCTTGCAACAAAAGGTGGGGAAGCTAGTAAGAAACTAAACTGACAATTAAAAAATACATTCATGCATCTGTTGCTGAGCAATTTTATGCAAATCTTCCCTGTATAGTCTAACTAATTATATGAGGGTTTTATAGTAGTAGAGATTGAGAATTTGGACAAAGACATGCAAGATTCAGGTCAAGAGATAATTTAGCTAATATGAATTCAATATGAAATTATTCATCGGGACACTTATGTTTGGACACGCAAATAATAATGTTTGAGGAATGCTATTAAAGTTAATAGGCCTGAGACTTTTCCAGAGATTTTGTCCCCTACATATTTTTGGGATTTTTGGCTAAGTTCCTTCTACCAAAGAATCCTGAAACAAAGCAGGCAAACATACTTAGGCTTAAATTTGAATCTCAGTTTAAAAAGTATCAATGGAGAATCCCAAAGAAGGAGAACTTCTATTGCTTTACGCCTCTTCTCCCGTGTATCGGCTGCTATTAGTTCTTACTAAACGTTTATCCACATTGTCACCAGGCCTCTGAGCTCACTGTTAACTTGATTAGTAAGCATCCAAGAGAAGTAAAGCTCAGAATAGAAAGAGGGCAGTAAATTAACTTGACAGATATTCATGGGGAACCACTCCCAAACATGAGCATCAGCATGAGAGAAAATGTGAATGTTCCTCCTTGGAAAGTGCAGTGGCTAAGTGATGGTTCGGCTGTTGTTTTGAGCTGAAGGAAGGCAGATATTTTCAGTGGTTAACATGAAATGACAGGGAGACAGAGATATAACAAGAAAAGCTGTGAAGATAATTAACACACTATTTTTTTTCTTTTCTGGTATGGGGACAAAGAAGGGGGAAAAAGTAAGGGATAGGGAGGTAACCCTTGAAGAAAGGTTCAGGAAGTGTTGTGGTAGTAGGCAGCACTTAATTAGAACTTGGATTTACAGCTCAGCTCATCAACTATGATGAGTTTTTAATAACAACCATGAGCTGATGTACCTGCACATTAGTAAGATAGAGCATGAGGAGAGAGAACTGAACTACACATCAGTATTGCTGTTCAGAACTGAAATACAGTAGCTTTTAACCAGAATATTTCTGTTGCATTATTTTTCAACCCAAGGCTCTTAAAAGGCCGAGTAACCCATGAGTGATAGTAGTCTTGCCTTTAGACCTGTTGGCCATGAGCTGGAGCACAAAGAGAGAAGATTTCTTTTAGTGGAGCTGATGCAGAACCTCCAAGATCCACGGCGAAATAAATAAAGTGCAATTGCTCTTAGCTTTGGCAGTGCTGTTTCTGGTGCAGAAAGCCTTGCAGAGATAGACCTGGCTTTGGAGCCAGCTACTGTCTGATAGCTTGTAGATCCTGTTGATCAAGTCAAGGACTGCAGCCGGAATAATTTCTTGAAATTTTCTGCATACAGAAGTGCCAGTGAGCGGTGCTGCCTGGTTCTTTTAAAAGGTTATTCCTAAGGGGCATCATTGGAATAGTCTTGCAGTATAACTGATGCACATTTATGGATAAATGTCAAGGGCTAACACTGATTCTCCTCTAGCAGTTTTACCACATCACTGCTTACAGTCAGAATTGCTATATTTTTTAGCTCTAAAAACTTAATGGAAAAAAGTATAGTAGGAGGAAAAGAGTGCAGGGAAAAGTCTGAAACCTTTTCAGAAATTATTTCCTGCTAAGAAATCTAATGAACTTTACGTGAAGAACTGTAACAGCTAAGCACACCCCACATAACAGGCAAGATTTGATAGTTTTTAAGGCTCTTTAGGCATGTCTTTTTATTATGATATAGCTGTTAGTGCTCCCTAACCAACTAAAAATTATGTCCAAATTTCTCCTTGCTACCCTGCTTTCCTCTTCCCCTATCAAGTGCAGGTTTTGAGGATTTAGAAATGCACTTCTCTTCAGACACACAGATTATTGCATATTTCCTCAATCTATTTAGGAGTAAAGACTAAACCCAACAATTTTATTTTCAATTTTAGAGCTCTTTCTTTTCTTAAAAAACATGTATTACTACTTCAAACTTTCTAGAAATTTGTCCTTGGTTTTACTAATGTTCTAAGGCTTTTGTTCCAGGCTTCCTGAAGTGTGTATAAGTACACATTTTTTCATTCTTATGTGCTGGAAGATTAGCTCCATTAATAATACGACATGTAGAAAAACTTACAGGAAAATATTCTTAAAGTATTTTTAGAGTGCATGTTGGTGTATAGTGCACTGTATAATTAGGTGTGTGTTAAAATATTGGGAAAATAACCTGAATCTGAGATGATCTTAATGATGAAAAGGAGATTAAATCAAAGATTTATAATGCTGGCCTGGAGGTGTTTATTAACTCTACAGAAAATATATACAGAGTGTTTCAGTAATATAATGTTTCTCGTATTATAGCTAGCTGAGAACTATTAAGATATGTGTAGTCCTAAATCCTTCTCCTTGGATTATAAATTAGTTCAGTACTGAAAATTTATTCACAATTATATGCTGATAGCAGAGCTACAGATTGCGTGTACATCTCTAGAGTAATGAGAACTGCATTGCTTGTGAATGTAGAATACTGATAACAGAATTCAGCATTGGACACGCTGCAGGCAGGCAACAGACAGGCTTTTGCACACCAAATGTGTTGCATGCCCGACCTACTAATTGAAGTGCAGCTCAAAAATGCAGAAATGAGATATGATTTAAATTAAAAAAAAAAGCAGAGAGGTGCTATTTTTCTTAGTACCTTTTCTCATTAGGACTGAACCGGATACCTGTTCACAAGCAGGAGTCAAGGAAACAAGCTCCCAATAATCTGAGAAGTTGACTGAAGTATTTTTAGCACCCTGAACATATTTCATCCACACAAGTGTACATATTCTGCAATATCAGTAATGTTACATCACTGTAATCTGCCTAAATATCTACTATTAAAACACTTTGGGATGAGAGAGAATTAGAGGATCAAGTATTACCTTGAATTTATTCAAAAGAACTTCTCTGATAAATGTGAATCTATACAGAATAGCATAACAACTAATACATACTTCCAAAAAAAAGGTTAGAATTGTGGGTTTGAATTGTATGTGAAACACAGTGACTTAAGTTGCCTGTGTTTGCATGTGTGTACATGCCTATTTATCTTTCATTATATTCTCACAAGCAGTAAAAGCAGTAAGTAGGATTATTGACTAGACTCTCGTGTCTCCCAAATATTTCATTCTAGCAAATCAGTAAGATGAAAGAAATAGTCTTGTTTTGAATATTTTTTTAAAGCATGTGAATCTGAGCAATGCTTATTTTTCAACAGAAAATGGTGTACTAAAATACTTTAGAGCTAAATCTATTCACTCTTTCTGTTCATAAATGACAGTGGGTTTTAATGTCTTTTTTCAAAGCTCTTAAGTGTTTTTAGCCTCTAGCTCTCATTGACTTGGATAAATTCATATTAGAGTTCAGATGCTAATTTCTGTGACTGCTTTTATAAACAATAAAATTTAGGTTAAATTCTGCTTCTGTTGAAGCATCCATTAACTCTGCCATTAACTGGGAAATCTTTGTGTTCACAGTCTTTGTTCTTTAACTGACAATTAATATTTTCTGACTGAGTCACCTGCCTTCAAGTACGATGTTGCCAAATAAAGTGCTTTCTTTAAGAAGTAAGGATATTTTGCTCATGCACTGCAAATAATTTCTGTAGAAGTCTAACATCTGGTGATACATTTACTTTTTATACTTTTTCAGGGGAATTCTGGCCTGGGGTTCAGTATTGCTGGAGGAACAGATAACCCACACATTGGGGATGATCCCGGGATATTCATTACTAAGATTATACCAGGAGGAGCTGCAGCAGAGGATGGAAGACTCAGGTAAAAACTAACTCATTACGCATGTTTGAGAACAAAATGCATCATTGTTATAAATTATTATGTAGGAGTCAGGTGCAAACTGGGTCTTTCATGGGGCCAGGGTAAGTAAATGACATGACTAGCCTCCTTGCTGCCAAGGTAGGAGAAATGATTTAAGCAACTAAATAAAGTTAGTTAAGTCCTGTATAAAAGGACATTTGCTGGTGCCACCTCCAGCTTTGTACCAGTCATTTCATTTAGTACAAAAAGCAATACGGAGACAGGAGGAAGAAACAGGCAAATCAGCATGAGAATCTTCTCTGCTTGGTCTTTGTATGTTCATGACTGCAGAATTATGCCTTGGTCTTACACATTAAGTCTACCAAAATTTCCCAAACTACAGAGCCATTGCTATAGACTCATAGCTATTTGTAGACACTCCTTGTTATTTGGCTGCAGCGGTGAGGTGTCCTCACCTCTGTTTGCAAATGTTGTTTTGCTCTGGGAACATCTAATGGCTATTCTCTGCGTCCTGAGTCACCTCCAGAGTAGTGATTGCTGTAGCTCCTGAAATGGCTGCAAAGGTCACTTGGAAGTTGTGGTTCTGAAATGCACGGTAGCACGTCTCCTAAACAAGAGGAACCCCAGAAGTGCTTGTTCTTCTCTTTCTGTGTGCACTGAATGCAGAAAGGCTTCTGTCTATCACAGAGACTGTCCTCCATCTGCCTGTTGCAAAGCCTGGTGATGCTCCAGAAAGGCAATTTAGCTAGAAAGACCTGGGATAAAATTCCGAAGTTTTCATGATCTCAGCACTGGAATCTAAGTTCTGGGAGCCTTTGCCAAAAACAGATGGTCTAAATTTCATGAAATGTGACCAGATGGCAGCACTAACTTTTTTTTATCCAAAGCTTTTTCCTTTAATTCCGAGTTAAAAGTAGAGATAGTTGGCCAGTTTTTAGAGCAAGTTTTGGATATTTCTTATACTCGGTTAGTGATGTGATTTTGTAAATGATTCTTATTTTTACTGTGATAGTGGTGAGGAGTCATGGTGATTGGCAGTGACTGAAGAATTTATGGTCTAAATAAGATTGTAGACAAAAGGAATAGGAATAGTCTCACATAACTTTATGACTAAAATGCAGCTCTCTAGCCCTGAGCTAGTCATCTTGGTCTCCTAAGAGTGAAAAAAAAACCCCAAGCATTTCTAGGTTGTGATTAATCTCATCCTAAAGTCAATGTCTAAAACAGAACAGAAGATTCATATCTGAAAAGGGTCTATATTTTCACTGGTGACTCAAATGAAAAGGAGTTTCTTCAACTGGTTCAGCTCTAGTGATCTGTTCTGTAAAAGTCTGCACTGGGCCAGATGAGCTTCATGCAAAACAGAGCATGAGAAAACAGCAGTATTTGGAAATTGAGCTATCAAGTTTGACATGGTGAACAGCATACAGGAGTCTTAAACCTGCATCTGCTTTTCTACAGATAAGAAAGAATCTCTTGCAAAAATGAATAATATCTTTTCAACAGAGTTTTTGATTACTTATGAAAGCTTTTCTAGCTTAAGCCATTAAAAATACAAAAGCCGTTGTAGTATTTGTCTCGCTACCTTTTATAAAACCAACTATTTCACAACCATTGCTATATTAATGAACTACTGTAAATTTAATTCATGATCATTTAGTAATTACAGTATTGGAACTGTCTTAAACCTTCTAACCCCACAAAAGTTAGCACACTAATGCAACTCCTTAATCCATATTAAGATTATAATCCATATTAAATTAGACCTGGCCCAGTGCAGACAATTACAGAACTTTGTGTTTTGCAATAAAAGTTCAGTAGTACAAGTGTACTAAAATTGGCTAAAATTCTCAGAGTGTAGTATTTGTTAGCACATTTTGAAGTAAAATGTTATAAATGATAAACATGTATTTAGCATAATCTTTTTTCATATTCTCATTTGTAAACATAGTTTACACCAAACTCCTCTCTTGTTAATACTGAAAATCTGGATGCAATGAATTCAAATTTTATCTACTGAACTTTTTTGCTTCAAAGAAAACTGCAAGAACCTTGAAATATGTTTCTGAAACTGCCATTAGGGATATGGATTGACTTAATCCTATGGGGATTACACTAAATAATAGGAAAAAAAAAAATATATATATATATATATGTATTTTAGCTGAATATCACACGGTATGAATTATTATGCAGTGTGGAGTTACGTATGCTCCTCAATACTCAAAGGAGGGTCGTTGTTTTTTTTTTTTCTGTGCAGTTTCCCATGAACTCTTCTAAAATTTATAGTACACGAGAATTTGCACTGACTCATCTTTCTCACTTTTACGGTCAAACACAAGTAGCATACTTATGTTGTGCTTTCATGTTATAGAACATTGCTTTTTCAGTATTTTATAATGAGATGACAGGTCAAAAGACCTCACCATGATTTCCAATTAAAAATTCTGTCTTGAATTGTGTAGAAACAAGTTTGTAGGTTTTGATGGTGAGACCTTATTTTACTTCACAAAGGTTTTCATACGGGAAGGTTCACCCTTTCTTTCTTTGATCTGGTAAGTGGGTTTCACTTTGCTACAACGCCAGTGAAGACACGATCCTGTCACCTTTTACGAACACCTGAAAATATATGTATCAGTGATTGTTACTGATATGCCACTGAATAGAAAAGCTATCCTGGGGCAGTCTCCACTGACTTACATTATAATTATTTTTATGTAACAGACTTTGTCACCTAAGGCCACTCTATAGGAACAAAAGCCCAACCACATGCAGTAACATCTGCCAAGAACAGCGATAACCTGAGAATGGGAGATTGGTGTTTATGGACAGAAAACTATGTACTTGCTGGTGTCCATTTTTGCCTCAGACTGCCTGCAGATACTCTGAATTATATAGCACTGTAGACTGTTTGAACTGGCTTCTAAATCTACTGTCTGTTTTCAAATCATAAAAGCCTGTAAATTCACTTTTGGTGCATTTTACATGAAGTCCCTTTGATCTAACTTGGCTGAGAGAAGTTTTTCAAATAGCAAGATTGTGAAAGCGATCTGCAAGAAATGGACTTAATGCTACAGACTCATTTACAAATCTTTTATGTGTATATATGGGTTTACAAGTGGAGGAGCAGGTCAACTGGAGCTTCATGTAAGTCCAACAAAAGCAGCCTCCTGAGCCTGGGAAGGAGTAACTGTTGTAGTAGAGGCCAATAGTAGAGAAAACAGCTTTGTAGGGAAGGACCTGGGGGTCCCGGTGGGCAATGCATAGTTAAAAATGCATAAATATGAGGTATAAGTACCTGATGTGAGGTAACGAAGACAAAAGAGACAGACTTTTATCAGCAGTTCCCAGTGACAGGTCAAGAAGGAATGGACAATGGGCAAGTGTAGATTCTTGCATCTGAGTAGGAACAACCCCAGATTCCAGTATAAGTTGGGGGATGACCTATTAGAGAGCAGCGTAGGGGAAAGGGACCTGGGGGTCCTGGTGGACAGCAGGATGACCATGAGCCAGCACTGTGCCCTTGTGGCCAGGAAGGCCAATGGTACCTGGGGTGTATTAGAAGGGGGGTGGTTAGTAGGTCAAGAGAGGTTCTCCTGCCCCTCTACTCTGCCCTGGTGAGACCACACCTGGAATATTGTGTCCACTTCTGGGCCCCTCAGTTCCAGAAGGACAGGGAACTGCTGGAGAGAGTCCAGCGCAGGGCAATGAAGATGAATAAGGGAGTGGAGCATCTCCCTTATGAGGAAAGGCTGAGGGAGCTGGGTCTCTTTAGTTCGGAGGAGACTGAGGGGTGACCTCATTAATGTTTATAAATATGTAAAGGGGATAGAGCCAGGCTCTTCTCTGTGAAAACCAATGATAGGATAAGGGGCAATGGATACAAACTGGAACACAGGAGATTCCACTTAAATATGAGAAGAAACTTCTTCACAGTGAAGGTGACAGAGCCTGGAACAGGCTGCCCAGGGGGGTTGTGGAGTCTCCTACTCTGGAGACATTCAAAACCCATCCGGACACCTTCCTGTGTAACCTCATCTGGGTGTTCCTGCTCCAGCAGGGGGATTGGACTAGATGATCTTTTGAGGTCCCTTCCAATCCCTGACATTCTGTGATTCTGTGTAACACAAAACACATGAAATTCCATCTGGTCATCAGGAAACATTTCTTTACTTTGAGGGTGACTGTCTCTGGGCTACGTGTGCCCAGGTTGTGGAAGTTGTGGAGTCTTCATCCTTGGACATATTCAAAACCCAGCCAAACATGTTCCTGGACAACCTGTTCCAACTAACCTTGTTTCAGCAGCGAGGGTTTGACAAGGTGATCTCAAGAGGTGCTTTCCAACCTAAATGATACCGTGAAGCTGTAATTGGCACCTGAGTCAGCAGTGTGCCCTGGCAGTGATGAAGGCCAGCAGAAGGCCAGCAGGGATGCACAGAGGAAGAATTAGAGGCAACAGTCGCATGTTGCAATAAGGGAAATTCCAGTTGGGTCTGAGGAAAAAAAAAATACATTTTTAATGAGGGTAGTAGTGCAACATAAGTGGTGATTCAGTGAGGTTATAGGAGCTTCATCCTCAGAGTGATTCAAAGTTCATCTGGACAAAGCCCTGAGTAATGTAACTGAAATTTCGACTTGGCCTTGCTTTGAGCAGGAGGTTGGACTAGGTGACCTCCAGAGGTCCCTTCCACCTGGAATTGTTCTCTGATGATGTAGGTTATTCATATATGTCAAACCTGTGTGTGAGATTGCAACAAAGGTGACTAAATTCCTGGGATTTTTACCTTTAATGCAGAACAGTACTTTTATTGACAGTAGGTACAATGTGTAGTGTGGGTTAGTATTGCTTCATGCCCCACATCTCTACTTAGAAAAAACATAATAGCAAAAGTTATCAGCCACTTTAGACTACATTCACTTTAATAAAACATTCTTGGTTTTGAAAGACTTCTTGAACTTTCAAATATTAATCACAGAAGCACAGAATCACATGATCTCTCAAGTTGGAAGGACCCATAAGAATCATCAAGTCCAATTCCCTGCTCCTCACAGTACAACCTAGAACTAAACCATATGACTAAGAGCATCATCCAGATGCTCCTTGAATGCTGTTGGGCTTGGGGCTGTGATCACTTCCCTGGGGAGCCTGTTCCAGTGACCAACAACCATCTGAAGAACCTTTTCCTGATGTCCAGTCTGAGCTTTCCCTGATGCAGCTTCATCCCATTTCCTCGTGTCCAATCTGTGGTCACCAGAGAGAGGAGATCAGCACCTTCCCCTCCCCTGCCCCCGTGAGGAATTTATAACTCCTGTGTTCACATGCTACCCTCGCTGAAATGTGGTGGCTTCCAGAACTAGTATAAGAACCAATATACTGTGCAATTCAGATTTTAGAAGACATTTTATGTAAGTTTGGTAACTCCTAATCTTGCAAGATACAGAAAGCTGTGGACTGTTTTATGGTGTCCATACAATACCTACAAAATAATTTCATACATAATAAATAATATATAGTAAATAATTTCATGGAATAAAAATAAATTACTTTTGGATTTGATTACTTTAGCTAAATGTGCATGTAATAAACTTGGGACTAACTAAAAATCCTTTTTTTCTGAATACTGCATACCATATTTCTTTGAAGTTTTGAGTTTCAAGTCAGTGACAGACAGAGCCTATAAAACCTCCAGAAGTAGCAACCATCCCCACTGAGCTGAAGGGGGATTTCTCACAAGAGTTTGATCTTTTAAGACTTTTGATACATAAAAAATTCTGCTTCTATCTCACAAATGTCAGTTGTCCATGGGCAAATGTCTACTTTTTAATAAAGAAGCTCTGAATTTAGACTTCTTTTACTCTCTGGAAGAAAGAGAATTCCAGTAATTTATGTCTCAGTGTCTCTTCTTGTTTTATCTGAGTTTGTGTCAGAGAAAAAAAAATACAGTGGTTGTTTCAATTGCCTGGATAAAGAACTTCAATACATTATGTCAGTAGTTTTTTTCTATTGACACTTATTGTTCATAAGTGAAATTCTGGCTTCTAAAAGGCAACAGACATCTAAAAAATTCATCACACGGTGAAAACAAGAGTGATTAGCTTATGGAACTAGAAACACAGTATAGTGGTATAACTTTATTAAAAAAAAAAAGAAATTAGTAAAAGAATAATTATAAGCTTTCGTTTATGAACAAGTTTAAAAGAGCAGAGAATCCCAAAATATTAATTTACTTTCAGCAATCATAAACCAAAACTGTTTTGAGTCAAGAATCATTCTTCCTTTTTATAGTTTCTCACCATTGAGTTCTGATCTTATGGTGGAGACATTTTTCTGAAAACTCTGTCTGCAGGAATGAGTGGTCATATGAGTTCCTTATCTAGTCCTATCAAAAAATGCGCTTTTCCTTTTTGTGAAGGCAAGTTTGAAAATGTGCATTTTAAAAGGTTTTGCAACTAAAAAAAAAAAAAAAAAAAAGAAAAGAAAAAAAAGACTTGAATAGAACAAGAATTCAAATGTTTAATACCAACCTCTTGGGCATAAGAACCTTACTGAACCTGTGAATCAAAAACCAGTTACTGCATATGTGACTGAAGACAAATAAGTTTATTCGCAGGATGGTGAGATAGATTTGGATGGCCTTAAGCTTGAATTTCAAGTGTTAATGTTATACCAAAAGTTATTTTGGTATCTGAGTCTGAGCTGTACAGACAAGGAAAGAAGGTTGGTGTGAGGTGGAGTACTAAGGCTGTTCAATGTTTATCTTTCCTTTGTAAATGTGTCTTTCCTGATATTACTCTAATTACTGATTGTCAGGAGGTTTAGGATTGTGAAACTGCAGCATTTTTGAGGCATGTTATGTTGTTCTACCATCATCATAATAGTTAGGCCCACTGGATTTTTTCCCCCCACCTCTAAAAGTGGTTTGGTGTGGGGAAAACAACATAATGCACACACTAATGGGAGCAGACAAGAGCCAAAATAACTTGCCTTCAGTCCTTTAGTAAATCAGGGAGAAAGCTTGGAATAGAATAGTGATTCCTTCTATCGTATTTCTCTGCCCTACAGGCTTCAGTCAAAAGCCTACGAGCAAAGATTTTAAACAAATTAGATTTGTTTTCCCTTTAGTTGTCAACTAACCCACTGTGATGTGTCAAAGCATTGTAAATATAGCTAAACGTAAGTAGCAAGAGAAGATAAGACCCTTTCTCATGCTATTTTTAAAATATTTAATTGAGAATAATGAAAGTAAAGGTAAAAATTGCATTTTGATGAGATTTTTTAAAATATTTCCATGTTTCACTAAAGATGAACCAAAGCGGAAATATTCCAATTTCATCCTATTTGTTCAAAGCTTGAAAAGTTGGAATTAAGAAACACACTGGTTTAACTATTGTGTGCAGTTTACCTGAGAAACTCAAAGCAGAGAAGTGATGGAGGAAACAGAAACGAGTCCCCACTTGAGAGCTTGCTGGGGAAAGGACCCTCTCCAGTCTTTGCCCCGTGGGCTGTGCTGACAGCACTTTGCATCTCACGAAAAGTCTCAAGCCTAAATCCGCTCAACAGCAGCAGGCACATGGTTGTTACCTGTTGGCATTCATTTTTAGCTCTAGATTGCTTAGTAGGAAAAATAGAATTGAAGGTGATAACAGGAAAAAACTAGGAGGTTTTTCAGATCAATGTTGCCAGGAGAGATCATGTTCTCTCCAAGTGTGTCATGTGTCTCTAATCCAGTTTTGGCATCTGGCTTTATTTCACCACCATGATATATCAAAACAGAAGTGTGTCTGCTTTGTGATTCAAGTCCCTATTTGTTAACTTTTGTTCCTGTATTAAGCCTATCAGTATCAAGTCTATGTGCGTTGCGATGGCACAAAGCTTGTTCAGGATGTTATTATAATTACAGTGCTGCCACAAAATACTGATTCATATCTGCACTGTTTACAGGCCTCTGACAATGCTATTAGTTCAGTACATAATTTGGTAGTAAGTTAATAAAGAAACATTCACCCCATTAGGCAAAACATGTTTGCGTTACAGGCAGTCATAAATTAGATGGTGAATTATTGACTGCTCACTCTGTCCTGGTTTGTGTTAGGAAGTTTGATCTTATTAACTCTCTTTGTCTGTGTATCTGTGCGTATAATTTTTGAGCTACTATGGAATAAAAGTTTAAAAAGAAAATACTGCAGAGGATCTACGTGGAAAAAGGCAGGTCACAAAATCAAAATCTGATTTTCATACATTATTTTTAAAGTTAAGGATGCCTTACCATTACTCAAGTTTGAACTTATCAACTTATTTTCATCAATGGAATAGTTTACCGTGTAATTATCTTTTCTGTTGCTTTTTCCACTTCACTTTTCTTTAGCTGAATCCTACTTTATTTGGTGTTACAGAGCCCCGGCATGTCTCTGAATGTTATTGTATTTCTGCTTTTCCTACTTTGAAAATAATTTAGTAGGCTGCAAAAATTCTCTTATGCAGTGCAAGAAAGGAAAACAAAATCGCATTTTAATGCTGAATTCTGAATGGGAAGAAAAAGGTTTTTCTCTGGCTTGTGGTATTTGAAATTGGTGAATTTTAGGGGTCTTTTTATAGACAGTCGCGATGGATATTTTTGTAGATGTCTTCTTTTTATCACAAAAGATCCATTTCTTCTCCCTATAGGTTTCTGAGCTGTTTCCCACTAATTCAAACCCCTGCTTGCAAATAACACTTAAGCAAAGTAGCTTGTTATTAGAACTTTAGCTACACTGCAGTTGTATTGAGCCCATTGCACAAAGTATTTCATGCAGTGGTACTGAACTGCTTAACAGGCCTCTCTCTCCCAAGGGTTCCTTTGGTACCCATCCTGCCTGAAATTACAATCGCCCGGAGTGCTGCAGCAGCAGAACAGCCCCATGCAGCCAAATCCAAGCAATTATTTCATCAACATGTTTGCACTGCTACTGCAGTTATGAATTTACATAGCTCAGTGATAATTTATCTGGATTAAGAGGCCTTCTGTGGTGACATACCTTAGAAATCATCAGATCTCTGTGGAGTCTAGTGTTACTCAAGGAAAAAATATTTCACATCTGTTCCTATATTCGACAGGTGTAACCCTCTGGGGTAGTGCTGAATTCTTCATTTCTTTCAATTCCCACCAAAGATGAAAATAAGATTTTGGATGAAAAAGAGACTGACTTAAGCTATCATAAGTAAAATTAAGTTCCTTACAATCAGCAAAGATCTGGTTCTAAAACTTTAAAGAAAAAGCTTGGTCAACTTTTTGCTTCTGACAGCCAAAACCACTAATACCCGGTAAGACAATCTGTTCATACACTGTCAGAACTCTCAGCTGTGGTTTGAATAAACACTTGGACTTTCAGACTTTACCCAAATCATATTTCCTGGCAGTACCTCATCACTGTTGTCACATTCCTTGCTCTGCTTTTACTACAGATGTTAGAGCAGGGGGTTTAAATTTATTTCCCTGTGGCATGCAAGTTTTCATACAAACTTGCAAGATGCACACTTTGTTTGGACATGTTGCTTACATTGTGCCATTCTGCGCATCACTCTAAATCATATCATTATAAAAAGCAAGGGGTTTGGTTTTGGTTTGTTGCTGTTTGGTTTTGTTTTCCTTTTTATTTGTTTTTCCCCCACTTACCTATTTGCATTCTACTCAAAGTTGCAGCTAACTCTATGTTAAGCGTGTAGCCTAATGGTGCTCTGAAGCTGCTCAAGTTTCTTACTGAACTTGAACTACACGTTTTCTCCTCCTTCGTCTTTTTTAACACTACACCTTTGTTTGGAATAGCAATTCTCAATCAGACCAGAGCAGAAGGGAGGGTTTTCTGCCTGTCAGTGCAAGCGCCAGCGAGGCAGGACTGCTCAGTTTTGTCCTCAACTTGCTGTGCCTGATCTGCGGCAACATTTTCTTCTTTTGTGCTAAAGTTTCCCATTTTACAAATGGGTATAGTGATCATTATCTTTGCCTCACGGGGATTTGTTGTGAAGCTTAAACGAGTTCATATTTGCAAAGCACTTTGAGAGCCCCAGATGAAAAGTGCTTGTAAAAACACTGAATCTGGAATTGCCTTCTGGGCTATCTGTTGTAACTGGTTTTCCTGCACAAACCTGAATATGCTTCAAACAGTGCGGGTGTCAGTCAGGAGGATTTTAACCACAGCTGAGGAACAACCGAGCAGTTTGGTGTATTTATCAGGCAAAGAGTATCTGGGTCGCAAGGAAGCGCCTTGTCCTTCCCCAGGCTGGACTCACTGAGGCCAGACTGAGGCAGCTACTCTTCCCCGGGGCTTTGGACCTTTAAGCCCCTGCCCAGTGCTGGAACCAGCTAAACCGGAGGGTAAGTCAGGGCTGGGAAGCCGTCTCTGCCCTCTACCACACCTACAGAGCCTGGCCTGGGGCATCTCCCAGTACCTGCAGAGCAGCCCTGCAGCTGGAAGGAGCTTTGCAGCTTCCTGGTGCCTTCATTCATCTCAGACTTTACAGGGTTTTGTTTTTCTTTCCCCTTTCTTTATCCCAACGCCTTCCTCTCACAACACCCCACAGCTACCTACACCTCGTTTTTTTTCTCATTCTTTGCCTCTACGCTGCCCCACTTTGGCCTCTGGCTTTGAAGGGCAGACGTGAATACTCGTTCTGTGAGCAGAAGTTTTGCTTCTGGCCACCATTAGAGGCTGCCAGAGCCTCCCAGAGCCAGCCGAGCTGCCTGGATGCGCTGGGAATTTCGGTGCTCGGTTTCTAGTGGGAGTAGTTTCAGAAGGAAAGCCTCGTACATGGCAGTGGCAGGAGACGAGACGCAGAGAGACTGAGGATAACTGGGGAGATAGAGAACGGACGGAGGAATGGAAAAATGTGGTAAGAGCGAAGGATGTCAAAGCTGAGAACCGAGGCGGATGAGAAATGCAGGGGGAAAACAAACGCAGGGTGGGAGAAGCAATTTAATTTTGGGAGGGGGAGATAGAAAAGGGAAATAGTGGTTCCTGTAGGTCTCGCAAAAGTGGTCAGTAAAGAAAAATTGATGCAAGTTTGAGAGGCTGTTTTTGGGTCGCCTGCCAGCCCCGGTGTCCTGCCCGCTCTCTGCATCCCCCTCCCCATCCTGCCCACTCCTGCCTACACTTACCCGTCTGTTTCCCTTCATCCCCTTGCCGTCTTGAGCTCGCAATCAAACGCCAACATTTAAACAAGACCGTGGGCTCGTCAGGCCTCCCAGCTGATCGATCGCTAACTGGGCATTTGGCCAGTGACCACTGACTATCTGGCAGAGCTGCCGGCCTGAGTCACCTCATGCTTGTGTCTGTTCTGCACTGTTTCAGTTCTCTTGCTTTTAGTAAAGTCTTGATTTTCAGTAAGTCGTGGTGGGAATCTCGGGTCTGATAAATACAAAATGGTGTTTTATGGGTGGAGTTTTGTTATGAATTGTCTTTTATGCTGGTGTGTCTGGCACTGATGTGTCTGGCAAAGCAAAGGGTTCAGCCCCACTGCAGCAGCTTTACCTTGATGTACTTTTGTGTATCACAGTCCTAACTCTGCTTGAAGAGAATGTGAATTACAAAGTGGGGAGAGGGGTCTATCTTGTGCAAGGGGCATTTTAAAAGGAATAATATATGAAGTGAAAGATCATAAACTCTGTACATAACTACAGGTGCGGCTTACCTAGCAAAAGAGAGTTAATTTGCCTCTAGTTATGCCAGCCAAGCAATAACTGAAGGATTGATGTCACAGAAATTCATTTCATTATAAATGATTTAGAACAGCTGTACCTCCAAAAGCATTGGCAGGATATCATTCTGCTTGCAGGATGTTTGTGACGAAGAAAAAAAAAAAAAAGAAAAATATAAAAGAAAAAAAGAGATCTTCCTGTTATAGATGTGCTTAGACTTGACTTTTTCAAAAGTTTATGCTTGAGTCTGTCTGTGTGCAAATTGAATGGGTGTTAGCTACTCCTCCCTCAACCCCACATAGCTACACCCTGGGAGATGAGCTGCCCTTCGCTAATAACTACTTCCCATTCTCTAAGTGTGTGTAGGGAGGTGGGGCTCTTTTGGGAGTCATTAAACCAAGTGGGGTTTTGCTTCTCTCCGCACTCTGCATCGTGTTTGTTTCTGAAGCATCTTTAACCTCTCTGAATTTTATCAGATACAAAAAGAACAGCACTTTTGTGTAGCATTGTTGTTGGCTAAACTTTCAAGTAGATACGTGACAAATTTTAACTGTATGAGGTTTTTTTTATCCTAAGGTGAGGATGTGGAGAATGATATTTAGAGTTGATGTGGAATTTACCACCATTTTTAGCTCCTGGATATTATTGACCATGTTGCATGAGGTCATCATGATTAAATCTTAAGTAATACCAAGTCAATACCATTCAGTGAGCATCCCTATAGCTTATGAAACTTCAGCTTTTCTGTAGCTTCAAATAATAATAATAATAATAAGGTCAAGTTATTGATTTTGAAATTAGTATGAGTTTTGAAATTTGATTCACGAATTTACTCTTACAGCTAAGAATTGCCTCAGATTAGCTGCTTGCCAAGTTTTTTTGGGGGAATCAATAATTTAATATATAAATGCTTAGTGCATTGAGCAGTAGCAAATTTTTAAAAGCTTACAGTATATGTGGCAACTTATTTAACTTATACAGCCTTGTTATTTAACTTGTAATTGTTTAAATAAGCTATTTTTTAAGTCTCCCTTGCCCTGTGAGCAATTCTCAATGGAGTGCCAGCTGCATCATTGCATATAAATTTGCTATCTACAAACTTTGGGTGGAAGAAGACTTTGGAATACTATACTAAAGCTGAGCAAATATTTTTGATATAAAATGAGGTCCAAATTGCTTTTTCAGTGGAAAAGAGAGTAAATCATGGCTTCCTTCATTCATGAAAGCAGTAGCAAAATCACCTGAAGGGAAACCTGCACTCACCATCTTTCTCCCTCTGGGCAACATGAGCAACATCTTCCAGAATAATAAGATAATTAAACTGGTGGGGCTACGATATCGATGTATTTTATTATTTTCTTCCAAAGTCATTTCACTTCCCCAAAGATAAGTAAGTGTTAATTGGGTCAGGGCACACTTGCAGTGAGAATGATGCTTTGGGAGTTGGGTGGAGAGAGGGTCCTCTCTCTATGGATGTCCTGAGCAGTGCTCAGGGGCAAGATCACGTGCTCAGTTTGCATTGTTGTTACAATAATTGTAATCTATTTAAAGATTAAATCAAGTCATAGCAAGAGGCAGAATCTCCCTTTTAGCCTTATGATTGAGGATGCTTTCCTGAATAATAGGAGATTTTGACTGTAATTTAAGAAGAGCATTATATTAGATAAAGTTTAACAGCTTCAGTGATGGAAGCAGAGGTAGTGAAAGTGTTTTTCTAGGAGATTATATTGGATAATAAGACAGCAGATTGTTATTTTGATTTTTATTTCCCTGACTGCCTAACCTTTTATTTTATTAAATTTTATTTTCATTCGAAGCATATTAAAATGAAATTTATGTTTTGTTTCCCTGGAAAATTTATTCAGGATAAAACAATGAAATTTTTGTCAAGGAAAAAAACATTATAAAAACAACTTCTAACTGAACTGCAGGGGTTTTTTTCAGAGTTCAGTTATAAATCTGTTGATGCTACAGCCAAGAGGCATTCAGATAAATGGAAAGGTGGGTGACGGTGTTTCTGTCTCTGAAATTAAATCAGTGTCGCTAGTAGTTCAGCTATATGCCTTTGGCTTGAAGAGTTTGCTAGCAGGGCTTTTCTTATGACAAAAATCAGTTACAAGAGGTAAGAGGTTATGTCCTGTTCCCTAACTGCAGGACAGAAACACAATGACCAGGGAGCAACATTTGCTGTCTCTTCTAATGAAAGGATTTGGGGACATCAAATGAAAACACTAAGCAGCAGACTGAATTATCCATAAGGAGATATTTATTGAACTGGTAGCAAACCTGTGGAATTCATTTAGATATAACATTGTGGATGTTAAAAGTCTATGGGTCTTGAAAGCAGTGGAAAGAATCTAGCCAGGGTTACTAAATGGAAAAAAAATAAAAATTATCTCTTGCTCATTAAAGTCCAGAGTCATCAGCAGCTGAAAATGTGTTCTGGGTAAATGTTGTGTTATTGTGTTAATGCTTTTCCTTTACCATCTGATAAGGAATGTTAGAAAGAAACAGCAGACTAGATGAACCCCCGGTTTGGATCGTGGTTTCATATAGCTTTTATCCTTCAGGTGAGCAAACATTTTTAGCCCCGATCTTCCCTACAGTGTGGTCATCCAGACAATAGGGGCTGCAGCGTTTCCATTTGGCAAAGGGCTTGATTCCTGGGTGGCCGCCTGACTCATTTACCTGTGATATCTGGCTGTAGACAGATAGAAAATATAAATTTGAGTGGATTTCCGTGCTAGATCTACCCTGCCAGTGTCTGAGCTGGCTTGGATACCTCTTTATGGGATTTCACAGGGCCAGCCAGACGTAACATGAACTGTCTTTGGGGTCAGACTCTCTTGGATTCTAGATATTAGCTTGGTAGGTATTTTCAACCAAACCAAAACCCTGTGATAAAGGCACATTGCCTAAAAGGGTGAAAGGATGTGTTCACTGTGGCAGAAAGGGTTAAATGAAGGAGAGCCCCAGCCTTGCCCCAGGAAGTTCTCAGTACTAGGCTAGAATGCCAAAATGTTCCAAAGTATTTTAAACAACAGACAAACTGATTTTTAGCCAAGTTTGTGCCTGGAGTGAAGTCTTACAGCTGTGTTTAAGACCTTTAAAAAAGAAATGAAAAAAAAAAAAAAAGACAAATTCTGATATGTCCTCTATTGAAGCTGTGAATAGGAACATATTCAAGCTTCTAAATATATTTTCTTCTAACAGTTTAAAGGCTGCAGGGACTTTTCCATTCCTAATTATATAGCGCAGTGTGCTGTCTGTTTCTGACTTTCAACTTCAAAAATAGAAATTAGAGTACTAAATGAAATATAGGGAGAGGAGTAACGAGACGCTGTGTATGATGAGCTGCTCCACTAATATTTCACTGATATCGTTACCAGTCACTCGTATTTCAAATTCAATTACTATTAAGCAGACCCCTTAATATATTGACATTTAATTAAGATGACTGTTGGTTCTTTTAAAAAAAAAAAAAAATGAGTAACTAAGTCAATAGCAAACAACAATAAAGATACATGTCTTAATGACAGTTTGGTAGCTGTGCTGGTTGTGTCTTGGGTCTCAGCAAGGTCATGTCATTAACAGGATGTGGAAACACAGTCATTTCAGGTAATAACCCATTCTGAAATTCACAATTTTTTTCTGAAATCTGAATTATTTCCTGACAATCTGGGGTCCAGTCTCTGTTTTTTAAGCAAAATGAAGCTCAAAGTCTTCTGGTACTACACCTGAATGTCACACTGCTATGACCTTAAGCCCTCCTTAGACGTGATCTGAAATTTTTGACTGCCTAAGTATAGGCATTTCTGCCTCCTAAACCATCACTGGACTCCTGGTACACAAAGGAGAAATTTCCTTTGTCCTTTTTGTTTTCTCATGCAACCTTCAGGAGGACAAGGACTGGGACTTTGCACTGATGGGAATCATAAAATTGACAGGGACACTGCAGCAAGCTGGAGCCGGATCCGCTGTGCACAGGCATTTTCTGCTGCTTCTCCGCTTCCTTTGCCATCTGCCATTTACAGAATCATAGAATGTCCCAAGTTGGAAGGACCCACAAGGATCACTGAGTCCAACTCCTGTCCCTGCACAGGACAACCCCACAGTTCACACCATGTGTCCGAGGACGTTGTCCAGTCTCTTCTTGAACACTGTCAGGCTTGGGGCCGTGACACCTCCCTGGGGAGCCTGTTCAGTGTCCAGCACCCTCTGGGTGAAGAACCTTTTCCTAATGTCCAACCTGAACCTCCCCTGGCACATCTTCCTGCCATTCCCTCGGGTTCTGTCACTGGTCACCAGAGAGAAGAGCTCAGCCCTGCCCCTCCTCCTCCCCTTGTGAGGAAGCTGTAGCCGCCATGAGCTCTCCCCTCAGTCTCCTCCAGGCTGAACAAACCAAGTGACTTTAGCTGCTCCTCATACAGCTTCATCTTCAAACTCTTCACCAGCTTCATAGCCTCTACTGGACACTCTCTAGTAGCTTAATATCCTTTTTATCCTGTGGTGTCCCAAACTGCAAACAGTGCTCCTGGTGAGACTGCACCAGGAAAACACTAGAGATCCGCTTCCCAGGTGGCGAAAAACACCACAACAATTTAAAGAAGTGAACCGTGAACTGTGGCGGTAACTAACACCATTTCAGGTCACCTTCCAAAACCTCACACCAGCAGCTGTGAGCTGACGTCTGATGGTATGCTGAAGGATAGACTGGGTTTCCATTATTTAAATCAATACCATTTGTAGAATTTTTTATTTCAGTCTCTGGGCCGAAAATCAAGCCAGTTGCAGGTATGAATTGTGAGGCTGCAGATGCACAGCACCAGGTTTAAACAAGCACACCCTGCCTTTTGGAAAGACTTATTACCTCCACCAAACTAAAGCCTTCAGCCTCTGGACAACCAACAGCTGTTTTGCCTGTACAGGTGGAGAAAGAATCAGTCTGGGTGTATGTACTTGACAGGAATGCTGCACCAGAGTTTAGTTCCCGTATTTGCACACAAACAAAAATACACATGTGGAGCAGAACCTTTGTGTGTGGTGGAAGCATTTACCCTTCACTTCTCACTTCTGAAGGCTGGTTATAGGGGTGAAGACAGCCAAGAAAAGGCAGGGAGCTGCTTTTGGTGGTTATTTATGCTGAGTGTGCCTAGAGGCTGCACTGAGAGTTAGTCCTTGTTTGAGTTGAGCCAAGAAGGTGTAGACTCTCCTCTGCAAAGTTTATTTAGACTGTAAACAGGAGACAAAGGAAGTGGAACGTAGGTGGGGTTTTATTCATCTATTTGAAGATTATGAAAAAAGAGAAGTTAAGTGACCTGCTCAAGGTTGCACACGAAGAGTTGGGGTGGCACCATGCCAGCATTTTGAGGAAAAATATTGTAAGTTTTTCAGTTTATTTCATTGTAATAGATTAATGCCACTTGCTAAACAGTTTGGTGGTTTTAAGGATTTTTTTTTCTCTCTCAAAAATGCAATATTATATGTTTAGTCCTTATTTATTTTCCTCAGAACCAAAAGCAATTCTGCTCTCGCTAGAACCATAGGTTAGATTTGATGCTTCAAATAGTGCCTTCATGTTAAATACAGTTGGGTTACAATTTTATTGTACCAATATTGCACATAATTTCAATCAAAATCATTCCTAGGATTTTAAGTTCAGCTCAAATTCTGCTGTGTCTTTCAAAAATTATTCCTTCCTTCCCAAAATAATAACTTTTATCAAGTATTATTTTCAGCCTGTAACCATTTCGTGAGATATTTGGAATTTCATTATAAAACATGCAAATTTTGAGTGAGGATTGGCTGATCAGACATTTCCATAAGCACTAGATCCTCTCTAGTTTCCAGAAATAGTCAGAAACTGCCAATGAGATCTGAATTTTTCTTCTACTTCCAAGTTTTATCCCTTTATTTTTAAATTGGACATAGCAGTAGTTTTATACTGTGTTACAATGTCAGAAAGGGGCCTGAGGCTATATGTGAATTTGCTACAGAAATTGGATCGTGTCTAAGGAACATTATACCTAAGGAAACAGCATGTTCTATAGTACACACATAACATTGTCATTTGGGTTTAGCTCTATATTCTGTAACTAGAAAGACAGATCTGAAGACTGCTGTAGTAAATTTGAAAACCTTTATTCTGAATTCTTAGTTGAAATTTAAAAAAAAAAAAAAAATATTCCTCTTGTAAATGAATTATGTGAGCCAGAAACAATAATTACATTTTTTACCCCTATATGCTGGAAGTCTTTCTTACTTTGTAACAGGAAGGATGTATATAGAATTAAACAAAAAAGAAGTAGGGGAGAGTCAGTCTCCTTTAACTAAAGGACTAGCCTGATTCTCGTAGGGTCAGATAATGTATTTAAGTTATTATTAGCTGATCTCTTGAAGAAAGGATCAGTCCTTTCAGCTTGTCACTTATAATCTTGTGCTTCTGCTTAAAGTGCTGTGTTTTTGCAACTCCTGGAAGAAACCAAGCATCAACCTTCTATAGGGAAACTGTATAAAAAGTTTAGACAAAGCAGGAGCAAAGAAACAAAGTGAAAGTTTAGTGCTTTTCTCTCTTATTTTTGCTGTCTACCTGATACCTCCACACTGTTATATGTAGATATATGTCTACCTAGTCTATGCCATAGCTTTGCACTCATTCTGCCTCAATAACAGTACTTTTACCTTGGTTTCTAAGCTTCAACTAAAGAGTAAATAAAGTCCATATCCATTTAAGCTTTTCTAAGAAGGCAGCTAAAAAGGGTGGTGCCTGGATGAAAGCTAAGACCCATGGATTACTGCAGCTTTTAGTGTCAAGTTTTCCCATGGAGCATAGATAGATCATTCTCTTGTTCTTGAGTCCATAGTTGGTAGCTCTTCATGGAGCTACAAGTGATCTAATGTGTCTTGGCAGGACCATTTGGTCTCCTGGAGCTCTTTGCTGTCATACTAGGGTGCTTTTGGTTTCTCTTCAGGGCAACATATTGCACGGAACAAGTGAACAGAATGATCATTACCAGTTGTCACCAACTATATTTCCAGTAAGTGCCTAAGGATTGTACTCTCCTTATTTTCTTACGACTTGACTGAAGCAATTATCAGCTTTTCAGGGATGTCTGCACAGTTTCTTGAAAACAGTAAGCATGAAATCCAGATGAAGCTAGTCAAGTTTAGAACAACCTTGGAATAAAACCTTAAAGAATAGTATTTTTCCTTAATTAATCAAATCTCTTATTTGCTTTAAATTTACTAACGACTATTGGTAAATCTCTGTGTCTCTGACCGTTCCCCTTGATGGCAAAATCTCTCTCACATTTCTTGTGTCCCTTTTAACTGTTTTGGCATGATTATAGCATGTGCTCTGTATTTTACAATCCAGGGTTCTTCATAT
This sequence comes from Columba livia, assembly GCF_036013475.1. Classification (NCBI taxonomy): domain Eukaryota; kingdom Metazoa; phylum Chordata; class Aves; order Columbiformes; family Columbidae; genus Columba; species Columba livia. The sequence continues at coordinate 8,600,509 of NC_088602.1, forward strand.
CTTTATTATTCTACAAAAATCTCGTATAATATATCTGTTTTATTAAAGTATTTAGATGAGCCAGCAAGCCATGGGAAGAGCTGCCTAACTCATTTTAACTCAGACATTACCTGCAGGGGTGATTCTGTGGACTTGAATACATTTAAGTATATGCATAATGTCAAGTCCCCAAGCTAAAATAGAAATAAGATTACTTACAACTCAAAAATTAATCAGAGACTTACATGCTGTGCTGAATTGAGATGTGAAGTCCCTCTTTTTCCAAAGAAACAATAGGGTGAACGTTGCTTTTAGGTCTTTTTTTGTTTTCCTCTTTCCAGCACGGCACATGCAGTTTTCAAAATACTTTTTATCGCACATTGTTTTTCATTGAAACAGGAGTAAAATGAGTCAAGAAGCCTGTGGATTTGTACCATCAGCAGATGCTGAGACTGTATTGTTAAATCTTAGCAATTAAAGTTTTCTAAATCTTAATAATAATTTTAAGAGTTCTTTCTGTATAGTATTAGGGAAAATGCAATTTCTTCTAGTTTCTTAATTTTTGTATTCAGTCATTAGCCATAGCTTCAAATACAACTTCATTTTCTGCTTCTTCTCTCATTAGAACTTTCTACAATTCACTAGAAATTTTTTCTTTTGTTTTTTTCAATCTTAAAAGATAACTGTATGTATAGATCTTACTTAAAGAACTATATGACGTTAAGGTCTACAAGTAGAACAGCAATAATTTAGAAGTGCCGAGACTGTTAGATGCATGCTTTAATACTAAAAAAAAGTATTTATAGTATCTTGTGAAAACAAAATAAGTCATCTTGGAACATTTTTCCTCCTGCCTGGATTTTTGTGTGTTGAATTACTGTAGGTATTGGTGAAACTACAAGGATCTCTTTTGCTGGATTTGTGTATTACTATCCTGGATTATGAGGCAGATCCTCTCCTTGGCACAGGTCTGAATCTGTGCCTGACACTAACTTCTACGTGTAGTATATACCCACCTACAGACTATAGGAACGTTTCGAGACAAATGGAGAAAGGAATCCATGTATCAACTGGAATACACTTTTGCCATAAATTTGTCTCATGAATATCTCAATGACTCTGGGAAAATACTTTGGAGGGCTTGATCATCTCATATGAAAGAATTTTCTTGAACTCAATTTACTGACTTTTTTACCATTATTATTTTAGGTGTGTATTGTTGCAGCATTTATAGGTCACTAAAAGAGCAGAGTTCTTGCAGAGTAGGAGCTGTTCTCTAAGAGTTTAAATAGAAGGAAAAAGTATTCTAAGGCCACTGTCAGAGACTTCTGTCTTTAGATAATAACAACCATGACAAGTATTGGGCCTGAAAACCTTCCACATAGATTTAAGGAGAAACATACCATGTCACAGTCTGTGCATCGAGATGTCTCTTCAGCTTTCTTGTTTTATTGTCTTCTCAGAAATTGTCTTATTTTTTAGTGAATAATGCTTTGTTTTTAACTTCCAAGGACTCTGTGTTTCTAAATTGAAAAAGGATTATGGAGTGTCTAAGTTAATATGATAAAATAATCATTTAGCCATTATGGTTAAGGTTAGAGACAGCTCACCAGCTTGTGTAATTTATTTAATTGTAGCATGGACCTGTTGTTTTAGAGGTCTGAATATTCTCAAAGAATATTTGTAGACTTCTGAGATCATTCTGTTCTGTTTATCTAGTATGTGGTCAGCACGCCATCCAAATAATTGTGTTAAAGCTCAAACAACTCTATATGTGCATGCACTTGCACACTTTACGCATGTCCATGTATGTTCTTGAGCATTGTATTTCTTTTATTTATGAAAACTAAAAACCTCTTATTTTTCTTTGTGAAGGAGAAAAGAAACCTACAGGTTTGGTGGGTATAGCTGGACATCTAGTGCTGGATGTGTTCGTCATAGCGGACTGGATTGGATAATTGTTGTCCTGCTTCTTCTGCACTGGCGAAGTTTTTATTTGTATGAAACAAAAAACTTTGTCTGAAAGTATTTGTATCTCTGGATCGGCTCTATATTCTCACTCTTCCATTAATCCTACAGCAGCAGGATGAATCTTTGTATGTTCCATTAAAGGTAGTCTTTCTGTTTTAAAGACATAGTTAACTCTAAAAGGCCAAATTTTAGACACTAAGGTGAGATTCCTGTTGGAGTGTAAATGTTCTTTTCCAAGGGGTCTTGCTTTTTCAGTAAATGGAGGTGTGTGGCTTACTGATTTTGGCAAGTTAATTCCATGTTGTTTATTGACTTTCCCTGAAAGATTCTTTTTTCCTTAACAGGAGGCGTCACTAGAGCCTTTATGAGAGGTTTTAGGTAGATAGGGTTATCTATTAAGATCAATATTAGTCAATGCAGGGCACCGAGAATCTGAAAACAAAATAAATGTTATTCTCATTTTTAGTGTTTTTACAACCTTTTCTTAATTTTTCATCTTCATAACCATCCAATGGTTAGTACCCTATAGTTGTTCATTAAGCATGGTATAGCCAATTGTATTTAATATATGACAACAATAAGAGTAAAAAATTTGACAAGAATCTGATATGTAGTGATATTAATAGAAAGGCTAGCAGCTTAGACATAATTACTATATTTCTGAGTTGGAAGCAGTAGGAGGATGTACTCATGATTTATTTAAAAGAATAAAGCAATTTATATTAGAATATTTTCTGGCATTGAAGGAAAGCAGTAAACCCAACCATTGAATGAAAACTGGAAACTTTGCAATTCAGTACCTTTTATCAGAAGGGAAGTATCAATTGTGACCCTTCTAAGTTCAACCAGTTGTCAAATGGAGACTGCTATCAGCATTTTCCCCTGTAAATGTTCTTCCAAAAGGCTGATAACACAGAAAATCTTGGTTTCAAATAGTTGTGGTCTTTTTGTTATTTTGTTTTGTATTTTAAACAAAATCAGCAGCACAAGAACATAACAAAACCCCACCCTAAATTCTCCAGAGTTCAGGTAAAATTTTAGTAAACCTTTATTCTTCCTTCATGTGCTAAGACTGCTGAGCAATAGCCAGATCAAGTGTTCTTTTGCTGCAAAGAGTTACATTCAACTCTTGATCTTTATGTATAGAAACATAGCAGAAATGGGAATATTTTTAGTAACCAATATTTTCTTCACCAATTGTCCTTTCAGACACACGGAAGAACACATTCATTAACATATGCCTATTTCTTCTCTACCCAAACTACTTTTAGGTGTCTCATGATAAATGGACTTCACATAAGAACAATAGGGTCTCAAGTCATCTAGTTCTTTGGAATTTGCTCTTCTCGCCCTCATTTGCAAAGAAAGGATGGTTCAGTAGTTGTATCATTAGCCTGCTGCTTTGGAGATGGGTTTTAGTGCTCTCAAGGTGTAGTTTTCCATTCCAACTGTCAGATAAGGAGAATACTGCTCCATCTAACCAGGACATTTTTAGGGTGAACATATTAATTCATCCACAGATAACATACTAAATGCACAAAGTAAGAATATGAGGGAATTTTATCAATAAACTATGAAAAATAGTTGTTATTACCACACAGTAGATATCGGAGCCTACAGCCAGCGGTGAAAATATACACAATTAAATTTACTCAAATTGTTTAGCATGAAACATTCTCTCTTAAATTGTCTGCTTTCTGTAGGATGTCATTTTTATTTTGATAACTTAGAATTATTTGTCTCTGATGAAGAAATATGAGAGATTTAGAGAGGTATTTGAAAGATTACTGGTCTCTATTAAATTAAATCAACTGATTTCCTTAAGGGCAACTGTAGCAGCAATAGCATGCAGCATGAATGTTGTAACTTATGTTGTTTAGTAAAAAGTGTTTTAATGAAGTCTGTAGAGACAAGATGTTTATTACTAATTTATATCACCCTATGGATCTCACCCCAGTTTATGAAGGAGGATGGTAAATGTAGGTGATTTGATAGACTTTAGTTTGAATCAGGTGTGTCTTTTGAGGGGACTAAAAGTTCTGTCTCTGTCTCCTTGCTGATTAATTATTTTGCCTTAATTCTGTCATCTGTCAGACTTCCCAAAGAAGTGTTCTTCCTTTTACAGCACTACTTACAAAACTCTGTTCCATCCAAAGTAACATTTAGTATCTATGGTTCTTTGCTTTTCTTGTAGGGTCAACGATTGCATCTTGCGAGTGAATGAGGTCGACGTGTCAGAAGTCTCACACAGCAAAGCCGTGGAGGCCCTAAAAGAGGCCGGCTCCATAGTGCGATTGTACGTTCGTCGAAGGAGACCTATTCTGGAGACCGTAGTAGAGATCAAGTTGTTCAAAGGACCTAAAGGTAAATGTGGAAATGAAAGGACAACCATTTTAATCTTGATGCTTAACCTCTCTTGTGGCTCAAATGGCATCTGACTTTGTTGACTTGTTAACTGTTTGACCTGTCAAATACTGAAATGCAGTTAGTTTAGGCTGGTAGAACGTGAATTCATGGTTGTGTGCCTCTTACTGAAACATAAAGGAATTAAAGGAGTTGTGGTTTGTTTCATTTAATGTTTACTGTGGAGATGGCTTGTTACGTCCTGAAGAAATACAAGATGCAAGGATATTGTGCTTTACATTGGCAGTATATACACAGATGCTGTTTAATACAAAGATTCTGAATTGTCCCCCTTTTCAGAAGGTTTTATGAACTTATTCTTTCTACTTTAATGTTGATGGTTTCTTCTACAGTTATCTTTGGAACAAGAAGATGAGAATACTAGCTTACTGCAATACACAGAAGAATTTTCTTTTATCCTTCAACAAAATTACCTGGAAGTCTAGCATGAAACCTTTATTAGTCTAAATCAGCTTTATCACTTTCCACAGAACCTTCTGGTTACAGAAAAAAAAAAAGTCAAATTCCTTCCTAGGAGCTTTACTATAGATTGTGAACATGGTATTTTCACCTTCCCTTTTGCAAAAAGATTTCTCTGCAGAAGTGTTATTTTTAACAAATTTCATTTTATTTTTTTCCTGCCTGAAATTTCCCTCTGATTAATACATATACATATATATATATATATATATATATGTTATTTTATTATTATTATTTTTTTTCATGGCTAATTTCTGGGCAAAGAAAATGAATATTTTCACAGTATGTGAGAACAGAATGAACAGCAGTAGACTTTTAGATCCATAGTAATTATTTCATAAGCAAGTCTTTAATTAATCGTACTTACATGAAATGAAGAAATTTGCATATATTTTAATATATGCCATGCATATGAGATTATTTTGCCTGTTTCATCTACACTGAATAGCCTATAGCTTTTTCAGTGGTTTCCCTTACATCTCATCTCATGTGAACAGTACAGTGTACTTCTACATAGCTTTTTATACCAATGATGGAGTATATTTGTTTCTAATAGACTTGGACTTGCTGAGATTATCCATTCACCGTAAGCAAGGATAGTGCACTATTTTCAATATTGCACTATGCCTCTTCTATGTATATCACGGTTATTTGACATAGTAGAATGTTCATCATCTGCTACTCTTGGTGAACAGTAAGATATTTTTAAACACGCTTCTGAGGGCAAACCCCCAAAAGTCTGGATTCTTGTGGTCAATTACAATGCTAAATTGACTTTTTAATAGGAAAGCATCTCTAATGAGATTTTGTACATGTATGAACTCAGAACAGTAGTGCAGGCAGCAGTGTTTTTAAAGCTTTGGAATTAAACTAAGTGTGTGATACGATAGTCATTTTGAGTAACCTAAGGCTAAAGAAACTAGAATTAACATATCCTTTCAGGTTGTAATGAAACAGTAAAAATTATTCGCTATGACCAAATTTTTGCTGCGTTGTGGAAGTGGACAAAAGAGACAATCATTATCTAATAACATTTTTGCATCATATTTTTTTTACTGTATGCCTGAAACTACTTATTTTTACATTTATTTTCATAAAAGAGGGTGGATACCAAAAAAGTGTCTTTTATGACAAGCTAAGCAGCTTTACTGCTTGAGTGGTACAAACATCAGTTCTGCAGCTGTATTCTTATATGAAGTTTACTACAGATATGTACTGTAAATAGTGAATTTTACTGTTAAGCTGAATATATATATTTTTAATTTTCACTTCAATATTATAGAAATAAGTTAACTGGAAACTTGGATGGAAAGAAAAAAAGGTGATGGGCTAGTTCTTTGCAAAAGCCAGGTTTTGTATCTTCATAATTTAGGCAGTAAGGAAGTAAAACCTTGTATGCTTTTCTGATGAAAAATCAGAATGAAGAAAATAAGTTATAGATTGATTGGAAATCTTATCAGTACTAATTATCATATCCATAGCAGTTTTCCTTTAAATTTTTCAAAGTCTTCCATGAAAAATAAACTATCTGCTGAGATGCATCAAACTCATGTTAGAAGTTGAGAATAAACTTGTGAATCTTGGCCATAGGTTTCAGTGCTAGTCACTCATGTGATACTTATCTATTCATATTTCAGGTGATTTATCTGTGAACTGCTCTTTCACACCATTGCTATAAAGTGCAAAAACAACTTAGTATTTATGTTCACAGTGTTTCTTAATTCTCAGACACTCAGATACTAAGTGGTAGTTCCCACCACACCAATCCTTCCTTCCTACTCGCAAAGTGAATAAAGAAAGTGAACCTCGTACTCAGACAAGAAGGCCATTCCATTCTAAACTTGGGGCAGCAAATACATTTTCATTTGCTTCTTTCCTTGTCTGTCAGTATATACTGAGTTCATTCCTCGCTCTGTTGAGAATTTAGCTCATGAAAGCAAGTCTTGTCTGCCATAATGCCAAATAAACTCAGAGATCATTAGCTTGCCTATGTACGTGCAGTAGATCATTTCACTTGAAGGTGATAAAGAAGGAAATTTGCAAGGCTCTTTATAGAAATATTCTTTTAATTTCATCTGAGGAATTCAGAATGAGGGCTTTATATCTCTGAGACCATAAAGATTTGATGTTTTTAAGTGGCTTTTAATTTTTCTATCTAGCTGCCACCATATAAAAGACATAGGTTAATTTCACAAATCTATTTTGAACATCAGAAGTATGCATGGTGTAGCAATGGCTTTGGGCACATGGCAGGGGAAAGGCCATGGTCGTGTGCTTCCAGGTGGTCCTTTTTGAACACAGATCCCTGTTCAATTGTTCCTGTCACTTTACAGGAAAGCTGTCATAGCATCATATGTGCTAAAAGGCCGTATAATCCTTCAACTTGACTTTTTGGGAAAAGAAGTAAACAAAGACACAAATGAGCTGTGTAACAGATGAAAGAAGGTTTCCAGCAGAACTGCAGCTGTGTGGATATTTAGCGCTGTGCATTCATCATTTTGCCACACCTCGTTGATAATATTGGCTGATGTCTATAGTCTGTGTCTTCACGGTAATTGCAAACTCTGATTATTGAAGGATTTTCCTCTCTTTCATGTGCTTGGGAGATTGTCTTCTGTATGCCTCATGTGTGCCCCTTCAGATGTACAATTATAGCGATTCACTGTTTGCCTTTGCATAGCATTTAGTGGTAAACAGCAGGTGTTTTATTTCAGTCACTCTCAGGACAGATTTTAGCAGCCAGAGTCTTTGCAGTAGCTGAGGATTGTAATGGAGGAAGGATACACAGTGCAGCTTTCTTATTACAAATCAATAGGATTTAGACATTACTGAAAATTCTGTCCTTAAGTGATGTGCTTTTCTTGCTCCGTATTAAAACATATCAAGACTAACAGTAATGAGAATGTGTTGTGTACATTGCAGTACTTGTTCCTGGGGAACAAACATGCAGACACCCATACCAAAGCAATTTAATGGTGGTATTTTGCTTTGTGATATAACTCGTGTATTAGGTCTCTGTAAGCCCCTGCTAGGAACTGTGTATGAGCAGTGAATTACAAACTTCAGTCACTGTTCAGAGATGACAGAGCTCAAACCCATACAACTGCATTTGACTGGGAGATTTTAAACCAAAGGAATTCCACTGGTCTCTGGGATTTCCATGCTGTCCTGTCACACTGCAAATCAACTTTTTACTGAAATCAGAATTATTGAGTAGCATGCTTGATGTTAGATTAGTTATAGAAAGTATGGGGTTTTTAATTTCATTTATAAAAGAATCAATCAGTAAAATGGATTTCTACCACTGTAGCTAATTACTGGCAATCAGAAACCTAGTTAAACACAGAGGTTGTGGGGCATTTTACCTACCAATACCTAACTGATAACTTAAGCTCTGATATTATATACCAGAAAAAAAATAAATAATGCTTCCAGTAACTACAGAAGTGTTGGATCACATAATAAACTTCTGACCTCAATTCTATAGGAAATGTGACATCCTAAAAGACAACACAGCTGCAAAAATGAAGTTTAGAGTATGTGATGGAGAACAGCTGAGTACCACGAAACTTGAGAGGAAAAATGGCAGACTTAAAAACACTCAAAAAAGGAACAATAGAAAGGATAGCTGATTCTTCTATCCAGATATTCTAGTGGCTTAAGTATAAAATCATAGAGAAACGGGACTGAATTCTCACACCCTTCATGATAATTCAACAGTAATTATCCTTATAGTGTTTGAACTGCATCAGAATCTTGTAGTGTTGGCTCAAGCTGCCCTTTTGTTCAGTGTTTTAGAGGGAAAGGCTCTGCACAGGTCAGCAGCTGTGTCTCTTTTCTGTGGTCTCTTAACATGCTTCTTTCTCATTCCTGGTGAGTTCAGCCAATGATACATTTTGATCAGGTTCATCCCACGCAGCTTTGGGCACTTAGCAAAATATATTTGGGGGTGCTGACTCCTCTACTCTTTCCTGCTCTCAGAATTAAGGTCATATCAGGACTTTTCATTTAAGCAATTTGGAGTGTTATTATGTTTGAGGACTCTAAATTAGAAATTAATGCGTCTGTTAAGCACTGTTCAGCCCAATTCTGTATTTCTTTCTGGATTGCTATCTTCCTTATCTTAATTTTCTTCTTGATCAGCACAGACTAAGCTCCTAAACTGGGCATTTCAATAAAACACTCAAAAATAAGATAGGATGAATACAAAGGGGATAATATGCATTCGTTTTTTCAATTATGTATAGCCATCTAAATGTTAGATGAAGTCACTGGGCATAACCAGTTCCAGAGTTTCCATTTCATTGTTTTCTGTGCTGGCCTGAAGCGATTGTGCAACACGTGGTAGATTTCCTTTTCACATATCCATTTGTTTTATTCTTGATGGCACTGAATAAAGTCACTGTGTAGTAGTGAAGCTTTCTTACTACACTGAGAAAAGAATCGGTATGTTTTAAGTAGCATATTTTTTAGCTCATTGTTTAATTATGGAGTTTTCTTGAGAAGATGCAGAGATTTTCACCATCAATATAAGGTATGATTTCACTGTAGATTTACCTTGTATCATTACTGAAGTGTTCTGCACTCCACTACTGCCAACAGTTTCTCAGAAGTTCATGCTTCTGTTCCATAGAAGTTGACACATTTTAGTTCGGCTTTATTGGAAAAATATTGTGTTTTGTCACATAGCTGGCATCCCAGCTTGCAGTAACAACTGAAATAATCAAAAAAGTACAGTAGAATTATGTGTATTTTAAAATGTCTGCCAAATAATTGTTGAGTTCAGAACAGCGGAATAGAGAGGGCTTTTAATTTTTACAAATGCTGCTCCTGGTAAGGTTAGGAGAAATCTTATCATTTTCATCTACTAAAGCAAAGCCAAAGGTTACCTTTTTATCTCGGGTAATAGCTATAGCACTTAAAATGAAAGAAGGAGCTTTCGCAGACACAGAGCCCCAATTATTTCTTTCGCAATTTCAGAGAACACTGAGAGCTTTCAGATCTCTTTTTAATAACTGATTTAAGTGCTTGCTTCAGACTGATGATACTTTTTATCTTATTAATATAGATATCACTTCTACTACTGTACTGGCCCATTTTCTCTAACTTAAGTTTGCATAGCAAACTTTGGTATTTGAGGAGAGGGAGTTTTATGGGAAGTTAGGTAGATGTTTTGTTAATTTATGATCACTTATAACCTTCAAAATATTTTTGATTTCATGCTAAGAAGGGGGGTTTACTAGCTCCAAAGTGTTTTCAACAAAATTGTTTTTCCACAGTTTGAACAGAACCTTGAAGCATTTCTTATGGTCTTATGGTCTATCTCACGAGCTGTGAATTTACTTCTGGTTTTGAGTGTTATTCCTCTTCTGTGCTATAAGCTTTTCTTTGAATCCTGATCTAAAACAGAACAAAATGGGGCAACTTAAAAAAAAGAGAGTGGTAGAAAAATGAGGAAGCAGGTAAACTTTCCCAAACCTAGATTTAACAATTTAGGTTCTCTAATTTAAGTGCTTCACTTCATGTTACTGTAGCACACTATCACTTACTACAGGTATAAATAGAGAACAACCACAACTGAAATTAAATATCATTTTTTGTGAAGTGCCTTTGCTTGAAGGGACTTGCATTTCATCCAATTAGCAGAAAGTGCTCTGTTGAGCACTAATACATAATCTCCCAGTTTTAAGATAGTGATTCAAAAAACATCACTTACAAGTTAGCATCACTGAAAGGCATGATTTTGCTGCAGGGTAGGATAGTCTAATGTAAGAATATGTGAGTGTCTGCATAGTTTATCACATGAAAATTACTTTCTCTTGAAAGTCATAAAATTAGAAAGCTCTGTGATATTGCTATAAAAGCCTCTGCTGGTTTTCAAAAATATTTTGACATATTAGTGTTGTTAATGCCTGATGGAGAAAAAGCGGCAGGTTATATCTGCACCTTCATATTTCACAGGCTGAGCATCTTGTTCTGTAATTTAAGTGATGATATGTGCATGCTGCTAGAATTATCATATTCTGCTTTATGGCACAAATAAGATATTAAATGTCTTAGCTGCCTTTGGTCACTACAGACTTACCATCTCATTTGTATAAATTACCACATATGAAATATTGCTTTTAAATGATCATTCTGTAGAGGGGCTCCTATTTCTGAAAAAAAATAGTGCTTATTTATTGTAGTCTCATATAATAATAGTTATTGTTATTGGAGTAGCGCTTCAGTTCTAGTAATTCAGGCTTTAGCTACCATCTCTTTATCTTCAGTAGAGAAGGTAATTCTGTCATGTTTTTGTTACAATTACAGTTAAATGGCAGGAGATGGTGGTATCAAATTGTTGTCTCATTGGATCAAAATCAACCCTCTAAGTAGTCAATCAATAAAGTAATGAATTTCTAGACAAACAATGATAATTTCAAATGCAATTTAAAAGTCAGCCAGCCAGTTGGTTATCTCACCTAAAACTAGAGCTGCAGGATATCACCTTTTTGAAATCTTACATTTTTGTGATAATTCTTATTTCCATCTTTTGTGTTTCACTCTCATTTTTAGCAGTAAAGGAATAAACAAAATGACTTGGAAGACTGTGCAGCAATTTTATATACATATATTTGTTTTATTTTGTTTTTCCCTTGGAAACATTCAGTTCTTAAAAACTCTCCAAGCAGTTCTAAGAATCCTGGGTTAATATGCAAAATGAACATCTAATCTCACAGTAGATTTTAAGTATCAGTTTCCAGAAATCATTCACAAAGGATGAGGTTTCTACCAAAATGAGTAGTACTTTCTGCAACTCCATCACACTAACTATTTCTGAAGTGGTGCAGTGGCAATTTCAAAGTGCAGGGCTGTATTTTAATAGCCAATTGAGGTGGCTATAAATACCCAGCACTGCACGTTAAGATCATTACTAAATTGCTTCAGCAATACTTACCGATGAGGCAGCTTCAACAGAACACGATTCATCTTAATGAACTGTGGCTGCAATAGAGCAAAAGGAGCAGCACAGGGAAAGAAAGATGTGCAGGTGGGCTTGGGTGCCAGAAAGCCTGAGATTTTGTTTCAAGGCAAATAAGCCTTGGCTAGTTTCTTTTCACTTTCACTGGAGAAAGCAAATCTGTCATCTTGTTTGTTACGATTGCAACTGAATGGCAGAAGATGGTCATCTCAAATTGTTTTCACGTCAGGGCAAATTCAGCCATCTGTGGAGCCAAGTAGACCATTGACATTTCAATTGATAAAATCTTCTGTGCTTGTCCTTTTTGAATTACATAGAAATTTTGCTTTATTATGCAGTTGCCTGGATAGTTCCATCAGCTGTGACTAGAGACAGCAAGCGATGTGGTGTAGCAATGTGACCTCATTCTCATGAGATGCCAGTCCTTTTGCTGTGGTCAAAGTTACTTTCTGTGACTTTTGCTGAGAATCAAGAGCAGTTAGCAGGACTTACTAGATTCACCCTGATGCTGTTTTTGTCACCTTGACAGGTGTAACTTCACACTGGAATTCTGAGGGGAGGAAGATGTTGCATTTTCTTTTCTTTGTCCACTTTCTTTACCCATATGAGGAAAGGCCAAGGGAGCTGGGTGTCTTTAGCTTGGAGAAGAGGAGACTGAGGGGTGACTTCATTAATGTTTATAAATATATAAAGGGTAAGTGTCACAAGGATGGAGCCAGGCTCTTCTTGCTGACAACCAATGGTAGGACAAGGGGTAATGGGTTCAAACTGGAACACAAAAGGTTCCACTTAAATTTGAGAAGAAACTTCTTCTCAGTGAGGGTGACAGAGCCTGGAACAGGCTGCCCAGGGGGGTTGTGGAGTCTCCTACTCTGGAGACTGGAGCCTGGACACCTTCCTGTGTAACCTCATCTGGGTGTTCCTGCTCCTGCAGGGGGATTGGACTGGATGAGCTTTTGAGGTCCCTTCCTATCCCTGACATTCTGTGATTCTGTGATACAGAGAGAAATGGCTTTTGATTTCTGTGCTCGGCTGTTGGATCAGTAAGGGATGCATCTCCAGGTTTGGCTCATACGGCTCACTTCTGGGTGAGAATAAAGCAGAGCATTTTAAAAAATTCTGTGATTTATTCTGTCCTTGTGAACACACTTCAAAGGAAGTCACTTACTAAATGGATTTCCCAGTTACATACTGATCTCCAGGGCACCGCTGAAAAGTTTCTTGCAACGTCTTTTGTCTCGGGCTTGTATGGAAAACTGTGGTGTCTGTGCTTAGGGATGCTATTTGAAACTGCTGCCTTTTTCCCTGTGACATTTTTAAAAATCCCAAGGACTTGTCTCCCCCACTAAGTGACTTTTTTTTTTTTTTTTTGGTCTATGACAAGTGTTATACAAATTCCCAGTGAATGTTGGCCAACTTCTTTTCCAATTCAAAATTTTTTTTCCTAACCAAATGTAACATAATTACAGTAGATCTCATAATTTTGTTTTTATATTGTGCCTTTGTACTCCTTTTTTCCTTTAGATTATAATTTTTTGGGTCAGGAATAGTTTCATCATTTCCCCCCATTCTAGAGTGTTGTGTGAGAGTTAAAAGGGGAGTTCCCTTTCATTATGTTTGCCATTGCTTTTTTCATTAGGCCAATACAAGAGAGGAGATGCAGCTAACAATGTAACAGAGTGTTAATTGTTTCATCAGTATTTCCAGATACACAATAAATCAAAAGATGAGGAAGGAGAATGGCTTCATTTACCAAACTACTGGGCTGGGTGTGGGAAGAAGTCCTTCTGTAGACAGGAGAACAGTATCTTTTGACTGTTTTCTTTGTGGAGGAGTAGGAATTTTCTAAGGAGTGCCAGTTTTCTTGGCCTGTTTTCACTACCTGTATGTTCCTTGGATTAAATTACACAGGTTTAGAGAATGATGATGCTTCATCCGTCACCACTTTAATGAATACACAATTACATGACAGCAATTGCTGTGAGCCTGATGTGACATCCTGATGCAACAGAAGATACAGTGAGGCTTTAGAGTCCTACGTGGAATATGTTCAGTGACACATCTGTCACTTGCAACTGAGTAGGCTGAAAATCCTTATATTTTCTTCTTTGTAGAGCTTCATCCTTTTTCAAAGATGTGCAAATTAACCAGGTGAAATTACAGTAGAGTGATTTCATCCTTTATTGTTCAGTTAGTTATCTACACAGCAAGTTCCGTCTTCATGATAGATTTTTGGATTTCCATATCTTTCTCAATAAATCTGCTGTCTGGAAGACAACAGGCATCAGCAAAATATTGCAGTGCCACCGTTAGAAGAATAAAATGTATTTAATTAATTTTTTATAGCCTGGGGATCTGTAGCTATTTATTTTTCTTGTGTTCCTGTCTCTTTTTTGCTGTAATCTTAAGTGAAGGCAGACGCTATTTTAACTCTTACGAGAAAGACATTAGAGATACCGATGGTGAAGTGACAAAGCTGGGTGAAGCTTTAAAGATTCAAGTGGTATAGTAAAAAAAAAAAATCAGTCTTCAGCCTATTTAAAAATATTCTAGATTGTCAATATTATCCTTTTGTTTCCACTAGCTGAAAAAAAAGGAGGAGTTACATTAAAGCATCTCTGAACATCTGAAGGGGATAGCTGGCTTGGAAGCCAGATCTTGAATTATTTAATTGCAAATAGGCATTCATCTGACTGTTTCCCATACTACATCCTTGTCCTTTCTGCAGGTCTGTCATCCTTGTTTTGCTTTCAGCATTCTGAAGTTTAGCTAAAATTGTATTTAGCCATAATGAAAACAAAAGAAATAATGTAACTTGGGTTCTTTTCAGGTGACTTAGCTAAAAAGTGACAACTAGATCTCATGATTTGGCAAAAAGAAATTTCCTTATAGTATTTCACCTATAACTTCTAATTTGCTATTTTAGATAATTTGTCCAATAGCTTTGGAAAACTGCTTTTTCTTCATCAGTTTGTTGGTTTTCTTTCTTTAAATATGATATTTATATTCCTAGAGATGGCAGCTTTTCTTTTGGAGTTTAGATAGAAGAAGGTCCTTTGCTATTTGTCACAAAACAAGTGGTCTGTGCAGATGACCATGCTTTCCAGTTGGGCCATCTTAAGGACCACGAAGTCCAGGCATTGGGACTCCTGTGCACAAAAGCTCTGCTACTATATGTGCTGCATCAGTGACATGTTCAAAGGGTGGCTGATTTGGACATGTAGAGGTTCTTGTATTGCAGACACAGCGAGATGAAGCTTCCTGCAGAAGCAAAGTCAAGTCTTGCTGTGTCAAAGACTTGTGCTCCCTGACACACCAACAGCTGCTCTTCAACCCTTCTCTCGAGTGAACAGTAAAGCTGTGTGATCTGTGAGAGACTATCCCTTCCTTCTCTTTGTTTGCAGAGACTCATTTAAGATTGTTTCATTCAGAAATTCTGCCACAAGCGATATACTTTTCTCAACATGAAGCATTTGGTGTGCTTGGTAAATGAAAGAAAATCCTGTTACCTCTTCCAGGGTATATTTTTGTCTGACTTTGAGAAAGGCAAGGAGACAGTTTAATGCTTATGTCTTTAGTGCCTCATTTCTGAGACAAATGCAACTCCGAAAGCTTAAAAAGGCAAATTATATCTGCAGAGGGAACCTCCTGTGAAACCAAAAACACTAATTAGAATACCCAAAGTATTCCAAGACCACAAAGCCCCGTGTTCAGTATCCCAGATACTGGCTTCTGAATTTCCAGTAGTGATTTATATGAACAAATAGGAAACCTTCTCTTAAATTCTTTGGAAAGCATATTCTCCAGTCATTGAGAGGACGAAACAGTAGCAAAGCAAGATTTTAGAGGTGAGTTAATGTAAAAAATGATACAATGACACAAAAAGTGTTTAAGATATGATAAAAGATATGTTGCATAAGCTAAAAGAACAATATCCTCAAGGCACACTTGAAGTTTTTATTTTGGAAAGTGATATTTGCAAATAAGGACATAACAGATGTTTGTTGTTTTTTTTTTACCCTAAGGTATGTTCAGTTTTTTGTTTGTTTTATTTCTTATGCAAAACAATGTGTAGAATTTCTTATAAAATCAATAAAAAGACCTACAACAGAGAGACCTGAAATAAATAAACATAAATTTACAGCAAATAACTTAGTAAAGTTGTTTAGTGTAGGCACTATTACATTTTATATAGGGAAATTGAAAAATGAACTCGGTGTAAATGGTAGGGCAAATCTTATCCACAGTCTGTAGGTCAGATGTGTATGATTTCTAAATTCTAATAGTTATCAAATGCCATAGTCAAAATTTCTGACAGTTATTTTAAAGTAATACTTTAAAATTCTGTTATAGCAGATCACATCCCCTCTTTAATGAAGTGAAAATAATTGTAGTTTAGGATTGTACTATGTAGTTACAGAGAGATGTTGAGATGGCATTAAAAAGTGCCCACCTTCTTGCTGGCATCAGTTTTCACTGAAAGGTCATTTGTGATAAGGCTGTTGTGATTCAAGCAAGCAACAGAGGGACAAGACCTCGGCCTCAAATGAAGAAGGTACTGGCCAGGCAGCACTTAAAGAAGTCAGATCTTTTTGTACTTGTAAGTCCTGATGGTCATGATCCCAGACAGAAACTTAGCTGGTGAGATATGAGTGCTGAAAACGATCGTTTTTGAACACTTGTGTGAAGAAGGTAAATTGAAAACTAGAAAGGGTAAGCAGAAAACTTATCTTCCTGGAGTGAACAAAAGGAGCCAAGGGACTCTAAAGCCATCAGTTTCCTTTCAGAATCCCAGAATACTAGAACAGGCAGTAAATCTCTCTACAAGCACCTAGAAAAACATTTGAAGAGTAATGATTAGCAGAGGATGCCATACTCCTCTTTTGCAACTCTTTTTCACATTTTTCTCAGGTGATGCTATGTGCCGGGAGAGTTTAACACTAAAAGTGGTGTGAAAAAGAAAACAACAACAAAAAAGGTGTAATTTAGCAGAGACAACTGCAAGGTGCCTTAAGCAGAAATAATCAAATAATCTAGTAAATAGCACTTAACAGAAGACTGTCAAGACAACAATCCTGTAGAAGAGTATCTAGAACTTGATTAGCTGTAGCAGCTTGTCTTTACATGTCATGCTGTGATAAAACATTCAGATGCTATATTGGGATTTATAAATTGAGATACGGTTTATAACACATACGAGCAATCCTTTCATCCTTCATAGGTAAAGCTTTGAGCTTTCCACTTCAAGAAAGGTGTAGGCCAGTTGGAGGGAAGTTGGAAGGACTCCAGGGGAAAGCTGTAAAAATCATCAGAGATTTACAAAGCCTGTCCTACTAAGGAAGAATGAGTGATCTGAAGTCATTTATCTGAAATACCAAAGACTTAGAGGGGAGTTATGGGCCCCTGATAACAATCTTCTTGCCTTGCAGCACATCTTTGAAGAGTGAGTTTGTTCTGTGTGCCCCCTAGGGAGGGTGGGGAACAAAATTTAACAGACAAATCACAATAAGGGAGATTTGGACTGGATTTAGCACAAGTGAGGATTGTGATGTGATGGATTGCCAGGCAGGTAACCTGGTCTGTAGCATGGGAAATATCCAGGTGTGCCGAATAGCCATTTGTTAGCCACGATGCAACTATAGTTGGTTCAGCCTCAAGTCAAGAGGACAGAGTAAATGATCCATTTAGTTTCTTCCAGCCCCAAGATTCAGTGAGCATAACAATGTTTTCTTTTTTCACTGCAGTATGAAAGCAAACAGTAAGCATAAGGATATTTAAGTCCTGCACCTGCAGAAATAAAAAAGGTGTCTTCCAGACAAAAGACACAGATTTTTCCTTTGCTTGTTGTCACCATTTAAGGTTGGTCTGGAACTTAAGCAGAATCACAGATGGTCCTTATTAACACCTTCCTGCCCCAGAAGAGAAAATGAAAGGAGAAAAGGGATAGGGACTTACGAGTTCAAAAAGTAAACCAGCTTTAATAAAACAATAGCAATAAGTACTGATAATAATAAAAGTTAAAAAAAAATATACAAACCCAATATTAAGCAGAATAGCACATGACAGTGGGTCTCACTACTGATGCTGCAGGGCAGGGACCAGGAAGTCCTGGACTGGATTCAGCAGCAGACAGGAACTGGATTCATGAATGAATGGAACTGGATCAGGATCAGAGGCAGAAGAAAGGGCAGAATCTTCCTCAGATGCCAACCATAAAAGAAGGGAGAGCGACCCCTGTAATCTCTTCGTTTTAAACTGAGAATAACATGTATGGGATGGGATATTTCATTGGTCAATTTTTGGCCACCTGTTCTGTCTGTTCCTCCCTGCAGGTGAAACCCTAATATGGTGCTTTCACATGCAGAACATAAAAGATTTAATTGTGACCTTTTGTTACTACTGGTTACACTTATTTCAAGTATAGCGAGGGGCCTTTCTGCATAACATTCTTACTGTTACCTTAGTAACATCTATAAACATCAGGTGATATCAATCCTAATAGCAGGTGCTGTCTGACAAATGTGTTCAATTTCAGAAAGGGCAGTTACTTAGAAGAAACTTAAGTAAGAGGAAAAATCACTGAAAGGATAATTTGTTTTGTCCTGGTCCAAACCAGGACGCTTGTTCTCAACAGTAATTTAGTATTTTTTTCTTCTTTTTTTTTTTTCTTGCTTTTGTTGTGGCTAGGAGGACTAAAACATTTTTAGAAAATAAGCTTCTCCACATATGAAAATATTAATGAATACTAGACCAGATAAACTGCAGTCTCTATCTGCATTGATTTATTCACATCCAGCTTGGACTTCCCTGGCTTTCCAACTTTTCTGTTTCTCACGCCAGAATTATGCTCCTTAGGAAACATTTTGTTCAGGTGGGTGGCTGGTTCTTCACCAAAGGCTGTTCCCAAGCAGGTCTCAGTATTTGGAGGCTGGTCAAGACTCCTTTGTCTTGGACCATACTAAGGCTTTTAATAGTAAGACTTCATACAGAAGAGTTTTGTCCAACTTTAGGCAGAGCTGGGTTTTTTTGCACCTAAAATCAGTCTTGTGGGTTTTGGGTTCTACATTTGTGAGCCTCACTAGAATGAATCTTCTCATCCAAATAGCCAGCTAATATTTCCAAAGGGTGGCCTAGAAGTGGTCTGGGAATAAATCAACACTTTAGTACATTCATTCATTCATTCATTCATTCCCCCAGGGTTTCACTTTTTGTTAGAAATTCTGTGTGCATCATCCCCAGATATTGAGACCGACACCTTACCTCTGGCATTGCAGGGAACTCCAGGAATTGTTAAATGAAATAGCTGATGGAAAGACCCTGTTCACACCCCTCCTAGACAGAACCCCTCAAGGGCCTAATATCAGAGTCTTGTGCTATTCTATATCTCGTTAAGAGCCCTCATGAAAAATATCAGGGAAACCCTTACTCAGAGAAAATCTGTAGCATAACCCAGCCTGAAACAATCAGATTTTAGTGTTAGGTCTGAGTCTCAATGCTGCTAAGTACAAGCTCTTAGAAATTCTTTCATGATCTTGGACAAGTCTGAAAAAAATCTGTATTTCTGAATGCATATTTCAAACATGGGTTCACATTATCTTTCTAGTTACGTATGCTAGAGTACAATTCCCATAGTGAATATTTAGTGTAGTTTCTGAAAAGTCCAAGTGTCTGTTCTTACTCATTTTACTCTATGAGAGTAAAGAGTGCTTATCACTGGCAAATAAAACATTTTTGTTTCACTTTGTTTCTTAGAGTATTGCAAGAAAGCATCATCAGTAAACTGAACTAAGGGACCATAGCTTCAGAGAGACAAAAAGAGTCAAAGTAAAGTGCAATGACTCATGAATCCATTTTCAGTGTGTCTTCACCTTATTACTACAGTTCAATAAGCACCATCTCTTTTCTTTCTCTGTGTCACTGATGGGCTTGTAAACTTTTAACATCAGGGCTATGTAAATTCCCTTACTTAAAACAATATTCTTGTAAATTTGTTTTGTGATTTCTCTCTCCATTTTTTTAAAAAGGAAGTAACTGAATGGATGGCAAATTATTTATGGGTTGATCACAAATAGATAAGAAGCTACAAGATGAACTTTGATTTCATTTTATATTTTCAAGCTTCAGTATAATTGGCAGTAAGCTTTTAAAGAAAGTATTTCTGTTCAGCCTTGCAACAAGGATAATAAGATAAATGTTAAATTCCCCTCATTAGATGGAGGATGAACAAAAGAAACTGATGAGTTTCTCCCTGACATTTATGGTTGTTGAACAGATCCCAAACTGAGAGTCTGCTTCTTCTGTCTCCATTTTATTGGTGGCAAATTATTAAATATTTGTCTAGAAGAGCCATCCAACTTAGAAAGCAGTGACCCAGCTCTACTTAGTTAAAGATATATCACCTAAAGTTGTATAAAGCAAATAGCATTTGTTCATGAGTTAGAAAAGTTATCTGCCACACCAAGTCCATAGGTTTCAAGAATGAATCTTGATCGGAAAAATGGTTGGAAAAGCACAGCTTTACATAGTACCATGACTTTAAAAAAACCTAACATCTCATCAAAAGCTAATAACTATTTTAAAACAGATCTATGTGTGCAATCTACAGGATCAAATGCTCTTCATTTATGCTATTAGGAGGTGAAATAACTTGTGCTGCTGTCAGTAATTATAGTAATTTGTGCAGAAAATTATGTAGGTACTATTAGTTAATGACAGAAAAATATGATCGACTGTCACCAGGATTTAAATAGGGTCAAATGAAATTTAAGTGCATGAGCTATGGATGAAAGGGAAAAAGACCTTTAAGATTTTGTCTGAATTTTCTGATGAAGAGAGGAGACAGGGAACGGGGACTTTTCTCAGTTTTACACCAGTGAGATCAGCTTTGCCATGTTGTTCCCATTTCCAGATACTCCTCTAAATGAAAACCTTGACTATTGGCTACATACTAAGGGAAAATGGGATTTCTAACAGGGTATGTAGTTAAAATAAATACAGCTACAAGAACATATTATGGTAATGAGGCTAAATGCCTTAAAAACTTTAGTT
This sequence comes from Columba livia, assembly GCF_036013475.1. Lineage (NCBI taxonomy): Eukaryota > Metazoa > Chordata > Aves > Columbiformes > Columbidae > Columba > Columba livia. Next base: position 8,621,354 of record NC_088602.1, read on the forward strand.
AGGAAAAAGAAAAGGACATTAGACTTCATCTGATTTCCCACTGCTTTCAACTCATGTGCATAACTACTCTGAATTAAGCATCCTCACAAGGCAGCCAAAGGTGGTTAAATCCAAATCTCTCAAGCCCAGTGCTTCTCTGGACAGGGTGAGTTAAAGGCTTGATATTTCATTCTCTCATCAGAAAAGGTTCATAGTACCAGTGTATCTGCCAAAGCAAAAACTTGAGAAATATGGAATAAGCATTATTACACTGTTTGCTTCCCCTATAGCAATATTAGATTTCTCTTATCTCTCAGGACCTTTGCAAACCTATGATCCATGACTTCTTTCTCTCTCTTAAGCTTTAGAGAGCAGTTTTATTGTTCCCTTTCCATGCATTAGGACCCATGCTCCAAAGGCATATTTTTCCTGAATTTTTGTCAGATTCATTGCTAGCCTAGATAGACATTTCTGTCCTACTCACTGCAGCTACTTGCTTCTGTCCCTGCATCTTTCCTTCTTATCACATCCCCCAATTCAAGTTCACTGAACAGCACTGATAAGATTAGAGTGCTCTCCGTAGGGGTTACAACTCCTGATAAAGTGCCTTGTAAAAAACTGTTCTGCCAGGAAAGGGGACACATGGACCCGACACCATCCTCAGTCGCTCGCGGTTATTGCTGCCATCTCTGTAGATTCTGGTGAATACGCACCTGCTCTGTGATTCATACTGATTAGTTTTGGTGTTCACACCATTTTCAGCTTGCCAATCCACTTGGCTTGAAAATTTTCATGGCTGACATAAGGCAGGCAGTGGGAAAGTGTGGCCAAAGGCATGGAGGAGAGCAGAGTCAGCTCTTTTGGCAATAGTAAGTCTTTAGATTAGCATATGTCAATCTTAAAAATGCACCCTGCAACTCCCAGCTTGGATTTGGCTTCTAATTAGGACAACTGGGTGCTTAGAATTATGGAATCATGGAATGGTTTGGCTTGGAAGGGACCTTTAAAGATCATCTAGTCTGATGTCCATTCCATGGGCAGCGACATCTTTCACTGGATGAAGTGACTCAAAGCCACATTCAGCCTGAACTTGAACACTCCCAGGGACATCTTCTTCATCTGTAGTCATACGCAATCCAGTTGATTTTTGCCCAAGTGAATGAAAGGGTAAGGGTGAAGATGGGTCAAAATAAAACAATACAGTACAAACCCTCTTGATAAGAAAAATTCTGCTAGTGCCAAGGAAAATAGAATAAGAACAAAATGGTAGCTTTTAACAGTCCATATCACATTCAGCTATAGAGTCACTTATGCATTACTCCCTGCAAGATGTAAATGATTCTGTGTCGAGGGTTTAGATTGCGGGATGACAATAAAACCCTGGCAGATATATTGTTAACCTTCTCTTCTCCCCCCACTTCCCCCTTTTGCCCCTCCCTCTCCCCCTTCCAACTCAGGACAGGCGATCGGGAGGAAAAGAAGGACAGAGAGAAAAGAGTTGGAAAAATTAACAATGTTTTACTAATGCTACTAATAAAAATAGATAAAATAATACAAAATATACAAAACCAATCTTGAAAGTCTCAGCAACTGCAGAGCTGGCACCCGAAGTCCTGGACTGGACTCTGAAGCCAACCGGAGCTGGATTCAGTCTGTCACTAGGTCTCAATTTGCAGGGACAACTAGCAAGGCCCTCTCCTAATGTCAGCCATAAGGAAAAAAGGGAAAAAGGGATGAGATCCTCATGATCTCCCACTTTTATATGAAGTATTCACGTGAATGGGATGTTCTACACAGTTGGTCAGTTTCTTGGTCACCTGTTTCTCGTTACCCCTCTCGCGAGATGTGAATCTGTCCTTATCAATAACCTCGGATTCCATTGCTATGTTTACCAAAACATGTATCTGGTTCTCCAGGAAAATGCAGCTAATATGAAGCTTTAGCTGACAGGCAAATTCACTAAAAGAGAAAGTTGGTTTTTAACAAAACCAGGACATTCTGTCACACAGAGAGACAGACAGATGATATCTACCCTAACCAAAATTCTGATTTTTAGTGACTCTGGATCTGAGAACTGTTTGTCCTTGTGGATGCACCAAAAATGTGCAACAACTTCCTGCATGAACAGGAAGTTGATGTGCATGTGCAGCTTCTGTGTAGTCATATGCAAACCTGGCATAGAAATGTAAGAATATAAAAGACGTTTAAAAAAATCAATGTACAAGCAGTTAATACCGGTCCTAAGTGGCAAATCTTGGCTTTATCTGCTTTACATTTACCTTTATTTAAAAAAAAAAAAAAAAAAAAAAAAAAAAACACAACACATAATTTTATTGGTTTTAACATGAAATATTTAGGCTTGGTGTATCACGTGGTCTTTCCTAAAGACACCGAACTGCTTCCTATAATTCTTGGAGTTACAATATGTTTCAAAAATGAAATATTTTTCTCTTTCTCACACATACACTTGTGAACACATACACTTGCGACAGTGTGATTTAATTTGACTTTCAGTGAACTTAAATCCTGATGAATCCTTTAAAAATCAACTTATTGTTAATAACTAGGAATACTGCCTTCTCTTTTCAAGAGAAATTTTAAAGTATTCTTAAATAAATTCCTGTTGTGCAATTAGGCCACTGCTCATTGTCTGTGCTTTCTGGGCAATTTATTCCTAATTAATTTGAATAAATGTAAAAATATAGAATAAGCACAACTTCTAATGAGGCTCTAAGTGTACTTTCCTAGAGTGCTGTTTCTTTTTTTTTTCAACTGCATCTGAAGGGAATGTATCTTTAGGGAAAAATACAGGCAGGCAAAAAAAATCATAATGGGAAAAGCATTTAACTGCAAAACTGAATGGAAAAGAAGGGATTGTTTTCATTTGCATGTTAGTTTTTTTTACAAATTTCTACAAATAAGAGCGTGATGTAACAAGATGTGTTTTCAAGGCTTTGTTTAAGATTACAGAAAGATTAGCTTTACTGTTATGATAATAAAAAACCAATGTTATATCTACTGTAGCTACAACGCGATTGTTTTTACACATACGCTTTCTGCCTTTCAGGTGTGTTAACATTTGCACCATATTCTCACTTTCCGTTTTGCCCTGTCTGGCTGGAAATGTTAATTTTTGAGCCAAGCCATGTAGGCCTGTATCATGAGAACAGATTCCTTTCTTTCTTGTTGTAGCCAATAGATTAAACTGCAATGATTGATTCTGATGCTCAAAAGAGTGAAAAAGCAGTTAGAAAAGAGATGTAATTGTTTAAATTTGCTTCTGAGGCCAGAGCAGAGCAACTTGGCAAAAAGATCCCTGAAATATCCAGAAGACTTTTTTTTTTTTTTTTTTTTTTTAATATTGTAAATGTTTTTGCATTTGGAACAGGTATAAGGAGCAACATGGTAGCCATATTTTAAAATCGTGTGTTTCCTGATGGTATGGATAGCCATTTCTAAAGTTTGAAATGGAGACTGCAAACCTGCTCAGATATTCTTAATTAAAGGTCCTGGATCACCAGCCAGCAGCCACTGCCGCTGTCTCTCCTCCGTTGAGTTTTAGCTGGCTGCCATTCTGCCAAACCTTTAGCCCTTCACAGAGCTGTCTGGGGTAATATGAATGTACGTATGCACCAGCGCACCGAAGACATTTTAATCTCTGTGAGATCATTATCTCTGCTCTCTCTTTCACACCAAGCAAGCAACGAGAACAGACCTCTGCAGATTCCTGCACTGGGCTGCGCAGCAAGATTGAGAGAGAATCTCATCAGTGTTTATAAATATCCCAAGGGTGGGTGTCAAGAGGATGGACCAGACTCCTTTCAGTGGTGCTCAATGACAGGATGAGGGGCAACGGGCACAGACTGAAACACAGGAGGTTCCATCTGAATATGAGGAGAAACTTCTTTCCTTTGAGGTGCCAGAGCCCTGAAACAGGCTGCCCAGAGAGGCTGTGGAGTCTCCTTCTCTGGAGACATTCAAACCCACCTGGACACATTCCTGTGTGATCTGCTCTGGTGAACCTGCTTTAGCAGGTGGGTTGGACTGGATGATCTCCAGAGGTCCCTTCCAACCCCAACCATCCTGTGATTTTGTTACTATGACGTTTTAATTTTTTTTCTATTAAATTAAGAATAATTGAACTTAGAACTAACTATTTTATTGCAATTTATTTTTAAAATTTGAATTTGAAGTGTTTAAACTTTATGCACATGCAAGACGAAAAATTTTACTAGTTACTTTGTACTAAAACTCTGACCAAAATCTGCCTCCATGCGGAAAAGTCCTAAGCCCTCTCTCTGCTGAGGCTGTAGAAGGGTCTGGTCCCTCAGAGAGAAGTGTAACTGTTGCTGTGCAATCAGTGCTCATTTGCAAGGAAAAGGGGTTTTTTTCCTCCTGTATAATCGCAACTGCCGAACAATATCCAGCCATAGCGTCTGTCCTGAGCATACTGGCCATGTTCTGTGGAAATATTGTGTTCTGTGTGTAAAGGCTCTCCTGAAATTTGACATCTCTGTTGCTTCAGTAGTATGGAACAGTGATGCACTGGCAGCCAGAACATAAGGACTAATGAAAATAATAACTATAAAAATAGCTGTGGGCAAGAACAAAGGAACTGTGTAACAGCTGCTGGATAAATAGCTGAAAGCATAAGAATATAATGAAACACAGTATAGAGGGGACAATAATTTTCTCCTTGTATAAGGTGGTTTCAGAGAATATTCTTCCTACCTGCTGGCAGTGTACATTGTCTTTATTCTATCTGACAACAACTGGGAAATAACCGAAAACACTAGATATTTCTGCAAAAAAAATGTCTGAACAATAAGGAAGATGCTTGATGTTTTTAACCCAAGGCCATTAGAAACACTAGATAATGATAGGCCCAGCCATATTTGTAGGGGATTGGACATTTCTGCTGATCAAGGCTATTATCAAATTGTTGGTTCCAAAAAGAGCCCTCTGAAGTGAATATTAGTTAAAGTTTTATAAATCATGCTGTACTTTCTATTGACTTTTTATCCACAGAACAAAATGTAGTCAAATTTTATTCATCTGAGCCCTTCTAGTATAAGCTGTTACATCCGTCAGAAATAGGAATTATTACAAGAACTCACTCAAATAAATTGATATTTGAATCCACGCCTGCAAAATGAAGGAGATAGAAGGAGGTATATAAAGTGATATTTCCTGTTTTGGATTAATAGTTTCGCAGAAATTAATTCATGAGATGAAAAATAAAAACAGAATGGGACACCTCTGTAGAGGAAGATCAATCCCTCCTTGTAAAATTGTATAATTATTGTGAAACATATTTTAATTTTTGTTTTGCAATGTATTTCATTTCTTGATGTACCAAATAATAAAGGAATCGACTGTCAATAATGAACACTAATAATGAGTCACAACTATAACAAGTTTACTAAACTTCCACAACTGTGGGGTGCTACTTTTAAATATGTGCTTTATCTCCCCTCCAAGAAAACTAGAATTGGAAAGTAGAGGTTTGAACAAAGGGGCAGGGGGAGATTTTTCTTGCTGCTCCTCTGTATTAGTTAACCTTGTTTCAGTTTGTTTATTCATATAGCACTAGATATAGCTGTGATACCTGTCAAAACAAATCAATCGAATGATACCAGTCAAAGCATTTTATATTACTCATGTTCCTTTTCTCCCTCTAAGTGGAATTTGATTAATTGGAAACCTGGATTGGACTTGAGTGCTCCAGGTTTGATGATTTCCTCAGTAGATCCAACAATTTGATACTGCTCTCCCTTTCAGAGGGGAAAACAAAAAATAAAAATGTATAAATATTGAATCTGTATACTTAAGTAACTTCAACAATAAAACAATGGTGAGTTATATATTTTTAACTGAGTGTTGTAGAAGTGGCTGCTCTGTGGAAAGGCAGGAGCTACCTCAGCTTGGGTTCCTCATTTACTTGTCCAAGTGCTGACAGGAGCATGGTCCATGTGTCGTGTCCCACAGCACAGCTGGGTTGGCAGTGCCAGGGAAGGTCCTCAGTGGGACAAGCTGTTGTATGGGAACCTTCTACTTGTATTATTTTCTTCTGCTGCCTGAAACAGTTCTGGAAAATCTGAGTTCATACAGTGTTCTGGAGCAAATCAGTTTGTTTCACACCTGTAGAAAATGATTGTGGCAAAATACAAGAGAATATAGGAAAGAAGGCTGATATTTATTTATGAAATCTCCAAATGAGTTACCTAGTTGTGGTCATTCTCTCGTATATTTCATTCATTTTTCATTTCACCCTTATCCTCACAAACCCCAGGATGCCAAAGTGGTCCGGCTCACTCATGACACAAAATACATGGGATGTTGAACCCTCACCACATCTCATGGCATTTTCTTTATTTGTGACTATAAGCTACTTTTTGGACAGATGTTTTAAAGCCTCTAGAGTACCCTGTTGTTATGAGATGGTCATTCACTTCGCTATTTCTTTCTTCAATCTCTAAGTCTTAGACAAGGCAGTTGTTTCTTGCCTGTTTTTCTTAATTTGGTAAACACTTGTCTTTTTTGTTATCATCTGCTTTCCTGTTGGGCTTACAGGCAAGGGAATGACAAATGTCACGTGCTGTAATCTTACTGCCAACACCTCACTGTTACAGTGCATGGTCTTCTGCTGACCAGGCAGCTGTGCTGTGGTCTTGACAGGGTCCAGACATTCTGCCCAAGCTTGACAGAAATGAATCACTTTTAGTTTTATCACTAGGAATGTTCTATATTGTCAATACACAGAATACCTCTAAGCTTTGTGCTTATATGTACCTTTCCATATATTTCATTTGTTTCTAACCTAATATTTCTATTACACATTCTGTGCATACTGTGGCTTCACCAGTTCACTCTGTGTTCAACAGGTCACTTGGATGGTGGTAAGGGATGTTGTGGTAAAGACAGGAATCCAGCAATTAAGAATTGTGCCTTTTGTGTCTCTAGATCACACTGTTTTGGTTAACTACCTGCAAATCAAACACTTCCTAATTACATTTTAAGGTCGTGTCTTACATTTGACTTTCTTTGGCTGCCACATTATTTGGAGATTCCCAGCTAGGACTATGAAACTCATGTTGGATTTACCCTCTAAAATCCTCATTCTGTTTGCTGGCTTATAATAAACCTGGTTTTCTGTGTAGGATAGTAGCAAAATGCAGCATACCCTTTGGGTTATGAGTGACACTTTTTTTTTAACTTAACTTATTAGAAAGCTGACATTAACTAGCTGTACTTGATCTTTTAGGAGGGAGCCTCTTTGGTTACTGGAAAGTGAAATGTCCACAGTGTGATACATCCCCTGTGTCTTAAACTGTGATTTTATTGTTATCACACTGAGGCACCTGTTGTGGGACTGATCATAGGGGTGCCTCCATGCCTCATTTTTACCAGAATATTTTTTAGGATATATGTTTTTACTAATGCAGTGATGCATTTAAAACATGTATCTGATGCAGCAAATAATGTAAAAGAGATGTAGTTACTGGTTACCTTTTTCTGAAATAGCTATGATTGAGACTTGGGAGGCTTTTGAATTGTTTTGGCTGCAACTTTTTTTTTTTAATGACTTCATTACCTTTTAAATTATTTGAATGTCTTGTTTGCTGATAATCCAGGGGGAGGGGGAAATAAATAAATATCCTTGACTATTGTTAATATCACTAGTTTTCCTACAGTTTCCAGTTTTGATGGAATAGCTCCTTCCCCTGTTCCTTCCCTCTTTCTCATAGCAGTAGTGTCTCTTCTCTCATTGCACCATTACATGTTATTATTGACAGCATCAGCTCCTGCATCTGTGGAACCCAAAGGTAGATTAATTTTACTAATACCTATCCAGTGGCAATGGAAAGAAATAGAGTTTAATTGATCTTTCCTAGTTTTCATATTGTCCCAGTCCTATATGTGCCTAATCTCTCCAGTGGTTTTGAACAAAGCCAAGTGTGACTTGGATGTACACCAGTATTAAATACAGTTTTCTTTCCTTTTTCCTCTTGGAGTAGTCTTCTCTTCTTCATAGAACCACAGAATCATAGAATGGTCTGGTTTGGAAGGGACCTTTAAAGATCATCTAGTCCAACTCTCCTGACACGGACAGGGAGATCTTCCGCTAGACCAGTTTCCTTAGCCAACCTGACCTTGAACACTTCCATGAGGGAGCATCCACAACTTCTTTGGCAACCTGTTCCAGTGTCTCACCACTCTCATAGTACAAAATGTCTTCCTTATATCCATTCTAAATATTCCCTCCATCTAATTCCTCTTGTGAGGAAATTTGGCTTTCTGTCCAAGATGAGGTGCTGCTGTGAAGCAGATTGCACGTGAGTAAAATAGGGAGTGAGATGCAGAACGTTCCATAAAGCGACTCCTGATCTTCAGTGTTCTGATGGCAAAGCCTTCCTAACCACAGGAGTCAGTAAGAAAAAGGCTCTGCAGTTAAATATGCTATTTTTTTTTAATGCAATGGAGCAATGAAAAGGGCCAAGTTTAAAAAAGTGCCTTGCTCCCATTGTTCCCAAATGTTTGAATGATTCTCTGCTTTCAAAATAGAGTGATAATCTGATATGAAGCTAACCTGATGTAGCTAGTGACAAGAGGGATCCACACCACGGATGCACGAACCTTTCTGAGGTCTTAATACAAAAGAGAAACCTTCCATGTAAATGGCGGTGAGACTCTAACTCAAGTTGTGAACTTCTATAGCACTCATCTTCCCGCCCACTACTTCTGACATCCAGCCCCCAACCTTTCAGAAACCAAAACTGTGATTCATCTCATCTCTTTCAGATGTCTCTCAGATGAGATGAATCATACTTTAAAAGCCCTTAATGAATTTTCATTGATTATAAAGGTAGCATAAATGATTAACATAGTTGTCTGATGTCATTTGGCCATATGAATCCTACACAAAAATTTTATTGGAGTATACTTTCCTGGTGTCCTAGCAATTAGCAAAAGCCATTTAAGTAAAATTAAATGGGCTGTTGTTCCATTCCACATTCTTCCCAAGAGGAAATCTTTTAAAGCAGACAAGTGTGATTAGGCAATGTAACTAGATCATTATCGACAGGAAAGCCAAGAAAATGCCCTCATTTGTCTCTCCCACCCACCCTCCCTTTTCACCCTGCAGTATTGCCCCTTTTCTCCTTTACACCTTTTTTATATTTTTATATTTATTTTTATATTTTTATATTCAGTGCTGTTTTTGTGGATCCCAAAGGCAAGCCTTGCTTACAAACACAATGTAGTCCCAACACAGCTGCATTTTCTGTAGACTAGAGAAGCAGAAAAAGATGCTCCTTTCATCATTGTAAACATCACTTCTGTAATGGGGGGAGCCTGTTTCAGTCCTCTCATTTTGCAGTTTCACACGCCGTTTGGGATATAACCATGCAAACAGCAAAAACACCGGCACCCACTCAGCACTGCAGAAAATGGATGATCTTTGCTACTATTTACTTATGTTGCAGCAGGACCTGGCTGCATTAGGAGCCCCTTTGCACAAAATAGAGAGCAGCTATATGATCAGAAATGACCTTGCCCTTTACAAGCATACAGTGTTAATAAAGGGAAGAGAAGAGGATCAGAGCTCACCCCAACCTAATCTTCCTGAGGTCATGCCCAAGGTGAGCAGAGGAGCTGAAGAAAGCTCTCCAGCTGCAGTCCAGCCCACTCGTTTGCTCTCATCATCATTCTGGAATATTCTCAGACCTTCACTTTACCGGTAGAAGTGTATGCAGATGTTTTGGGGGTCAAAAGGTTAACAATTATATCACCGAGTAACATTCTTAAATCATTGTTCCTTGTCCACAACTAATGTTTTAAGGAAAACTTCAATTGTTGATGTTTTCATAGAATATCTTCTTGCTTCTTTGTGAGTGGTCCCAGAGTAATGAACAAATTTTTCAATTCTGAAGAAATAGTAATCTTTTTATCCTTGTAGTTGTCCTGGCAGTAATACATAAATAGTAACAGTGATCACCAGCTTTAGCCAGAAATTAAATGATGTTTTATTTTAATTATCCCATGCTTCTGAATTGACTTCATGTGTATTGTTAATAGTCATCTTAATTAATTAAGTAGTATTTCAATTTGAGATAATAATTCAGAGGTTTTTGTCATTTACTGGTTTGGCACTATCTGTTAAGTTGTCCATTGTGTTATCTGATCTCAAATCTTCTTTAAGCTAAAATATCGAATGAAAATAATGTGAGAAAAAAAGATAATAATTCACTCAAAAAAGTTAATCTCCCTACTCATGCAGCTTCTAAAAAAGCCTGTGTGTATAATAGATACCCTACTTTAAGTTTTATTGTACAAGCAATCAGATTGGTGAGTTTGCAATAAAATGCCCAATTCCAGGCAAATCATTTTTTACTATTGTCTTTTACTCCTCAGGCTGAAGCTATTACTAACATGTTTGTTTTAAGAACAACTGAACAGCATAGATTTCATAGATAAAACTAGTGATTAGTCTCTAAATAGCTATAACTATTTTTTTTTCTGTACAGCTAAAAGAGAAATGCCTGGTTGAAGCAACAGTCAGTAACAGCTTATTTGTTCAGGTGGAACTTGCCATTAGCTATATGTTCTATGAAAAAATAGCTATATGAAGTAAATTTTTATGGAAATAAAGCACAATAGTTGCTGTCTTTTCTCTGAGAGCTAAAAATGTTATTATAAATGAAAGCAGTGATTTGTCTGTTTTTGCAATGTGCCAGAGGATAGGAAAATTAGTAAAAGGTTAAATCTGTCTTTTTTTTCCCCTTCCTCCAACACTTATTTATTTTTCCTTCCTTTTCTAGAATCATATTGGCATGAATTATTGACATTGTTCCAAAATTTGATTCTTTGGGTGTTTATCTAGGAATTTCACAGATCACTGAGCGGAAGTTATATATGTACGAAGGACTATTGCTTTCTTCTTTTATATATCCATAGCCATTGTTTCTGTCCTAGAAAAACATGTGAAACAGATTTCAATTCAAATATCTACACTGTTTATACTTTCACAGACCCTTTCCTGTGATACTACAGAAACTTGTGAAATCTGCTGTATAGCTCTGCAAGGATTTTCCAAATTCTGTGGACAATTAAGAGTAACTTTAATTTTGTTCTGATAGACAGTGAAGTATTTTATACCAATATTAGGCAAAAGAAACTCAAAGCTTCAGCATTTTATTCTTAGTCATGACAAGTTGTGCGAAAATGTCTTGATGTGGGTTGCACTGGACCCTGGCAAGGACAAGCCATGGGTTTAGAATCCTCATTGGTTCAATTCTTTTTGTCTCTACCTTTCTATAATTGTACATAAGAATGAATTTCCTTAATTTACTTCTGTCCCTGACCTTTCAGGAAAAGTGTGAGAGTATTGACCCCACAAATATCTCTTATGTTATTTTTATTTCTGTAAAAAATACTGTAATTTTACAGTAGTTTAAATGCGTGCTATTCTTGCACTCCCCTTTAATGTTATATATTGTATTGCTAATGTTTTGCTTTCCATATCTTCTCCAGGTCTGGGTTTCAGTATTGCAGGAGGGGTGGGAAACCAACACATCCCTGGGGACAACAGCATTTATGTCACCAAGATTATTGATGGAGGAGCTGCGCAAAAAGATGGAAGGTTGCAGGTTGGAGATAGACTTCTTATGGTAAGTATGGCAAACTTAATTCACATTTTATCTGTCTGAAAATTGTTTAATACCAAGAACTTAATTCATACATTTAGCTAGAGGTAACTATTAAAACATCTATAATTATTTTATATGTCCATCATCTTCATTTTTCCCATTGTTTATATATATTTCCGAGACTGCAGTTAAAAAAGCATTACACTAGAAAACCAACATTTTATGAAAAGAAGACAATGGTTTCTATTACTTCGACTACCCTTCAACTGCATAGAAAATAAACATATTATGCCTATTAGTGAAAAGTCAAAATGTACCACGAAAATTTACAGCAGGGTTTTAGATGAACTGTTAATTATGGTGGTACTGATTCTATTTAAGAAAATCAAAAGATGTGAAAACATGCCACTGAACTCTCATGTGTAGCCACTGTCAGTGCCTACATTTCAGTACAGGTATGAATGCATTATGTATATGAACTATATATTAAAGACGTCCCAAAATATATGTTTTCCATCTTTTTCCTTGTGGAAATGTACTTATTCTTCTGATGGATCTCACATTAGGAAATTCTTCCAGATATTTGCAGTGCCAGTACATTGTTCCCCATAGATAAATCTTTCCCACTCTCAGAGCTTGTTTAATTCTTTGTTAAGGGGGAAATCCTGACCCTGGTGAATCAGCAGAAGCTAATCTATGTCAAGTTGTATTCATGTCAGTGCAATTGCTTAGATTTCAGCAGGCAGTGAAATATTTTCTGAATGAGTGCCACGAAAAAATGTACTGCAGTAGCTCTGTTTTGTGATGTGATATCTAAGCAGTAAAAAATTGCTGTGACCTTTTCCTGCTGCCTGCAAAACTGTGTCTAATTGAAGTTTTCTTTATTTGGCTAGAGACACTGTGTTCCTGTCATGTGAAGATGACTATTCATTTTATACAGGGTATTAAACAGAACAGGAAAGTCACTTGGTTGCTGGGTTGGTGACTGTTTGACTTTTTAATTAACCCAAGTGGATAGATAAAGCAGCTTAAGGATCAAATGGTGTTATCAAATTCAAAGCAATATGAAACTAGAATTTACCATTTCTTTGACAATTCTTCTTTGCAGGAGCTCAGCGCAATAAAATTCAAGTCACTGCTTTATAATGAAATTTTGTCTCATTTCTCTATAGAAATGTATTTTTGTATTTGCTGAAGTCGCAGCTTATTTTTTTTAATTTTGCACCTTGTAGTAAATCTGCTTGTGTTCAGCTGTTGTATTTTTTATTATGAGAATTCCTCACAGTTTTTGTCATCTGTAAAGTTTTGTTACCTTGCTCTTCCAAATCACTTAAGGTAATTATATACAACAAATAAATAAAAAAATAAATAAATAAAACCCCACTCCTGCATGCACCAATAATTATTTTATACACCACTATGTATAAATTCATTCTCTCCAAATGTTTATAGGATTTGCATATTAAGCATCTCTTCTCAGTCTTGAACCTGTGACTCACTGCAGTCAGATATATTAATAAGAGTTTCTTCATTGTGTCAAGTCTAAACTCCTGAATCTGACCTCTGAAAACACGCAGAGGTCATTCTCAGTGTGTTTAATGTCACATCTTTAGACTGCTTTCCTTTCAGTCTGGACCAGTTCTTGATTTAACATCATCTCCTTTTATCACTGCATGTGTAATGAGGAAAAAAAAACAACAATCATAATATTACTCTCTGCTAGTCATGTACTTCCAGATCAAGCTTTTCAAGGTTGCATAAGAAAATCCTAGTCAGCTTGCTCTTTGTATACCTTAACCATTAATGTGGAGATGAGTTTCAGATATGAAAATCTATTTCTGAAATTCATGCAGATACAGCCACATTTTCTGGTTCTCTCCAGCAAGAGTCTCTGATTTCTTTATAACTTGTGTGCCTTCAATATTTTTTCTTCTTCTATTTGGTGAAGTATCTGTCAGCTCCTGGCATTTACTTCATGTTCCTTTTTGAAAAGTGAGTGAAAGAATTTATTACTTTCTTTCGGCAGTGTATCAACACTTGTCATCTATACGGCCCTATTTCTGCTTCACTGATTCCTTATTGATTATATATTTGAACACTTCCTTCTTTTTCTTTCATTTTTTCTTCTCAGTAGTGTGTCCTCTCCTGATCTTTATTTTTTCCACCATTTCTCTATAAAATTTACCAGTGTATCTGTGCTCTGATATGTTTGAAATGCTTTCAGACCCCAAAGAGCAACCAGATCAAATGCATTAAAACGTAAAATGTGATAAAAAAGATGCTTCAAAATCAAAACTAATATTGAAATATAATGCAATTATATTCTATCTGAACATTTTGCAGTTTGGTGACCCTACCTTTATTAAATGTAGATTGCTAATAGTGTGTTAAGCGTTCAGAAGATACGTTTTGTAAATACCAAGCATTATGGCTATTGTGAAATCTATACCAAGGGCATGTTCTGTGGCACCAAGCCTGTACATAGGGCTTATTATCCTGAGCTCTTCCACAAGAAAATGCTCCCTTGTAAGAAACTCCTGAGGTCCCCATTAGTGAAATGACTGGAGGAAGACTTAAAGGAAGGAAAATAGTCCTTTACTGTATTTTGCTGGTAATGTCTACTACTGGTGTGAAAATGCCCACAGTGAGAATACAACTGCAATGGGTGTCTCTGCTAGGTTGCTTTTCTTTGTGTTGGAAGGGACTAAAGGGAAATCACATATCAACCGTCATAGGCTAACATGATATTCAGGGTCATCTCTAGGGTCTAACATGGTTGCTCAGGAATTTTTCCAATTGAATCTCAAAAACCTCCAAGGATGGGGCTTGCACAGCCTCTCTGGGAAACATCTTCCACTGCTCAAGTGTCTGCATGGGGAAAATACTTTTCATTATAACTTGTTTAACCTTCTCATGTTTCAACATATGCCTTTTGTCTCTCATTCCATTACCATGCGCCACTCTGAAAAGCTTAGCGCTGTCTTGATGACCTTTCTGTTAGCACCGGGGGGCTGCTGTTGGTTGTTTCCAGAGTCATCCCTTCTCTAATCTGAACAAGGCCAGTTCATCCAGCTTCTCCTCACTGGGCAAGTGCTCCAAACCCAACCGTCCCAGCAGCAGCCCCTGAAACACAGAATTCTAGAATAATTTTAGTTGGAAGAGATCCTCAAGATCATTGAATCCAACCATAAATCTAGGACTAAACCATGTCCCTTAGAGCCTCATCTGCACTTCTTTTAAACATGTCCAGGGATGGTGACTCCACCACTTCCCTGGGCAGCCTGTTCCGATGCCTGACAACCCTTTCCAGGAAGAAATTTTCCTAATACCCAATCTGAACCTCCCCTCGCACAACTTGAGGCCATTTTCTCTTGTCCTATCACTTGTTACTTCGGAGAAGAGACCAACACCCTCCATGCTACAACCTTCTTTCAGGCAGTTGTAGAGTGCAAGAAGTTCTCCCCTCAGCCTCCTGTTCTCCAGGGTGATCATCCTCAGATCCCTCAAGCGCTCCCCATCACACTTGTGCTCCAGACCCCTCACCAGCTCCGTTCCCTTCTCTGAACTCACTCTAGCACCTCAAGGTCTTTTCTGTAGTGAGGGGACCAAAACTGAGCCCAGGATTCAAGGTTTGGCCTCACCAGTGCCCGGCACAGGGACTGCTGGCTCATGTTCAGCCACTGTTGCTCAACACCCCCAGGTTATTCTCCTCCAGGCACTTTCCAGCCACGCTTCCCCAGCCTGTAGCACTGCCTGGGGTTGTTGTGACCCAAGTGCAGGACCCGGCACTTGGCCTTGTTGAAGCTCATACAACTGACCTCAGCCCAATGATCCAGCTGGTCTGGATCCCTCCAAAGAGCCTGTCAACCACTTGCTCCACTTTGTTATCTTTCCTATGGTAGGGGACCAAATTGACCACAGTATCTAACTGCAGTTGGGGAACAATCTTTCCCTGGATCTCCTTTTTCTGCTTGTGCTTGTAAAGCCCAGGATGCTGTTGGCCTCTTTGCTTCCAGGACACACAACTGGCTCATATCGAGTTTGTTTTCCACTGGGAGCCCCAAGAGTTTTTCCACAGATCTACTGCC
Source organism: Columba livia (assembly GCF_036013475.1). Lineage (NCBI taxonomy): Eukaryota > Metazoa > Chordata > Aves > Columbiformes > Columbidae > Columba > Columba livia. The sequence continues at coordinate 8,637,069 of NC_088602.1, forward strand.
AGGCTTTGAGTGCCCAGCCTGTGCTGTTGAAGGGGTTTACTCTGTGCCAGGAGCACGACTTATTGTTTCTCCCTGTTGAATATCCTAATGCTTCTGTTGGCCCCTCCCTCCAACCTATCCAGGACGGCAGACCTTGTACGTAGGGACTTGCCCCCACAGCGATGTGTCATCTGCAAACTGGAGGAGAGTGTGCTCCTCACTTCTTCCAGTTCTTGGATAAGGATGATCAGGAAGAACTGAAAAATGCTGTAAGAGTTATTACCTCTAGGTAATAATTACTTTCTTTTATCTGATTTGACTGTATCACTTTGGAAGAATTTATCTACAGAATGGATAAAGGAGAAATCAGTATAAAGCTGTGTGGTTTTACTATAAACAACACTCATAGCTAGAAGCAAGTTATTCTTCAGGAAAAACTTTAAAAACATTTGGCTTTGAAAGAAAATTTGAGCTAATATTTATATCTTATAAGCATTAGCTTTTAAAAAATTTGTCTTCTGTGCCAAAATACCCTTGCATGTTTGGACCATATCCATTAGCCTATTGCTTCTTGGCCCATCTAGTCAGAGAAATCAGATTTTTCTTGAGGTATTTATACTTGTAGGAAAAGTGACGTTACTCACATACCAACAGATTTAATTTGACTCTGTTTTCCTGCTGAAAACAGAAGGAAGAAACAGAAGTAACCTTCCTTTTCAGAAATATAGGTTTGCTTCCTACCCAATTCTGTGCTGAAAAAAATCATGTTATTGTTAGGTGATTTCATAGGGCTGCAGTGGGTCTGTGATTCCACAGTTGTTCCTTACTGGATCCCCTACCAGTACCTATTTCTTCCAGATTGTACATGGATGTAGGATCCTGTTTGTGTTAAAGTAATCGGAGGATATAATTTAAGATGTATCTAGGTTAGTATTTGGTTCTGATCAGAAGTCCTCTTTTAAAGTTATTTTGGCTGACTTGTGGGATGATCTTTTAGGAAAAAAAAAAAAAAAAATATATATATATATATATATATATTTTAATGAAACTGCAACAGAAAACATGGTCCAGGAGCAAAATATGTATAGCATGGTTGTCATCTCATCCAGACCCTTTGTTGCTGTGAATTGCTCCAGGTGCACACGATCTTCACTCAGGCAGCTGCATCCACAGATGCAACATTACACTGCTACACCAGTTGATGGAGTACAGGCGTTACCCAGTCCAGTTAGATTTAAAGGAAGAAAACAGTGTGAACAGGTAGTACCTGATCTGTAGGTTGTACTGGATGAATAGCACAAAGGAAACACTAGAATATAGTGTACTGAGGCAGACTGAACTAGTACTGAACTATCACAGAGGGTTCGGTGGCTGCATCTTTTCTGATACAGTGTTGGGTTCTGAGCCAGATTTACCCCATATTTTACTCTGGCCTTGTGAGGCTTCATCTAGCATTCAAACATAGATTTCCTAGGATTGGTCTTTAGGTGATACCCTAGCAATAAGCTTCCCAATTTATTCCTGATGATAATGTCATCTGGTTGTTCCCTCACAGTTGTATCTTTCTCATGCCACATTATTAATCCTAAAGACTTTTTTTTTTTTAACAAAATCATGTAAACTGTGATTGGAAAATGATGGTCCAATATAGCACAGTACCACTTGCCCTGTGTATGCACTACACTGCTCAAAGCCTTAAGCCCATGACTGAGTTTCAGTTTGTGAAGCACAAACTCTTGCATTTCCCTGTAAAGACCTGTTCTGGTTTAGGACACTTAATCCATAACTATTCATAGTCTAAGCAAACTAATTTCAGAAGGATTAACAGACTGTGTCATCCAAAGATAGCCGGTTTCTTTCAACTCAGAGTCCAGCACTTGTACAACTAACTCAGGAATCCTCAGGATTATAAATTGTTAGTTAATGCAAACAGTTTTAGATCTTTAGGACAAATGACTGGTCTTCAACTCAGAAAAACCTTTCACTTTTCACAGCTTTTTAAATCATAGTGAGTTATAAAGAATGCCAGCAGCGTTCCAGATTTACCTCTGGCAACTCACAGGTGTTTACCGGCAAATGTTCACTCGGGATTCACTCAGAAAAATCCGCTTACTGAATGAAAAGTAGAATATTGCACAAAAGCAAACATGACCACTGGCAAGGGAAAGGTCAACAGTTTTTCATTGACTGAATCAAATCTCTCTTACCCTAACTCAATAAAGGAAAAAAATAAATTATCTTTTTTTTTTCCCTAAAAAGAAGATTAAATAAAACAGACTTCTTCCTCCAGAGCTCTTATTCTGTTATCAGCTTATGCTGTTGTGAATGAAGTTATTTTTTAGAGCACTTATATAGTCATTTTGGGAATTTTAAGCTTTTCACTCTAGCTACTTGCCAGTGTTTTTGTTTTCCAGTATGAATCTAGGAAAAAATCCAAAAAATATAATTCTTGCTTAGGTTTACACTTCATTGCTTTGATTATGCTATTTAGAAAAAAAATCACCCCAGTGTTTTTATATTCCTTTGGCAGCATTTCTTACTTAATTCCCCCCTCACTCAAATTACTTCTTTGATTGGACTTGTATCTTTAATTTTTTCTCTATTGCTATATTATTTCTTCCTCTTATTCTTTTCCTGTAATATCAGCATGTTATTGTATCACATACTTTCTATTTAAAGAAACAGCTTTCTTAATTTTTTCTTTATTACTTCAGGTGCTGTTTGTATTTCTGAATTTTCTGTATGTGGAGCTTTTCCCATTAGAAAATCCCTCTTGCTCCATGTCTGTTTTCCTTCTGACTCCTCTCCTTTGACACCTGTCACAGCATTTTGTGACTCAAACACCTAAGTCTTCTAACTAAGCTGACCACTCAGATAAATCTGGTTTTTAGCGTTTGCTTTAGGGGTTATTTCCCCCTTAATTCAATGCTCCTTAAGTCAGCTTCTTAGAGCCAGAAAGTTTGCATGCAGTACCTGTTCTACACACTCAGCTCTGGTGTCAGCCCTTCTCCACAAAAGTTTCAGTATCTCAGAGGTTTGTGTGCTGTTTACACTTGGATTTATTATTTTGCGTGCATCTCTCATTCTTTATCTCCTTTGGTACCATGTGTTGACTGTGCCATAACTACTGAAAATACCATATTTAGTATTCAAATTTCTTTAAATTAGGCATCTTTTATGGTAAAAAAAAAAAAAACTCATCGAACAGTCTCTCTTGGAGATTCTGAGAGATTCCTCTCTCACCATTAATCTTAACATAAAAAACAACTGTAACATCATATTTCCTAATAATCACCATCTCTGGCATGATGTTTTGAAGAACAATATCCAGAGATTTCCTCGTGAAAATAATTACAGACTACAGACATCTTGCAATAATATCTAGAGAGATGAATAATATAATTCTTCAGTGTATTCGGGTTTTCATTTTTGTATATCAAAATACATACAGATGTCTTCATTTGTAATCATTGTTTTATGATCAAAAAAGAAGAAAATATATTCATATATGCACATAGCAGTATTAATGGAAATTGCAGGTCCAAAGCAAGGACTACCTTCTGAAGGAAACTGGGAAATGCATATTGTATTTTGCATACAGTAATTCTAAATTGATGTTGGTAATGACTAAGGAAGCGGGTTTTATATCATTCTCAAAGAGCTCCTATTTAAAAGGGACCCCATGGCACCACTGTGCGGTGATTAGAGAAGACGCATACCCGGACGCAGACAGAAATTCACGCAGAGGCAGAGATCTTGTTGTTCAGGAAGGAGTGCAGGGCCTGGCCAAGCCAAGAGCTGACCTAGGCCTTGGCTGCCTTCTTTATTCACTATTGACAATTTATAGGATTTACAGGTAGAGGCCTGGACTAAGATGTTTACAAAAAGGTGGTTTCCCACTAATTGTTATTAAAAACACACTAAACTCATGTAATGTTTGTCTCACTTGTTTTTCCACTCATTCACAGACCAGGCTCAAGGACATTCACACATCCCATGTACTTGGGGGCGGCTATCTGGCCCGAGATACCATTCTCACGAGTCTGGGCTATAACTTTTTAAAATTATGAGAAACGTAATTCAAAGTAATCTGTCCAAGGCCCTTTATGTGTTATTATGTTAGTATTACGTCTTTGACCGTCCAAATGGTCATGTTAGTATTGATCTTCCTTTATCATCCAGATGGCTGGAACCGCACATCTTGCTTTCCCACATTTTACTTTCCAACACCACTGAGGATTTTAGTCTTAATGAATGAACCAATGTGGGTTTATATTTATTTATTTGCTCTTGATGTACATTAAGTCTGTCTTTATTTCTTTGTTAACTGAGAACTGAGCAGTCCACGACAAGATTAAAAAGCAGCAAACTTTCTTTCCAGGAGTGTTCTCTCTAGAGATGAGAAACCTCTAATTTTATGTATATTTGGAATGAGGTTGAATAGCAATTTCGGTGTATGTTGCTGGAATACTTTTTCTAGCAGAACTTTGTTTACTTTAAAGGTTTCTTTCTTCTCCTCAAATTTTATTCCAGTGTCTTTTCTCTGAAGTTCTCCTTTGTAACTTTGTAACTCATGCATTTGAGTTCTACCAAGCTCCAGCTCTACATATTTCATCTTTCAGAGATGAGGAAAAAAGTCATTGTGCATAAACTTTGCAATGATCTCCAGGATCTCAAAGTGTCTAAAGATAAACATAATGCACAACTGCTCAGACATTAATTCTTAGTTTAGAATCACTTGGTCTTTAATTCTTAACTTTGAGATTTGGACAACTTGTACAGAGCATTGGTAAAATACCTGTCCTGTAAAGTTATTGTTGGAGAGATAAGAAGCAGAATCTGTAATGTCAAATACAAATTTTATATGTATTATACTATATTTTCCATTTCTAAAATGGCTGTTTATCCTCTAACTGCACAACTGTGACATCCAAGTGTGTTGAAATGGAAGTACAACAGTCCCAAACACAACTTTTATCAGTTAGGTTTCCAGGAAAAAAAAACTTTGAAAAAATATTACAACCAATAATTTTGTGTCTTGATTGTTTTACACACTCCTAAAATGACCAAAAGTCAAAATCCAGACAGTACAATGATATTTCATTTTGTGTCTTTTTTGGCCAAGAACATCTATTTACAGCAGCAGTATAGTGGGAAGTTGTTATGTGAGAGTTTCTTTACTTCAAAAAGCTTGTGGTTAGGATAAAACACAACAAGATAGGTACATTGTACAGACAGCATGGGAAGGAGAAAAGGTAAAGGATAACTGTGCTGTAATATTTCCAAAAGTGTGAATCTTCAGCATTTGACAGTTCTGAAACATGTAAACAAGAAAGGCATCATTTCAGTCACTTCTTCCTATCAGCCTAGTAATTTAAAAGACATTTCTTCATTAAAAGTGCATTTATATGTTACTGCTGTTTGTAACAAAGAAAAACAGATAAATTTATGGAAGGTAGGGATGAGATTTTTATTTAAATAGAAGACCTGTCAAAATACAGCATTGAGTGCCATCAACTCTCTTCTGAGTGTTAGGTTGTATCATTTCTCTTCATGTCAAATTGTCACAACATGCCTGTCATTGCATCTTTCAATTAACCTTAGAACCAAGTCTGAGAATTATACAAGGAACAAAGTTTAAATAGAATCCTTCCATTTAGCAATTTTGCTCCATAGCATTCTCTCTTGGTGCTGATAAAGTGGTCTGGGTATGAAGAGTCCTCCGGTGATTCATAATAGCTGGATTTCTTCCCCGTTACCAAACCTTTGGGCAGTAGCTTACTGTCATAACCAGGTCTCTGATGATATACTGATACTAAATTACCTAGAAAGTGTGTATTTTTTTCTGTGAATTACAGCTGTACTATTTTATACTATACTTGAGGAGCTACTTTTTCTTACATTTTGCATAAGCTTTACAATTAATCCTTGCAATAACTGTAGAAGTTGGAGGATGGCATGTTACATCAAAAAAAAATGTTTCATATACAACACTCACCTTGAAATGCTGGTCACTGGAACAGGCTCCCCAGGGAAGTGGTCACAGTACCAAGCCTGACACGGTTCAAGATGTGTCTGGACAACAGTCATATTGTTAATTTTAGGTAAATATATGAGGAGCAGAGAGTTGGACTCGATGATCCTTTTGGGTCCCAACTCAAGATATTCTATGATTCTAACATTTCCATCGACTTACACCACATATCTGAAACCTGCATCTACCTCTATCTTCCATCCTATAGTTTTTCTGTTCAGGATGTACGCTTCTGGGGGCTGCGTCCCTTCACTATTCTGTTTATAGGAGGAAAATCTATTATTGACATTTTATGGATATTGGGGATTTTTACTTGAATAAATTTTATACGTCTCTACAATAAACTACCGAAACTTTTCTTTTGACTTTCTCTTTCTGTGAGTAAAGCATAAATAGGCAAGGTTTATTGCCACTGTTTCCTTCCCTATATAATCTCTAGTCCCATCCTTATATCCTTGTTCTTGTTTAGCGTTTTTCTTTTCTGATAAAGCACAGAACTAGTACTATATTCTCTTACTTTTTCAATGTCTCTTTCCTGTGCTACCAGAAAACCAAAACTTTCACAATGAAACTCCCTTTTCCCCACCCAGAACTGCTCTTTTTCATTTCCTGTACCTCATAGGCATCCCCTTATTCTGTACACCACTCTCTACCTCTTATTATTTCAATGGTAAATGGCATATCAGAGATGGAAAGATTGGGAGGTATTAATCAATTCTGAGGTCCCAGCCATGCATGCTAGACGTGAATTTGGACAGTTCATATTGATGGGTCAAATAACGTAGGTAGTTTCCGTAAATGATGTGGTGTTAAGCTAGTAAATCACTATTTAATATAGATTTATGTTAATGATGCTACTGGTAGCAGAATATCACAAGGGACTTTTCTACTGAAATGACCAATTGACACCTCAACCCATTATGATTCTGTGACTATCAATATTGCTATGTCAGTCTTTGAATGTGCAGGTACTAGGAAAACCATATTTTCTACCTGGCTGCAATACTGCATCTGTAATTCTCAGTGCTCTTTGTGATAACTGCAAGGCTGTGTCGTTTTCTGTGTCTGTTTCTGCATTCCGACTCACCCGTCTGATTTCTCCCTTAAGGTAAATAATTACAGTTTAGAAGAAGTTACCCATGAAGAGGCAGTAGCAATACTGAAGAACACATCAGATGTCGTGTATCTGAAAGTTGGAAAGCCCACCACCATTTACATGACCGATCCTTATGGCCCACCAGATATTACTCATTGTAAGTGATTTTTGCAACTCATTTTGTAGGAGCTATCAGTTTGTCAGATGACTGTTTTTTTTCCTATCTTGTCTAAAGTAGCACATTAAATTTTATGAAACAGCTTGGAAGGCTGCAAAAATGAAATGTTTACTGCCACTTAAGCATGCTATACTCATGAAGTATTGTAAATAATATAACTCTGCTAAAGTATTTTCGCAACAAAGGTAAGAATGTAGCTCATGTACTGCTCTGCTGATTCCAATTAACCCTTGTCCAGGTGGACTGGACTGTAACTCTTGTGATAACTGCTAATATATTTTGAAATATGCTTAGATTTGCAGACTGGAGTCCTCTCTCCACAGAAAAAAAAAAAATGGAACAAGCAGCAAACCACCTTGTAGAAACTTAGTGAAAAGCTTGAGAGAAATATATGTGATATTTGAATAAAATATTTACCTGGAATGTAAAAATCACTGCTTTACTTACACAAATGTACCTATTTTCTGTATATATCCAATTCCTAAATGATTGTTCCACTTTGCTTTATTCTGTCTGTCCATTAATTTTATATATGTTTAGCTGCTATTTTTTCACTGAGGACCAAGGCCATATTTGTCCTTGCATTCAAAGTGTACTCTGTTGTAGGAAAAGCTGTTGAAACAATGTAGTAAAGCTCAGTGCAGGATCTCATAGGAGGGGTAGATATTTAATTATAAAACAAACTGATTTCAATCAGGCTGTCATATCTACACACTCAAGATCATCTAGGCTCATGTCCAGCATTCAGGTACAAAGACGAGCATCCAGGTGCATCACCAGGACTCCCTGAGATGATCAAGTACAAGAGTGGGTGACTGTGGAGTCCTTATTATGCACATATACCTTCTTCTGAACTTGACAACCTCCTGGCTGATGTGCTTTTTGCACCCTTAAGGAGATGATAGCAATTAGGATCTTCTGTCTCTCCCATCTGTCCTACATACGCATGTTTTCAGTATTTACTCCTCTTTTGACTCCTTGTCTGAGTGTCCCAGGCTCCAATCTAGCCTTTATCTCTTACCATCATCTCTTAATGGCTTAAGTCTTTGTTTCAGTTTGGATTTAGGTGCTGTCCTGATAAGTTACATGTAGTTATGTATTGATGACCTATTGATGAATCTAGGTGCAGGTTTAATTTTTGACAAGAGCTTCAACAACTGAGCCATACTCATCTTGATCTCCTGCCAATAATCCTTAGGGCATGTAAGGCCAACCAAGAGCTGGGAAAGGCAGATTTTCCCAGTAAATGCCGGAGACTTGAATTTTTCTGCACTTTTGCATAGTGTTGCTACTGTGGATCAATGAAGTTGAGGGAAAAAGATAAATGTCTATAATCCTCCTTATTCAAATTGCTCCATAAAAACAAAAGGGAAGATTTTGTAACATGCACATCAGGTGGTATACTCAGCCTCGCTGAGGATACCTATTTACTCAGCAAATGTTACAACAGATGGCAATCATGTTGTTCAGTAGCAGTCTGGTCTGAATCTTAGCAAAGCCCAAGAAGTAAAAATGCTAAATGTCCCTATCCAATCTCCTGCTTCATAATACTTCCCAACATAATAATTTGAGATTTCTAAAACTGTGGTTTATTATGTCAGGTTATAGATCAGCAGCGTATGAGAAGACAGAAGTTATTCCAGAGGGACAGTAAAGGTTGAAAAGATTTGCAGAAGCTCATCCCAGGCTGTTGGTGCATACGAATTCATTTATCCTCAGGGAACCTTTCATTATACCTACACCTTCAGAGTATTTCAGAACGACTAACGGCATTTCCCTGTAGAGATACTTTGCTTTGGAACATTCTGTGTCTCCACATCTGAAAGAAAGACTGAAACTAGTACTAGAAAGTTTAGCTTTCTTCTTCTCATGAGAAAATTAATCACAGCTCATTGCAGAAGCATGTATCATTGTTTTTCCTGTCTATCATTTCATTTTCTAATGACATTAACTAGAGATTTGAGTACAAGTATTATAAAATCTCTCCAGTCATAAATATCCCCAGTAACTTCAGAAAAGCAAAAAGCAAGCAAAGAACAAAACCCACAGACCCAATACAGAATCAGACAGCATAGTACTGCAATATTCATTACTAATCATTAATATGTAAGAGGTTTGTATCCACTTTCTATTTAAAATATGCAGAGTTACTGTGATCTAAATACTATCTATGCTGGTACTGAAATTTCAATTATTTGGGAATTTTGGCACCTTTAGTAGATCACAGCTTTAAAACTTCACCTTACATAATTCTTGCCACTCATAAAATTCCTGCTTTTATCCTGTATCGAGTTCTTACTATGTTACTCCTATTGTTTTATGTTAGAGCCAAAAAGAGGAGCATGTTTTTATTCTCATTCTCTTCTATACACATTTCTTTCTTCGAGCCAGTACTAATTGAAAAAGCAGGTTTCCTGTCACCTAAACTATTATTTCTTATTCAGATCCCCTGTAAAGAATCAATCCCTGCAAATGAGCCAACATTAATTGTTGTAGTAGTAGTAGCAGTAGTATGAACCTTTCAGGAAAACTCCAGATGTTCATTCTTCCTTGTTAGATTTTAAGGTCTCTCAGGCAAGGACTGTCTGTTTTGATGTTATTTACAGCAACGAGGACACTCTTGGTAGTCAACTAAAAATCAGTGCTCTTGTGACATCTAATAAAATATGAAAGTGTCTAACTAGAAATGCTTATTCTTACCATCAGCTTATTCTCCACCGATGGAAAATCATATACTCTCTTCTGGAAACAATGGCACTTTAGAGTACAAGGCATCCCTGGCCCCTATCTCACCGGGAAGATACTCACCCATTCCAAAGCACATGCTTGTGGAGGACGACTACACCAGGTCAGACACTCCTCTTTATTTGTTAATTTTCATGACAATTGCAAAGGATGTAGGTAAAGCTCTTCAAATTGAATATGGCCTATAGTTCTTTTCACTTTTATTCAAGGGAAGATGAGTGGAAAGTGTTACAGGTATGAAGACAACTAAGAGAAACATCACACGTATGAATGCTGACATGAGGTCTGTGTTGTCTGGGTGCAACCCTGGACTAGTTCCTAAGCAACCCGGCTGGCACTACACAAAATGTTGTGCGTCTTAACATAGTGAGAAGCTCTCAGGATCAGTGACTCATCTGCCTCCCTGTATGGATGGGTGGAGGGACTGCGTGTGCGTTTGTACCTGTCTGTGACAGAACTCTCTGAAAGGTCCATTTTGTTTAGTTTAGTGAAAGCAAGGCTGAAATAGCTTGTAATTTCTCTGTGTACACACATTGAGAGATAAATGTCATGGAGAAAATACACTATGGGAAAATTAAAAAAAAAAAAAAAAAAGTACAAACTGGCTGAAAACATGGGAGCGAAACTGGGTAAAGTTTCTTAACCATTAGAGTAATCATGAAAGCGTTTTCTATGAGAGCACAGAGGTTAAAAGAAAACTGTTTATGCAATGGCACTTGGTGCCTTTATAAAATGGGTTATTTGGTGTGATTGTCAGCAAAATTACCCTGGAAGTTGCTTCTAATCCTTTTGTTTGTTTGTTTCTTTTTAATAATCCCAAAAGAATTGTGACTACTATGTGGAAGCATGGTAGCAGAATTGTATCTATGTGGTTGCTTTCCAGGTAGAAAATACACAGAGGAAAATGTCGAGAGGGTTCTTTTATGCATCGTATTAGAACCACACTGAATGTCACTGATGAGACAGTGTGTATTTATCTTTTTGTTTGAAGGCGCTGCCATTAACTTAGAAGATGATAGTTGTGAAGTTTGCAAAATGAGCTCTCATTATAACATCTAGTGCCACAGAAAATGAGAAATTCACTTTTTTTCTGTTCTTCAGTATTCATAAATTAATTGTGTTTAAAGCTAGGAGGGGTCTGTTCTGATTATCTAACCTGACCTATTGAAAAGAATCTCATCCACTTATGTATTCATCAACTTCATAACTTGCTCATTTGCATTTCGTTTTTCTCGTTGCATACGATTACGATCTCAAGCTGCTTAACTTGTTGGATCAGACAGATTCAGAGTAACTAAATCATGATACAGCATTTAATCAGGACATAAATTAATGGAAACCACACCTTAGTTCCCTGTCTTGGCTAAAAGAATTTCTCCTTTATTTTGATTGAGGATGCAGAGCTGACTTCTTCCCTTGAACTTATAAGATGTTCAATTAGGATACGTATTCTCCAAAGGATTCCAAGAAGTTACACATTTTAATTAACAGTTAAAACATTGATTTCATTAAATTGTTCATCAAGACTTCACCTGGGCCAATACTGTGCTCACAGTTTCTAAAATGCCTATATATAGGAAAAATGCCAATATAATATCTAGGTTACTATGATGTGGGGTTTGTGGATAAGCTTGTATTGCTGATATGTCTCCTTTTGTAATGAGATGTCAGCATCATTATTACTGAGAAACAATTGATAAAGTTTAAAAACAGAAAATAAATGCAACCTTAAAAGTAGATAATAGCTAAGGAGACTAAGAAGTCACAGAAAGTGAAGGAAGTAATCCTAAAAAAAGGAGAAAAGCTGCCCTGAAAATTAACAAGCCATTTAAACTGCTAGAAGACCTGTAAGGTAATGAAGAAGTATCCTTAGGCAGTCCTGTGTTTCTTTGTGTTCCATGTAGGTGATTTAAACTTTCTCATTACTCATATATATATATATATATATATATAAATATATATATAGTCACAGAAGAGAAGGCAGTAACAGTCCCAGCCCATTGGCTTGGTACGTATCCAGTAGAAACCATACCTGCTCAAAAACTATGCGGGATATATATTGAAAGTAATTAGTATGTCCTTTTTTGATATTTTTAGGAAGAAATATGTATTCCTATCCTTATACATTTAGTTTCTTCTTAAACAAGTTAATTTTGTTGGTTTCGCTCCTGACAATAAAACCAAATACTGACACAGTCCGGTTCTTGACTGAGGTATGCATGCCAACCTTCATTTTGTGCTATTTCAGGAAAAAATAAATGCCCAGAGAAGCTGTGAATATTCTATGAAATACTCCTGTGTTCTTCCTGTCAGGATTCCAGCATTAGTGAGCTGTCTAATGAAGGGCTGAATCCTAAAGTTTACTGTGACATTAGCACTATCCACAGGAGAGACCAACTCCACAAACGTGACCTTCTGTGGAATGTGCGTGGCACAGGCAGAAGTAAAGGTCTCAAGTAATAGGAGCAGACTCTGGATGCAACAGAGCAAACCAGATGAAAATCTCATCGTTCTAAACGAGCCTTTACCTTGACCTATTGAAAAGGAGGAGGCTATTATGGACTTTATATTACGTTAGTGATAATAATTTTATATGCTACATTGATACCCAGGGTACAAAAGCACAAAGGTAAAATAAATGTAGTTGTAAGAAAAATGCCACTTCTTGCCATTGCATTTCCTCACTGGCCATATATCATTCAGCACTGTCTGAGAGACACCCAAACAAGAGCTGCAGTTTCTCCTCTGACCACAATGACTAAGAAGCTCTGACCTTCAAAACCAAACCATTTAACCCTTGAATAATGCTGCACCAATTTTTCTTTAAATGTCCAGGTAGCTAATTATTGCCTGTTGGTTGAAATGGGACTATTGAAAATGCCAGACTCAATTCTCACAGCTCTAAGATGAGAATAGTGATTGTACCGTCTGTGCAATGCCATGGGATTTGCTGATGAGTCTGCTTTTAAAATAAGAAGATATTTAGAAAGTCTTTGTTGCTGATCAGTTTAGAAAGACTTTTGGGAAGCCGATTAGCATATTGATAATTCTAGTGAACCCCATAGATCCCTCAATTACAACATTTATAATTAAATTTCCTGATATATTTTTTTATAATTAAGATGATGGCCAACTTCTCCAGTGGTATCCATTAAAACTACCTGGTTCTTGCTATAATAGGTTTTCTGGGCTAATTTATGTGGTGGACACATAGGAAATTTATTACCCTTGAAGTCATAATATGACAGCACTTCTAGCAGATTTTCATTTGTGCCAGTGAAAAATATTTGCAACAGTAACTTCTCCACAGTAAGAGGATTTTGCAGTTTTATAGTTCTTTGTACATGTGATTTGAGTGAGGCTGAGACAAGCTTTCTTTTAATTTACTTGCTGTAATGAATCTGTTGGTAAAGTTTAAATGGTTGAACAGTCAACTTTGTCCACTTTCTCTTGTGTTTTCTGTTTTGTTTTGGGGGTTTTTTTGCTCCAGTTCTAAATTGTTCTTTATTGAAAAAAAAAATATATATATATATATATATATGTATGCATACACACATATATTTTAGTCTGATATTAATTCTCCTTCTGAATAAAAATCAATACAATTTTTACTTAATAAAACTTAGGGGAAAAATAACTTCATCTATGTACAAAGGACAGAAAAGTAAATTGCCTTTAGTCACAAGTTTTAATGAAGCTGGTTGTTGTCTTTAAATTAGTGAGCTTTTGTAAATTCTGTGTGTCATTGGTCCAAAACTCTGTTAGTAGTGGGCATAATTTACTTTTTGTTTTGTTGGATTCATTTTGAATTCACTTGTGATGAAAGCTTTGCCTTCTTGTATTTTTTATAAAGATTGGCACCTTCTAAAATTCAAATAGCACAGCTTCAGGTTAGTAGAATGTGGGTGCAAAAGTGGATAAAAGCTACACGGCAAGTAACTGTCAATGCAGTCATCATCATTCTGCAAGTAAGTCCTTATTTGTTTCAGTTTCTAGTAAGATTAAAGTGTTGTGCAGGCAATGTAGGAGATTCCTTGATTGCATTGGTGGCAATTTCCTGATGCTGCTAGAAGGGAGAAACAAGAATCATTCTCTGCTCGACCTGCTGCTTACGAAAAGGGAAGAACGAGTGGCAAACATGATGCTAAATAACAGCTGGGATCAGAGTGACCACAAGCCGGTTCGGTTCATGATTCAAAGGAAGTCCGAAAAGTCAGTCAGCAAGTTATGACTGTAGATTTCAGAAGAGCAGACTTCAGCCTTTTTGGAGAATTGCTAAGCAAAATCTCTTGGGATGCTGCCACAGAAACAGAGGGCCCATGAAAGATGGATGATTTCTAAATAAAACTTATTGAGAACTCAGAAATGAACCCCCCTGTTGATCAGGGAGGAGGGGGATTCAGCAGAAGTTGTTCTTGACTAAGCAAAGAACTTTCTGATGGCTTAAAGTGCAAGATGCAGACAGGCATTGCTTGACTGCTCAATGACAAAATCAGAAAGTAGATTGATTTGAGCTAAGACTTACAAGGGCCATAAAGGATAACAAAAAGTGATTCTGCAGGTGTGCTAGTTTCAAAAATGAAGGTAAAATTTGGTTAAGGGAAAAAAATGATGAATGGGGAAGACAATGTAATGACAGACAATATAAGAAAAGCTGACTTACTCAACATCATCTTTGCTGGGCATTTACGGGACCAGAAGGTAAATGGAACAGTCAGCATAGATTCATCAAAAGCAAATCATGTTCTTATCCAGCCTGGTTGTCTTTCCTGATGAAATGACTTGTCGCATGGATGAGGAGAGAGCAGTGACTGCCTTGTACTGGCCAGTGCCACAGCACAGGTGGTACCTCGAGCAGGAATGCCTCTTTGGTGGGTGAAAACACAGCTGACTCCAAAGAAATACCCGACCCACGCCAGAACTCCCACAGATGTGCATCTGGGGTTTGCTGTGGGGAACGTTGTGAATCCTCCTCTCCATGAGTTGCCCTGGGGAGTGGCTTCAAAGGTATTTCTCACACCTCTTCTGTGGGCAAGAGAAGCTGTAACACAGGGAGCACCCTTGAAACCTCCTCCAGCCTCTCATCCTAACACGAGGAAGTGTTGGATAAACACGTACAACTAATCAGTAGCTGGAAAGAAGATGTGATTTATAAAGGTTTGGAAACCTTTTGGATTATATGCTGTCACCTTCTCCCATCATAGCTACGCTCATTTGCGTGCAGTGGCAGACTTTGATAAGGCTTTTGACAGTTTCCAACAAGAATCTTGTTTGAAAGGTGAGGAAGAGTGGACTAAAATAAGCGTCTGGGTTGGGAACTGACTGAACCAGTAGACTCAAAGGGTAATGATCATCATTTGACATCTGTCAGGTGGTCAATGACGAGCAGAATAACTCAGAATAGCTTGGGCGCCAGTGAATAACTTCATCAATGACCTAGATCATGACACAGAGTGCACCCTCAGCAAATTCGCAGAGGATAACAAATTGAGGGGGAGTGGTTAACATGACAAATGGCAGAGTTGTGTTTCAGAGGGATCTAGATATACATGAGGACTGGGCCAGAGGAAACCTCACAAAGTTTAGTAAGAAGAAGTGTGCACCTCAGCTGGAACTTTTGTACGGGCCGTGAATCAAACATCTGAATTGCAGCTTCATTGAAAATGACCTGGACATCACAGCAGATGCCAGGCTGAACATGGACCCAGGAGTGTCCTCTCATTGCCAGTCAGGTAATCAGCATACTGGGCTATATTAGGGGAAGCATGGCCAGCAGAAAAAGATGAGTTATTTTCTGGAAGACTTTGACCAGTTTCTGTTCATTGACTTCAAGATGGATGTGAAAAAACAGGGGGTGGTACAACAGATTCTCAGAGTCCTAAATCACATGGAGATTGAAGGGATGTTGAGGGAACAGGGGCTTGTCTAATGTTGTGAAGAAGAGATTAAGGAACAATCTAAGAGCACCTTCTAAGTACTCAGTAGCAAAGATCATGAAACCAAACTCAATAGAGAAGGTTCAGTGGGTGCAGACATTGGCTAAGGATGTTCTGATTTCAATTTGAGAAGAAAAAAAAGAGACTGAGTGGGCAGAGTAGTGCTGGAGCAGGTTGCTTAGAAGCATTGTGAAATATCTGCCTCCATATTTCCAGCAACATTTAAATTACAATCTAAAAATCCCGTAGCTTTTAGTTGTTCATTCCTTCTGTCTTTAATGAACAACATGGACAAAAGATCAATAAAAATAAAGAACTACCATCTTGAGTTTTTAATTCTCTTTTAACTTCAGAAAATGGTTACATCACACTTCTGTTCTTTAGCTGATAAAAAATTCACTTTCACGTTTAACTCTGGCTAGATATTAAAGATTCATAGATGAAAAAGCTGTCTGAGTTATCTGTTTTGCTGTGAAAGGCATGTTTGATTTTTTTATACATGCATCTTTGAAAAATAACATTTTCTGGTTGAGGAGGAGGTGATGGGGATTGGAAGACAGAAAAAAGAACCATTAAGTTGAATTCTCAGAGGAATTTTTCCTTGTATTGAAAGTAGCATTCCTCAACTGTTTCTTGTCTACTTATATAAACTTGCTAGCTGAATTGAGGATATTTTATGGAAAGACCTTTAAATTGGTATTGATACACAGATTTGACTTTTCGGTATCAAAACATTACAACTAATGTTGTGGTTTATGTGTTATAGAACTATCAAAAACTGTTTTCTGACAAAGGTTTTGTGAAATGTAATGAGTCTTGAAAACTGTTCCTTTGTCCATTGACAAAATACTCTGTGTGTTTCAAAAGTGTCTGTTTGCTGAAAAGAGTTCACTGCATTTCCTGTTAGTTTTTTGGGGGGAACAGAAGTGAAACTCATGTTTCCCAGATGGAGAAGATCAAGTACTGTAGGTAGAGCTTTCAGATAGCAAATTTTATACCATGTTTTTGATCAGATGTTACTATATGAGTGAGGAGTAAAAGATACATAGAAGTACACTGATACAGTTATACAAATATAACAGGTAGTTATGAAGTCTCAACAATCATATCACCAGGCCTAATCCAAACTCAGCATGTCAATTATGCCTTAAAGACAATAAAGTATATGTAGTTATATAGGGTGGCTGATAATGCCTTTTATTTATTCTTCTTATTAAATCACTTTTAACTTTGGCAGACTAATTGTTCAAGTTATATTTCCATGCTCAGTTTTTGTCTGGGGCTGGATTTGTTCACCCAACGATAGAAAAGGTTGCATATTTGTTTCGCTTTGAATTTTAGTGTAAATTATATCTATTATTTTAAAAATAAATTCATTTAACCACTATTACCATTAAATTAAGTTGCATTTATTTTTAGCCATAGCAGCTTGGCCATTTAAGGGATGGAGGAAGAACTACATGGCTTAGTTCATGTTTTATTCTATGTTTAAAGTTGTGGTGATATTGTATTTTAATTGGTGGAATATTCTGTACATAGCTTCAGAGTGTTGAAATATGAAAGCTGATGAAGCTGAATCCACATAGTATTTCTACTGCATTTGTGAAAATCTTTCTAAATGCCAACATATATAAGTCTGTGGAAAAACTGCAATTCATTTATCTTCCAAACTGTGTTTAATATTTTTTTGCAGTAGAACACTTTGAGATTCCATACTCACACTATGGTGTATCAAAGCTTCTCACAATTTTGTAATATTGACTACATTATTTTAAAAAACCAGCATGATTGAGCACAAAGATTTTTCTCTCTACTTATTTCTTCCATTTCTTTCTGAAATAGAAACATAATCATGAGTGATTCTCTTCTGTGCTCAGAATGCCTGTTCCTGTTAGATTTGAACATTGAATAGATTGGAGAAACTGGGGGAGTGTATTTGTCAAGGAATTATGGTGAGATGGGGTGTGAAAATGAGGGAGAACTTGTCACTGGTTTTGTGAGAACGGAAATCACAAGAAGGGAACACTGGTATTTATTGGGTAAGAAAACTTGGATTTGGAGGAGGAATTTAGGACAGTGAAGAATGTGAAAAATGGGTGAAGAGGCATGAAGAAGCAGTGGAGAAAAATACCCTGGAGAAGAGCAGCAATGAATTCCAGGGCTGCTGAACCAGCAGCTCTGTCAGACAGTGAGACATGAGGTTTGGGATAATCAATAGTTGTGCAAGAAGAATCAGGCAAGGAACAGAGACAGAGGGCAGGTAGGAAAAGTTGCTGATAAGATGCTGGCAGGATCAGTCTACAATCGTTTCTCTCTAGAAAAGGGAGAAGAACCCAAGGTTTCTAGGGGTTGCATGACACACACATGATCCCACTGGGCAGTTTGTCGTGACCGTTCATCTGTGTAATGTTTGGAGGACGTTACTCCCCATTTCTCATAATGCAGAGTTCTCATGCTCTAGCTCATAAGTTGGCGGCCCTGATGATGATTATGTTGAATTGAATGTGGTGTCAAATAATAGGATTTCTTTCTTGGTTTAGTGTTTGATCAATCTCAGGAATTATTTAAAAAAAATATTAAAAGAACACTATTGAAGTTACACATTAAATGTTCAATTAAGAAAATTAAAAATTAAGTTTGCCTGCTAAATGTTAAATTGGACCCTCATTGAGGTACAGCAGTACAGTATTTATCTATACTATCATCTAAAAATATCTACTTGTAGAACACATGTCAACAGCTTTTTAGAAAAAAAAAAGTCAGAGATGTATTTCTTAGGTGTATCTTATTATTAATTCCCTTTAATAAAGCATTAAATTGCTAAATTACAAAGCAACCATTTTATATTCCATGTATTTCATGCACAAATTTTATCTTATACTAATTGTTAAACTTTACAAATGCATAATAATTGTCTACCTATTATAAGATTTCGTTTTGCTACCCCAAATTTATTTTAAATAATTAGTCTTGACTTGGGAGAATAATTTATGTTAAAGTAAAAATTCAGTTATTGTCAAGCCACCAGCTAATCTGTCATGTACTATCTGAGTAATCCACATGTATTTAAACAGTTCTGTCAGAGATCCTCAAATAATAGGGTTTGATTATTTCTAATACAGTCAGTGGAAGCTACTTAGTATTTAGCATTAAATATATATACATATATATATATATATATATATATATCAGAATTTGCATTGCTACTTAAATAGAGATTTCTGAAATGAGATAGTAGGATTGATAGTGATAACGTGCACAAAAATAGTAACATATAATAGTGCCCAGAGGAAAAAGATAACCCTAAATACATACTACATGTATCATGGACCCAGATTCTTAAAGCAGCTGTTACCACTTCAGAAAGATGCCTTGGGGTGATCATGGTTAGTTCTGTGACGTTGTCAGCTCAGTACTCAAGAGCAGTCAAAAAGTTAATTAAGAATGGAAATAGGATCTGATAGGACAGGAAAAGAGTGCAAAATATAGTGGTTTTCTGTAGGAATCTATGATGCAACCAGGTTTTAAATCCTACATGGAGGCAACTGGGAAAAGCCACAGAAGAGGGTGACAGAGCTGATTGGGGTGTAGCGCGGTTTCCAGGCAGAGCTTAATAACCAGTAATTCCAGTATAGATAAAAGATGTCAGAGGGAGATCAAACAGAGATCTGCAAAAGTACCTGTGACACAGAGAAGGCAACAAGCAACTATTATTAGCACTTTCTCACAACTCAGACCCAGGTAGTTTACAATATATTGCCAGGTCTAAAATTCAGAAAAACAGAAGGATTTTTTATTTAATGTTACCGTATGTTATCAGTGTGAAAGCAAGTAACAGGCTCGCAGTTCACAAAAGTAGAAGGTTTTGGTGTGTCAAGTGACGAGTTTGTGGGACTCATTGCCACAGCGCGTTGTGAAGCCTAAGAAAAGAAAAACATTCAAATACGGATGAGGATAAGTGCTGAAATTCATGGTGGATAGGCCTACTGACCACAATTTGCTTGGATTTAGTTTCTGGACTATATAGTCCTTAACTTGCTGGTTTTCAGCAGCTGAGAAGCAAAGGGCCATTCTTTACTGACCCAGTTTCCCAAAAAGTCACTGGAAGGGACTGGAGCATCTGGTCCGACAGTCTCACCATCGCTATGGGAAACTGTTTATTTCCCATTACCACAACAGAAAATAATTACTGACTTTTTATTTTTTTTCAAATTAAGCAGTAATTTCATTTTCTAATTCCTAATGGCTAAGAATAATGAGTGTAGAATTGGCGGTAGCATATTAAGAGTTCTAAATTATACTTATGCCTTCTTCTAGACCATTTCATTTGAAAACCCTTACTCTTCATTATTGTGCTAAAAATGTTGCCATGATCTTAAGCACTTGTTTTGCAGTTACAGAAAACTTTAAGGCTCATGAAAATAGCAGTTAATAATGGAAAAGCCAAGAAATCATTGATTGTAGAAGGGTTTCCAGAAAGAACTAGTGTAATGTACTTTTAGTATTCCAGCTCTTCACACCCCTTCTCTGTCTTTCATTTAGTTGAAATAAATATATCGTATGAGTGATTTGGTGTTATTTGAATTGCCAGCTCACAACCTATGAAATAAAAACAACTTTCAATTCTAAATGAACCTATTGCACAATAAGGTATGCGTCTCTCCCAGAAGATTATATAAAGAAGACACTAAAAGTCAAAAGACATATATATACAAATCACTGGTTACAAGAACTGGAAGAGTCTTATGTAATGAATTGCCATTGATTTTTTTAAATAGTGATGTACTTTTAAAGGCAGTTCATTTCACGCTTCCCAGAAACATTATGTTAGCAATAGGAATATATTAATTGTCTTTACAGAACTTGTGTACAATTAAAAATTGCTACTTAGGGAAAAAAAATGTTAGGAACTTGTAGAATTGTGAGATTTATTTTCTCTCAGATTAAATTTAGCATTTCCTGGCTGTAGCCATGCACATTCAATATGCTGGGAGAGCTTAGCTGGTTTCTTTCCAAATCATAAAAGGTTTTAAAATTTAAAAAAAATGAAACTGTTAACATTTAATGTCCTATGCTGGCAACTGAACCCTACCAAAGCGGATTCTGCAATAAAAAAAGAGTTACAATTAAATTGAGGACCTCGCACAATGCTGAGGAAAGAGTGGTTTTAATAATGCCATTTTCTTATAACTTCTGCTGTGCAAGAAAGCCAATCTGAAACAATAATTTAGTGAGGATCCAAACAAGGAAAAATAGGGACTATGAAGAGCTTTCTTTACACAGTTATGAAATAAATAAATAAAACTGGTGTCATATTGATCTTCTACCTCCCACTATTACTGTTAGCTTTTCTATCGGTCAGTTATACCTTTCTGTGGAAATCGTGCCTCATTGCAGTTAAGTCTATACTGATTAACAATTCCAGTTTTGTTGTTGTTGTTTGGTTTGGTTTGTGGGGTTGTTCTTTGTTTTGTGGGTTTTTTTTTGTTTTCTGCTTTGTTTTGTTTTGTGGTTGTTTTTCGTTTTGTTTTGGTTTAGCTAGAAAAGCAGTTTCTGACTATTCTGCTGTTCATAGTACCATTTAAAAGCTTGCCTTGTGGCGCTGAGTGACTTGGTGCTCTCTCCTGTGATTGAATTATCTACTCAAACAAACCTGTGCTACTACTTACATTTTCTGTTGCATTTCTTCTGCTGCGGTGTGCCTGATTCTCATCCTAACTTATTTATTGCTGTCCATCTAGACTTAGCAGCTGCTGCTCACATTTGTCACAGAGCTTGGTTTTTAGCTCACTGATAAAGAGAGAGAACTGTACTGGAGGTTTTTCACTAAATAAACATTTTAAAGACAGAAAGGGAGCACGTCTGTGAATTAAGAAGTTACAGCAGCAGTTAGTTATTTTTCAGAGTAGACCCATGTTAGATAATTGCTCAGTAATCCAAATTATCCAAGAAGCATACAGTAATATTCACATATTTGGCATTTTAAGGGGATTTTTGCATAAGTTGTTTTTTGTTTTTTTTTTTTTAAATGGAGATAATGGACAAAATAAGTTCCATAACATAGTTCTTTGTTCTTCCTTATGTTAAAAAATTACAGAAAATGCTTCATATTTATTTTAAATAAGACAAACCTCTGGAGCCATACCTGCTGTATCTGAAAGTGATCTGATTGCAAATAAACTACAGTAAATCAGTTCTTAAGTAATATATATCTAGTTATATATATCTATATAACTTCTGTTACTGCATGCTAAATGGCCTGCTACATGTTTTTAAATTCATTTGGACAATTAATGTGTCATAAAATAAGGCCTCAATGTTTATATTCAGTCTGTCTCTAAATTATTTTGCAAGAAATGTTGAGCTGACCTTGACTGTATTTTTTCAGAATGGCACCTTAGAAACTTTTTCTAATTAGCAGTCTTTTACATTCTCCTTACCCCATGCTTTGAGAGAAGAATCACAGAACCAACTGGATTGGAAAAGACCTCAGAGATCATCGAGTCCAACCCTTGGTCCAACTCCAGTCCATTGACTAGATCATGGCACTAAACACCATGTCCAATCTCAGTTTAAAAACCTTCAGGGCCGGTGAGTCCAGCACCTCCCTGGGCAGCCATTCCAATGCCTGACCACTCTCTCTGCAAAGAATTGCTTTCTAATATCCAGCCTAAATTTCCCCTGGCAGAGTTTAAGCCCATGCCCCCTTGTCCTATTGGTAACTGAGACAACCTGTCTCTGTCATAGCACTAGAGACGAAGATATGCCAGACAGGATTTACCAAGTGGGCTGATGCCATCAGAGAGAAGTTCCTTCTTCTTCCAGTGAAGAGAAATATAAATAACAAGAGAAAATACTGCATTAGAAGAATCATTTATTGAAGCTGGGTGGTCTTACTAATTCTATTTTTTTTTTAATATAGTTCGGGATTTTTTTCTTCCAAAGTAGGCAGGCACAATTGTAGATAAGTACCAGTTTGCCATAGAGAAGGTGAGAAGTCACAAGGACATTTGAAGATAGTCTGTTGCAGCAAGTATCTCATATTATTTTTAAGGATTTCTGGCCTACATGAAACACAGTTTGTATGAGTAGGACAGTCATCTGCCCAGTACAGTTTAATCCTTCTTCTCCTCTCCATTTTCCATCCCAACTTTCAATTATTTTTGTACTATTTAATTGATATTTACTAACTCAAACTGAGAGATAAAATAACTTTATACTGATCTGAGCTGCACCCCTGATGTCATGTACTGCTTATTTTTCAAGTTCTGGCTTTTCTGTGCCAATGAAATGTGCAGCCAGGGCCCAGCTATGCAATTGGCAGAAATGGCTTATACATCTGAGTAGTTAGAAGGTGTCTAAAAAAACAACTCAGTCCATCATCTTAATGACCTCAAAGAATGGCATCTGATGGTAAACAGGTGGCTATGCTGATCTCAGACCAGTTCATAGGCCTTACGAGAAGTGCACTCATAACTGGAATTAGCTGATACATAAATCCTATTCTAAGTATAGAGTCCAAACATTAAAAAGATAAAAAAAATTTAATTCCTTTTCTTAATCTTAAGACACTTCTGCTTGTCTCAGTTACAGAGTGTGTGTTGTTAGCTAGCTCACAGTGTCACTTTTATAATACTAACGAATAGAGGACTTTAGGCAGTGACTTCAGAAAGGATTGTTCCAATTTTCTGTTATTTTGCCATCCAGCAAGACTAAAATGAGTGAGAAATACTGAATGTTTTGCAATTTGCTGGGCTTTGCAAGATGTTTTGTTAGGGCTTTGTGTTTATACTTGAAGGACTAGTCTCCATACCTAGGTAGATGCTAAATGTTTACTTTCATTTTTCTTTTGGAAGCGGGTTGTATACCTCAATTAACACATCAATCCCTTGTGTCTGTTCATCTCTGTGGCATGACGTGTGTCTTGGCACAAGGTTGGATGGCCAGTCATTGATGTCTTGGTATAGTTTGAGCATTCACAATATATCCAAAGGGTGGCAGCACTCATGTTATCTACCACTCAGAGGAGATGAGAAACTTGAATATAGAAGTTAGCAAGTCGATTATGGACTGGTTAGAGTTCTAAGCCATGCGAAATCTACAGTTTGTATTCGTCTTCCTTCACTGGGGAAGTATTTCTTCAATTTTCACAGAAGATATCATTCATATTTTATATTTGTACTTGTTTTTTAGTATATTACCTAAGAGTGACTGTTGAGAGAATAAAAGGCAGTATTGGTCTAAAATACAATAATAGAAGTGGTTTGTTTGGGGTTTGTTTTGTTTTCTCCTCTGGATTTTTAGTATTAGGAGCAGCAATTGATTTGGTAAATAAATTATTAAATCCACTCCTCTGAAACAAATGTGAAATGTACTGAGAAAAAACAGAATTTCTACCTTAAATATTTGTAAAACAATTGTACAAAATCCTTGACAGAATGCTTTGTAACCAAATGAGTGACAGCTTTGCTCTTTTGATATAGGGTAATCTTAATTGCCTTTTTTTTAACAGTAACATTTTCACTGGGAAACTCGAGCACAGAGAGCTCTCAAATCCTATGTCAGATTGCTATGAATAGTGTTGGCATTGAGTGAGACTGATTTTTAAGTAAAGCAGCTATTCCTTTTCCCCTAAAGGACAAAACCGGGAGCTAATAACACAGGAAAATTTGTTCTTTGTATCTGTCAGGGCACCCACAACCGTAACAAACTCTGGTACGTGTGAAACTCACCACAAAAAAAACACATAGGAGGCACGGTGCAGCCAGAAAAATGAACAGAGTTCATTAACTGCTTGGCCTCTTGATATTTCCAGGCTTCTGAAATAGGATTTTCATCCAGTTAACACTGTATTGCTGTGATTAGAAACAGTGGCAGACCCTGGGCCTTCTGGCAGAAGCGTTGGATATGGCGGCAGTTGAGCCTTGGCAACTTGTAGAGCAGAAACTGGGAAATTATGAGTCAAGCTGCATTCTGCCATTAGGCCCGGAGGTATCTGCCGGGGCCAACACAGTTGCTGGAGAAGCTGCATGACGGGAAATGTACTATATGTGGTGCATTGCTTTGAAAACTGTTTGCTGGTTGTCTCCTGTGGATCGTGGCTGGTTGGTACCAAAAGCTGCATCCCCTTCTCCCCTCTCCCCAAGCGGCTCCATCGGAGGCTCATGGTAAGTATTGACTCTGCCAAGCGGTTGGCCTCTGGGCAGCAGGACAGAAGTGCTGGGTGACCTCTCAGTCTGTTTTCGGATCTTATTCTTCATATCTACCTTCACAGACTGCTGTCTGTAATTTGGAGCAGTACTGCAAGTCGATTGAAGTAGCCTTGTCAACAAGGTTAACTGGTTGAGACGTGGTCTGCATAATCAGATTTTGAAGGCTGAATCTGAAAAGAGAGCAAAGAACTCTTGAGATTTAATCAATTGCCTGCCAAAGAGATTAATTTCTCACGAAAATGGTCATTGTCAGTGTTATTATAGGATATAGCACATTTTTACCACAGCTCTACTTGCAAAACCCCAGCTCATTGGAGCAGGAGAATGTTGTATTAAAAATGGGTATGTACTTCATCTTTATCTTAAGTTGATGGGTAAATACTCTCTCTTTCAGGTAATAAACATCATAGTTTCTTTTATGCAATGCTCAAAATTAAGGTCACAGAAAGTAACATTGTTAGATTTAAAAAAAAAAAGCAAGCAGAGTATGTGGGAAGATTTACCACTGAAGTTCAGAGATAAGATATTCCCTTTCACGACCACACTTCCCATCAGCCAGTTTTATGACCCACTTATATTATGTATATCTTTATATGCAGTTGCTTGTATGCCGTGATACTGTGTTCTCAAATTGTAATGTTTCCTTTAGCAGCACGCTTGACTTGTCAGAAAAGCCCTGCTGAAAAGGTCGTGACAGATTTGCTGTGCATGCTTTTGAAATGATTGCTGTGTTTTCTCGATACTCTCGGCCACTAATGCACACCTGATCTTTTACTCTTGTCTCTGTATCACCAGGCCTCCTGAACCTGTTTACAGCACTGTGAACAAACTGTGTGATAAACCACCTTCTCCTAGGCACTATTCCCCTGTCGAGTGTGACAAAAGCTTCCTCCTTACAGCTCCCTATCCCCACTACCACGTAGGCCTGCTCCCTGACTCTGAGATCACCAGGTACTGCATGCGCTTCTTCCTCACCTCCTTCTTTAGTGCATGAACATCGCTAGATTTATTGCTTAGTTTGCGGCTTCACCACAGATATTTTTTTCTACAGCTCGCGCTTGTTTTTAACCATGCTTTCACATCTGCACCACTGGAGGATGTATGCTGCCTCGGTATATAATTTTGGTCATCCAAAATCCAGTGATGAATACAGGCAATGTTTTGATCCATTGGAATGGTGCTCTAAAATAGGTTACTTGTTACCTATTACATTTTACAACTGAATTCAGTGTTCGTTTTTCTCTACGAAAAGTGGCTAAGACTTCACTGAAATGCTGTAGTAATTGGATTTGATTCAGTCATTTTATTTCTGTGCTGTGAATACTTTGTTCACTGAGCGTCTTTGGGTTTACAGGGTGGCTGCCTAAGCCATTCAGAAGAAATTAAGCAAAAAATAATCACCTCTCTCACCAGGTCATGGTTGAGAGTACATTTAAAATTTAGTATTCTCTAGGCCAACTCTAAGAGGACTCTTAGCAAAATCTGAAGTTAAGAACATTTTCATAACTTAAGTAATGGAACACCTTGCTACAAAATATAGTCAGCGATTGCCTCCTGAGAAATATGTAATAGATAAAAACATACTGTTCAAAACTGTATTCTAGTATAACCCACCTATTTTTCTATGTTCTACTAGGATAGTAGTAAACTACTTGCAAACGAGACATGGGAGACAGAGGAAGAGTTAGGCAGAAGTTTTCAAGAAGGTGTTGAATGCTTCCTTTGTCAGGAAAAAAACTCTCATCTATATTCTCTGGTAGCAGAAAAATAATTGTATTTGGAGCTTAGATCATAGAGACTTCCCACAGAAAACATTTTTCAAAGAAAAGTGTAATGTAGGAAGAGGAGAGCAGAGATGTGTAAGTAGAAAGTATAATGGTAAATTAATTTAAGATATAATAACAGGAAACAAACCCAAGGGATTATAAAAACAGCTGTGAAAGTCATTGCAGTATATGAAATGGAAGCTAAATTTAAAAAATCGTAAGACAAATACTAGTAAAAAGTGCAAC
The DNA here is from genome assembly GCF_036013475.1 of Columba livia. Classification (NCBI taxonomy): domain Eukaryota; kingdom Metazoa; phylum Chordata; class Aves; order Columbiformes; family Columbidae; genus Columba; species Columba livia. The sequence goes on from NC_088602.1 coordinate 8,664,261, forward strand.
AGATGTGGTAAGACCATGCAGAAGTTGTCAGTTTATTAGAATGTAAATTGTGTAGCTTCTAGAATTTGTAAAAATATGCTTAGTCACTGGACAAAGTGATTAGTCCAGCTGTTTAGGCCAATGCAAATATAGGTGAATGACATTGATAAGGGCAATGTTTTATAACAGTATTAATAACTCTAGAAGAGTGTCAAGCACTAACCAATCTATCCACAATATTTACATTTCTCTGCAAATATTACCTTAAAGGAAATAACTAGCCAAAAGTTAGACTGCAGGTCTCTAGGTAGAGAGTACGTGTGAGTAATTTATCTATTAAGCATCTCAGTGTTTCTGTGTGTTTAGAAACCGACAGCAGAAGAGATCATTATAAAAAGGCTTACTTTTAAAATGGTCCCTTTAGAAAGGAAAGGACCAATTTGAACTACAAAGTTGAAAAAGTGAGTTCTAGGGGGATTTGGGGCCATGGAGAATGTGTATTGGGAGCACTAAGAATTAGACTGTGAGTTGCTAAACAGAGGTGCAATTCATTGCTAAGTGGTTCATCTCTATAGACACAACTGTCAGGACTATGGGAATAGATGGGGGAAAAAGAGTGAATCTGTTAAGGTTTCCTGCACACCAGATAGTCAGTGAACCTCTGGAGAGCTCATAGAACTAGGCCATTTTGCCAGGTGAAGGTATAATTCTCTACATCCTTTTGCTTTGTTGTGTGATTGATTGATTGATTGATTGATTGAATATTTGCTCATCGAACATTTCATGACCTGACATGAGGACATAAAAAGCTGGGTTTTGTTTTACTGAGAACAATTCTCTTCAAGAACAAGGTTTCATTTATCTTCATTCCACTTTGGTGTAAGAGTAAGCTCTAGTCCCTGCATATTTGATCAGTTTGTTTATTTCAACAGTCCAACAAAAACTGCAAAAAGAACATGAAAGATGAGAAAAGACACAATTCATGGTTAAATGATCTGCACTATGTGCTGCTACATGCTGTGGCAGGGGGAACTGATTGCTAGAATTTAGACTTCCTTCCCACTGTGAAATAACATTCAGCTGGAAAAATGACAGTTTTCGATGTTCTCAAATACTGTCATCTTTTCCACAGGACTCTTTGAATAGTTGGCTGTGGAGTAAGACTTTTGAAATAATATTTCACCAAATGCCTTTGGTGAGGAAAGCGACAGCTTTACAACGCGTACCATGGTCTGATTTCCAAAAGGACTGGTATTCACAGTTGGAGAACAAATTTTAGAAAATTACTAATTGCATTTTAGCCCTAATCCAAGTGGCTATTTTTGCAGAAGTGTTCACTGTACGCAGTCCTGTATTTCACAAAGTGATGTGTCCCAGGACTGTACTGTGTTGATTTTTCAGACAAATCAATCCATAAAAAGTCCTTGTTTTAAATCCACAGCTGTGATACCACCACCTGTTTTGGAAGTTGTACTACAAAACAATCTCCCGAATATTGACCAGCTATTTTGAAAGATCTCAATTTACTTACCTGAATTCGTCCTCTACATTATACACTTCCATGGTATCCAGTCACATATAAAAAGAAGGTGAAGACAGGGAATTGAGTTCTTCCCTGTCCTTCTAGAAAGAGTTTTTCACCAGAATTTGTCAGCCTCAGTTTTGGGGAGGAAGGGACAGGGATTATTTGCTGGTTTTGGTAACTGTTGTCATTGTTGTACCTCAGTGCTGCAGTACTGAGACTCTGCTGCCGAACTGCAAGACATTTGGTTTGACAAATAACTCTTCCAGAGGAAGAGGAATGTGATGCCATTTTCTCCCAATTGAAATGCTTGTAAGCCAGCCAACGCCTTTCAAATTGCTGCTCCAGATAATTTGTCAGCTACTACTCAGATGATTGTTTTTTCAAGGCTCATTAACTTAATAAGCAAAGAGAATTCATAGGCTAAAACCTAATGAATTCAAGTTTATAACCCTCACTTTTATAGTGGCCTGTGTTAGCTCCTCGGAGATCTGGAGATCTAGAATTATATACTCCCATTTTAGGATAAAAGTAATTCATTTTTTGACTGTTCATGTGAATTGATATTAGCACGGCTATGTCAACATGCAACAGCTGAAAATCTGGCCCATCGAAGGCAGGGATAGAGAGAATTTTGGAGTAGTAAGTTTTCCTTTGAGAACACCACATGGGAACAGGGGTAGGGTATTCATGTTCTGGCCTCTGTCATTATTGACAATTATGTGTACAATTTGAAGACTATTGGCATTGAAAGAAAATCACAGCTCTTTCTACAAACATGAGACTTTGTTTCTGCATTATGTAACACAAAACGTTGTTTTTCTCAGTCTTTGTCATTACATTAAACACTACATGGACACACTCACAAAATGCTTCAGTTTTGCCCAGAACTCAATTCCCTGTCTTCACCAAAATCTTTTGGGCACTCTAGCTGCCAGCACAGTTTTAGCTAAAAGGAAGCCCTGATATTGTTGGTTTGTGTGATTTTATTTTTTTTTTTAAATGAATATTTTCTTTTCTCTTAAGCCTTTGATTATGTGATTGCATCAATATTTTTTGATTACATGTAAGAGAAGGAACTGTAGGTAGAGTTTCAAGCCTTGTAGTCATGGGAGAAAAGCTGGGAAACATGACTCCTCCCAAGAAAATTTTAAAAAAGTTAAAATTTTGTTCATCTTAAGTTTAGCAGATCTTCATTGTGGTCCTTGGGTGCCTTGTTTGAAAGTATTTGGCTTGCTTTTTAAATCAAGATTAGTTTCTTGGAGCCATCCTCAGTTCTGGCTGACACTGTGATCTGGAGTCTTAGTCAAGGTAGTTAACGATATTGTGCTTTGTTTTCCAAGTCTGTGAAAGAGGTTTAACAATGATCTCATAGGGCTTCTTCAAAAACTGATTCAATCAGAGACAATAGTATCCTATCCCTAATGGCAATTTGTGTTATTATTTAATAACCTGAAAATGATTTTAAGGTATTTCAATTAGATTAATGACATGAGTTTTTGGGACAACCATTACTTTCTCACCAATGGGGATTAGGGAGAGAAGAACATATTGGCACAGAGCTCTAGAGCAATGTCTTTGGCAGAAAACAGTGCACTGTTTGCATAGGTATTCAAGGGTAATGGAGCGTTGTATGACTCTATATTGGGGTTGGGACTGTTCAGCCTGGAGAAGAGAAGGCTCTGGGGAGACATTATTGTGGCCTTTCGGTACTTAAAAGGGGCCTGTAAGAAAGATGGGGACAGACTTTTTAGCAGGATCTGTTGTGATAGGATAAGGGGTGATAGATTTAAACTAGAGATAGGGATTCAGATTAAACATGAGGAGAAATTTTTTACAATGAGGGTGTTGCAACCCTGTCCCAGGTTGCCCAGAGAGGTGGTGGATGCCCCATCCCTGGAGACATCCCAGGCCAGGCTGGACGGGGCTCTGAGCAACCTGATCTGGGTGAAGATGTCCCTGCTCATGGCAGGGGTGGCACTGGATGAGCTTTGAAGGTCCCTTCCAATACAAACTGTTCTATGATTCTAAAGAGCTACACAAAAAAAAAGTGTTGCTGAAATGTATGGAGAACATAAGGGTAAGGAGCCCTATAACATCCAGAATCTTAATTATTGATGTAGGAGGCTAATGACAATGTGTGGCTGAATTCCTCACTACCCTCAGACTCATGTATGTCTGCAATGCAAATGCTGCTGCTTGTGGTCACCTCACTGGAGCTGAGGGATCCCTGGGATCCCTCCATCCACCATGAAGGGGCAACTGAGAAGATGCTGGTCACTCTTCACTGATCCTAGCTGGAGATGTGACTGGTGGGACTCTCTGGTAGTCATTGCTATAGTGTCCTTTCTCATTTGTTAATATCTGTGCAGCCTTATTCTTCACAAATCTGCTGGGAACAAGCTTATTGTCAATGTGATGCCTGTAATGGTACTTGTATGTGGCTGCCTTCCAGGGAGGCTCTTGTCATCTTTATTGAAATTCACATTTTACGGGAGTACTAGTCCCTGTTTCAGTCCCATGTGTTTAATATAGGAATTATACCTCCCAAAACACATCTAGCCATATTTTGAGGTTTTTTTGAAGTGCCTGGCAACCTGAAAATGGGACCTATCAAACAAGCAGTAAAAAGCAATGATATTATGAAACTGAGTCTTCAACTTGCCCCACATATACACAACCATCTTTCTTGAATTTAAAATGAGCTTTTACTGATTAGTTGTATTCATTTACTTATTTTTTGTGAAAATTTCCAATAATTGCAGAATTGGAAATTAGTCTGTTTTGTGCAAATGGGTCTAAATACTTAAATATTTAAAATCAGATCTCTATTTTTTCCTATTCTAAAACCTTGGAATTTACTTCTGGACTGATCTGCATTTTACACAATCCAGTCACAGGCAGCAAGCTTATATATGGTGAACTGGCACTACTAAATAGCACTGCTTAATGACACTGAAAAGGAATAAGTGCACAATTCTTTCTGTGGATTTTTGAATGGTAAAATAGGCAATACTGAGGTTCAACTTCTTCACTGTCAATGGAAACAAGTAATTCCTATAGTCATAATGGAAAAAAAAAACTTTAGAAAATAAGAGATATCTGCTTAAATTACCTTGATAAACTAGCTCCCTAAAACCATAAGGTGGCATTTTAAAAAATGAACACGTTGACTTTTTGTTTTGAGAAGTGACTTTAAGGTATATCTAGACACAAATTTAGGCATTCAGAGGCACAGAGCATATATCAAAGCCTAAGCAATTTCAAAGATTAAACTGGTCATCACAGAGGCTGGCTTGGGTACTGATGTTCGTACTGATCGGAACTGAAGTATCTTGTTATTGCTGATTTCAGTGAGAATTAGGTATGTAAGTGCTATGGCCTACACTCCCTAAACAACGTCTTTGGAAAATCAAGTACTTCATTAACTCTGGCACCCAGGCCCTTCTGTAAACAAGCTTGGAGTCCTTGACTCACATGCAGGAACACACATTATGGTGGTTGACAAGACGAAGCCCAGGTGCACACAACTCCATACCCACCACGCTCAACTCGGTTGTGGTGCTTCTGAAAGCACCTCCAGAACTGTTATATATGTTATATATATATGTTATATATATATATTAAAAGATAAAACAAAATCAGCATAAAATTTGTTGATCAACTGTCTAGAAATCTAACAGAGTGTCTCAATGTAGATTGTCTCTGCTTGTGAATCAGACTGCTGAGGCCTTTAAATTATTTAGGAACTTTTGGAAATGATACAAATTAATTGTAGATTTTCCTTATCACTTTCAATTAAAAAATTAAAAAGTATTGTCTGGAACAGTTTCCTATAATTCCCTGCTAATCCTGACTGAATTGTTCTCTTCAAGTAAGTGATCTAGTCATATAACTGTTAACAAAAGAAAAATTATGTTGCCTTTCAGCCTCGTCTTTAGTGTTATTTTGCATGGATGAATCTCTGACCCTAATAAGCACAAACATTCTTATAGACTGTCTTATGCTCTTTCCTTCTTTTAATGAAGAGTCTTCTATTCTGGACATTATTAATTAAAATGGTTAGGAAGATGCACCTTTTGAAAACTCAGAGACATGACTGCAGGAGAACCTTAACCTGTAAAGGCATAAAATCTCTCCTGCTCAAGTGCTCGATTATGTAAAGTTACAGAAGGCTTTGAGGTTCAGATGGGATGCTTCAGATTAGAGCTGCTGGGCTTTATTTCCAGTTGTGCTGCTGAATAATTCTCTTTAGTTGAGCAAATCACTTAATTCTATTTGCTTTGCTTTATCTATAAGCAAAATTATATTCTTATTCAGTTATATCGAGAAGTTTAAGTAATATTATTAAACAGAAGAAAAATTTTAAAAGAGAAAAATTAAGGTGCTTTTTTTCTGTTCCCTCATTTGGGAAATGTTTCATATTTTTGGAATATACAATCTGATTTTCACAGACACTGTGCTTTCTTGTGCTATGGATTCTCTTTTATTCATATTCTGCACCCGTGGAAATTAAACCACATGTTCTTAGCTCAGAAAACAGACAGAAATGTTAACTCAGTTTAGTTGAGTAGCAGTATTTTCTTTACTATGTTTTTAGAGAAGAAAAAGAAAACAGTTCTCAGTAAGAAAGCATCTGTAAATCACTACTATTAAAATTCTCCTGCTGTTATGATTACAAGCAGATCTACAGAGAGACATTTGGGAACAAAGGAAAGATGTCTCCTTCCTTTCCACGCCTATAAACCAGCCCTGAAATTCAGTCTCTTAAGTCACATAAAATGCTCCCAAGGTATTGAATGCCAGTTCCTATGTCTTTTCTAGATTAGTGGTGAAGACTGGAACCAGGAGACTGGAAAGCTCTAAGGCCACCTTTAACTGATTCCTGCCTGAGGAATTTGGCCAGGGCAATCAGTCATCCAGCATGGGCAGGGTGAGGTGGATCATGACCCTCAAAATGGTCATTTTGCTTGATGTGTGCTTCAGATGACACCATCTGGCTAGATACAAGGCAGGAATGTTGCCTCAGATCACTTCATGACTGAGTCCACACAATAACTTCATGGTTTGAAATGGTCATTTCTGCGAGACACGTTACTGTTTGTTTTCAACCTATGTAAGCGCCCTTTCAAACATCTTGTTCTGGTCTCAGAAAATCCCTTTGAAACAGTTTTTCCAAAATGATAAGACACTAAAACTCCAGACACGTTATTCAAATGCTTCTGGGTATTGGGAGGAATTTAAAGCCGCATCTTGAATATTGGTTCCGTATCTGTATTCAAGTTAAATGACAAAAAAATTGACAGAAAGTGTCACTCTGCTTAGGAGTGCTCCAGTAACAGCTAATGGAGCCCTTCACTGATTCAAATCTTGTCCACAGTGATGAAAGTTAATGACAATTGTAACCTGGCAACTGTCTAAAAGCCAATATGAGAAATGGGGGTTGAGATTTCAGTTTCATTCCTGTGGACAAGTTTTGACACCATAAAAATCATCACTCCATCTGTCACAGTAATTGCTGAACTCTCGGCTCATCAAAGAAACCAATAATAGATTTAACCTGGAGAACAAATTACTCTTTTTACCCCAAGAGAGAGTTCTTTGAGCTTAGAAATGAAATATTATTGTGGAGACAGGGTAAATAAAGCTACCCTGTGGCTACCTATGTTGTACCTGTTGGGGAAATAATAATTCCCAGAGTTGTAGCTGCACACAAAAGACCAAGAAAGCTTAGAGCAAAGAGCTGAGAACTGAGAAATTTGCCTGTACCACTGATAGCTTGTATGACCTTGGCAAATTTGAGACTTTCCTTCAGTTTTGTCCAATAGTGAAATGCATGACACGCATCCATAGACATCACCATCAGCCCTCAGAGTTCAAAGATATTTCCAGCAGGTGCCGATATGCATTATTTTCTGCACTGCATACGAAGAAGTGATCATTAGTACCAAGCGGACTGATAGGAGGCATCATGAAAAGCAAGCAGGACCTCTAATTACAGCAGTGTAATTTGTCATGATAATGCGAGAGAATTATAACAGTAATAATGAACATTTCCTCAGTGCTGTGCTAGTCTTGTTTTACACGACACTTATCCCACTGGAGTAATGTAGTGCTGACTCATCCCCCCAGATTATTTTGCATTTAATTATCACCATTTATTACTGCTGACATAAGCCTCATATGTAGATACTTGCAAATATGTCCATTTCTGTTAGTTTTGCCAAGTCAGGTAAGGTCTGACTTAACAAGATATGTCTCAAAATAAGTTTGTGTATAGAAATCGGGAGGCAGCACTCTGCACAGTCTGTGCTAGGCCAATGATACTACAAGCCTGTTTGATGACACTGTTGTGGAAGGAGTTGCAAAACTGAATGAGCTTCTTAACCTAGATCCTCATCTCTTGTAGCTGCTCATTTCACAGCACTTGACATCTTCTGTCCAACAACTCTAAAATACTAATTGATAGAATAGACAGATGCACAAAAATACTTAGATTGAAAAAAAAATGCTGTTGTGAAGGTATTCACCCTCTGGGTCTACTCCAAAATATCTACATATTTTTGTTTTCCATTTCAGATTGTTTTACCACTATCAGAATTGATCTGTACCTTCACGGGTCAATGAGAATAATACTTGTTTCTCAGGGTAAAGTTAATTTCAGTAGCCAAAGTCTAAAACAGTGAGATCAGATTCTTCTGCCATTTCTTTGTTTTTAAAAGGACATATGTCATAGTTTAACCCCCGCCAGCAAGAGAGTACCACGCAGCCACTCATTCACTCCACCCCTAGTGGGATGGGGAAGAGAATGAGAACAGTAAAAGTGATAAAACTCACAGATTGAAGTAAAGATGATGTAAAACTCACAGGTTGATGTTGTATGGTGTGGAATATCCCTTTGGTCAGTCAGGGTCAGCTGTCCTGGCTGTATCCCTCCCAACTTCTTGTCACTCCCCACCTTCTTGTTCGCAGGCCAGTATAAGAAGCTGAAAAGTCCTTGACTACTTAGCAACAAAATAAGTGTGTGTTAGCAACATTATTCTCATACTAATTCAAAAAGGTGGCACTATACCAGCTACTAGGAAGAAAATTAACTCTATCCCAACTGAGACAAAGACAGCATATGAACACCATTACCAAAAATGTAACCAAATGGTTACATATTTCTCATGTTACTGCAGAAATATTTATTGATCAGTACTCATTACATTTCCTATTTCAAAAAAGCATTTGTTGTTCTTTAAAAAGATTGACTATATAATTGGAACCATCTGTTTGCAGAGTCTTCAATGTGATACAAGAAATGATCACCATGATCCTCAAAAGTTTAAGATGCTTATATAAATTTGAGTTGGACTGAAACTCTCAACAGAACTTTGAGGGGTTGTTGTATGTTGTTCCCTGATTCAGTCTGGCAGCACAAATACTACAAAGGGGTTTAGGAAAATGGGGAAAGTAACAGAGAGGAAAATAAAGGATTTAGCCTACACAGCACATTTATATACATGTGTTAAAGTTAATGAGGCATTTTTAAATAACACATGGGCATTGAATAAATACCATTCTTTAGATTAAGCTTGCAGTCGGATGTGGAGAAGACTGCCAAACTTTTTTTGTTATTGATTTAAATTCATTTTCATGTAAATATAACCATAAATGTTTGTAATATTTAAGAGAAACAGGAGATACTGAATAACATTTTTTAAAATTACTAAGTGATTCACTAGCTGAGTCAGAAAATTGTTGTTGTAAAACACAAAGTGAGCTTTCAGATGACCTCATGAGTTGAAGTCCAAATGATTTCCAATAAAATACAGATTTGGAAGTTATCTAAATTACATTTGAAAGTGAAATGTGAGCTACTGAAGAAGTACAGACCAGACATACATAGGCAAGAATCTGTGCTTAAATTCTGTATTTTGGCATGTGGTTACTTTGCAAACTATGACACTTTTGCTCTATATCCCAGTTTGGATATTGAATTTTCCATCTCTTTGCCTTTCAAACAGAAAGTAGTCTGAGTATATACTTGCCCCTTTTATATCCTGATGAAAGCAATTTCACTCCAGTTGATTCATCTCTATTTTGTCACTTCACTGTTTGGTGTGAGGAATGGTAGCTCAGTGCTTCACAAAAAATATTTTAAATCTATTACTGCATTTCTTGGCTGGTTGGAGGTGCTATGTGTTTGGTGTGCATAAGGTGCGCATAAGGTGTGCAGAAAGGGTTACAAGCTCTAAACATCCCTGAATTTTGTGAAAGTCTAGTTATGCAACTGATCTTTTTGGGTTGAACCTAATTTTAGCTAAGCTGTCATTGTAAATTTACATGCAGAATTTGTTAGTGTTTTGGGATCTTAAACAATTTATTCTTTAAAAGGTTTTTATTTCATTTTTAAAGAATAACACTAGAAGAAACTAGATTATTTTAAAATAATGTTTATATTGCATAAAACCACCACTGGTTTTGCATAAAAAGCAATGTGAGTGGAAGTGACAAGATATTAAAATGCATTTTTCTTAGCTGACAAAAGCAAGGAGAGGAAGATTTAGTTTGACTTTCAAAATTAAAATTTCAGTATTTTTAAGGAAATCTGGGAACAGAAACATTACAATCCCCAGGGAGATGCATAGGCAACTTCTTTTTCCAGAGTACTTCCATATTCCACGCAGAAAATGAATCATTACACAGATAATTGAAGTTACTTGTTGTAACTTTTGAGGATCATTGTAGTTTTTGTTTTTATGCTGCTAAAATCGCTACACTGATGAAGTGGAGAGCAGGGAAAGGAATAAAACTCTACGGTCTGAGTTATATTTGTGTATATGATTTCGCACATCACAAATTGCTTTAGATTTCATTACACTGATTTCTAACATCTGAATTGTGAATGGCACTGACTGTGTCCTTAAGACAAGCTTTCCTAAAAAGCAGACTGAAACCATTATAATGTATTACACCGTGTAAAGAGAAAACACATCAGCACGGACATCTGAAATGCAGCAAAATCCACATGAAGGGAGTGCATAGTGCAGAAACCACACATCATTTGCTACTGGTAGTAGGGTGCATCTGCACAGCCCAATGCAAGACCACTCTAATCCTCCTGAGCTGGTTCTAGACATGCTAGTTCAGCTGACAAAGCAGTCTAACCTGCTTCAAATAAGTTCCGACATTGATTAATACTTGATTTGGGTACAATCAGCAATATGTGTAGCTGGTGCAGTTGTTGGTTGGGTGAAGATTCCATTAGCTGTAATCAGAAGAGTGACTGAGAGTTGGAGGTAGGAGGATTTATGTAGCATCTGTGGCAAAAGTGTGGCCACACAGTCTTGGTTGGAAGCAGAAGTCATACAGGTTTGGTTAAGGATACAGACTCATGTAATACTGCCATTGCACTGTGCAAAAGAGAATTTGCTTTTGACATTTCAGGTTCAATGGTATGAGTGAAGGTCATTATTTTTTCTTATCAAGCCTTTACAGTCATTTTATATATTATACTACTTTGTGAAAGTGTAGCAAAATTCTTGGTTTATGAAGACATCTAAAGTAGGCAATGAATTTATGAGTGTCATTGAAATCACAGGTGCTGTCTAGAATCCTGAGGCTCAAATGATTGAAACTTCTCCTGGTTGCTATGTGCAGAGCAATTAGAAAGAGAAATATGCAAAGAGGGAAATTTACTCCTCATTAAAATTTTAGTATAATTTTCCTACAGATTTTGCCTTGTTTCCCAGATACTTTTTTAGTCATCACTCAACAATTAGCATTAGCGTTGCTATGCCATGGATTACAGAACTGGGTCTTTCAGCTATTGTACTGGAAGGTTGTGCTTTAGAACCAAAAAATTTCAAGATCCAAACCATGCTGTCAATGATCAGAACACTAGAATCATCTTCAGCCTATTTCTTTTCCATTTTTTATGATACAATCCTGTACAATACCACAGTGCTTTGAATTAATGACAAGAAGGCTAGAGTTTTCTGTCTTGACTAAAGTGGGATTAGGCAGCAGGTGTTCACAAAGGAAGATCAGCACAATACCAAAGCCAAATAATATCTCAGTGAAGTTGAAAACAGAATTACATTGGCTTCCTTGGAGTTTGGATAATCCAAGAATAAACATGGCAACATAATACTCTAAGGAGGTTCATAATTTCATTTTAAGGCTAAATTCCAAATCATTTGCCATCCTGATCTGTAGCATCTCAAAGACCGTTTCTGAAAAAGCCAGAATTTATCTGAATGTACTACTGGCTATCTTTCATAGAGAATAGCATCACATGGAAAATAAATTCTTAAATGATTGGAATGGTAAATCTGTTTGTTGTTGACAAATAAATGAAGCATCGTAGACCATTGCTAAGGAGTAAACTTTAAAATGCAATGCTGCTGTATTAAATTATGGTTCTTAGTAATCACCACTATCATAAGAGAGAAGATTTTTATAAAAGTTAATGTAAATTAGCTCTTCGGTAAGACAGAATATGCTGTATTTTTTCACATCACATTTATACAATTTGTCCATGTCAACCTTTCATGTTTTCATGTTTAAAGTTTCCAATTCTGCTATTCTTGAATTACCACTTTGCAATTAAAAAAATCAGCCTTATTAGTGTCAACTAACCGAAATGCAACTTTGATGCAACTTAGGAAATGACAAGTTTTCTTCAGCTTGCCCATAAAAAAGGTGAATAGCATGAATTAATTTTAATCCTGTGTACCTAAATGTACTAGTATTGCACCCATCACTGTACGAGTCCGGATGTCTCATTTATCTTTTTTTTTTTAGAGAACCAGACCTGACAAACAGGGAGAATAAATGACTTTACTAAGGTCCTGAATGTAATCCCACATTGGGGCTGGAGCAACAAACAAAGCACACAAATGAAGAATATGTTTTGCAAGTTCAAACCTTAGTAGCTTACATATGAATTTAAATTAGTGTCATTATCTTTACGAAGATTTCAGATAGTTTCAATTGACTCATACAATAAATTGCTGGAAAAAAGTGGAAGCCACCATTTGGTTTGGGAATGTTGATTCACAGGTTGATTAACCAATATACAGAAGTTTGTTAGCGCTGTAAAGAGACTTTGTATTTCTAATAAAATAAAATAAAATAAAATAAAATAAAATGCAAGGTGAATTAAAATAGGTCCTAATAGTTTTTTTTCCCTTTTTTTTAGAGAGTATTAGCATTTCATGTTTCAAGGTTTAAACTAGTTTCTAGAGAACAAGACAAGCTCTGATGTGAGAAGTTGTATTTTCTTCTGTGAAATGCTGCCTGTTTTACCTCTGTTCTCAATCAGAGGGGTGATAGCGTAACATTTAGCATAAGAGTATTTAACGGGTCTGGATTGCAATCTGTGAAATACATAAATTGAAATCAGTAATATTTTCCAATGTTAATTTATACATTCTTCATTCCCATCAAAAGGGAAGAGCTGGTGTTTGGGACTGACAAGTAGCAATGTCTGATTGGTATAGAAAAGGATTCTGCAGCTACAGTAGCTATCATAGTGTTAATAATAAGATACAAATTTAAGTGAATGTAGATACCTCAGCTGTGTAGGGTGTCTCCAGGCCTATCTTTCAGCCAGGAGTAAAAACATCAATCAGGCTGTTCCACTTGAGTACAAAAACCAAATTTTATATCTAGAAGTAACTGGTGAGTGAAAGAACTTCCTTTGGGTTTCTTGATGTATGTTTAGCCAAATCTATTTGGAAAATTCCACTGGTTAAAAATATGATTATTTTAACAGATATTTTCTATAATAGTAGACATCCCTGATAAGTTGGAAGAGGGGCATAAGTTGGAATAAAATAGTGTATCAAATGAATTCTAAGCTCAAGAGCCTATTGCCATGGAATTTCCTGCCAGTCTTGCAAATGTAAGATTTGAAAAATGTGGATGACCAACCAATGCATGGGCTTATACTCCATCATTTTTATATCATCTGAGTAATCCATATTTCATATATGAAGTGTTTCATTGATCACAGGGTATTCATAGGTTTTCAGCAGAACTGCTTTGTTCTTAAAAATAATGCCTGGAGAACTGAAGCAAAAAGCTGCAATGTTAGCTCAGTTCATGTGCTCAGGATAAATATGGACACAAGATCTCCAAACACAGCTTCCTTGCATGGCTATTTCTTTTTAGAGTGCTAAATGAGAATGTAACTCTATTTTTAGTCCTTGTTGAGGTTGGAGGAGTTGTCAGTATAAATCCAACAATCCAACTGTGAGCATTTTTGTTGATGGATTTATGCTGCTTTGTGCTTCCCTGTCTGTCTCTTATTCATGTGTTTTCTTTTAAACAGCAGTGTTTTTTCTCTCAGTGTACCCAGTGCAATTGGTTCTGGCCAAAATATTTGGGAACCAAAGTACAAAGGTACTTACAGAGAGAAATTATTAATTGGAAGCAGCAAAGAGAGATTTAGTTCCAGATAAAGCCCTTTATCTAATAAATTAAAGCTGAAACTAAAAGAAACAAGGCAGCATCTTCACCCTTCACGCTAAAATAACCTCGAAATAACCCAGGAACCTTGGGTTTGCTGTCTGAATAATGAGAAGATTGTAATTATAAGAAATTATCACTAACCTACAAGAAATATTTGAAAAGTTTAGAGAGGGAAACTCAGACTGTTGTCCAGGACTTATACTATTAAGTATCTTAATGACACTAAATCAGTTCCCAGAGGACGACAAATTGACTGTTTATCAGCTCAGTCATGTATGCATGCTTGCTAATTTTCCAAATCTTTTAAAACTGGTTTACAATGCTTTACTCAAATGATTTATCTTTTAAATTTGTAACTAAATAATCCACCTTAATGACTATCACAGGCTTAGAGTAAAATCCTTCATAAATTCCTTTCACAATTCTTTCCTAAATAACTAAATTTCCATTCAAAGACTGAACTTAAAAAGCTTCTTTAAATAAACAGTGGTTTATATGTTGATAGGAATATGAGGATTGACATAATGGAGCATATAAATAATCTATCTACGCCATCATTCAACTACTCCAATCTATGACCTATAATCAAAGGCAGGCAAAATTAATTGCTAATGTGTTTGGACAATAGTGATATACTATGGGAGATGTTTATACCTGACATTCCCACTGTGAGTACCCCAGAATGAGAAAAACTAATAGATTTTTCTTTTTTTAAATCTAATTCTAGTGTATACTTTGTTCTTAGACCTCATAGTGTAAAATGCTGAAAGGTTTGAGTAACACCAGCTTCTATCAAATTAAAAATATCCAAGAATAATGGTTCAAATGGATTAGATTAAAACCAGTAAAGCTTAAGCTGTTGGATTTCTGCACTATTCATCATTCATTTTGACAATACATTCTTTATACTTCTGCATTTTCAAATCACCATTCACTGCTGTTTGTATACATTCTGTTGAGATGTCATTTGTTTATGTGCATTGTGTTATTTCTACTTTTTGCTTTTCTCTGTATGTATTTCTCTGGGATTTTTGGTTTTTGTGTTTGGTATAGCTGCACACGTGCACATGCATGCTGGGCTGATTTGAATGACAGAAACTCAGATTAAATCATCTTGAATCATAGAATGATTTGGGTTGGAAGGGACCTTAAAGTTCATCCTGTCCAACCCCTTGCGATGAACAGGGACACCTTCCACTAGACCAGGTTTCACAAAGCCCCGTCCAACCTGGCCTTGAACACTTCCAGGGACTGGGCATCCACAGCTTCTCTGGGCAGCCTGTTCCAGTGTCTCACCACCCTCAGGGGAAGAATTTCTTTCTTATATCTAACCTAAATCTCCCTTCTTCCAGCTTATGGCCATTACCACTTGTCCTGTCTGTACATGTCCTTGTCTTTCTCGTAGGTCCCCTTTAGGTACTAGAAGACCACAATAAGGTCTCTCCAGAGCCTTCACTTCTCCAGGCTGAACAACCCCAACTCTCCCAGCCTGTCCTCATGGGAGAGGTGTTCCAGCCCTCTGATCATCAACAGCAGCTTATGTAGGATTACATTCTCACCTCTGATCTGTTAAAAAAAAAGAGATATATTCAACACCTATTCCCAGCTTGCATAGAGATAATGTATATCCAAATAGGAGGGATAACATTATCAGAAGGTATCACACAGGTGCAGTAAACATTGTAACAGGAGTAACTGCGATATAAAGTATGCTGTTCTGGTAGATTTTAGATCATAATTCTAAATTAATGTTCTTTCTGTTGTGATTATTCTTTTTGTTTTAATGAACCACTTCTATGGGAGCTGAATACACTCCTTTTCTGGCTGCTTCACCTTGACAGTCAGTGTAAGTCATTGCAATGCACACAGGAGAGTTAATAAGTACAGAAGAAATGAACATGGTCTTATGTAGAAACAATATTAAAACTTTAATTCCAATAAGAAAGTTTTTATTGTCCAGATATAATGATATAGTTTCTCATGGGATATAGAAATGTTTGTCAATGCTATGTCATGGCCTGGCATCAGACAGTTTTTCATTGCTGTTTTAGATCACTTTAACTAATTGTTATTACCCACATGCTTTATCTTGAATGAGTAAAATTCAGCGCAATGACTCTACCATGAAAAGAACTTTATGTGCTTGTTTTTCTTTTGGTGGAGACAGAAACTTTGCAAATTAGTTTAATGGGCTGCAATTATTTGAGCCTTGTCATTAGACTTATTTATCTGTGATTTTCCTACTCTTTAAAAAAGAAGCAGACGCAGTATAAAAGTCCTCTGAATTATTTTTCAAGTGTCATCCTCAGTACAAAGAAAGTCAACCCTCATTTGAGAAGAGAAAGGGAAGCTAAGCTGTTGAAGGCACTAAATGCAGTGTTGCAAGATCAGTGTAACCATTAAGACACAATCTTTGTCCATTTTGTTAATGACAAGACTTCTCTCACAGAGTTCTGTGTTAAAATCACAATATACTTCCTTTGTTTGGATCCTGAATTGGAATTAGGTCTCTGACCCCTGAAGGGAACTCTGAACAGTCTTACAAGGGATGTTCATAACTTTAAATGAACTTCTATGGACTGTGGAGGAAAAGTACATGAAAATGAGGTCTTTCCAGATTTTTCTAGTGCTTTTTCTAACCACTTGTTTTCTTATCCTCCTACTGAGTACATATGTCCTATGAAACTGAATTTTGACAAAAGTAATCCAGTTCACCCAGTTCTATTGACGATAATAAATCAGCTCATAAAACACCACTTTCTTAACACTTTCTGAAATTCAAGGTCTTACTGGCTGTTACCATCATTATGAACAATTTGCTAGTTTATAGCATTACAGAATTTATGCTCTGTTCGCAGGTTATAAAGTGGAGGAGCCTTTTCTTTATACAATAGTAGCAAGTTCCTTATTAGAAAACTTCCCTACTCATTTATTTTTCTTTTTTCTTTCTTTCTTTTCTTTCTTTCTGCAATGATGCAACTAGTAAATACATTATCATGTGCAATTTGATATTTTGGACTGCAAATCTTATGTGAGTCTTCTTAATGTACCTATATGGGTTTTCCTAAAACTTCTGAGATATTCCTTGATTTCTATTTGAGTTTTGCCATTCAAACTTTCTTAAAAGTGGGCTCGTTTTTTCAAGTCCTTGCTGATGTCTTTTGACATTTGCTTAAACTCCAAAAGGAATTTGGTATAGATACCTGTCTTGTTACTTGCACTCACCAATACCATCACAGGCAAACCAGACTCAACTCAGGAAAATTAACTTAATTTATTGACACAGTAGGGTAATAAGAAATAAATTAAAATTTTAAAACAGCTTCCCCGCCCCCCTCCCTTCTTCCTAGTCTCGACTTCACTCACAATTTC